>NW_025814889.1:60511250-61167000 GCF_022079265.1 Lynx rufus
TTTTCACAGGGGCAAATGCCAAGTAAAGCTTTGTTTCAAATGCAGTAACTGGACGGAGCCACGAGAAAATAAACTTTCCTAAAATAGAATTGCTTCTTGGTCTTCCTTCACCCAAGCCACACCCATTCGCCAAAGATGTTGCACTTTTCAACAAACAGTAAGGAATAGTGGAGATGCCACCAGTACAACCCTATTATCATAGGAAGAGACATTAAACGTCAGTTTTTTTGGCATAGAAAAGCAGGATGCCAATTTATTAGTGGATGCAAAATATCTCTATCAGAAGACCTTGTCTGGGCATCCATATGGTTTCCTTCATTTTTCTCCTTGTAGGTAGACCCAGGTAAAAATCCTGCTTTTAAATCAAAATTCAAATTCTCCTCTTCTCCCAAGGTCACGGAGGCTGAAATCACGGGAAAACGATAATGGGTGCAATTTTTCTATAATAGTAGGGTATGTATGTGTTGGGGTCTGAAATTGAGTTCAAAAACAGTTACAGTGTGAAGGGTCTGTCGACACATTCTGTCTGAGAGAACAGATGGAAATTTGGAAAATGACACATTTAAGCCCCTGTACCTTAATATCCACCCTTTATTTTGAGCAAGATAGTTGGCTGGCTTCAGAGACTAATGTGGCTAAATACCCGCTCTTCCTCAGGGTTTGGCTGGCTGTCGGGATTGACAACACAGGAAAGGAGGTCACTGAGAGACTCTTTCCTGCCTCCTCTAGGCGTGGTCAGAATTCATAGATAAATAAATCTTGAGGGACTTTCATGAAATCTCAGTAAATCTAAGCCTCATCCTTATTTTGAATTTTCTAGGCAATCTGCATTCTGCATGGTGAATGATGATCTAGGGATCTGGTTTCTGGTCAGATAGGGCAATTTAGTGTGCATTTTGTTTCATATGTGAGAAGGTAAAATTTATTTTGAAAAAGCCCAATTTTATCCATCAGACTTGTACCAGGAGGTGCATTTTCTAAAACTTGACTCTGATAGGTATTCATTGATTGAATAACGAAACTTCGTTCATGACGGCATAGGATTTTACTGAATTGCCACCTGTTCATAATGTTCTCTTAGCCTGAAAACATGCTTTTAAGCATTATTCCCTTCCCCCAAACAGAATTAGGTGCTCTTCCCTCTGTGTTCTTGCAGCATAAACTTGTACCTGCATCTAGATCTAACTTCATTCTGTGTTTGGTTTATGTCTATACACCCCCATTTGCACAAACGTATTTAGGATCATAAGCTTCTTGACAGGAAGTACTAAATCTTAACCTTTTAAAATATATCCCCTACCTACATTAAGCTCTTAATAAATAGTATGAAATAATAGAATATTTTTTAAATGTTTGTCTATTTTGAGAGAGAGCGAGCATGAGTGGGGGAGGGGCAGAGAGGGAAAGAGAGAATCCCAAGCAGGCTCCACTCTGTCAGTGTAGAGCCTGACATAGGGCTCGATCTACTAACAGATCATGACCTGAGCCAAAATCAAGTGTTGGACACTTAACCAAATGAGCCCCAGGGGAGACCCATTAATAGAATATTTTTAATCTCTGTTGAGCAAAAGCTTTGTTTTTTATTTGTTTTTTAAATTTATTTTTAATTTACATCCAAGTTAGTTAGCATATAGTACAACAATGATTTCAGGAATAGAGTCCAGTGATTCATTCCCTATGTATAATATCCAGTGCTCATCCCAACAAGTGTCTTTTTTAATGCCCCTTACCCATTTAGCCCATCCCCCCACCCACAAGCCCTACAGCAACCCTCTGTTTGTTCTCTGTATTTAAGAGTCTCTTATGTTTTGTCCCCCTCCCTTTTTTTATATTATTTTTGCTTCCCTTCCTTTATGTTCATGTTTTGTATCTTAAAGCTTAGCATAATACCCTCTAGTTCCATCCACATTGTTGCAGATGGCAAGATTTCATTCTTTTTGATTGCTGAGCAATACTCCATTGTGTGTGTGTGCGTGTGTGTGTGTGTGTGTGTGTATACCACATTTATTTTATTTTATTTTTTAATTTTTAATTGTTTTAATGTTTATTCTTGAGAGATAGAGTGTGAGCGGGGGAGGGGCAGAGAGAGAGAGGGAGACACAGAATCTGAAGCAGGCTCCAGGCTCTGAGCTGTCAGCATAGAGCCCAATGTGGGGCTTAAACTCACGAACCACAGGATCATGACCTGAGCTGAAGTCCGACACCACCTGGGCCTCCCAGGCGCCCCTATATACCACATCTTCTTTATCCATTCATCTGTTGATGGACTTTACTTTGGCCCTTTCCATACTTTGGCCATTGTTGATAGCACTGCTATAAACATGGGGGTGCATGTGCCCCTTCGAAACCGCATACCTGTATCCCTTGGATAAATACCTAGTAGTCCAATTGCTGGGTCATAGGGTAGTTCTATTTTTGACTTTTTGAGGAACCTCCATATTGTTTTCCAGAGTGGCTACACTAGCTTGCATTCCCACCAGCAGTGCAAAAGAGATGCTCTTTTTTCACATCCTCGCCAACATCTGTTGTTGCCTGAGTTGTTAATTTTAGCCATTCTGACTGGTGTGAGGTGGTATCTCATTGTGGTTTTAATTTAGACACATCTGGATGTCTTCTTTGGAAAAGTATTCATGTCTTTTGCCTATTTCTCCTTGGATTATTTGTTTTTTGGTGTTGAGTTAAATAAGTTATAGATTTTGGATACTAACCCTTTATCTGATATGTCATTCAACAAAAGCTTTCTCATGATTTGTGTATAGTACTGTCTACAGATGGTATTATTCTTTAAAAAACTTTAATGTTTATTTTTGAGAGAGAGAGGGAGAGACAGAGTGTGAGCAGGGGAGGGGCAGAGAGAGAGGGAGACACAGAATCCGAAGCAGGCTCCAGGCTCTGAGCTATCAGCACAGAGCCCGATGCAGGGCTCGAACTCATGAGCCATGAGATCATGACCTGAGCCGAAGTCAGACGCCCAACCGACTGAGCCACCCAGGTGCCCCGATGGTATTATTCTTAATAGTGCCAAGTAGTACTTTATCCAGTAGTGACTAAGCATCTTTCAGTATAAGTCCGTGATAAACAGTTTTTGATTTTCATTATGATGTGTTATCACAAACCTATAAAATAATTACTTCTTGTTCTAGAAAGAGACTTCAGACTGCCAAATCCCATATTACACAGTACCTTTATTCCAATGGACAATCAAGTGTATTTTTCCCTCTGTCAGAAATAAAACAGAATGAAGTATTGGTAGGAAGTAGGCCTGCTCATTTGTCAAATAGTACCGTGGGGAACTGCATATTCCTTACTGTGGGAATTTTATCATTTCCGGCAGTCCAGGAAGGTGAATCTGTTAGTTCTGATTTCACATCTCTTTCAGATTCTCTTTTGAATGTCTAGGGGTAATGAAATGAAACGCAGTTCATTCTTTCAACAAACCCTATTATTATGTGTCAGGCACTGTCCTAGGATTTGGGGATATGAGATGATATGGTCCTCGAAATTTTCCAGTCCTGGAGCTTACTGTGGATCCCAAAAATCTTTCTTTTGCCTCTTTTGTGGATTCTATGAGCTGAACACATTTTGGAATCCCAAAGAGCAGAATCTTATTGAAACAATAAAAAGTACCATAAGCAATAACATTGAAAAGTGCAGGTGTTTAGCACCGAGAAGGACACAGCATCACTTTTGTGGCATCCTTGGCAAAAGTGCATAACCTGAATTTAGTCATAAGGCAGTATTAGACAAACTGGGTGACATTCTACACAACTGGCCAGTAACTTTCAAAAACCTCAGGGACAGAATAAGACTGAGGAAATGTTAAAATGTAAAGGAAACTGAAGGGGTTCCTGGGTGGCTTAGTTGGTTAGGCAACCAACTCTTGGTTTCAGCTTAGGTCATGATCTTGAGGTTTGTGCAGTCCAGCCCCATGTTGGGCTCTGTGCTGATAGTGCGGAGCCTGCTTAGGATTCTCTCTCTGTCTCTCTCTGCCCTTCCCCTGCTCATGCTCACACTTTCTCTCTCTCTCAAAATAAACTAAAAAAAATATGAAAGGAAACTGAAGACACCAAATGTGCCATGTGACCCAGGATTCAACCTGAACCAGCAAAAGGATATTAGCAGGGCCATTAGCAAAATTTGAGTACTCCTGGTCTTGGGGTTAAGTAAGATATTGTCATTTGGGGAATCTGATTAAAGGGTGTATGGGGGTTCTTTGCATTATTTTTATGGTTATGAAATTATTTCAAAATGTTAAAACATTTTTAAAAATTATTTTTAATTTTTTAAAACGTTTTTTAATTAAAAATTAAGAGCCATTGAACTCAGTGCCTTTTCTTGATGGACACTTTATGCATCACTATGGCTCATTACTATGGACTCTTTTTTGCTGGACTAGTTACTTAGCATCACTATTCGTTTCAAACAGATTTCAAATACGTTTTTGATTCACCCAAACAAACAAATGAAATTTGCAGGAAATTACTTCTGTTTTATTTTATTTAAAAAAAAATTTTAATGCTTATTTTTGAGAGAGAGACAGTGCACATGCAGGGGAGGGGCAGAGAGAGAGGGAGACACAGAATCCGAAGTAGGCTCTAGGCTCTGAGCTGTCAGCACAGAGCCTGATGTGGGGCTCAAAATCACGGGCTGCAAGATCCTGACCTGAGCCAAAATTGGACGCTCAACTGACTGAGCCACCCAGGCACCCCTACCTACTTTCATTTTAAAGAAATAGTCTCAGATGTGTTAAATGACTTGTTTCTCCCTCCCCTCCCCTGCCCTGAATAAACAATTTGTAGTGGATAGACCAGACTAAAACAGTTTTGGGGGCATGGATTCTCAGAAATTAAGAAGCAAATGTTTATATTGCATAAATTGTTTTTAACACAAAGTTATTCATAGGATAATTTAAATTTTATGTAAATTTTAACATAGCACACTACTGCACTGAAAATAGGTAGTGGAACAAAAGTTTTTAAGTTCTATGAAAAATATAATTTTTCCACCCTGCCATTGCATTCTGTGAATGTGTGTGCCTGTGTGTATGTATATTTTCTTTCAAGCACAATATCACATTCTAAATTTGATCCCTTTACAACTATGAGCCTGAACCAAATGGCTGCTTACTCTCCCCTACTTATGATTCCCAAACAGCTTCCCATTTCCCCCAATTTATTTCATCTTTGAGGAACTGATACTAAATGATAAACATTAAAAATATTGTTAGATTGGGGCGCCTGGGTGGCGCAGTCGGTTGAGCGTCCGACTTCAGCCAGGTCACGATCTTGCAGTCTGTGAGTTCGAGCCCCGCGTCAGGCTCTGGGCTGATGGCTCAGAGCCTGGAGCCTGTTTCCGATTCTGTGTCTCCCTCTCTCTCTGCCCCTCGCCCGTTCATGCTCTGTCTCTCTCTGTCCCAAAAATAAATAAACGTTGAAAAAAAAAATTAAAAAAAAATATTGTTAGATTGATGACCATCACCAGGGAGATGCATTAGGACAGAGTGAGATAAAATGCTAATGTCACATTTTTAAGTTTACTTAGTTATTTTGAGAAAGAGAGAGGGAGAGAGAGAATCCCAACAGGCTCCATGCTGTCAGCACAGAGCCTGAGCAGGGAGCTCAATCTCACGACCCATGAGATCATGATCTGAGCCAAAACCAAGAGTCAGACGCTTAACCGACCGAGCCACCCAGGTACCCCTAAATTCTGAATTATTTTATTGAGTGTTAAGTAACACGTATTACCCAACTCAACATCAAAAACACCAACAATCCAGCTAAAACATTGGCAGAGGACCTATTAGAAAGTGGGGGAGGGACAGTAACGTATCCCCCAAACTGAGAAGGCACTTTGAAACTGGAAAATGAAGCAGGTGACACCATACAGTTTACACATTCTTATTCAGGGTAACTTAACTGACATAGGGGGAATTGGGAGGAGGATGATCCATGCATTCCGCATAGCTATTCTCCACAAAGTCCAGACCTTAGTCCACAGATTTTATAGAGTGAGGGGATATGCGGGAGGGCACTGTAGTGAGATGAAAGGGCTCACACACACGTCAGAAGGCTTTCATGCACTTAACTGACAGCTACCTTTTAGTTAGATCTTGTGGCACCACCTGTACATCAGGAAAGAAGGAAGTCTATGTTATCTCTAACAGATTAATGAGAGGCTGAAACAAGCCTTCCCACCATCCTAGTCTTGGCAGGCATGTCTAAGGTATGTATATTAATATCCAAGTGGCCCGGAACACATAGCCCCAAGAGAGGCCCTTGAGCAAACATGAACAAGATGGAGGGCCAAAGACGGAGTCAGTATTGTTAGCACTCTTACAGTACATGAGTAGACATTTTTCCAAAGATATACAGGTGGCCGACAGACAGGTGGAAAGATGCTCAGCATCATTAATCATCAGGGAAATGCAAATCAAAACCACAGTGAGATATCACCTCACACCTGTTGGAATGGCTAAATCAAAAGACAAAAAATAACAAGCGTTAGTGAGGATGTGAAGAAAAAGGAACCCTCATGCAGTGTTGGTGGGAACATTGGTGCAATCACTGTGGAAAACAGTATGGAGGTTCCTGAAAAAATTAAAAACAGAAATATCATCTGATACAATAATTCCAGTACTGGGTCCTTACCCAAAGAAAATGAAAACACTGATCAAAGAGATATATACACTCCTATGTTTACTGCAATATTATTTACAATAGCCGAGACATGGAAGCAACCTAAGTGTCCACTGATAGATGAATGGATAAGGAAGATGTGGTGAATACACACACACACACACACACACACACACACACAAATATTACGCAGCCATAAAAAAGGATGAGATCTTCCCATTTGTGACAATATGGATGGACCTAGAGGGTATTATGCTAAGTGAAATAGATTGAGAAAGATATATACCCTACAATTTCACTCATGCAGACCTAAAAAACAAAATAAATGAATAAACAAAAATAAACCTATAAATACAGTGAACAAACTGATGGCTGTGCCAGAAAGGAGGCAGTTGGGGGGATGGGCAAAATGGGTGAAGAGGAGTAGGGAGTACAGGCTTCCAGTTATGGAATGAATAAGTCACAGAAATAAAAAGTACAACATAGGGGATATAGTCAATGGTATTGTAATAGCATTGTATGGTGACAGATGGTAGTGACACTTGTGGTGAGCATAGCATGACATATAGAGATTTTAAATTATTATGTTGTGCACCTATAACTAATGTCACATTGTCAACTATATGCAAAAAAAATTTTTTAATAGGAAAATAGTATAGAAATGCATAAATGTTATTTTTCTTGAAAAAAAACATATTATCTTCGCCATTGAGAGGTGACAATTTGGTGAGGAAAGACAATATCAAAATATTGAAGGTTGCGCCTTCAAAATGGGTTCAACAAAAGCAGAATTAACTTTCAATTCCTCAACGCATGGTCTCATCTTCTAAATGAGAGGCTGAAAGTAAACTGGGAGGTTAAAAATGAAATCTTTACTCTTTAAATTGTGAGTCACCTTTTAACAAAAATCTATGTGATCTTTTCATCCAGAACTAATTAGTCCCACTAACCCATATTTTCCTTTTGTTTCCTCTGTTTTGAATTCACTTCTACTGACATAGCCAAATTTGATGGGACATAGCTAATTAGGGGGCAGTACTCCCCCACTCGTTAGGGAACATACAACTAAAGACCAGTGCTTTAGATTTTGATTTTGTGAAAAGAAGAATATTCTGCCAGTCTAATGATGGTCCATTTCTTATTTTAAAAGTTAGTAAGGCAGTAGTATTGAAATATGAAGATCATGTTTCCTAGAATGAGAGGCAAAAATATCTTTATTTTTGTTTTGAACTTAGGGAAACTGTGTGCTTGCTTGAGTGTGTTGGAGGCTGGAGGTGGGTGGAAGGGTCTGGTATAAACCATGGTTCATAGTTGGTGAATTTTTCCCCTTGATTTGTCACTTATTGTAAGAAACTCACCACATTATCTGTGGAGACAGATGGTGTTCTGCCATTCAAAGTCCATCAGATTGAAGTCTGGGAGCTGAAATCATAATTAATCTCGTGTGTATCTGGTGCTCCTGAATCGTTCCCATTAAGAGAGTCCAAGCCTAGAAGTCTTGCAAGACCAAAAATCAGAAACTTAATTCCCAAGTGGCCAACAATCATTGATAAAATTATTCTCCCCACTTCTTTTTTTGTTTGTTTTTTGTTTTTAATGTTTATTTATTTTTGAGAGAGCGCAAGTGGGGGAAGGGGCAGAGAGAGGGGGACAGAAGGTTCCAAGTGGGCTCTGTGCTGACAGGCCGACAGCAGCAAGCCTGATGTGGGGCTCGAATTCACATGACCGTGAGATCATGACCTGAGCTGAAGTCAGACACTCAACCGACTGAGCCACCCAGGTTGCCCTTCTCCCCACTTCTTTATTGTGAGATATACTATAACCTATAGAGGTTTGTAAAAATTATATATGTAGTTTAATAAATTAAAAAAAAAAATCTGTGGGGCGCCTGGGTGGCGCAGTCGGTTAAGCGTCCGACATCAGCCAGGTCACGATCTCGCGGTCCGTGAGTTCGAGCCCCGCGTCGGGCTCTGGGCTGATGGCTCGGAGCCTGGAGCCTGTTTCCGATTCTGTGTCTCCCTCTCTCTCTGCCTCTCCCCCGTTCATGCTCTGTCTCTCTCTGTCCCCAAAATAAATAAATAAATTAAAAAAACGTTGAAAAAAAATTAAAAAAAAAAATCTGTGAACTCATACCCAGGTTAAGAAATAGAACACAAATTCCTTAGATGCCCCTGTGTGTCCTTCAGTAATTGAATCCAGATGCACCTTCTCTTCTCCCAAAGAGAATTCTGACTTTTGCGTTAAGTGTTCCTTTGCTTTTCTATATAGTGTGGCAACCTCTGTAGGTATTGCTAAAAAAAAAAAAAAAAAAAAAAAAAAAAAAAAAAAAAAAAAAAAATTAGTTTTACCTATTTTTAAACTTTGTATAATTTTTTTTTAAAAAAACATGCTATAGGTTTTTTGTCTGTCACTTTTTTTGGCCCAGCATTACTAGTTTGAGATTCATCCATGTTGATATCAGTACTTCATTCATTGTTACTGCTGTTAATATTTCATTTAGTAGCTAAACAGTTTATATTTCTGTCAATGGAAATTTAGCTTCCAGTTTTCTCAGGTTTTTTTTTTTTTAATTTTTTTTTTCAACGTTTATTTATTTTTGGGACAGAGAGAGACAGAGCATGAACGGGGGAGGGGCAGAGAGAGAGGGAGACACAGAATCGGAAACAGGCTCCAGGCTCTGAGCCATCAGCCCAGAGCCCGACGCGGGGCTCGAACTCACGGACCGCGAGATCGTGACCTGGCTGAAGCCGGACGCTTAACCGACTGCGCCACCCAGGCGCCCCTCTCAGGTTTTTATTTTTGTTATTCAGCTACAAGCAGTGCTTGTACGTGTCTCCTCATATGCATGGAGTTTCACTATGTACCTAGATCTGGAATGCTGAATCATATGTTATATGCAATATTCAATTTATTAGGTAATAACAAAAGTGGCTTCCAAAGTGGTTGTAGCGATTTACATCCCCAGTGGGCAAAGCATCAACCTTTCATTGCTCCACATCGTCACCTACATCTGGTGTCCTCAAACTTTTCTATTGTAGCCATGGGATGGGTAGATCACCATTGTTTACTCTGGCTCTTCCTAATTGCTAATGAGATTGAGTTATCTTTCATTTGTGTATTGACAATTGGAATTCTTTTATGAAGTGCTCGTTAGTCTTTTATCCAGTTTTCTACTGTGTTGTTGCTTTTTCTTGTTGATGCAAAGGCATTCTTTATACAGTCTAGATATTAACCCTTTGTTGTTTATATGTGTAACATATCTTCTCTCAGTTTGTGGCTTGTGGTTTCATTTTCTTTATAGTTATCTTTTGATCAACATTAACTTAATTTTAAGAAGATTGAATTGATCAGTCTTTATTGGTGTTTCTTTTTATGTTTTGGAAAGTTCTTTCCCCACCAATAAAATACTGTCTCTCCTTTAGAGTCTTTTCTGTTACATTTTTACCTTTTATATTTAGGTCTTTACTCCAGCTGGAATTGGGTTTTATATTTGGTATAAGGTAGGGGGTCCAGTTTTATTCTTTTCCATAGAGAAAACCACTTGGCCTAGGACCAATTACTAAAAAGCTGTTTTCCCCACATTGACCTGAAATGCCACCTCAGACATTTAGCAGGTGTCCATTTATACGTGTCTGGGCCCTCTCTACTTTTCCTTTGGTTTGTCTATACTTTAATTACTATAGCTTTATTAATGTCCTGATATTTGATACAGCAAGTCCTTCCACCTTCCCCTGTCTATTCATGACCCATTGCACTTCCATATACATTTTATATTGTTTGTGAAATTCTACCAGAAAAGTCTTTTGAGAGGAATTCAATTACACATCTATTTTAGGAAAATTGACAGCTTTGTGGTATTGAGGACTCCAATCCAATGGCATATCTTCCCATTTACATGGATGTTTTTTACTGTTTTATTTTTTATTTTTTTATTTATTTTTTTTTAATTTTTTTTTCAACGTTTATTTATTTTTTTGGGGACAGAGAGAGACAGAGCATGAACGGGGGAGGGGCAGAGAGAGAGGGAGACACAGAATCGGAAACAGGCTCCAGGCTCTGAGACATCAGCCCAGAGCCCGACGCGGGGCTCGAACTCACGGACCGCGAGATCATGACCTGGCTGAAGTTGGAGGCTTAACCGACTGCGCCACCCAGGCGCCCCTGTTTTTTACTGTTTTAAATAAATTTTTATATTTTCCTTATACAGATCTTAGACACTTTTTAAAAATGTTTGTTTATTTTGAACTGACTGAGCCACCCAGTCACCCCAAAGATCTTACACACTTTTATTAGATTTCTTCTTTAGGTGCTGTATATTTTTTGAGGTTATTGTAAATTGTGTCTTTTTAAGTATCTTATTGTAAATAATATTTTTATTACTGGTGAATAGAAAGGCAGTTGATTTTTATATATTGATCTTATATATAGCCAACTTGTTACACTTTCTTTTTTTTATTTTATGTTTATTTGAGAGAGAGAGAGAGCGAGAGAGCAGGAGCAAGGGAGGGGCAGAGAGACCAGGAGACAGAATTAGAAGCAGGCTCCAGGCTCTGAGCTGTCTTCACAGAGCCCGACGCGGCACTTGAACTCACGAATGGGGAGATCATGACCTGAGCCAAAGTCAGATGCTCAGCAGACTGAGCCACCCAGACACCCCTACACTTTCTAATTTTAATTATTTATCTGTTGATTATTTTCTGTTTTCTATATACTCAGTCATATTATTTATCAGTAATAGCAAAAAACATTTGTCTTCCTTCCCAGTTGTTAAATCTCATATTTCTTTTTCTTTCCCTACTCCACTGGCAAGTCTTCTACTATTGTGTTGAAAAGGAGTAGTAGTAAAAGGTGTTCTTGTTTCTGATTCTAAAGAACACGCTTTCAGTATTTCTTCATTAATATTTCTATATCTATTGAGATAATCACATTTTCCCATTAATCTGTTGTTCTGGTTAATCATATTCATTGATTTATTAATATTAAACCAGTTTTGTATTCCTGGAATAAAACTATCTTGGTCATCCTGGGTGATTCTTTTTATACATATCTGAATCTTGCTAACATTTTATTAAGATTTTTTATATTTGTTCATAAATGAGATACCCTGTAATTTTCTCTTATTGTACTCACATTGTCAGGTTTTTAATTTTTTTTTTTTAATTTTTTTTTTCCAACGTTTATTTATTTTTGGGACAGAGAGAGACAGAGCATGAACGGGCGAGGGGCAGAGAGAGAGGGAGACACAGAATCGGAAACAGGCTCCAGGCTCTGAGCCATCAGCCCAGAGCCCGACGCGGGGCTCGAACTCATGGACCGCGAGATCGTGACCTGGCTGAAGTCGGACGCTTAACCGACTGTGCCACCCGGCGCCCTTAATTTTAAAATTATGAAATCCTTACTAAAAAAGAGTTGGGGGCCAATATATTCCTTCTTTTTCTGTATATTGGAATAGTTGTGTAAGAAAGATATAGTGATATTCAGGTCTTTGTTTTTTTTTAGCTTCAGTTTTTGTTTGTTAAAATTCTCTAGGAATTTTTTCATTCTATCTAAAATTCCAAATATTTAGAATGTTGTTCATGAGGGGCATCTGGGTGGCTCAGTTGGTTACGTGACTGACTTTTGATTTCGGCGCAGGTCACGTTCTCATAGTTTGTGGGATTGAGTCCTGTGTTGGGTTGCACGCTGACAGTGCAGGGCCTGTTTGGGATTCTCTTGCTCTCCCCGTATCTGTGCTCCTCCCCTATGTGTGTGTGCATGCCCTTTCTCTTTGTCAAAATAAACTTCAAAGAAAAGAATGTTCATGAGATTTTTACTGTCTTTTAAATCTCCAGACCATCTAAAATTATGACCCATGTTCACTTATATTTACTTACGTCCTCTTTCTTTCTTGAAAAATCTTGCCATAGAGTTATTAGAGTTACAGTCTTTTAGAAGAATCCATGTGTAGCTTTTTGATGTGCAATTGTTTGCATTGTATTTCTTTTAGTTCTTTGGATTTTACATATCATTTTCTAATTTCTTAAAATAAAGGTTAAAATGTCCTTCTAAGTAATGCTTTCACTATCTCCACGTATTTTGATGTATAATATTTTATTATTATTATTTAGTTACATTTTATAATTTTATATTTGAATTCTTCCTTATCTGAAGGTGTTATTGGTATATTTCTTAATTTTTAAAGATACAGGGATTGTCTAGTTATCTTTTTGTTACTGGTGTCTAGCATAATTACACCAAGTCACTAAATGTTTGATGTATGATAGTCTTTTGAAATTGTTGAGACTTACTTGCTTTTTGTCCAGTATATTGTTAATTTTGGTAAATGCTCCATGTGTACCCAAAACAAACAATGGGTTTGAAGCTCCTAGGGATAGTGGTCTATATATGTCTATTACACCAAACTTGCCTATTGTGTGGATTAAATTTTCAATATCATTGTTTTTGAATGCTTGATCTATCGGTTACTGCTAGAGATGTATTAAAAATCTGCCACTATTGTGGAGTTATTGCATTCTCCTTGTTAATACTACTTACACATTTTTAGTCTATGTTGTAACTTATAGATATAAATATAAACTTGTTATATTTTAGTAAGGGAATTACAGTTATTCAGGGAGGCCCACTTTCGGACTATAGGTTATTTTTATTTCTGTGATTTTGATTTTTATATTTTATTAAATATCTGATAAGCCACGTTTTATACAAAAAGGATTTTATTGTCATATTTAGCAAGTTAGGGTTAAAGATATTCATGTCCCTTGACCTTGTTAACTCATTTCTGGGATACTATGCAAATAAAATAACCAGTAGATAAAAAGTTTTTGGTACCATAATATATATTTGTGACAGTGAAAACAAACATAGATTCTAACAATAGCAGAATGGTGACATTTGATTTTCCCCCTTCCTTTCTACTTTTCTATGTTTTCTATACTTTCTACAATTCTTTTACAATTAAATGGGGAAAATAAGCTTTAAAATATGGACTAACAAATACATTTCTAATATTTGAGTGTATGTAATTTGTGTTTAATTCTATGTTATGTTGTTATTTAGGTGATATCTTTAAAATAACAAGATAGTAAAGCCATTTAAAATGTGATAGGGATATGTATAAAGTGGAAGTTAATGTTAAAGATAGATGTCCTATTGTGCTTTATCTGTCATAGATAGAATGCTGATAGAAAAGAACGAGTGCATTGCTCCCATGGTTTCCAGTCATGTGAGCCCATGGACAAAACCAACAGCTATCGGATCCCTCAGCCCACATGTGACAGAGCTCCCAAGAAAACGAAAAGGAAGTGATTCAGACCCATCCCAGTAAGTGAATTTATGAAATCTTTGATTCTAAGGAAAAAAGAAAACGATTACTTTGCAAATCACTGATGATTTTCAGTTACATGGTGACATACGGATGGGGACAATTATTTCTCCACCCAATTGCTTCCTCTATCACTGTCTGATCTGGAACTTTTCTGTTGAATTCTGAAACGTAGTAGATATCTAGGGGGAGTCAGCTGGAATTTGAAAGATATAGGAACATAAGGTTAATTTGTTTAACACTTATGGTCATATCAAGATACTTACCTTCCTATTTGAATTGTTTAACTGTGAAGAGAACATCTTCCTGCATGCACTTAAAATAATAATTACCACATTGCTTCTTGCCTTACTCATCATTTATATAATAACCAGCCCTTGGCTATCTGTGGTCAGTTAAATCATGTAAAACTCTTGTTTTCCATGTTTATTAAGCCAAATAGATAATAAAGCCAATGTTGGGGATACTTGCTATCTCCTTGTTTCTTTTGTTGCATTAATACAGCTCACAGCCCCCAAATATTCTTTAATGAACTCCCCAAAGCTAGGGTTTGTATGGTGAAATTGATAAGGCAAGGTAAATATTGCAATCTAGAGTACTCCATTTTAGGCTGGTACTTTACATAAATATGATAGTTGATGACAGTTTTTCATGAAAGAAGGGAAAAATTTTGAGTAGGGTGACAAGATGAGAACATAATGAAACATTCTACTTCTTTTTAAGCCTGTTCTTCCCAATATACTTTATAATTTAGCTAAAATTCCCAAGACAGCAGAATCAGTGTTATTCAAATGTAAGTACCAGTGCACTTCCCAGCCCCCCTTTAATTGACTTGAAAGTATTCTACAGGTTGTCTGTATTCTCTTATACTCTCCCAGTAATGTGAATAGTCATAAAAAATAACTGCAATTGACCAAGTAACTGTCTGGCATCGTTTGCTGATCAGTTTGTAGTCCCCACTCAGCTCAAGCTAGAAGTGATTGATTATAAGTTTTATGTTCTTTCTTTTTCTTCAGAATCATAAGCACCATTGTTCTTTCTTAGGATCCAAATAAGATTGTGGCTGTTGAAGTAGAGCAGTGAGCACTAGAGGTAACACAGTTTTATGTCACATATGGGGCATGGATGAGACCTTACAGTGGTTTGGGGAATGAATGAGGAAATGGGGTCATTGGTAGGCGAAATAACAGAAACATGCAAAATACTGACAGATAGTGATCTTTTGGCAGAAGACAACACTAAAGATTAGCCAATTGCCCACATTTTAGAAACTGAAGAAGTCAGGAGTCAAAGATATCAAGTGACTTGCCTAACATTACACAACTAGTTAGAATTCCTGATTGTTAGTGTGGTAGTTTCTTCATTACACTGTTTCCTGTCTGTCTGCAACTGGATAGGGTAGCTTACTTCTAGCACATGAGGATAATTATGCTGTCCATTTCCCAACATGTATGGGTAGGTGACCCAAGACCTCCTTTCTTCCATGTCAGGAATCATGACAAAAAAAAGAGGTGGAAAAGCTTTCTCAGTACCCTTTTACCTATCTTCTTTCAACAAAGAAATAAATATCAGCAACCAGTGGCAGCAGGTAAGTCCTGGAATTTGACCTGACATAATTCCTACTTGAAGAAGGTGAAGAGGAAGAGAGTCGAAAGAGAGTATACACCCCACTGATTTGCTCATTATCTACCTTAGAGCTTCTCCATTCTGCCCCAATCCTTCTTTCATTCCACCATATTCCATTCCTCTGATGAAATGATGGATGTCAAAGTACTTTATAGGTTTTACAAAATACTAATTGTGTAGCATTTTTCCCAGAGACTCAGGGTGTGAAAGCCATTCAGTAGATATGAAGTTGATTTCGTTGGTGGAGCCTCAGAATATTGGGTATTTTTAAACAAAGAATGTATGAGAATGTTTACCATTTTTGCAGCACTCTTGGTTTTGAATGGAGAGCTGGTTCTCTAAAATGGTCATGGATGAAGACTCCCTGGAATGTAGTCATTACAATTTCTTGAGTACCTACTATGTGACACCCAGTAGACTGGGAGGAAGAAATACAGATTAGACAAAAGAAACGTGTACAAATTAGAAAGGTACAGATAACTATTACACATGATAACTGTCATAACATACACCATGGGTTCTTTGGCAACAAAGACAATTGGGCATTTAAATGAGATTGGGATCAGTAGGGAAGGACAGCTTCCTGCAGAGGTTGACTTAAGCTAAGTTGTAAATGAAGAATGGAAGTGAGCCATTCTATGCAGGAGTAAAGGAGGTATTTTACGTAGAAGGAAGAACTGTTCAGAAGCACAGGGCACGAAATATGAAATAACACTCTTTTAATCAGGAGATGTGGTTGGCACAATAAAGCAGAGGGCGTACACAGAGGTGGGTGAGCTATGAGACTTGAGGGATGCACGTGGACTGGGTAAAGAGATCTGTTGAACCAAAGAGTATAGAAATTATCTTGCATGCAGTCAGGGAAACAGAAGGATTTTAAGGATGAGAGGACTTGATCAAATTACATTTAAAAAAATTGTTGGCCTTGGTACGTTTTGTATTTGGTAAAACATATATAACAAAAATTGCCATTTCAACCATTTTTAACTATACAATTCAGTGGCATTAATTATGTTCACAGTGTTTTACATTTTTACATTATTACTACTGCCTATTTCCAAAACTTTGTTATTACCCCAATCAAACTCTGTGCTCATTAAATAATGATACTCCATACCTCGTTTCCCTCAGTCCCTGGTAACCTCTAGCCTATTTTCTAGTTCTATGATACTGCCTATTCTAGATATCTTATATAAGTAGAGTCGTGCAATGTTTGTCCTTTTGTATCTGGCTTATTTCACTGGGCATTACATTTTCTTTTTTTTTTTTCAATATATGAAATTTATTGTCAAATTGGTTTCCATACAACACCCAGTGCTCATCCCAAAAGGTGCCCTCCTCAATACCCATCACCCACCCCCCTCTCCCTCCCACCCCCCATCAACCCTCAGTTTGTTCTCAGTTTTTAAGAGTTTCTTATGGGCATTAAATTTTCAAATTTTATGTGTGTTACAGCATATATCAGAATTTCATTCATTTCTTTTTATGGCTGAATAATATTCCATTGTATGTATATACCACATCTTTGTACCATTTTTTTAATTTAAGTATAATTGACACACAATGTTACATTAGTATCAGATGCACAACATAGTCAGCTTCTCTATGCATTATGGTGTGCTTATCACATAGCTACAGTCTGTCACCATACATCCCTATTACAATACCATTGACAATATTCCCTATGCTGTGCCATTTATTCCTATGAATTACTCATTTTATAAGTGTAAGTCCATATCTCCTACACCCCTTCACCCATTTTGTCCATCCTTCCCTCTGGCAACCATTAATTCTCTGTATTTATAAGTCTGATTCTACTTTTTGTTTATTCATTTGTTTTGTTTTTTAGGTGCCCCATGAGTGAAATCATATGATATTTGTCTTTCTCTTGGTCTGACTTAGTTCACTTAGCAAAATACCCTCTAGCTTCATCCATGTTGTTGCAAATGACCTCATCTTTTATTTGGTGGTGTAATATTCTAATGTGTGTGTGTGTGCCACTTCTTTATCCACTTCTCTATTGATGGACACTTAGGTTGCTTCCATATCTTGGCTATTGTAAATAATGTTGCAGTGAACATAAGGATGCATGTATCTTTTTGAATTAGTGTTTTGGTTTTATTGGGTAAATACCTAGTAGTGGAGTTATTGGATTATATGTTATTTCTGTTATAAATTTTTTGAGGAACTTCTACACTGCTTTCCACAGTGGCTATACCAATTTACATTCCCACCATAGTGCATGACATTTTCTCTACAACTTTGCCAACACTTTTGTTATTTCTTACCTTTTTAATTTTAGTCATTCTGACAGATGGAAAGTGGTATCTTATTGTGGTTTTGATTTGCATTTTCCTGATGATTAGTGATTAGCTTTTTTTATGTGTCTGTTGGCCATCTGTATGTCTTTGGAAAGCTGCCTATTCAGATATTCTGCCCATTTTTAAATCAGATTGTTTGCTTTTTGGGTGTTGAGTTGTATAAATATCTTATATATTTTGGATATTAACCCCTTATTAGATAGCCATTTGCAAATATCTCCTCCCGTGTAGTAAGTTGCCTTGTTATATTGTTGGTTTCCTTTGCTGCACTACAGCTTTTTATTTTGATGTAGCCCAATAGTTTATTCTTGTTTTTGTTTCCTTTGTCTTAGAAGATATGTCTAGAACAATATTGTTACAGCCAATGTCAGAGAAATCACTGCCTATGTTCTCTTATAGAATTTTTATGGTTTCAAGTTTCACATATAGGTCTTTAATCCATTTTGAGTTTATTTTTCTGAATGGTGTTAGAGAGGTCCAGTTTTCTCAGAACCATTTGTTGAAGATACTCTCTTTTCCCTATTGCCTAATCTTGCCTAATTTGTCATAGATTAATTGACCATATAATGGTGGGTTTATTTCCAGGCTCTCTATTTGGTCCCATTGATCTATGTGTCTGTTTTTGTGCCAGTACCATGCTGTTTTAATTATTATAGCTTTGTAGTATATCTTGACATTTGGAACCGTGATACCTCCACTTTTGTTCTTTTTCAAGGTCGCTTTGGCTACTCAGGGTCTTTTGTTGTTTCATACAAATTTTAGGATTGTGCAAGTTCTGTGAAAAATGCTTTTGGTACTTTGAGACGGATTGTACTGAATCTTTAGATTGCTTTGGGTAGCATGGACATTTTAACAATATAAATTCTTCCATTCCATGAACATGGAATATCTTTCCATTTATTTCTGTCATCTGTAATTTCTTTCATCAGTGCCTTATAGTTTTCAGAGTACAGGTCTTTCACCTCCTTGGTTAAGTGTATTCCTAGATATTTTAGTCTTTTTGGTGCAATTTTAAATGGGATTGTTCACTTAAAATCTCTTTCTGCTAGTTTGTTATTAGTGTATAAAACTGTAGCAGATTTTGGTATATTTTGTATACTGCAAATTTACTGAATTTATTAGTGTTTTTTTTAACATTTATTATTGAGAGACAGAGAGACACAGAGTGTGAGCAGGGGAGGTAGAGAGAGGGGGAGACACAGAATCTGAAGCAGGCTCCAGGCTCTGAGCTGTCAGCACAGAGCCTGACACAGGGCTCGAACTCACAAAGTGCAAGATCATGACCTGAGCCAAAGTTGGTTGTCCAACCAACTGAGCCACACAGGCGCCCCTAAATTTATTAGTTTTAATAGTTTTTTGATGGAGCCTTTATGGTTTTCTATATGTTATGTCAAGTCATCTGTAAATAGTGACAGTTTCATTTCTTCCTTATCGATATGATTGCCTCTTATTTCTCTTTCTAGTCTGATTGCTATGGTTAGGACTTCTAGTTGAATAACAATGGTGAGTGGACATCTTTGTTTTGTTCCTGATTGTAGAGGAAAATCTCTCAGTTCTTTACCACTGAGTATGATGATGGCTGTGGGTTTTCATATATGGCCTGTATTATGTTGAGGTGTGTTCCCTCTAAACCCACTTTGTTGAGAGTTTTCATCATGAATGGATGTTGAATTTTGTCAGATGCCTTTACTGCATCTATTGAGATCATATGATTTTTATCCTTAGTTTTGTTGATATGGTTTATCATGTTGATTGATTTATAAATAATGAATCATCCTTGCATTCTTGGAATAAATCCCACTAGATCGTGGTGAGTGGTCCCTTTTAATGTATTGTGGAATGTAGTTTGCTAATACTTTGTTGAGAATTTTTGGATCTATATTCATCAGAGATATTGAGATATTGGCTTGTAGGGGTTTGTGTGTGGGTGTGTGTGCGTGTGTGTGTCTGGTTTTGGTATCAGGGTAATGCTGGCCTAGCAGAATATATTTGGAAGCTTCCCTTTTTCTGTTTAGAATAGATTGAGAATAGGTATTAACTCTTCTTTAAATGTTTAGTAGAATTCACCTGTGAATCCATCAGGTCTTGAACTTTTATTTTTTGGTCATTTTTGATTACCAATTCAATTTCATTACTAGTAGTTGGTATGTTCACATGTTCTTTCTTCCTGATTTGGTTTTAGGAGATTGTACGTTTCTAGGAATTTATCCATTTCTTTTAGCTTGTCCAATAATTTTTGCTATATAATTTTTTGTAGTGTTTTCTTATAATCCTTCTGTATTTCTGTGGTCTTATTTTTCCTCTTTTGCTTCTGATTTTATTTGGGTCCTTTCTCTTTTTTTTTCTTGATGAGTCTGCCTCAGGGTTTATCAATTTTGTTTATCTTTTCAAAGAACCAGCTCTTAGTTTTATTGATTTTTTTTTCTATTTTTTTCTTAGTCTCTGTATCATTTGTTTTTGCTCTGGTCTTTATTCTTCCTTCCTTCTACTCACCTTGAGCTTTGTTTCTCTTTTTCTAGTTCTTTTAAGCATAAGGTTAGATTTTTTTGAGCTTGCTTTCTTTCTCCTTTTTTCTCTTTTTGTTTTGTTTTTGTTTTTTGAGATCGGCTTGTATTGCTCTATATTTTCCTCCTAGAACTGTTTTTGCTGTGTCCCAAAGGTTTTGGACTATTGTATTTTCATTTTTCTCTGTGTATTTAAAAATTTTCTCTTTGATTTCTTTGTTGACCCATTGGTTGTTTAGCAGTGTGTTCTTTAGCCTCCATGTGTTTGTGTGTTTGTGTTTTAATGATTGATTTCTAGTTGCATACTGTTGTGGTTGAAAAACATGCATGGTATGGATTTCAATCTTCTGAAATTTATGGAGACTTTTGTTTTTGTGGCCTAACATGTGATCTGCTCTGCAGAATGTTTCATGCACACTTAAAAAGAATGTGTATATTGTTATTTTTAGATGGAATGTTCTGTGTATATCTGTTAAGTCCATCTGGTCTAATGTGTTGTTCAAAGCCAGTGTTTCCTTGTTGGTTTTCTGCCTGGATGATCTACCCATTGGTATTTGCTTTATTTAGGCGCTCCTATGTTGGTTGTGTGGATATTTACAACATATCCTCTTATTGGATTAAGCCCTTTATCAGTATGTAATGGCCTTCTTTAACTCTTGTTACAGTCTTCATTTTAAAGTCTGTTTTGTCTGATAGAAGTATTGCTACCCTGGACTTTTTCCCCCCACTTCCATTTGCGTGGAATATTTTTTCTATCCTTTTACTTTCAGTCTATATGTGTTTTGGGGTCTGAGGTGAGTCTCTTGTAGACACCATCTGTTTTTTTATCCATTCTGCCACCCTATGTCTTTTGATTACAGTATTTAGGCTATTTACATTTAAACTGATTATTGGTAGGGGCGCCTGGGTGGCTCAGTCGGTTAAGTGTCAGACTTCGGCTCAGGTCATGATCTCACGGCTCGTGAGTTCGAGCCCCGCGTCGGGCTCTGTGCTGACAGCTCAGAGCCTGGAGCCTGTTTCAGATTCTGTGTCTCCCTCTTTCTCTCTGACCCTCCCCCGTTCATCCTCTGTCTCTCTCTGTCTCAAAAGTAAATAAATGTTAAAAAAAATTTTTTTAAACTGATTATTGGTAGGTATATACTTATTGCCATTTTTTTCTCTGGTTGTTTTTGTAGTTCTTCTCTGTAATTCTTTCTCTTGCTGTCTTTCTTTGTGATTGATGAGTTTCTGTAGCATCATGTTTGGCTTTCTTTTTCTTTTTTCATGTCTATTATAGTTTTGGGGTTTGTGGTACCATGGGGTTCATATATAACATCCTAAGTAATAGCACTCTTTTTAAGTTGATGGTCATTTGAGTTCAAACACATTCTTAAAAAAAATTTGTTTCGCTCTTTCCTCCATGTTTTATGTATATGCTGTCATATCTTATATCTTTATTCATAATTTTCTAACATCTAATGGCCATTTCTTTTCCACTTGAAGAATTTCCTTTAGCATTTCTTGTAAGGTTAGCTCTGTGCTAATAAAATCATTTTGGTGGTGGTAGAGGGAGGGGGAATTCTTTATCTCTCCTCCAACTCTGAATGATAACCTTGCCAGGTAGAGTATTCTTGGTTGTAAGTTTTTTCCATCTTACTTTGTATATATCATGTCACTCCCTTGTGGCTTACAAAGTTTCTGCTGAAAACTGAGCTGATAGCCTTTTAGGGTTTATGTTGTAGGTAAATTTTTGTTTCTCTCTTGTGCTTTTGAAAATCTGTCTTTGGGAGTGCCTGGGTGGCTAAGTCAGTTAGGCATCCAACTCTTGATTTTTGGCTCAGGTCACGATCTCATGGTTTGTGAGATCAAGCCCTATGTCAGGCTCTGGGCTGGCAGCACAGAGCCTGCTTGGGGTTCTCTTTCTCTCTCTCTCTCTCTCTCTCAGTCCCTCTCCCTTCCTCTCTCTCTGTTCCTCCCCCACCCACATCCCACATTCTGTCTCTCTCTCTCTCTCTCTCTCTCTCTCTCACACACACACACACACACACACACAATAAATAAATAAACTTAAAAAAAAAAAAACTCTCTTTTTTAAGTAGGTTCTATGCCCAGTGTGGGACTTGAATGTCACGACCCTGAGATCAAGAGTAGTGTGCTCTACTGACTGAGCTAGCCAGGCACCCCAAGTCACTCTTAATCTTTAACTTTTGACATTTTAATTATTATGTGTCTTGATTTGGACCTCCTTGGGTTCATCTTGTTTAGAACTCTGTGCTTCTTGAACCTGGATGCCTATTTCCTTCTCTATGTCAGGGAAGTTTTCAGCTATTTTTTCAAATAGGATTTTTCCCTCTCTCTTGCTTCTTCTAGGTCCCCTATAATGAGAATGTTTTTTTCACTTGATGCTGTCCAAAAGATCCCTTAATCTACCTTCATTTATTTATTACTATTTTCTCTTTTTATCCTTTAGCTTATGCGCATTTCATTACTCTGTCTTCCAGATCACTGATATGTTCTTCTGTATCCTCTAATCTGTTGATTCTCTCTAATATATTTTTTTTTTATTTCAGTTATCATATTCTCCAACTCTGGTTCTTTTTTACATTTTCTCTCTCTTTATTGAGGTCCCAATGAGTTAATCTACTCTTCTCTGGAGTCCAGTGAGCATCTGTATGATAATTACCTTAAATTCTTTATTAGGCATATTGCTTACCTCCATTTCATTTAGGTCCTTTCTCTGAGTTTTTGTCTTGTTCTTTCCTTCAGAGTATATTTCTCTATCTCCCCATTTCACTTGACTTCTTATATTTGTTTCTATGAATTAGGCAGATAACTACTTCTGAACTTGAAGTAATTGTCTTGTGTTATTCCCTATGTAGACCTTGTGTACTTGGTGGCTTTCACTGGCTGGAGATGTGTCTAGCATGAGCTGGGTGTCCCAGGACTCTCCACACAGTGGGTACCCTGGCAGGATAGCTGAAGTGGGTACAGGTCAGTGCAGTCCCTGCGCTCTTCATGCAGCAGGTGCTCTGGCAGGATAGTGGGTTCATGCAGGAGTTTCCTAAGGCTCTACACCCAGAAGGAACCTTGGCAGGATAGTTGAATCTGAAGTGGGTTTTATTCGGGGCGTCCTGGGGCTCTCCACAAAGAGGGCACCCTAGTAGGACAGCTGAAGCTGAAGTGGTTATATGTCATGGGATCCCAGGGCTCTCCATGCACTGGGCACCCTGTCCTGACAGCTAAAGCTGAAGATGCAGGCCAGTGTTTCAGATTGTGTACACTGAGGGCACTCTGGCAGGACAGCTGAAGTGAGTGCAGGCTGGGGTTTCTGGGGGCACTGCATGCAGGGGGTGCCCTGGTGGGATGACTAAAGTTAAGGCAGTATGTGGACCCGGAGACCCCTCAGCTCTATACACAGTGAGTGTCCTGGTAGGATAGCTGAAGTGGGTGCAAACAAGTATGTTCCAGGACTGTCTGTACAGAGAGTGACTTGGAGAGGTGATGTACCTGGGCAGGGAGGGGTCCTGGGGTGCTCTGCCCAGGGGTTGCCATATATCACATTTTGTTTATTCATCTGTTGCGCATTTAGGTTGTTCTTATCTTTTGCCTATTGTGAATAATGCTGTTATGAACATTGGTGTACACATATCTGTTTGAGTCCTTGCTTTAAGTTCCTTCGGGTATATACCTAGGAGTGGAATTGCTGGGTCATATGGTAATTCTGCTTAGTTTGTGAGGAACCACAACTGTTTTCCACAGTGGCTGTACCATTATATATTCCCACCAGCAAAGTGCGAGGGATCCAGTTTCTCCATATCCTTGCTGACACTTGTTATTTTCCATTTTTAAAAAGAATATAGCTATCCTACCAGGTGCAAAGTGGAGCAGAGTTATATCTTCAGAGAATCATTATGGAAAACAGCATGAAGGATGGGTTGAAAGGGGAAAATCCAGCAGGCAGAGAAAATAGCTGAGAAGTTCTTGCTAGGGGTTGTTTTCTGAACATTGGTCTAAGAGAGTAGCTCTGGGCAGCAGGACATGAAAAAGGAGAGACCTATTATGACACATTTAAAAGAGAATTAATGACTGTTGTTTAGGGAGAGCAGGCATGCAAGAAGTGTCCAACAAGTTTTCTGACTTGGTTACCTACACGGAGGATGGTATTATATGTTGAGATTGAGGGATAGATGATGAATTCAGTTTTGGACACAATGAGAATGTATTATTTCTGGGATCTTCAAGTAGGCAGTTGGATGTGAGGGTCTGGAACTCGGGGTTGAGTCCTAGTCTGGAGAAAGAGATTCACACATCATTAATGTACAGACACAAGTGCAGGGATTGGCATGGATGCAGTCACTGGGGGAGGTGTGTGGAGTGGGAAGACTTGGGGGCTGAGAATATATTCTGGGGGTACTTGGGCCTAGACACAGTAAAGGAAGGAGGGAATCCTACCACAAATGTGAGAAGACATGGCTCTGAAGTAGGAGTATGTCAGAAACCAAAGGAAGACGGATTTCAAAAGAGGAAGGCATGGAGCGAAGCAAATCGGGGAGATGTTTGGATTGTATTTGCTCCCAATTTCACTTGTCTTTGTTTGATGTAGGGAGAAGGCCTACATTTCATTCAAAATGCAGTGAAAGTAGTTTTTAAGGAAAACTTGCACTGTATTTTGAAAAAAATTATGTCTCTGTCATATAAGATGCTACACTAAGAAAGTGCATCTAAATAATGCGAACATTATTGATATCAGAAAGCTTGTTAAATCCATATGTAAAAATATGACTATAGACCAAATGCCAGTATGGAGAAAAAAATATAGATAGCAAATTTACTAATTACCTAGGTTTGTGCTGCAAACAAGAAGTGAATTGTTTGGCTAACACAATCATGCCTTTTTCCTGTTCTACCAGGGACCATGAAATAGTGGTATATTTGGCTTTTGTAAGTACAGTAGGTTGGGATTTCACCAAAGAGGTGAATTCAGTGAGTGAGTTCATTTGCCAAAACATCTATAATCAAAAAAAAAGCATGATTCATAACAGCTAAAGTTTGTCTTTTGATGTTTATTTTTTTTTTAATATATGAAATTTATTGACAAATTGGTTTCCATACAACACCCAGTGCTCATCCCAAAAGGTGCCCTCCTCAATACCCATCACCCACCCGCCCCTCCCTCCCACCCCCCATCAACCCTCAGTTTGTTCTCAGTTTTTAACAGTCTCTTATGCTTTGGCTCTCTCCCACTCTAACGTCCTTTTTTTTTTTTTTTTTTTCCTTCCCCTCCCCCATGGGTTCCTGTTAAGTTTCTCAGGGTCCACATAAGAGTGAAACCATATGGTATCTGTCTTTCTCTGTATGGCTTATTTCACTTAGCATCACACTCTCCAGTTCCATCCACGTTGCTACAAAAGGCCATATTTCATTTTTTCTCATTGCCACGTAGTATTCCATTGTGTATATAAACCACAATTTCTTTATCCATTCATCAGTTGATGGACATTTAGGCTCTTTCCATAATTTGGCTATTGTTGAGAGTGCTGCTATGAACATTGGGGTACAAGTGCCCCTATGCATCAGTACTCCTGTATCCCTTGGGTAAATTCCTAGCAGTGCTATTGCTGGGTCATAGGGTAGGTCTATTTTTAATTTTCTGAGGAACCTCCACACTGCTTTCCAGAGCGGCTGCACCAAAAATTGAAGTAATGTGTATGTATATACAGTTCCAGACTAATAGGAAGAAAATCATTCACCTGTAAAATTATTTTCTGTTTTATTCCCTAAGTATGATGTTAGACTAAAAGGGGAAAAGAGAAAAGAAGCTGACTTAATCTAACCTAGTTTTTTGCTTCAGAGACCAATCACAGAGCAGACTGGAAATGATGACAGCAACAGGAGAGGCTTAATGGAAGACATACCAGCCTCCTGTTAGGTATATGACCTTGAGCAGTCATTAACCTTAGTAGCCTCAATTCCATCCTCTGTAAAATGGGGATGGTGACAACTACATGATTCTCAAATGTGAGAATCAGATAACATATGTGAAAAAATATATACATATATATAATCTTTGGTTACGAATTCCTTGTTTTTTTTTTTTTTTTTAATGTAATTTACTGTCAAGTTAGCTAACATATAGTGTATACAGTGTGCTCTTGGTTTTGGGGTAGATTCCCGTGATTCACTTCTTACATATGACACCCAGGGCTCATCTCAACAAGTGCCCTTCTCAATGCCCATCACTCATTTTCCCCGCTCCCCCAACCTCCCCATCAACCCTCAGTTTGTTCTTTGTATTTAAGAGTCTTGTATGGGTTTGCCTCCCTTTCTGTTTGAAACTATTTTTTTCCCTTTCCCTTCCCCCATGGTCTTCTGTTAAGTTTCTCAAGTTCCACCCATGTGAAAACATATGATATCTATCTTTCTCTGACTGACTTATTTCACTTAGCATAATACCCTCCAGTTCCATCCACGTTGCTGCAAATGACAGGATTTCATTCTTTCTCATTGCCAAGTAGTATTCCATTGTATATATAAACCACATCTTCTTTATTCATTCATCAATTGATGGACATTTGGGCTCTTTGGATAATTTGGCTATTGTTGAAAGTGCTGCTATAAACTTTGGGGTACATGTGCCCCTATGAATCAGCACTCCTGTATCCTTTGGATAAATTCCTAGTAGTGCTATTGCTGGGTCATAGGGTAGTTCTATTTTTAATTTTTTGAGGAACCTCACAATGCTTTCTAGAGCAGCTGCACCAGTTTGCATTCCCACCAACAGTGCAAGAGGGTTGCTGTTTCTTCACATCCTCGCCAGCATCTATAGTTTCCTGGTTTGTTCATTTTAGCCACTCTTACCAGTGTGAAGGGGTATCTCAGTGTGGCTTTGATTTGTTATTTTCCTGATGATGAGTGATGTTGAGCATATTTTAATGTGTCTCTTGGCCATCTGGATGTCTTCTTTGGAAAAGTGTCTATTTATTCTTCTGCCCATTTCTTCACTGAGTTTTTTTGGTGCTGAGTTTGGTAAGTTCTTTCTAGATTTTGGATACTAACCCTTTATCCAATATGTCATTTGCAAATATCTTTTCCCATTCTTTAGGTTGCCTTTTAGTTTTATTGATTGTTTCCTTTGCAGTGCAGAAGCTTTTAATCTTGATGAGGTCCCAATAGTTTATTTTTGCTTTTATTTCCCTTGCCTTCGCAGATGTGTCAAGTAAGAAGTTGCTGTGGCTGAGGTCAGAGAGATTGTTGCCTGTTTTCTCCTCTAGGGTTTTGATGGTTTCTTGTCTCACATTTAGGTCTTTCAACCATTTTGAGTTTGTTTTTGTGTATGGTGTAAGAAAGTGGTCCAGTTTCATTCTTCTGCATGCTGCTGTCCAGTTCTCCCAGGACCATTTGCAAAAGAGACTGTCTTTTTTCCATTGGATACTCTTTTCTGCTTTGTCAAAGATTAGTTGGGCATACATTTGGGGATCCGATTCCAGGTTCTCTATTCTATTCCATTGGTCAATGTGTCTGTTTTTGTGCCAATACCATACTGTCTTGGTAATTACAGCTTTGTAGTACAGGCTAAAGTCTGGGATTGTGATGCCTCCCACTTTGGTTTTCTTTTTCAACATTACTTTGACTATTCAGGGTCTTTTGTGGTTCCATATAAATTTTAGGATTGTTTGTTTCAGCTTTGGGAGGAATGCCAGTGCAATTTTGATTTGGATTGCATTGAATGTGTAGGTTGCTTTGGGTAGTATTGACATTTTAACAGTATTTGTTCTTCCAATCCATGAGCATGGAATGTTTTTCCATTTCTTTGTATCTTCTTTGATTTCCTTCATAAGCTCTGTATAGTTTTCAGCATACAGATCTTTTACATCTTTGGTTAGGTTTATTCCTAGGTATTTTAAAATATTTTTGACACAGTACCACAACTATGAAAGCTATTTTTTATTTAGACAGTGAGAAGGAAAAGCATCCCTTAAGTTTTTATCTTAGTGGCTCTTTTTATCTGGCATATTTATAAGCATCTCTTTATGAAGTTTATTAATTTTTCTATAGAATGAATTTTTAAGCAAGAAAATATTAAAAACTCAAAATATGTCAGATAAATATAATAGTTCAAAGGTAAGCTAAACTTGGAAAATGATAATTGTTGAGTCAAGAGGGAAATTTGGCAAGATGAATCAGAAACCTTAAAATAGTTATCCACAACATTGTATTTCTGAAGGGTTATCATGGGAAAAATAATCAAATATGCATGCACCACAATAGTATTAGCTATATTATTTATAATATTGAAATATCCAGTAATAGAAAATGATTAGATTATGGTTTAGCTAACCAATGGGCTATTTAATCATTTTCAGTCCTTTTCCCCAAGAATATCTGATGGTGTGGGAAATATTTGTGTTACAATGTTAAGTGAATAAGACAAGCTATAAAAAATTATACACTATTATCTGAACTTTATTCATTGTATGTAATATTCTATATATTATACATTCCATACATAGTATATATTCTGTTTATATATGGAACACACATCTCCATAAATAGACTATACACACATACACACCATATCTAAATAGTCAAAGCTGTTTTCTGTATGTATCTAGATACATGTTTAAGAAAAAGACTGGAAGGAGACAGTAAAATATTAACTATGTTAATTTCCAGGTGATATTATGGGTACTTTCTTCTGAGTTTTTCAAGTCCCCCCTGAAAAATGATGCATTTGGAAATATATTTTTTAAATATGTATTTTTAGAAAACAACTTGCCTCTTTTTCTCTCTCTCCTTTGTAACCATGGATTAGCTTTGTTCTACAGGTGTATTTGTATCTAATGATCAGCATGGATCCTTATATTACTGTCTTTCACTCTTTTGGTTGTCTGAATGTCCATTTCTAATAGATTCTTTAGGAAGGGCTCATGGGATCATTGTAGCCTGAAAGTTGGCAAGTTTATAATAGTTTGTTTGCAGCTTTGTACTTGGAGGTCAATTTGGGTAGATATAAAATCCTGGACTCATATTTCCCTTCCTTGAGTATCTTAAATTTGGGCACTAAGAATTGTTGAAAAATCTACTAACAATCTTGTTTTCTTTTCCTTATTAGTGACTTAGCCTTTTTGCCTGGTTGTCCAGTGATTTTTTTTTTTCTTTAAAGTAGTTTTAACTATGGGGCACCTGGGTGGCTCAGTTAAGTGTCCCACTCTTGATTTCACAGTTTGTGAGTTCGAGCCCCACATTGGGCTCTGCACTCTCAGCACCAAGCCTGCTTGGGATTCTCTCTCTCTTCTCTCTCTGCCCCTCCCTCGCTTGCACGTGCTTGCTCTCTCTCTCTCAAAATAAATAAATAAACTTTAAAGAAAAATAAAGTAGTTTTAATTATGATTCCTTGTTGGCCATGCTAACATGGTTATGGTATCCTTTTAATATATAATTCCGGGATTTTTTCCAAATTTTAGAAAAATGTTCTGGAATTATAGTTTTAATGTTTATTTTGTTCTATTGTTTGGCATTCTTTGCAATCTCAGTCATATTTATATTGGGCTTATTTTTGTTTTTTGTTTTTTACACTTCTGTGTGTATCACTTTCTATTGAATATATTTTAAATCTCATTTAAGTTTTTTTTCCTTATTGAAGTTCAGTTGACATACAATGTTATATTAGATTTGGGTGTACAACATAGTGATTTGGCAATTCACACATTCAGTGCTCACTATGATAAATGTAGTTATCTGTCACCACATAACATTATTATAATATTATTGATGATGTTCCCCATGCTGTACTTTTCATCTCTGTGGCTTATTTATATTTTATAACTGGAATTTTGTACCTCTTAATTCTCTTCACCTATTTTGCCAATCTTCTCATCCACTTCCCCTCTGGCAACCACCAGTTTGTTCTCTGTATTTAAGAGGTTTTTTTTTTTTTTTTTTTTTGTCTGTTTGTATTGATACATTTGGAAATATATTTCTTAAAATATATATTTTTTATTTTTTTCCATTTTATTATTGTTTTATTTTTTTAATATCAAATTTATTGTCAAATTGGTTTCCATACAACACCCAGTGCTCATCCCAACAGGTACCCTCCTCAATGCCCATCACCCACTTTCCCCTCCCCCCCCAACCCGCATCAACCCTCAGTTTATTCTCAGTATTTAAGAGTCTCTTATGGTTTGCCTTATTCCCTCTGTAAGTTTTTTTTTTCCCTCCCCCTTCTCCTCTCCCCTGATCTTCTGTTGAGTTTCTCAGGATCCACATATGAGTGAAAACATATGGTATCTGTCTTTCTCTGCCTGACTTATTTCACTTAGCATAACATTCTCCAGTTGCTACATCCATGTTGCTACAAATGGCCAGATTTCATTCTTTCTCATTGCCAAGTAGTATTCCATTGTATATATAAACCACATCTTCTTTATCCATTCGTCAGTTGATGGACATTTAGGCTCTTTGAAATATATATATTTTAAAAACTACTCAGCCTGCATGATTTTTTAATGTGGAAAGTATTCTGTCACCATCAGTATATTTTATTTTAGTAGTGGTCTGGTGACTCCATTTCTTAATGAATAACACATACACATACATACACAAACATACATGTATGTATATATTCCCACACACATATATGCATTTGGCATAGTCTGCTAGGGAATATGCTACTGTGAATATTAATGTTATTGGCAAGTGATCAGACTTTCTAGTCTTCAGTGATATTTTTCATCATCCAGATGAATTTTAACAAAATAAATTCCTTTTGTTTAAAGGTCTGAAATTCTTAATTCATTTTTAGGCTATTTTCATACAGCTGCCGTAAAATTTTTGGTAAAGCCATCAATTGTTTAAAAATTATTCTATTTAACATTATTCATATTAAAATTCTATTTCTCAGGATTGGCATGAGATCATTTTTAAGTAAAGTACCAATTATTGTTCATTGTCAGCTACCATGGTTCCTGTTGCCCTGTTGGGGATCATGTGCCTGTAGCCTCGGGAGGAGAACCACCGTTTGTGTCGACAGTGATAATCATTTCTGGTCATTAGGATCTCAGGGTAGCATTCGTAACTAAACACTGAACAGGAATTAGGATGATGGTACTTAATCTCACATTTATTTCTCTTTCAAGAATTAAATAAAATCTGTTTCATGTAGTTTGACATTTTATCCTGCTTTTTTGTAGAAAGGAAGATGGTGAACAACACGTACAAATGAAGTCCTTCAGGTACATTAAATTGTGAGATTGGCACGTGGTGGGTGGAAAAGGCTGCACATGCAAACCTTTAGCCAAAGTGAAAGGCAACATCAAGACAGAATTGGTTCACGAATATGAGGTTTTTCTATCTACTTTCTTTTCTATCTACTTGAATAACATTTTGTCTTAAGATGCCTCTAAATTTTTCTTACAAGAGCTGTTTATTAAAATATTTCCCTTAAGCACTAGAGAAGAGTGGGTTCCTTATATAAACAAATATATAACCAAACATAAACAAAATATAAACAAACGATTACTGATGAGGAGCTTCTGATGGTTAGGAATTCATCATCGTAAAATTCTCTGTCAGTTGTTTCAACGTAGTCTCAACATCAACAAAAATTTTTCTAGATCTGGCCACCTGGCCGCATCTCAGTGTTGCTTTTTCTTCATTTATTCTGGCTTTTGATGTGATTTACAAAACTCTGGCATGGGTCAGAGTGGCAATAACAGTACACCGAATTAAGAGCCAGAGCCCTGCTGCTCCATTATGAAGTGAGCACCAGCCTCTGGGAAGCATGCCTTTCCTTCATAGGATCGTCCAGATGTCTTGTCAAGTGCATCTCCTTGAAGAAAAGAACTTTATTCAAATGCTAGCTATTGTGCCTTCCTCTGGGTTCCCTGGTTCCTACCGTCATCATTCATTGTTCTCCACAGTGGCCTTGGTCCCACCTGTCCTCACCTGTCTCTAACCCACAGCTTTGAGAGCACCCTGTCTGCTGTACAGCCGTGGCATCGGGCATCTCTGTCCATTGCTGTTGTCCGTGCTGGTGGGTAATACTGGTAGAAACAAGAGGTGATCATTCTAACACGAGGATAACTATAACATTCTTCTAACCATTAAGTTTTAATCTAAAAATTACTCGTGAATAGACCAAAGTATGAGTGCATAAGTAAATTTTATGTGAATACACATATAATTTTAATTCCATCCCGTTCACTCAAAAGGACATAGTTTGTTCCAGGAATGGCATTACCCAAGTGTGAATGGTTGGGGGAGAGGGAAGTATTATCTCCATCAGTCTCCTTCAGTGTTCTCCCCTCCCCCACTCTTTTATGTAGAAAAATTACATTTTCTTTCATCTAATTTAAAGTTGCCGTAGGGGCGCTTGGGTGGCTCAGTCTGTTAAATGTCCGACTTCAGCTCAGGTCATAATCTCGTGGGTCATGGGTTTGAACCCTGCATCAGGCTCTGTGCTGACAGTTCAGAGCCTGGAGCCTGCTTCAGATTTTGTCTCCCTCTCTCTTTCTGCCCCTCCCCCACTCACGCTCTGTCTGCCTCTTGCTCCCAAAAATAAACATGAAAAAATTTTTAGAAAATAAAGTTGTTATAGAAATAGCTCCAAGCAAGTCTCCTACTTCTTACCCATCAGATTGTCCTTTGAAAACTCTTCTTACGTGGAAATTCTGGAGTTGCCATGATCTGAGTATTCTAAGAGAAACAGACAAATGCTTACAGTTAAGCGTGAAGAGTAAAATAGCCTAATTCTTGAAATGTAAGATCCACATTTTCCCCCTACATTTTCCCAGCTGTGAAAAATGTCTTATCAATGGCATCTTCCTGCTAATTGGCAATGTTTTTCTTGCCTTCTGATGTATTAACACTGAATTTCCAACAGATGGTGGCTTAGGTTTGGTGACATATGGTAACAGTATAAAAGGTACTGAGGTAGTGGAGAGAGGGAAGTGATTAATCATGCAGTAGTCATAGAAAGTTTTCGGGAGAATAACCGAGCTGGGTTTTGAAGAAGTAGGATTTTTCTATGAATATAGAAGGGAAGGATATTCTAAGCCTAGTAAAGAGCAAGTCAGTGGAGATGTGAGAGGACTTGGCATGTTTGAGGACTAGCAAGTCATTTGGCGCTGCTACTAAATAACACTTGGAGAGGTAGGGAAAGCATGGAGAGATGGAACTGACTGAGGGCACACGCCAGGGCATGGTGAACCTTGAGATGTCATTAGGGAGTTTGGCTCTTCCTCTTAGGCAGTGGAAATGTATTTAGCAGCTTTATGCGGTGGAATTTGATGACTTCATTTGTTTTAGAATAATTTTGGAAGCGGCGGTTTGTATAGACTGGAAGAGGAAGACACTAGAAAGTATAGCAGGTTAAAAGGCTTTTGGGGATAGTGCAGTGAGCTATCGCCTAATGAATTAAGGTGGCGACCAATGGATGGAGAGGAAGAGAAGACATATTTAAGAACTAGAACCTATAGGAATTTGTGATTATGTGGTTCCTCAGAGTAAAGAAGGAAGGGTTTAGAATGACCCTAGTGATGTCAGCAACCAAGATAAACTCTATAGAAGGAGTAAATCAGGGGTAATGGAGGAAGGAGAAATAAAATGGGGCAAATTGCAAAGAATGTATTCAGTGTGGGATTACTTGAGGCTTAAGGCGCTTGTGAATCACATAGGTGTGTAATTCAAGTTCTGAAGGTCGGGGCCTGGGTGAGGTATGAATGAGGTAGGGATTTCGTAGTAAGCAGCTTACGTACAATTGTAAAGTCTTTGCAGAAAGGAGGTATCTCAGGGTGAAGCTGTAAGGTGAGGAAAGAGTATAGCCAAACAGGGAATCTTGGGGACACCACTGTTTAAGGATCGAAGAGCTGATAAAGAGACTAAGGGGACTGAGCTGAGCAGGAGGAATGCAGGAGCAGGAACGGTCCCAGAAGCCGGAAAAAGAATAAGAAATGTCAGTACTGTCAAATTCAAGTCAGGGATCAGCAAGGAACTGCATAAAATAAGGACACTAGAAATAGTTTCAGTGGGTCAGTGTCTGTGGGAGGTTGATTTTAATAGATGGAAAGCCTGTGAAGTGAAAGACATAGTGGAGATGGTGTTCTTCCCAGCAAGCTGGCTGAGAAGGGAAGATGGCAAGGAAAAAAATCCCTAGAATTGGGAAAAGGTTGTTTCCCCCGGCCCCCCGGAAGGAGAGATTTGCACACACTTGTAGCCCCATGGGAAGGAGCTGTGGAAGAGAGTGACCTTAAGATGCTGATAACTGCCGGGGCTCCTGGGTGGCTCGGTCGGTAAACTTCCGACTTCGGCTCAGGTCATGATCACGCAGCTTAAGAGTTCGAGCCCCGTGTTGGGTTCTGTGCTGACAGTTCAGAGCCTGGAGCCTGCTTGGAATTCTGCGTCTCCCTCTTTCCACCCCTCCCTTCTCTGTCTCTGTCTGTCTCAAAACTAAACATTAAAAAAAAAAAAAAAAAAAAAAAGATGCTGATAACTGCTGATGATAATACCCGGGAGGAGTGAGCTGCAATGGAAGGCTACTCAACTCTTCCTCTGAAGACAGGAAAACTACCCGCGTGGTTCTCAGACACATCTTAATTCTTTTTTTTTTTTTTTTAAATTTTTAAAATTAAAATTTTTCTTTTTTTCAACGTTTATTTATTTTTGGGACAGAGAGAGACAGAGCATGAACGGGGGAGGGGCAGAGAGAGAGGGAGACACAGAATCGGAAGCAGGCTCCAGGCTCCGAGCCATCAGCCCAGAGCCCGACGCGGGGCTCGAACTCACGGACCGTGAGATCGTGACCTGGCTGAAGTCGGACGCTTAACCGACTGCGCCACCCAGGCGCCCCCGACACATCTTAATTCTTGAAGGCTTGCAGAAATCAGATAGGGAGGAAGGAGCAGGGGTAGTTGGTGGGGTGAAAGCTCCGTGAATGAGCACCGTCCCTGTGCTCAGCAGCGCCCTCCTCTTCCCTGAACTGCCAGTGCAGGGCCAGAGTTGGGAGCTAGGACCGCGTGTGCTTGGGGGCCTCCTCTGGCTCCAGCTGGTGCCTCTGGGGGAACCGTGGGTCTGCTCATTGTTAAAATAAAGGAGGTTCTTTTCCTTCTTAGAGAAGCTCATAGTCAAACTGAAAAGCGGAGGAGAGATAAAATGAATAACCTGATTGAAGAACTGTCTGCAATGATCCCTCAGTGCAATCCCGTGGCACGTAGACTGGACAAACTTACGGTTTTAAGAATGGCTGTCCAACACGTGAGATCTTTAAAAGGTGAGTTTGGAAGTGGCTTCCACACTTGGATTTGTGAAGTCCTCCCTGTAATCAAGGTACTTGATTCATTCGTTCTGTTGTTATTGGCTACTGAGATTCTGTGCAGATGTGTCTTTCAGCTTTATAGGCATCAGTTTTTTATAGGCATCAATCTTGATACTTGCTGATATTCTGTATGTGGAGAGAACACGACTCTAGATATCGAAAATCTTGGTTTCACTAAAAGCTTTATCTTAAGTGCACACAGTACATTTTTCCATTTGTGTCATCTTCCAAGTCTTTTATCAATGTCTTACAGTTTTCGGAGTATAGTTCTTCCACTTCCTTGGTCAGAATTATTCCTAGGTATTTTATTATTTTTGATGCAATGCTAAATGTAATTGTTCTATTAATTTCTCCTTCTGCTAGTTATTAGTGTATAGAAGGGCAATGGATTTTTGTATATTGATTTTGTATCCTGCAACTTCACTGAATTCATTTATTAGTTCTAATAGTTTTTTGGTGGAATCTGTAGGATTGTCTCTGTATAGTATTTTGTCATCTGCTTATAGTGACAGTTCTACTCCTTCCTCACCAGTTTGGATGCCTCTTCTTTCTTTTTCTTATCTGATTGCTGTGGCTAAGACTTCCAGTACTATGGTGAATAAAAGCAGTAAGAATGAGCATCCTCATCTTCTTCCTGATCTTAGAGGAAAAGCATTCAGCTTTTTACCACTAAGGATGAAGTTAGCTCTGGGTTTGTCATTTATAGCATTTATTATGTTATGTTCCCTCTGTACCCACTTTGCTGAGTTTATCTAAATATTGTGTTTGCCAAATGCTTTTTCCTGCATCTGTTGAGGTGATCATATGATTTTTATCTTTCATTTTATAACATGGTGTATTCTGATTGATTTGCAGATACCAAACCATCCTTGCATCTCTGGAACAAATCCCACTTGATCATGGTGAATGATCCTTTTAATGTATTGTTAAATTTGGTTTGGTAGTATGTTGCTGAGGATTTTTGTGTTCTTCAGGGCTATTGGTCTGTAATTTTCTTGTTTTGTAGTGTCTTTATCTGGTTTTGCAATCAGGGTAATGCTGACCTCATAGAATGAATTTGGAAGTTTCCCTTTCTCTTCTATATTTTGGAATGATTTGAGAAAGGTAGATATTAATTCTTCTTTAAATGATTGGTAGAATTCAGTGATGTAGCCATCTGGCCCTGGACTTTTGTTTATTGAGAATTTTTTGACTACTGACTCAATTTCATTGCTGGTAATTGTTCAGATTCTTTTTTCCTGATTCATTTCTGGAAGATTGTACGTTTCTAGAAATGTATCCATTTCTTCTAGTTTGTCTAATTTGTTTGCATAGAATTTTTTGTTCTAGTCTTTTTTAATGCTTTGCAATTTTGCAGTGTTGGTTGTAACTTCTCCTCTTGCATTTCTGATTTTGTTTGATTCTTTTTCTTGATAAATCTGGCTAAAGTTTTAACAATTTTATCTTTTTAAAGAATGAACTCCTAGTTTCATTGATCTTTTCTGGTTGTTTGTTTTTTTGGTCTGTGTTTCATTTATTTCCACTCTGATCTTTATCATTTTCTTCCTTTTACTAACTTTGGGTTTTGTTTGGTTTTTTCCTAGCTCCTTTAGGTATAAAGTTAGATTGAGATTTTTCTTCTTCCTTGAGGTGGGTCTGTATCACTATAAACTTCCCTCTTAGAATTACTTTTGATACATCTCAGGGATTTTGAACCATTGTTTACATTTTCATTTATCTCCATGTATTTTTTCCTTTCCTCTGTGAGTTGTTGACCCATTGGTTGTTTAGTAGCGTGTTTTTTTTAGCCTCTACACATTTGTGTTTTTCCAGGTTTCTTTTTTTAATTGATTTCTAGTTTCATACTGTTGTAGTAGAAAAAGATGTTTGATAGGATTTCAGGTTCTTTTTTTTTTTTTTTCAGTCTTCTTAAATTTATTGAGACTTGTTTTGTGGCCTAACGTGATCTATCCTGGAGAATGTTTCACGCGCACTTGAAAAGAATCTGTATTGTTATTTTGGATGGGATGTTTTGTGTATGTATATCTGTTAAGCCCATCTGTTGTACTCTGTCATTCAAAGCCACTGTTTTGTTATTTTCTGTCTAGGTGATTTATCTGTTGATACAAGTAGGGTGTTAAAGTCCTCTACTATTATTGTATTACTGTTAACTTCTCCCTTTATGTATGTTCGTATTTTCCTTGTGTATTTAGGTGCTCCTATGTTGGATGCATAGGTATTTACAATTTTTATATCCTCTTGTTGGAGCATTCCCTTTATTATTATGTAATAGCCTTCTTAGTTTCTTGTTATTTGTTTTGAAGTCTATTTTGTTGATATAAGTATTGCTACCCCATCTTTTCTTTTGCTTTCATCTGCATGGAATATCTTTTTCCATTCCTTCATTTTCAGTCTGTGTCTTTAGCTCTGAAGTGAGTCTCTTGTAGGCAGCATATAGTTGGGTCTTGTTTTGTTACCCATTGAGTCACTCTATGTTTTTCAATGGGAGCATTAGGTTTATTTACATTTAAAGTAATTATTGATAGGTACATATTGGCATTTTAAAAATTGTTTTCAGGTTGTTTTTGTAGTTCTTCTCCATTCCTTTCTTCTTCTTCTGGTTCCTTCCCTTGTGATTTGATGACTTTCTTTAGTGTGATGCTTAGATTTATTTCTCTTTATTTTCTGTGTATGTATTATAGGTTTTTGGTTGTAGTGACCGTGAGTTTCATATATAAAATCCTAGTATAGAGCAGCCTATATTAAGGTGACGGTCAGTTAACTTTGAACACATTCTAAAAGCACTACATTTGTACTCCCCCTCTCCACATTTTATATATATGATGTCACAGTTTACATCTTTTTTATTTCGTGTATCCTTTGATTTTTATAGATCTAAGACAAAGGTAGTAAAATTATAACTGTCATTCTAGTTTTATAAGGGGTGGATCCACTACCTTTACTACATAGTTGTTTTTACCAGTGAAATATTTTTCTTTCATAGTGTTCTAGTTATAGCCCCTTCTTTTCTGCCTAAGAAGTCCCTTTAACAAAAAATAGTACTTTCAATCACCTCCCTTAGATTTCCACATGTGGTAGAACAGTGGCTTCTCCACTCTAACCAGCTGACTGTGTGCAGATCCGAAGAGCAGGCGGTGGGGAAAAGAACATATAGCCTTGATCCCTTCAATGCCATGCAGAATGGCACAAGCGTGGGGATACTGCTTGGCAGGCTTCCTTTTGGGAGTGTGACTGGAGGTCTCATCTTCATAACTGTTGTGAAATAAGATTCTCTTTTACCCACAGCTGGATCTTGCATAAGTTGTATGCAATATTTCCTTTAAGTCTTTTGGCAGTGAACATTTGCAGGCTCAACTGAGGTCGTTTGATTGCAACCCTAAAATTACCCAACAATTTTCACATTTGTAAGGCCCTGAGGGAGGAGGACCTAAGGGAAAAGCCACAGATCTATCGATTAATTCAACAATCATGCACTGGGCAGCAAGTAGCTTCCTGTCTATGCTGGGAACTTGAAAAGGAAGCAAGATCTCTATGCTCTAGGGGTTCACGGTAAGCAAGAGCAACAGACCCCGGCAGAGATCATTAAAACCTAGTGTGATAAATGCTACAGTGGAAGTATGAGTGACAGGAGCAGCAATAGAAGCTCCGTGGGGATGAGACACTGTCTAAATCCAGAGCAGATTCTGTGGCATGGAGCACAGGTTTTTGCCCTGGGCCCTTCTAAGCTGAAGTGCGGTGATCAAGTACTCCTCGCACATCCTGAGCATACCCTTTAGTCAGTGCTGCCCACAAGTGAGAGGACTTAAGGCCACTGGGTCTGTCTGCATTCCAGGGCATTTACCAGCATATACCCCCAGCTCGCACCACAAAAGCCTAGACGCGGAATCATCAGAGGGCTGCAGGTGGATCGTGTTATTTGGGTCCCTACGTAATTACTTTAAAGACAGAAGGATGGCAAATAATTTTTTGTACTATACTCTGAGCAGTGCTTCTCAAATTAGCTGGGTGGAAGACAAGTGTTATCCACTCCCATCCATTGTGAAATACACTTAATTACTGGAAAAAGGATCGGGGCTGGGATCCACAACAGTGTCAATTCCATAAGGGTCTAAATGCTTGTTCTTAGTTTCTGTACTCACCTGCCACAGTTTGCTGCTGACATTGGTCCGCAGACCACACTTAGAGTAGCCCTTCTTTTCATCATGTGCCTTCAGAGAAACTGTGGGCATTATATGTGTGCAGTCATAACACTGGGGCCCAGTAGGGTACAATGGTACATGCATATAGTCCCAGAAGCAAACCTCCTGGGTTCAAATCTTGGCTCTTTGACTTAAGAGCTGTGTGACTTACTCCCATTATTTAACATTCTAATCCTCAGCTTCTGTATCTGTAACAGGGATGATGCACTTACCTGATAGGGTCATTGTCAAGAGTAAAGAATAATATATATAAAGGACAAGCACAGTGTTTACTCATGTTGGAGTTGGTAAGAGGAGGAGGGGGAGGAATAGTTACTGTGATTTCGATCATTTTAACCTAATGAACACTGTCATAAAGGTGAGCAATCATGTTTCCTCATTGGTTTTTGCCCGCAGAAATCTGAGAATCCAAATTCATTATCCCTCATTGGCACATGTACAGAATGTCACGGCATGCATTTTATTAACACACCTCACCCTAGCTTTAGCTCTGCCCTTGCTCCCCTCATTTTCTCAAGAGCACGTCCTCACTCACTGTCAGGGCTCGCCTATTCTGGCCAATTTACCCTGACAGGGTTTCCCCAGCATCCCTCTGCCAACCTTGCTTCAAGCCAGACAAGCATTTATCACTGCTTTGCTCAAATTGATGTATTGCTGTACCCTGGCCTGGAACGCAGTCTGTATCTTTCAGCTCTTTCTCAACTTCCTCCCACCAGGTTGCTGTGTAGTAATTATAACAAGAAATCGTTTGAGGGAATTCTTGGTGGCCTACCTAGAAGATAGATTCTGAAAAATAGATTTTTTTTTTTTTTAAGAGAGAGAGCATGAAATCTGGGGAGAGACAAAGAGAGAGAGAAAATCTTAATCAGGCTCCATGCTCAGCACAGAGCCCCACATGGGGCTTGATCCCATCACCCGGGATCATGACCTGACCCAAAATTAAGAGTCGGTCATTCAACTGACTGAGCTACCCAGGTACCCCTGACAGGTTTTCGTTTACTTATGCAAGGCTCATAATGGTGCTACCAATCTGAGAAAACGTTATCAAATCATACCATGAGGTGTGATTCCCTCCCCCCGCCCCCCATCACTTAGGTATTTTGTGAGTTTGAGCTGCAAATCCATCCAAGGACCACTATGTAGTTAAAATATCTCAAGGTAGAGGGGAGGACCCTCTCAGGGCATTAACCCATCTTTCTCTTGCAAAACCAACTTTTCTTGCGATCCTCAGGAAGAAGGCTTGGGGTTAGGGATGTTGAGAAGTAAAAGGGAGGGAAAGTTGATTTACCTGTGAATCACCCTTGCCTGGAGGTTATCTGGAGACTGGGCACCTAGGCTTGGTGGACTGTCCCCTGCGCCCCCTTGTGGCCACAAAGGGCTTTCTCCTGTCAAGGTGGGTAGATGCCTTCAGGGCAAATGTGATTTGGTGCTTCCCTTACTTCTCTCATTCAACTTTGACCTAGGTTTTGACCTGCTGATTCCTTATTTTGCCAGCTGTTCAGTTACTTTAATACAATATACTCTGTGCTTAGGGCTTGAATTATTTCGTTTATATTTTATACATATTTGTATATTATCAGAATTCTCCCTATGATTTTTAAAGAGCTATATGGAAAATTTTATGAATCCATAGAAATGGTTTAAAATTCCACAGTTTTCCTCTTTGGGGTAATTCACATGATCAGTTTTAATAAGCTAAGAAATTATAGAAATAACTAGATTCTTGAATATTGTTGCATGTTGTAGTGTTAGAGATATCACTCTTTTTAAATACAGCTCCTACTGTCTACACATCTAAGTATAAGGGAATAAGTAGTTCTAAGAATTTACAGCATAAAAGCAGGACATTTTAATTTAGTAATAATGAAAGAATGATCACAATGAGGTCTTAGAAAGTGCTAAAAGAGAAAATACCATTTTCAATATTGGCAGGAGCAACAGTGCTAATGTTCACTGAGCACTTACTACGTTTCCAACTCTACACTATTTTCCATAACTTTTGGATTTATTTTTAGGTATGACTAACACTTATGCAGGAGATAATTATAGACCTTCATTTATTCAGGATAATGAGCTCAGACACTTAATCCTTAAGGTAAGTAAAGAGATCTATTTGTCTAAGCTGCATTTGTCCTTTGTACTTTGCTTGAGTAGGACACAGACTTTCTTCAGTTTGCTTCCAGTTGTAAACACACGGGACTCTCTATTACACCACATTTCCCTTAATACAAAAATAAGTTGCACAAGTAACTGTGTCTTAGCGTGGGATGCTGCAAGTAGAGACGGGGTAGGTACTTTCCAATGTACAGAGCAAAGCTTGTCTTTAATGCTAAACTTACACCACCTACTGCACTCACCTCCTATGCCATGGGATCTGTTCCCCTGTCACCACCACCTTCAAAGTCATCTACCTCATATCCTATTCCTTCAGGATACTGTTCTCTGAACATTAGCCAGTTACTATTATGAGCTATCAGTTGATGCTTTGACATTTCTGTTCTCATCATTACACATGCATGGGTTTTCAGATTCACTGGTCTACAGGTTTATTTGACATGGAAAATATGGCCATGTCATTGGCTTATCCTGCCCCCAGGAGGTGATAAGTGTCTTGATCTTGTGCTATGACTCCTGGCCTTTAAGCCGCAGAATGATTAAACAGAAAGATTCTTTATATATATATATATATACATATATATATATATATATGTATGTATGTATATATATATATACATACTTGTCCCTTTTTCTTCTAATTTTTTTTAAATATGAAATGTATTGTCAAATTGGTTTCCATACAACACCCAGTGCTCATCCCAACAGGTGCCCTCCTCAATACCCATTACCCACCCTCCCACCCCCCAGCAACCCTCAGTTTGTTCTCAGTTTTTAAGAGTCTCTTATGTTTTGGCTCCCTCCCTCTCTAACCTTCTTTTTTCTTCTAATTAAAAAAAAAATTTTTTTAATGTTTATTATTGAGAGACAGAGAGAGAGAGACAGAGTATGAGCAGGGGAGGGGCAGAGAGAGGAGGAGACACAGAATCCGAAACAGGCTCCAGGCTCTGAGCTGTCAGCACAGAGCCCGACGCGGGGCTCGAACTCACAGACCGCGAGATCATGACCTGAGCCAAAGTCGGACACTCAACCAACTGAGCCACCCAGGCGCCCCAATGTTTATTTATTTTTGAGAGAGACAGAGCATGAGCAGGGGAGGGGCAGAGCGAGAAGGGGACACAGAATCCCAAGTAGGCTTCAGGCTCTGAGCTGTCAGCACAGAGCCTGACATGGGGCTTGAACCCACAAACCGCAAGATCATGACCTGAACTGAAGTCAGACGCTTAACCCACTGAGCCACCCAGGTGCCCCGAAGATGAAGATTTTTAAAGTTAGAAAAATGTATAATATGCTTTGGAAACTTTCTCACCAATCTTTAGGTGTTTCTTTCATTCATAATATATACTGGTTCTGCCCGTATAGAATATGTCTGCCTAAGTCACTTCATGTTTGTTTCCAGTTAGTAGAAATTAATCAAGGAAATGTCCAATGGAAATGGAGTGCCAGACTCATCCTGTGTCCATACCTATCCATTTCCATATAGGTTGCTTCCCAAAGGATGTCCTGGGCAGATTTCAGTGGGAGTAGCTGATGTTAGAATTTTTTTAATTTAGTTTTAAATGAGCGGCACCTTATCATAATTCAAAAAGTATATCTATCATAGGATGTCTTCTCTTTTCCTTGTCCCTAATCTACACAGTCCCTTCATCTCATAACATCTTTGGGAAAGTGTTATGGATGTGTTTTGATATCTTTATAGTTTCTGTATGCGGTATAGAATTTGGTATAGGTGTTTTTTGTATTAGAAAATCTCTCAACCATATATTCCATGGCTAAACTTTCCATGTCAAAAACGAGTTTAGATTGGAGTTCATTCAATTTGATGTTCTTCACAAATCCTTTTACATCTTAAGAAAATTTCCTAATTTTACTAGCTCTATGAACACTCTTAGTTTTTTTTGTTTTGTTTTGTTAAGTTTGAGAGACACAGAGAGATTGTGAGCGGGGTAGGGGCAAAGAGAGAGGGAGAATCTCAAGCAGGATCTGTTATGTCAGCACAGAGCCTGATGTGGGGCTTAAACTCGTGAACTGTGAGATCACGACCTGAACCAATTCAAGAGTCTGATGCTCAACCAACTGAGCCACCCAGCTGCCCCAACCACTCTTAGTTTTATCGCTACAGCAATTTCACAGTCTCTGAATGTGTGTAAGAAAGAAGATATTTAAAAATATTTACTTTTATATTTTTAAATCCTAGACTGCAGAAGGCTTCCTATTTGTGGTTGGATGTGAAAGAGGAAAAATTCTCTTCGTTTCAAAATCAGTCTCCAAAACACTTAATTATGATCAGGTATCCAAAACTGAGGATATTTTCCGCCTGATGTTTAATTTTTTTTGAACAAATACTTACTTCTGGGTTCTCCTCCTGAACCCTGTCTTCCCACTGTGCTGGGGGCTGAGGTTTGCTTGATTAGAAGAACTCCAAGAGAGATGGAAAGAGTATGGGTGTTTATTACTGACAAGAGTGTTCACTTCTTGACCTCCAGCAAGTTAATTTTCCTGAGCCTGAACTTTCTCATAAGTAAAAAGGGGAAATGGTGGTTACATGGGTCTCTTAGGATGTAAAGACATAGCTGTCATATTTGAGACTGAAAAATGTTAGTTGCCCTTCTGTTTCCTCCAAAAGACAGCATTATTATATATTATTAGGTTATATGCATTGCGTGTTAGCTTTTGCTCTAATCTCTGGCAACAAACTCTAAAATACATCTTTTATTTATCTAGCTTTGTAATCTCTTTACCTCCTCATTCCTGAACACCATTTAATTTAAATTAATAAATTAATACTTGCCAGTAATAAAAAAGTTACTCAAAAGCTATAGCACTAACAATAATCCACCAGAGTGAATAAACTAGCACCTGTGGTCTCCTTTATTCATTTTAAGTTTATTTATTTATTTTGAGAGGGAAAGAGTGAGAGAGAGAGAGAGACAGAGAGAGAATCCCAAGAAGGCTCCTTGCTGTCAGTGCAGAGCCTGACGTGGGGCTCGATCTCATGCACCGTGAGATCATGCTGTGGTCTCCTTTAAAATAGAAATCAAATTGACCACGGGTTTAATCTTAAATAACTCCCATTAATTTCACCTATTTTATCCCCAAACATGAAAATTTGGAGAGATACAAGATTCATAGATAAAAAGAAGAGGTGCTGCGAACTTACTTATGGAAGGAGTAAGAACCCAATGAATCATACAGCTGGTTTTAGCTGCCTAAGGGACACAAAAGCAGGGCAAGACGTGGTTATTTTCCAACAGAAGATAGAGAACACCATGCACACACACATGTGAAGATAACAATTCAGGATAGCACATAAGTTCCAAATTAGTGACATGGGCACTGACTACTCAGGAGGACTTTGAAATCCCCACCATCATACGGGGTCTGGTCCTCAGCTTTTTAGACTCATAAACCAGGTTTTCTTTGAGGCAAAGAGTTATGGGTATAAACTTCTATTAACCAATGACACAGTCGATTGATTTATAAAATGCTAGTTTTAAAAATATGAGATATCTAACTGCCACCAGGCTAATTGTATCAGCTGGTCCATTTGTTCTGCCTTCTATAATATCTACCTAGCTAATAAAGGATTTCACAAGAAGGGTAATCACTGTGGGTCAGGGAAGGCTTCACATACAAAGTAGAATGTCTGCTTAGGCTTTAAGATGAGCAGACAAGGGAAGGAAGACATTTCAAGTTGAGGAGGGAGTCTGGGGAGTAAAAGGCAATTGACTAGAGTGGCTAGGGAATTTTGAGTTTGTAGAGAAAGGAGTAATGAATTCTAGATAATGAGACCATACAAGTAAAAGCATAGAGTAGGAATGCTCTACATATTGGGAGAATGGGAATGGGAAGTGGAAGGTGTTCCAGGTTTGATTTTTTTTTTTTAATGTTTATTTATCAGAGAGAGGGGGAGAGAGCAAGAATCCCAAGTAGACTGCACACTGTCAGTGCAGAGCCCAAGGAGGGGCTGGATCTCATGAACTGCCGGATCATGACCTGAACTGAAACAAAGTGTCGGACACTTAACTGACTGAGCCACCCAGGCACCCCAAATTCTGTTTTTCAATAGTATAGTGATTTTTTAAAAAATCTGAGTCACACCATAAAATTACAGATTCTCTGTGACTTCCATATTATATTATAATGACAATCTCTTTACTTTTACCACGTAAAAAAAAGTTTAAATCATAATAAGATTTAGAAGTAACAAGCGAATTGGGGGACGTTCACAAGAGTCCACTGAACATTAGCAATTACGTGTCTGTGATTTGTGTGTTTCCAGATACGGTTTTGTGTGCATGTGTTTCTATCTACAAGTATCACCCTGCTTTTAACACTAAGTTAATGTCACACAGTGCAGTAGATGTATTTTTGAGCTTAAGAAAAAGCCGCTTTAACAGTTTTTACCATACATTTATATGAAGAAATGTAGAAAAATTGTGGTACTAATTTTAAACAAACATCTACCTTATAAATAGGCTAGCTTGACTGGACAAAGCTTATTTGACTTCTTACATCCAAAAGATGTTGCCAAAGTAAAGGAGCAACTTTCTTCTGATATTTCACCAAGGGAGAAGCTGATCGATGCCAAAAGTAAGTGCTCATCTCAGTATGCCTGTGATTTTATGTAAATATGATACTTACTTAAAAGCACAACTATATAATATTTTGAAAATTAGGCAATTATGGTTTTATAAAGAGGAGATTTAGTAAACTTTACAATCATTAACCTCAGAGCTCAAAAAAACAGTATAACTAGAGAATTCCTTCATATTCGTATGAAGATGCTTTGGGGAATATGTGATTATTTCATATTCACTATTTTTCATATGCTAATACAATCTTTATAAGAAAGCATCATTTGGGATTAAAAAAATTGCTGGAGTTTCTATTATTCAGCTACATGCTGATAAACAATTCTCTTTCTTATATGGGTTAGGTTTACTCAGTTTGAAAGACCTTGTTAACTGTACTTTGGAAGTGTAAATATTGTTTATCTTCTCTGAAAAGACCTCCCTGAAAATGTTTAGTGCCAAACAATTATTTATACTGTACTGATGCTTTATGCCATTGATTACTACTAGAGTTAAGGGGGTTTTTTCATTAAAATTTTTTAAAATTTCATTTCTTTTAGATTTCTTTTATTTCTACACCCAGGGCAAAAAAAGGAAGACAAATTACAAGTGTTTAGAAGGTATAAAAATATGATTCCTTGACAAATGCTCTTTTTGGTATATTTCACTTTGTGGTTTACTGTACAATGATGCCATTGCTTTAACCATTTTTCTTTTTCAATTTTCAACACATTTGAAATGTGTCCCTTGACATTTCTTATCTATATGAAAAATTTCTTTTCCACCTGTTCTCCTGCCCCCTCCTGCTATGAAAGCTGATTTGCAAGTTCATAGTAATTTCCACAGTGGAAGGAGTCACGTGTATTCTGGCTTGAGACGATCCTTTTTTTGTCGGATAAGGCGTTGTAAAATCTCTGTCAAAGAAGAGCATGAATGCTTATCCACCTCAAAGAAAAAAGGTATCATCATCTTAAGATGTCAAATGATTTAAGGCATGCATATAAAGTTAGCGTCCTAAAAACTTTCTATACAGAAATAATAAAGTGTATGGTCAAGGCAAATAATTGAGGCCAAAAGCATCAAAGGAAATAAGATTGTTTTTTAACCAGAATTACTAAGACTGGCTCATCATATCTTTCAAATTTATCAGGTAATTACATATTTTATTTATTGCCCAAGTTTTTAATGGTGCTGTTGGAATCAAATGGCAATCAAATGGGAAGAGATTGAAATAAAACTTTTGTTATGAAATACCATTGTTACTTTTAAAATATAAAAGGTAAGTCCTTAAAGAAAAACTGTAATAGTACAAGAGCCCGATTTGATTAATTGGTGAAAGTTTCTTAAGATGTTTCAATTCTTTTAGTTCTTTGGTAAATATTTCTAGTTCTGTTTTCTTCTGATTCTTTTATAGGTTTGTCCTATTTACATTTTGAACTGAGTTAACACTCATCTATTTTACTTAACCGAGAAACTCCAGGGACTACAAGATGTCTCACACTTTTTTGCCTAAGAATATATTAACCTATTATGTATAGGATTTCCTATGCAAATTTTAATGTGAGATTTGCTTTCATATCCTTTAAAAGGATATTTATATAGGGGCGCCTGGGTAGCTTAGTTGGTTAAGTGTCAGACTCTTGATTTGGGCTCAGGTCATGATCTCACAATTCGTAAGTTCAAGCCCCACATCGGGCCCCGCACTGACATTGTGGAGCCTGCTTGGGATTCCCTTTCTCTCCCTCTGCCCTTCCCCAACTTGTGCTCCTGCTCTCTAGCTCTCTCCCTCTCAGAATATATAATATCTCAGAGATATTTATAAAAATCTCAGGATATTTCTATAGAGCTGGAAGATTCTATTTATTTACAAGTTTTGGTCAAGTCTTTTTTGGTGACCACCCAAGATGATAATCACTAAATACTTATTAAGTATATTTCTGTGCCAGATCAGATACTGTGCTAAGTGTTTTAATTCCCATGAAAACACTATTCTTACCCCTGATTTAGAATCAAAGAAGAGAGACTTGAAGAGATTCAATAACTTGCAGAAAGGGAACTAGGCAAAACTCACACTCAAACCTAAATCCCCTGCTCGTCTGTTACACTCTAAAGAAACATAAGTGGAATGAATCAGCAGTCATAAGAGAGGAACTGTTTTAATCCATCAATTGCTGCCCTCTTGCCCTTGGCTCTGAGTGCAAGAGTTGCCCCCTGGGGGTGAAGTCACAACTGACCTGGTAATGAAGAGGCTGTGGAATCCAGCTGACTGTGATCAAATTTTGCTTTATCACTTGCTAGCTCTGTAGTAGTGAACAAGTTTCTTAATCCCTCTGAGCCAAGTTTCCTTATCTATAAAACAAGATTATTCACAGGATTGTATGTTTTGTGGAGTAGGTAAGTGCATTGATTCTGGAACCAAACTGTTGAGGTTTAAATCCTAACTTGTGATTAACTTTGTGACTTAAGATAAATTACTAAATCCTTCTGGGTCTTACTCTTTTCAACTATAAAAAGAAAATTACAGAACCTCCTAGGGTAGTTTTTAGGATTAAATGAGTTAATACATGTGATGTGCTTACCATGGTTCCTAGCATAGTAACACTAGATAAATGTTAGGAGCTGTTATGAGTATTACTAGAAGTAATGCATGTAAACTCTTAGGACCGTGCAAGCAGATGATGTTGTCATTACCTCAGGGTGCCTGTTTTCTCTGCCTTCCTTCCCAAGTCAGCCAATTCATCTTATATTTGACATTGCCATATAATGTAGAACTAGTCTCCAAGGGCAAGAATATTCCTTCTGCATGGATGGTCCAAGGAGTCATGCTCCATGTAGACCCTGGACTGTAGTACATTTTACCCTTAGGATTTAACTGGAAGTAAACCAATATCATATTGGGTAGATCCAACCATAAGTGAATCCCTTAATCTATACAGCAATCCATGTGAGAGAAAAACATGGCAGCCAATGACCGAGATCTCGGTGGTGTTTTACACAAGTTGTAAGTTGAGTAAAGTCTAAAATTATCAGGTTTTGTAAGTGTTTTAGAGATTAATGGTTCTGGTCCAAGATGGCGACATAGGGAGACCCTGAACTCACCTCCTCCACAGACACACCAAATCTATGCTTATTTATAGAGTACTTCCTCCTAAAGAAGATCTGAGGGCTGACTGAACAGCTTGTGCACAATACAAGACCACATACAGAATGGCACAGTAACAAAGGGAAACCCTAGCCGACACTGTGAACTGTAGTGGGGAGGAATAGTACTGAGGGACTCTGAGGAGATTTGTCTGCCCTGGGACACACAAAAAAGCCACACTTTAAAAATGCAACTAGAATATACAGGAACCAGCCCTACAACCTTGTCAAATGGCAGGGAGCTACTGGAACTCTCTCCAAGTCAGAGAGGCTGATGAACACTATGGTTCACATTCCTCCTCCAACTTGATAGTATGGATGAGAGCAGGGTCTGGGTGACCTAGCTGGCCTTCTGCCTCATTGAGCCCCAGACCCCTAGTCTACACCAGCCCGGTTGTCCCACTAAGGCAGCTCCACAACAGTGCAGAACAGGACACCCATGGTCACCTCACTACAGCTCCGGCTGCTTTGCCAAGGTGACACAAGTACAAACCACACTGGAATACTCCAGGCCCACATCACTTCAGTTCCAAACGGTTTGCTAGGGCATCCTAGCGCTCTGGGAACACCTGGTCCATACCCATCTCCACATCATTTGCTCTGCTAGAGCAACTTGTATGCTGAACCCTCCCATACTGTGGCTTGCACCCACTTCAGCTTCAGCTATCCTGCCTGAGCATCCTCTGTGCAGAGAGCCCTGAGATCACCCCAGCCCATGTCTACACTTCAGTTTCAGCTATCCTGCCAGGATTCCCTCTGTGCACAGAGCTCCAGGACCCACTAGCTGGTATACACTTCTCTTTCAGTTGTTCTACCAGAATACCTTCTTTGTGGAGAATCCAGGGACCTCCCTAGCCTATGTCCACTTGAGCTGTCCCACTGGTGCACTTTCTGTGCAGATGGTCCTAAGTCCACCTCAATTTATGCCCAGTTTAGCTCTGGCATCCCACCAGGGCAGTCCCAGCATGGAGTGCCCTAGGACCCCCATTGACACCAGCTACAGTTCCAACCAGCCAAAGTCGCCAGATACAGAGTCCACACAGGGAATGACCATACACAAGACCATTCCTTCAAGTTTAGGAAAAATAGCTGTTCTACCTAATTCATAGAAACAAACACAGAAAGGCAAAATAGGGAGATAGAGGAATGTGCTCCAAATGAAAGAACCTCAGAAAAAGAACTAAATGAAATGGAGTTAAGTAATATGCCTGATAAAGGGTTTAGAGTGACGATCATAAAGATGTTCACCAGATTGGAGAAAAGAGTGGAAGAGCTCAGTGAGAACTTCAACAAAGACAGAATATATAAAAGAAAACTATCAGAGTTGAAGAATACAATTTCTGAAATGAAAAATACACTAGAGGGAATCAACAGATTAATAGATGCAGAAAAACGGATCAGCAGTCTGGAAGATAGGGTAATGGAATGCACCCAAGCTGAAGAGCAAGAAGAAAAAAAGAACTTTAAAAAGAGAGGATAGGTAAGGGATCTCTTCAACAACATCAAGCAAACAAACATTCACATTATAGGAGTCCCAGGAGGAGAAGAGAGGGAAGGGAGGGAGAGACAGAGAAAAGAAAAGAAAAAGAAAGAAAGAAAGAAAGAAGCAGAACACTTATTTGAAGAAATCTCTATTTCAGGGAAGGAAACAGCTGTCCAGATTCAAGAGGCACAAGAGTCCCAAAGAAGATGAACCCAAGGAGGTCTGCACCAGACACATCATAACTAAAATGTTAACAATTAAAGATAGAGAATTTTAAAAGTAGTGAGAGAGAGGGGTGCCTGGGTGGCTCAGTCGGTTGAGCATCCGACCTTAGCTCAGGTCATGATCTTGCAGTCTGTGAGTTCCAGCCCCACGTCAGGCTCTGTGCTGACAGCTCAGAGCCTGGAGCCTGCTTCGGATTCTGTGTCTCCCTCACTCTGTTACCCTCCCCCGCTCATGCTCTGTCTCTCTCTCTGTCAAAAATAAATAAACATTAAAAAAATTAAAAGTAGTGAGAGAGAAGTAATGTGCCACACAAGGGAAACCCCATAAGGCTATTGGCTGATTATGGAGTTGAAATTTTGCAGGCCAGAAGGGAGTGGCATGATATATTCAAAGTGCTGAAAAGAAAAAAAATCTACAACCAGGAATACTCTACCTAGCAAGGTTATCATTAGGAATTGAAAGAGAAATAGAGTTCCCAGACAAATAAAAGGTAAAGGACATCATCACCACTAAACTAGCATTACAAGAAAAGTTAAAGGGACTTCTTGAAGTGGAAAAGAAAAGGCCATACTTAGAAGAAAATTATGAATATCAAGATACAAAATATGACAACATATAAATAAAATGGGGAAAGGAGTAAAAATAAATATTTTAGAATATGTTCAAACTTAAGTGACCATCAACTTAATATGGGCTGCTATATACTTAGGATATTATATATGAACCCCATGGTAACCACAAACCAAACAACTGTAATAGGTACATATAACATAGAAAGAAAGCCAAGCAAAACACTAAAAGTCATCAATCATAAGGGAAGAGAGCAAGAGAAGAACAGAGAAGAACTACAAAAACTACCAGAAAACAATAAACAAAATGGCAATAAGTACATACCTATCAATAATTACTTTAAATGTTAATGGTCTGAATGTTCCAATCAAGGACATAGAGTGATTCCATGGATTAAAAAAACAACACCCTTCTATATGCTGCCTACAAAAGGCTCACTTCAGACCTAAAGACCAATACAGACTTCAAGTGAAGGGATGAAAAAAGATATTCTATGCAAATAGAAGCAAAACAAAAACAAACAAAAAAACCTTGGGTTAGCAGTACTTGTATCAAACAAAATAGACTTTAACATGGAGACTGTAACAAGTGACAAAAGGGGCAATACATAATGATAAAGGGATTAATCCAAGAGGATAGAACAATTGTAAGTATTCATGCATCCAACATAGGAATACCTCAATACATAAAGCAAATATTAACAGATATAGAGGGAGAAATGGACAATAAAATAATAGTATACAATATATACACAGTAATACAAAAATAGTAGAGGACTTTAACACCCCACTTACATCAATGGATAGATTATCCATGTAGAAATCAATAAGGAAACAGTGTCTTTGACACATTAGACTAGATGAACTTAACAGATACATACAGAACATTTCATCCAAAAACAGAATACACATTCTTTTCAAGTACACATGGGGCATTCTCTAAGATAAATCACATGTAGACCACAAAACAAGTCTCCACAAATTTAAGAGAATAGAAATTATACACACATCTTTTCCAACCACAACAATATGACACTAGAAATCAATCACAACAAAAAACTCTTAAAAACAAACACATGAAGACTAAACAATATGCCACTTAACAGTCAATGGGTCAACAAAGAAATCAGAGAGGAAATTTAAAAAAATACATGGAGACAAATAAAAATGTAAACACAATGGTCCAAAATTTTGGAGTGAAAGTACTTCTGAGGTAAGTTCATAGCAATACAAGCCTTCCTCAAAAAAAAAAAAAAAATCTCAAATAGTCTAACCTTACACCTAAAACAATGAGAAAAAGAATAAAGCCCAAGATGAGTAGAAGGAAATAATGAAGAGCAGTACAGAAATAAGTGAAAGAAAATCCAGAAAAGATCAAAGAAACCAAGAGCTACTTCTTTAAAAGATAAAATTGATAAGCTGTTAGTCAAACTCCTCAAAAAGAGATCCCAAAACAGAAATGAGAAGTGTCAACCAGGCAATTAGAGAAGAAATTTAAAAATATATGGAAACAAATGAAAATGAAAATATAACAATCCAAACGCTTTGGGATGCAGCGAAGGCAATCCTGAGAGGAAAATACATTGCAATCCAGGCCTATCTCAAGAAACAAGAAAAATCCCAAATACAAAATCTAACAGCACACCTAAAGGAAATAGAAGCAGAACAGTAAAGATACCCCAAACCCAGCAGAAGAAGAGAAATAATAAAGATCAGAGCAGAAATAAACAATATAGAATCTAAAAGAACAGTAGAGCAGATCATTGAAACCAAGAGTTGGTTTTTTGAAAAAATAAAATTGATAAACCTCTAGCCAGGCTTCTCAAAAAGAAAAGGGAGATGACCCAAATTGATAAAATCATGAATGAAAATGGAATTATTACAACCAATCCCTCAGAAATACAAGCAATTATCAGGGAATACTATGAAAAATTATATGCCAACAAAATGGACAACCTGGAAGCAATGGACAAATTCCTAAACACCCACACATTTCCAAAACTCAAACAGGAAGAAATAGAAAGCTTGAACAGATCCATAATGAGCGAAGAAAATGAATCAGTTATCAAAAATCTCCCAACAAATAAGAGTCCAGGACCAGATGGCTTCCCAGAGGAATTCTACCAGACATTTAAAGCAGAGATAATACCCATCCTTCTCAAACTAGTCTAAAACATACAAAGGGAAGGAAAACTTTCAGACTCATTCTATGAAGCCAGGATTACTTTGATTCCTAAACCAGACAGAGACCCAGCAAAAAAGAACTATAGGCCAATATCCCTGATGAATATGGATGCAAAAATTCTCAATAAGATACTAGCAAATTGAATTCAACAGCATATAAAAAGAATTATTCACCATGATCAAGTGGGATTCATTCCTGGGCTGCAGGCCTGGTTCAACATTCGCAAATCAATCCGTGCGATACATCACATTAATAAAAGATAAGAACCATATGATCCTGTCAATCGCAGAAACAGCATTTGACAAAATTCAGCATCCTTTCTTAATAAAAACCCTCGAGAAAGTCGGGATAGAAGGAACATACTTAAACATCATAAAAGCCATTTATGAAAATCCCACAGCTAATATCATCCTCAATGGGGAAAAACTGAGAGCTTTCTCCCTGAGATCAGGAACACGACAGGGATGCCCACTCTCACCGCTGTTGTTTAACATAGTGTTGGAAGTTCTAGCATCAGCAATCAGACAACAAAAGGAAATCAAAGGCATCAAAATTGGCAAAGATGAAGTCAAGCTTTCACTTTTTGCAGATGACATGATATTATACATGGAAACTCCGACAGACTCCACCAGAAGTCTGCTAGAACTGATACATGAATTTAGCAAAGTTGCAGGATACAAAATCAATGTACAGAAATCAGTTGCATTCTTATACACTAATAATGAAGCAACAGAAAGACAAATAAAGAAACTGATCCCATTCACAATTGCACTAAGAAGTATAAATTACCTAGAAATACACCTAACCAAAAGATGTAAAAGATCTGTATGCTGAAAACTATAGAAAGCTTATGAAGGTAATTGAAGAAGATATAAAGAAATGGAAAAACATTCCATGTTCATGGGTTGGAAGAATAAATATTGTTAAAATGTCAATACTACCCAAAGCTATCTAAGCATTCAATGCAATCCCAAAAATTTGTATGGAACCACAAAAGACCCTGAATAGCCAAAGTAATTTTGAAGAAGGCGGCCAAAGCAGGAGGTATCACAATCCCAGAGTTTAGCCCCTACTACAAAGCTGTAATCATCAAGACAGCATGGTATTGGCGCAAAAAGACACATAGACCAATGGAATAGAATAAAGCCCTAGAAGTAGACCCACAAAAGTATGGCCAACTAATCTTTGAGAAAGCAGGAAAGAATATCCAATGGAAAAAAGACAGTCTCTTTAACAAATGGTGCTGGGAGAACTAGACAGCAACATGCAGAAGGATGAAACTAGACTACTTTCTTACACCACTCACAAAAACAAACTCAAAATGGATAAAGGACCTGAATGTGAGACAGGAAACCATCAAAACCCTAGAGGAGAAAGCAGGGAAAAACCTCTCTGACATCAGCCGCAGCAGTTTCTTACTTGACACATCCCCAAAGGCAAGGGAATTAAAAACAAAAATGAATTATTGGGACTTCACAAAGATAAAAAGCTTCTGTACAGCAAAGGAAACAACCAACAAAACTAAAAGGCAACCAACGGAATGGGAAAAGATATTTGCAAATGACATATCGGACAAAGGGCTAGTATCCAAAACCTATAAAGAGCTCACCAAACTCCACACCCATAAAACATAATCCAGTGAAGAAATGGGCAGAAAACATGAATAGACACTTCTCTAAAGAAGACATCCGGATGGCCAACAGGCACATGAAAAGATGCTCAATGTCGCTCCTCATCAGGGAAATACAAATCAAAACCACATTCAGATATCACCTCACGCCCGTCAGAGTGGCTAAAATGAACAGATCAGGAGACTATAGATGCTGGAGAGGATGTGGAGAAATGGGAACCCTCCTGCACTGCTGGTGGGAATGCAAATTGGTGCAGCTGCTCTGGAAAACAGTGTGGAGGTTCCTCAAAAAATTAAAAACAGATCTACCCTATGGCCCAGCAATAGCCCTGCTAGGAATTTACCCAAGGGATACAGGAGTGCTGATGCGTAGGGGCACTTGTACCCCAATGTTTATAGCAGCACTTTCAACAATAGCCAAATTATGGAAAGAGCCTAAATGTCCACCAACTGATGAATGGATAAAGAAATTGTGGTTTATATACACAGTGGAATACTACGTGGCAATGAGAAAGAATGAAATATGGCCTTTTGTAGCAACGTGGATGGAACTGGAGAGTGTTATGCATGCTATGTGAAATAAGCCATACAGAGAAAGACAGATACCATATGTTTTCACTCTTATGTGGATCCTGAGAAACTTGGCAGAAGTCCATGGGGGAGGGGAAGAAAAAAAAAAGAGGTTGGAGAGGGAGAGAGCCAAAGCATAGGAGACTCTTGAAAACTGAGAATAAACTGAGGGTTGATGGGGGTGGAAGGGAGGGTGGCTGGGTGATGGGTATTGAGGCGGGCACCTTTTGGGATGAGCACTGGGTGTTGTATGGAAACCAGTTTGACAATAAATTTCATATTAAAAAAAAAACCTGCCATATTTTATTTCCTGGGCAAGACATCAAGTTTTTATAAAAAGAATAAAATGCTGAGTATGCATTCCAGCCATAAAAAAAAAAAAAAAAGAAATGAGAGGTAATTGCTAACAGCACAGAAATACAAAGGATTATTTTATTTGTATGTATGAAGAATTATATGCCAACAAATTGGATAACCTAGAAGAAATGGATAAATTCCTAGAAACACACAATCTTCCACAACTGAATCAGGAAGAAATAGAAAATCTGAACAGAACAGTTACTAGTAATGAAATGGAATTGGTAATTTAAAAACTCCAAACAAATAAAAGTCCAGGATGGGTTAACAGGTGAATTCTATGTAACACTTAAAGAAGAACGATTACTGGCACTGTGCTGACAGCTCAAAGCCTGGAGCCTGCTTCAGATTCTGTGTGTGTGTGTCTCTCTCTCTGTCCCTTCCCCACTTGTGTTCTGTCTTTCAAAAATAAATAAATGTAAAAAAAAAAGAAAAGAAAAGAAAGATTACCTATTCCTCTCAAACTATTCCAAAAAAATAGAAGAGAAAGGAATGCCTGCAAGTTTAGTTGATAAGGCCAGTATTACTCTCATACCAAAACAAGACAAAGACTCTACAAAAAAAAGGAAAATTACAGGCCAATATCTCTGATGAACATAGATGCAAAAGTCCTCAGGAAAATATTAGCCATCCAGATTCAACAATACATTAAAAGGATCAGTCAGCATGATCAAGTGGGATTTATTCCAGGGATGCAGAGTTGACTCAATATTTGCAAATCAATGAACTTGATACATCACATTAATCAAGATAAAAATCATGATCATCTCAATCGATACAGAAAAAGCATTTGACAAAATTCAACACACATTCATGGGAAAAACTCTCATCAAAATGAGTTTTAAGGGTACATATCTCAATAAAGGCCATATATGGCAAACCCAGAGCTGATATCATACTCAATCATGAAAAACAGAGCTTTTCCTCTAAGATCAGGAACAAGGATGTTCTACTTTTGCCACGTTTATTCAATATAGTACTGAGAGTTTTAACTACAGCTATCAGATAAGAAATAAAAGGTATCTGAATTGGTCAGGAAGAAGTAAAATGGTCACCTTTGCAGATGACATGATACTAAGAAAACTCTAAAGACACTCAAAAAAACTACTAGAACTGATAAATGAATTCAGTAAAGTTGCAGGATATGAAATTTGTATACAGAAATTTGTTGTGTTTCTATACCCTAATAAGTAGCAGAGAGAAGAATTAAGCAAACAATTCCATTTATAATTGCATGCAAAACACTAAAATACCTAGGAATAAACTTAATCAAGAAGAGAGACCTATTCTTTGAAAACTACAAAATATTGGTGAAAAATTGAAGATGACACAAACAAGTGGAAAAACATACCATGCTCATGGATTTGAAGAATTAATATTGTTAAAATGTCCATACTACACAAAGCAATCTACAGATTTAGTGCAATCCCTATGAAAATACCAACAGCATTTTCACAGAACTAGAATAATTCTAAAATTTATATGGAACCATAAAAGACCACAATAGCCAAAGCTATCTTGAGGGAAAAAAAAAAGCTGGAGATATTACAATCCCAAATTTCAAGATATACTACAAAGCTATAGTTATACAAACAGTATGGTTCTGGCACAAAAATAGATGTAGATCACTGGAACAGTACACAGAGCCCAGAAATAAACCCACCACTTATATGGTGAATTAATCTACAACAACAAAAATAATAATACACTATGGGGAAAAGACAATCTATTGAATTTATGGTGCTGAGAAATCTGGACAGCTACATGTAAAAGAACAAACCTGGACCACTTTCTTACACCATATACAAAAATAAAATCGATTAAAGACCTAAATGTGAGACCTGAAACCATAAAAGTCCTAGAGGAAAACATAGGCAGTAATGCTTTGGGCATTGGCCTTAGCAACATTTGTCTGGCCAGATATGTTTCCTCAGGCAAGGGAAACAAAGACAAAAATGAACTATTGGGACTACAGCAAAATAAGTTTGAGAGAAATCATCAACAGAATGAAAAGGCAGCCTACTGAATGAGAGAAGGTACTTGCAAATGATATATCCAATAAGGAATTAATATTAAATCATACAAATAACTTATACAACTCAACATCAAAGAAATAATCAATTTAAAATGGGCAAATGAATAGACATTTTCCCAAAGCCATACAGATGGCCAATAAGTATATTCAAAGATGCTCAACAGGGGCACCTGGGTAGCTCAGTCGGTTAAGCATCCAACTTCAGCTCAGGTCATGATCTCACAGTTGGTGGATTCAAGCCCCACGTCAGGTTCTGTGCTGACAGCTTGGAGCCTGGAGCCTGTTTTGGGCTCTGTGTCTCCCTCTCTCCCTCTGCCCCTCCCCCGTTCATGCTCTGTCTCCCCCCAAAATAAACATTTCTAATCATCAGGGAAATGCAAATCAAAAACACAATGAGATATAACCTTATACCTGTCAGAATGGCTGCAGTCAAAAAGACAACTGTTGGTGAGGATGTGAGAGAAAGGAACACTTGTGTACTTTTGGTGGGAATGTAAATTACTTGGAAAACACTATGGAGGTTTCTCAAAAAATTAAGAATAGAAATGCCGTGATCCAGTAATTCTACTTCTGAATATTTAACACCCCCTCCCAGGAAATGAAAACGCCAATTTGAAAAAATATATGACCCCTATGTTTATTGCAGCATTATTTACAATAGCCAAGATATGGAAGCAACCTAAGTGTCCATCAATAGATGAAGGGATAAAGAAGAAATAGTGTACACACACCCATACACACAATATGGAATATTAATTCAGCCATAAAGGATGAGATCTTGCGATTGCAACAATATGCATGGATATAGAGGGTTTTATGCTAAGTAAAATAAGTCAGATTAAAGGCAAATACCATAGGAATTCACTTATATGTGGAATCAAAAACCAGAACAGACCCATAAATACAAAGAACAAGCTGATAGTTGCCAGAGGAGAGATGGATGTTGGGGAGGGATGGACGAAGAGAAGTGAAGTGGGAGAAACAGGCTTCCAGCTAAGGAATGAGTAAGTCATGGGAATACAAGGTACAGCATAGGGAATACAGTCAATAATATTGTTATAGTGCTGTATGCTAATTGCACTTGAGGAGAGCATAACGTATAGACTTGTCAAATCCCTATGTTGTACACCTAAAACTAATGTAACATTATGTGTCAATTTTCAATTAAAAAAAAATTTTTTTTCAGAAAAATTTGTCTTCTGGGAATAGAAGAATTTCCAAATGGTCTAATGTAGTACTTGTATTTTAGTCATGTCTTTGCATTGGTGCATGGCTAGTGCCCAATGTAACCATACTTTTACTTCTGTAAAACTTGATTTCACCCTCAGTGCTTCTAAACTTTGCAGCCTCACAGGTTTGATTCTCAACTTCTCTATTCTTTCTGATAACCACTGTTTTAGACCCCTCTCTCAAGTAAGAGATTATCTAGGAGCAGAAGAGGAGGAGAGAGCAAGGAAAGTAGAGGAAAACAGATGCCCTGGGCAGCAGTGTCCAAGATTGGTGCTGAAATTTTGTTGGTGGAGATTCTTCCTCACTTGCATTTTCTCATAGCTTCTGTCATAATCTTACTTAAAAAAAAAACAAAACCCTGCAAATTTGCTATGCTTAAGTAAAAGTGGTAGAGAGGCTTCTGGGTAGCTCGTTCAGTTGAACATCCAACTCTTGATTTCAGCTCAGGCCATGATCCCAGTGTTGTGGGATGGAGCCACATATCAGGCTCTGTGCTGAGCATGGAGCCTGCTTAAGATTCTCTGTCTCTGTCTCTGTCTCTCTCCCCTCCCCACATTCCTCACCCCCACTGATGCTCACTCTAAAAAAAAAAAAAAAGTAGAAGTGTGATACCATTGCCAAACATAGTAGTATCTAATTAAATAGATTTTGGTCAGTCGATAATTACTGAGTACCTACTATGTGCCAGGCACCATACCAAATGCAAAGGATACACTAAAAACAGACAAGTCATTGCTCTAGTGAACATTGTATTATAGACACAGGAGGCAGCCAGTCAACTGCAAATTAACGAATATTTTAGGTAGGGGAAAGTACAATGAGATCAATAATATGGAATAATGAGGACAGGGACTAGAAAGAGGTAGTTACTTCAGAATACTCAGAGAATGTCTCCTTAGGTGACATTTGATATCTGAGACCTGGATAATGAGAAGGAGCCAGCTATGCAAAAATCTCTGGGAAGAAATTCCTAACAGAAAGGAGACACTTGGCATTTGGGGGCACTTGGCAAAGAACAGTGTGACTACGCCCTAGATGCAGGAGATAGTGATAGGAAGGGAGGCAGTTGAGGCCAACTTTGGAGACCCATATGGGCTAGGGACCAGGTGTGCTGGTCATTGTTCAACAACCAGCTCTCTGCACACAGTTCTGATATGAATGTTGGTTGACATACTTTACAGTAATAAGGTGAAAGTGAAATCATAAAGAAATGTTGTCAGGACATCACTCATTTTTTAAATTATTAGTGACTTTGCTGAAATGATAGTTTTTTAATATTAGAGGATTATTTACTCAATTTTTGTGCTATTTACTACATAACAACTAAAGGCACAACATGCTTTAACGTTTAATCTTCATTATTAATTTCTCCACCATTTTCATAGGTCTAGACAATCAGGGGAAAACAACTAAAGCCCTGATCTGTAGCTGTGCCAATATCTGCTTGTAAGTAGTCACTCTTTTACCCACATGAGGCCACTGAATGTGGGACCAGGAAGGGATGCAAAGTAACACGCCATTATATGGTATTGTGTTAAAAAAAGAATTGTTTTTCAAGAAATACTTACTAAGTATACAGTATGGGCCAAACACTATTCCATTTGCTGGGGCCAAAGTAATGAACAAAACAAAAACTTTTTTGATGGTAATAAGTGTTATGAAGAAAAAGGAAATAGAATAAGAAGTTAGATTTAGAACGAGACCTTCACATCACTCTTTCACAATGTGTTAAAACATTGTCTTAAAAAATAATAAGCCATAATTATGTAGCTTCATTAAGATGTATTCTAATTTTTCAAGAACAAAAGTTTTACCATGAATAAAATGTTCTTAAAACAATGTTTTTCATCTTTTTCTCTCATATTTTTAATTTTAGTTTTTGTGTTTTATAATACACATAATATATTGGTATAAGAGTAGATATATAAAGTGTATGCACATGAAAGGGCTTAAAATTTTTTTCATAGCATGCACAATAAAAAGTGTTTGAAGGCCACTGCTTTAGCAATTAGATAAGTAACAGACAAGCCTTGGGGGTGCCCCTAGGAACATCTCTGCATTTTTAATAGGCCCCTAACCTGCTAGTAAGGAAGAACATTTCCGTGTTGTATTAGGTCCAGTGGGAGCTAAGTGGCCATTATGCAATAGATTATGAAGTACCAAATTAGACACCCTGAGTATACTCTCCGCCTTAGGATCTCTTGTGAACACCACACGAAAGCCAAGACATGTAGACCAGCTGGGAGAGCCTTAAGAAACATTTCAAAGGATCCGTCCCCTAACAAGGCAGACCCCACAGCATGATCAGTGGCAACATGAAAGATTTAAGAGGGCAGTTTGATAAGATGCTTCACCATAGCAAAAGTTTATTCCTGAATTGAGAAGGTGCCAGTATGGAAGAGAAGATTGAGCCTATCAAGCCTATAACTCAGGCACCTACCCAAATGGCCCTGAAGGTTTACCAGCCTTCCATCTCTGAAACAGAATACCAGCAGCAACATGAGGCCACCCTACTGGAAGGAATGGAGAATGCAAGCCTAGTGGTAGATCCAGAACCATTAAAACACAGGCAACACTTCTTTCCAGGAAATCTTCCCTTTCTGGTTGGGTTAAGTCCCAGGTATCTACTTTTGATAGGTAACCCATTAATAATCCTAAGCTCTTTGCTGCACTGTATCACAATAATTTTTTGTATTTGCATCTCACACTAGAATGAGAGTTTCATATGTTTCTATGACATCTGACACATTGTAGACACTCATCTACTGAAAGCTTAAATGACCATCTTCTTGGGTTTTGTTTTGTTTTGTTTTCCCTGATTGACCACATAATTGCTCTCAGATCCACAAGAACAATGAAGAATCCAGTGAATTAATCTACATTATAATGTTTTTGTTTCACCCAAAAAGCAATCTAAACATTTTAAAAGATTTGACCCCAAGAAGTTTCAGTCATGAGAGTGGGGCCACCATGATGTAATTAGTGCCCATATAAGAAGAGACAGCTGAGAGTTTACTGTCTCACATAGTGAGGTGGTAGGAGTCTACAAGCCAGAACAAGAACCCTCACCAGAACTCAGCTATTCAGTCATCCTGATCTCAAAATTCCAGCCTCCAGAGTTGTGAGGAAGTAAATCTGTTGTTCAAGCCACCTAGTCTGTGATGCTGTGTCATGGGAGCTCTGGCTAAGTAAGATAGGAAACAACTTGAATTTGAACATAATTCTCATGAGAAGTCAATCTGGAAAGGCTCTGCAGTGGGAACCAAAGGAATCTGGGTCTTGTTGAAAAAATCTGTGTTTATTGAATAGGCATTTTAAAATTTGGCTGGAAATATGGAACTACAAGTCGTAAGTTGGTGGTAGGACTCTACCTTGTCTAAATTCTATGCCACCTTAGATTTTTTGTTTTAGCCTTTGTGGAATTCTAGAACTGGATATATACATTCTTGAAGGATTTTTCTTAGATAAGGGCACCCAAGTAAGTGCCAAGAGAAAGGGCACTTTCTGTGTCTAGTCTCTTAACCCTTTGCAAACACACAAAAAGGAAATAAGATGCTCTCCATGGACTGCATAGTATGTTACAGTATTGTGAAGCATGGTTCCATTACAGTATTTGAAAATACTAAATCTTCCCTGATGAATATGGATGCAAAAATTCTCAATAAGATACTAGCAAATCGAATTCAACAGCATATAAAAAGAATTATTCACCATGATCAAGTGGGATTCATTCCTGGGATGCAGGGCTGGTTCAACATTCGCAAATCAATCCGTGCGATACATCACATTAATAAAAGAAAAGATAAGAACCATATGATCCTGTCAATCGATGCAGAAAAGGCCTTTGACAAAATTCAGCACCCTTTCTTAATAAAAACCCTTGAGAAAGTCGGGATAGAAGGAACATACTTAAACATCATAAAAGCCATTTCTGAAAAGCCCACAGCTAACATCATCCTCAATGGGGAAAAACTGAGAGCTTTCTCCCTGAGATCAGGAACACGACAGGGATGCCCACTCTCACCACTCTTGTTTAACATAGTGTTGGAAGTTCTAGCATCAGCAATCAGACAACAAAAGGAAATCAAAGGCATCAAAATTGGCAAAGATGAAGTCAAGCTTTCACTTTTTGCAGATGACATGATACTGTACATGGAAAATCCGATAGACTCCACCAAAAGTCTGCTAGAACTGATATATGAATTCAGCAAAGTGGCAGGATACAAAATCAATGTACAGAAATCAGTTGCATTCTTATACACTAACAATGAAGCAACAGAAAGACAAAGAAACTGATCCCATTCACAATTGCACCAAGAAGCGTAAAATACCTAGGAATAAATCTAACCAAAGATGTAAAAGATCTGTATGCTGAAAACTATAGAAAGCTTATGAAGGTAATTGAAGAAGATATAAAGAAATGGAAAGACATTCCCTGCTCATGGATTAGAAGAATAAATATTGTCAAAATGTCAATACTACCCAAAGCTATCTACACATTCAGTGCAATCCCAATCGAAATTGCACCAGCATTCTTCTCGAAACTACAACAAGCAATCCTAAAATTCATATGGAACCACAAAAGGCCCTGAATAGCCAAAGTAATTTTGAAGAAGAAGACCAAAGCAGGAGGCATCACAATCCCAGACTTTAGCCTCTACTACAAAGCTTTAATCATCAAGACAGCATGGTATTGGCACAAAAACAGACACATAGACCAATGAAATAGAATAGAAACCCCAGAACTAGACCCACAAACGTATGGCCAACTCATCTTTGACAAAGCAGGAAAGAACATCCAATGGAAAGAAGTCTCTTTAACAAATGGTGCTGGGAGAACTGGACAGCAACATGCAGAAGGCTGAAACTAGACCACTTTCTCACACCATTCACAAAAATAAACTCAAAATGGATAAAGGACCTGAATGTGAAACAGGAAACCATCAAAACCCTAGAGGAGAAAGCAGGAAAAGACCTCTCTGACCTCAGCCGTAGCAATTTCTTACTCAACACATCCCCAAAGGCAAGGGAATTAAAAACAAAAATGAATTACTTGGACCTTATGAAGATAAAAAGCTTCTGCACAGCAAAGGAAACAACCAACAAAACTAAAAGGCAACCAACCGAATGGGAAAAGATGTTTGCAAATGACATATCGGACAAAGGGCTAGTATCCAAAACCTATAAAGAGCTCACCAAACTCCACACCCGAAAAACAAATAACCCAGTGAAGAAATGGGCAGAAAACATGAATAGACACTTCTCTAAAGAAGACATCCGGATGGCCAACAGGCACATGAAAAGATGCTCAATGTCGCTCCTCATCAGGGAAATACAAATCAAAACCACACTCAGATATCACCTCACGCCAGTCAGAGTGGCCAAAATGAACAAATCAGGAGACTATAGATGCTGGAGAGGATGTGGAGAAACGGGAACCCTCTTGCACTGCTGGTGGGAATGCAAATTGGTGCAGCCGCTCTGGAAAACAGTGTGGAGGTTCCTCAGAAAATTAAAAATAGACCTACCCTATGACCCAGCAATAGCACTGCTAGGAATTTACCCAAGGGATACAGGAGTTCTGATGCATAGGGGCACTTGTACCCCAATGTTTATAGCAGCACTCTCAACAATTGCCAAATTATGGAAAGAGCCTAAATGTCCATCAACTGATGAATGGATAAAGAAATTGTGGTTTATATACACAATGGAGTACTACATGGCAATGAGAAAGAATGAAATATGGCCTTTGTAGCAACGTGGATGGAAGTGGAGAGTGTGATGCTAAGTGAAATAAGCCATACAGAGAAAGGCAGATACCATATGTTTTCACTCTTAGGTGGATCCTGAGAAATTTTACAGAAACCCATGAGGGAGGAGAAGGAAAAAAAAAAAAAAAGAGGTTGGAAGAGAGCCAAAGCATAAGAGACTCTTAAAAACTGAGAGCAAACTGAGGGTTGATGGGGGGTGGGAGGGAGGGGAGGGTGGGTGATGGGAATTGAGGAGGGCACCTTTTGGGATGAGCACTTGGTGTTGTATGGATACCAATCTGACAATAAATTTCATATATTGAAAAAAAAAGGAAAATACTAAATCTTAAGCAAAAAGACCTACATATAGCCATAGGTTAAAAAAAAAATCCAAGCAGCATTTTTAAAGAATGTCATAATCAAACTTTAATCTTCCTACATGATTTCTAAATGGAATTATTTTATTATAAGTTAGAAACGTATAGAAAAGACAGGGAAGTTTTTTTTTTTCTTTTTAAATAAATTTGGATAATCTTCCTGGAAAACTGTATGTATTTCAATTGCTAAATTAGAACTAATTCACATTTGAATTTTGTGATGAGTCAAAGGAAGTGGCTCTGCCTGGCAACAACCATGTTGGTAGACAGGCTTTCGGACAGAGCAGAAGGGGCCTGAAGTCTGAATTCAGTAGGGGCTGTTTAACACCTGTGCAACTGGAAGCAAATTCCTCAATATTTGAAGAATATATTTAGAGAGAGAGATTTTAAAGAGGTAATTAAGGTCAAATGAGGTTATGGAGTAGACCCCTAATCCAGTTTGGCCAGTTTCCACATAAGAAGGGGCAGAGACACCAGGGATGCACACACACAGAGAAGGGGCCCTATGGAGACAGTGAGAAAAGTGAGCCATCTACAAGCCAGAGAGAGAGGCCTCAGGGAGCCAAACCTGCCAATACTTTTGTATTGGACTTCTAGCCTCCAGAACTGTGAGAAAATAAATTTCTGTTGTTTAAGCTACCCAGTCTATGTATTTTGTTATCGCAGGCCTCTCAGACTGATCCAGTGGGCATAAGAATAATACCACCTCACAGGAGTTAGGATTACATGTGGCTGATGCTGCACTTGGCTCCTAGTAGATGCTTGATAAATGGAAGCCATTATTTGTGGCTCTGAAAGAAGGAGGACAAAACAAAATTCTCCTCTTCAGCAAGAAAATCAGTAATTATTTAAAATCTCTATGCCACTTTGATGGGGCGCCTGGGTGGCTCAGTCGGTTAAGCGGCCAACTTCAGCTCAGGTCATTATCTCTCAGTCCGTGAGTTCGAGCCCTGAGTCAGGCTCTGTGCTGACAGCTCAGAGCCTGGAGCCTGTTTCAGATTCTGTGTCTCCCTCTCTCTGACCCTCCCCTGTTCATGCTCTGTCCCTCCCTGTCTCAAAAATAAATAAAACGTTAAAAATTTTTTTTAATTAAAAAAAAAACTCTATGCCACTTTGAGTAAATGCCTAATTTAATCTGAATAATAATCCTGTGCAAACCGTCTTCATCTTGCACACGAGGAAACTGAAGCCTTCAAAGGCTATGTAATTTGTCTAAAGTCACATAGAAAGTGGCAGAATCATGAACATGGCTTTAAAATCTGTATTCTTCCCACCATGCCATGCTACCTACGAAAGCAGCTTCCTAGATGACGAAAGGTTACTAATGAAAGAGATGCATTCTAGATGTGTGCAGCAGACGCACAGCAAGGGGTTGGCTTTTGTTGTGGGAATGTATTCCTGCCCACACACGGATGCCTGCAGTCAGAATCAAATATCTTTTCAAAAGAGACTTTTTAATCTGCTCAAGCACTTGAACCAAATATTCACTTAATATTCCAGAACTCTGTGCCAAAGGCATACGGCTAATTTGGCCTAAGGAATAGTAAGGCCATGTGTTAACAATTGTATGGCCTTTCCTTGCAGTGCCTGGTTTGAGGACAACTGAATGTAGACAGACATGTAGACAGATAACTGGGTCAGGATAAGGTTACTGCAAAATTGAACCTTGATTGGCCACATGTGTGGGTGGGTTCCCACACATGAGATTATTTTGTATTCTACCTTAGCCAAGGAGAGTATCAAATGAAATGATTATATTTTACAAACACACAAAATCGAATAAAAATACAATTTTATTTTATAAAAATATTAAAAAATATATTTTTATATTTTATAGTTGCTTCTAAATGTTCTTTCCAGTAATAATTAGCCCATGGGATTATGTTTTAAGATCACTTCCTATTAATGAGGAAAACTCATACTAAAGGTGTTTTTCTTCGTGTTTACCATGACACATCACTTACATTTAAGCTTTTAAATTATTAAGACTATTTTTAGAGCAGTTTTAGGTTTACAGTGAAATTGAAAAGGAGGGACAGAAGTCTGCTAGAACTGATACATGAATTCAGCAAAGTCGCAGGATACAAAATTAATGTACAGAAATCAGTTGCATTCTTACACACTAATAATGAAGCAACAGAAAGACAAAGAAACTGATCCCATTCACAATTTCACCTGAATCATAAAATACCTAGGAATAAATCTAACCAAAGATGTACAAGAGCTGTATGCTGAAAACTATACAAAGCTTATGAAGGAAATAGAAGAAGATGCAAAGAAATGGAAAAACATTCCATGCTCATGGATTGGAAGAATAAATATTGTTAAAATATCAATACTACCCAAAGCAATCTACACCATCAATGCAATCCCAGTCAAAATGGCACCAGCATTCTTCGCGAAGCTAGAACAAGCAATCCTAAAATTTGTATGGAACCACAAAAGACCTCGAATAGCCAAAGTAATATTGAAGAAGACCAAAGCAGGAGGTATCACAATCCCGGACTTTAGCCTCTACTACAAAGCTGTAATCATCAAGACAGCATGGTATTGGCACAAAAATAGACACAGACCAATGGAATAGAATAGAGACCAAGTATGGCCAACTAATCTTTGACAAAGCAGGAAAGAATATCCAATGGGAAAAAGTCTCTTTAACAAATGGTGCTGGGAGAACTAGACATGCAGAAGGATGAAACTAGACTACTTTCTTACACCATTCACAAAAACAAACTCAAAATGGATAAAGGACCTGAATGTGAGACAGGAAACCATCAAAACCCTGGAGGAGAAAGCAGGGAAAAACCTCTCCGACCTCAGCTGCAGCAATTTCTTACTTGACACATCCCCAAAGGCAAGGGAATTAAAAGCAAAAATGAACTATTGGGACCTCACAAAGATAAAAAGCTTCTGCACAGCAAAGGAAACAACCAACAAAACTAAAAGGCAACCAACGGAATGGGAAAAGATATTTGCAAATGACATATTGGACAAAGGGCTAGTATCCAAAATCTATAAAGAGCTCACCAAACTCCACACCTGAAAAACAAATAATCCAAATAAACAAATAAACAAATGGGCAGAAAACATGAATAGATACTTCTCTAAAGAAGATATCCGGATGGCCAACAGGCACATGAAAAGATGCTCACTGTCGCTCCTCGTCAGGGAAATACAAATCAAAATCACTCTCAGATATCACCTCATGCCAGTCAGAGTGGCTAAAATGAACAGATCAGGAGACTATAGATGCTGGAGAGGATGTGGAGAAATGGGAACCCTCCTGCACTGTTGGTGGGAATGCAAACTGGTGCAGCTGCTCTGGCAAACAGTGTGGAGGTTCCTCAAAAAATTAAAAATAGTCCTGCCCTATGGCCCAACAATAGCACTACTAGGAATTTACCCAAGGGATACAGGAGTGCTGATGCATAGGGGCACTTGTACCCCAATATTTATAGCAGCACTCTCAACAATAGCCAAATCATGGAAAGAGCCTAAACGTCCACCAACTGATGAATGGGTAAAGAAGTTGTGGTTTATATACACAATGGAGTACTACGTGGCAATGAGAAAGAATGAAATATGGCCTTTTGTAGCAATGTGGATGGAACTGGAGGGTTCCAATGAAATAAGCCATGCAGAGAAAGACAGATACCATATGGTTTCACTCTTATGTGGATCCTGAGAAACTTAACAGAAGACCTTGGGGGAGGGGAAGGAAAAAAAAAGTTAGGGAGAGAGCCAAACCATAAGAGACTCTTAAAAACTGAGAATAAACTAAGGGTTGGTGGGGGTAGGAGGGAGGGGAAAGTGGGTGATGGGCATTGAGGAGAGCACCTGTTGGGATGAGCATTGGGTGTTGTATGGAAACCAATTTGACAATAAATTTCATATATTGAAAAAAATAAAAAATAAAAATAAAATAAAAATAAAAATTCACTGATATAAAAAAAAAAATAAATAAATAAAATTAATTATACATCCAAAGCACTTAAAACAGCATGGCACAAGAAGTGTTCTCCAAGTCTTTGCTCTTACTGTTAGGTGCTGTCTTACAAGAGAGCCCACATCATCATCTGTTAAAAAAAAAAATTCTTTTTTAAGATTTGTTGTAATAACAGTCTTACCAAATAGTGCTGATTTAAAACAATGAGTGTTCTGGTCTTTTCTAACTCTTATCACAAACAACTGTTTTAAATAATTTTTACCAGGCTTTCCCCTCCCATCTCTTTTAACCTGTAAATTGGTTTTTTGTGTGTGAGTTGCCATAATATGTATACTGCTTATCTTTTATGCCTGTGTTGTATCTCATTGTTTTAAGAATTTCCTGATATTTGAAGGGCCCCTGGGTAGCTCAGTTGGTTAAGCCTCCGACTTCAGCTCAGTTCATGATCTCATGGTTCCATGAGTTTGAGCCCTGCGTCAGGCTCTGTGCTGACAGCTCAGAGGCTGCTTCAGAATCTGTCATCCTCTCTTTCTCTGCCCCTCCCCTGCACAAATGCACGTGCTCACTCTCTGTCTCTCAAAAATAAATATTTAAGGGTCACCTGGCTGGCTCAGTTGGTTAGGTGTCCAACTTTGGGCTCAGGTCATGATCTCGTGGTTCATGGGTTCGAGCCCAATGACGGGCTCTGTGCTGACAGCTCCAGTTCTTTGTTATTTTGATTGGGCCTGTTAAGTCTTTTCCTATGAGTTAATTGAGAATTTTCTGAAAAGTGAAATCAAATCAAATTTTATTTTTATACCTTTTATGAATTTCTCCAAATGTTCTCTATTTTTTATAATCTATTATAACCCTAGATATCTATTAATCAGTATAAGTGCTAACATAAGAAATTTAAGAATGTATGCTGTCTTGTATAAATTTTTGAATATGAATTATACCAAAAAGTTAGTAAGCTAAAAATAGTACCTTTGTGGTTAAGAGCAAGGGAGCTTGAAGTTTAAGTTTTTCTAACAGATGTGAATTGCTGTTATTTAAAAAACTGACTTGGAGGGGCGCCTGGGTGGCTCAGTCAGTTGAGTGACCGACTTCAGCTCAGGTCATGATCTTACGGTTTGTGAGTTCAAGCCCGACGTTGGGCTCTGTGCTGACCTCTCAGAGCCTGGAGCCTGCTTCAGATTCTGTGTCTCCCTCTCTCTCTGCCCCTCCCCCACTCATGCTCTCTGTCTCAGAAATAAACATTAAAAAAAATTTTTTTAAAAACTGGCTTGGAAATATACTTAGCTACAGGCCTATTTAGACCTAAATTAATCTTTTAACTTTTTATTGTAGTATGTATAATTTAGTTGATGAGAAAAATAACCCATTAAGAATAAGGTTATTAAATGTAATTGATGATTTCTTTTCAATGTAATACCTTTCCCCTTTCATATTTTAGCATCAAGAATACTTTGTAGCACAATTATAACTATTATAAATGTCAAAGAAATTTAAGAGTTTATTCATGATAACACAAATGTTCTTTTTTTTTTTTAATTTTTGAATTAGATCATAGAAAATTCTGTACTATCCATTGCACTGGTTACTTGAGAAGCTGGCCTCCAAATATTGTTGGAATGGAAGAAGAAAAGGACAGTAAGAAAGACAGTAGTAATTTTACCTGCCTTGTTGCCATTGGAAGATTACATCCATATATTGTACCACAGAACAGTGGAGAGATTAAAGTGAAACCAACTGAATTTATAACCCGGTTTGCAAAGAATGGGAAATTTGTCTATGTGGACCAAAGGTGAACATTTATTTATTGCCATAATGCTTAGCATTCAATGGGATACTTAAGGCTATTAAAGATGTACCTTGATAGTACTACTAGATTGTTAAGGCTTCAGAACAGGAAATAAGTTTAAATGAAAAAAGAATGTGGATATGTGCATAATTTTGTTCAAGTCAAAAAATAAACTTGGAATATTTCTGAGCCAGTGGTGCAGAAACTGAGCATGGTCTGTGGCCACAATTTTATTGGTGAATGGTAAAAAGAGTCTACCCTGGGCTGGGGGGGATGTCCATTCTAGCCTGGGTCTAGGGCAGCCAAAGGGGGGGCCCGGTGATGCATATGGCTTACTCATCCCCTGTCACTTTCCCACTATTGTGACTGTATGTGGACCTACAGTACTCTGGAAGGGAATGAATTTACCAATCTGAAGTTTATTTTTGATTTTAAAACCAGGGCAACAGCAATTTTAGGATACTTGCCTCAGGAACTTTTGGGAACTTCTTGTTATGAATATTTTCATCAGGATGACCATAGTAATTTGACTGACAAGCACAAAGCAGGTAGGCATTGAGTAGGGTAATTTTTTGGTACTTTTTAATTACAGCTTCAACTCATTTTTCATTCCTGTGAAATCTGAAACTTGAATTAACCCTCAAGGGATTGATTTATGTAGTAGACCGTTACGCTGATTATTATCCTTTCTTGTTAAGTTCTACAGAGTAAAGAGAAAATCTTTACAGATTCATACAAGTTCAGAAAGAAAGATGGCTCTTTTGTAACTTTAAAAAGCCAGTGGTTTAGTTTCACAAATCCTTGGACCAAAGAACTGGAATATATTGTGTCTGTCAACAATTTAGTTTTGTAAGTAACTTTTATGTTGTTAAGACCTTTATGTTGATTTCAAATAAGTGTCATGTCTTTTCTTGTCTTGCTAAACCATTAAAGTTGCATGATCATCTGGCTTTATAACTTCAGTACATACTTTTTGTAATTCATTCACTGTTGACTGGCGTTACTTCTCAGAATTAGGCTGAAAGTTTTCCCTTTTGGAATACATTTCTTTTTGCTTGGTATAAAATGTGATAATAAATGCATTTAAGTACTTTCTTCCTACCTTTCATGGCCTTGTCATGACCTTCCAATAAATGATGTGGTTGTAGCTTTAAACTATATATCATCGTAAGAAATTGTTTTGTCCCACGGATCATTTTTATAGACATCTTCTAAGCCTGAGGTACTACATGTGATTGTGTAGGAATATTTGGCCGAGGGATAAGCACAAATCCAGCCTAAGCACCGCTTGCCAAACCCTGGCTATGTCTGTGTCAGATAACTTAAAGGAAGAACAACTTTCCCTGCTTTGCTTAATAGGATAGCATAGCCCATTTTAAGTATGATTATTTTTCTCTAAGTTTTTCATTGTAATTGCTGTAACATTAACCCAATTCTGTTTCCTGATCTACTATATTTAAGTTTTTAAAAGGCCCCCAAAGCTTGGCATTCCAGCACTATCCCCTGTTTATCATTCCAATAATCCTTGCCTTCTTATCATTAGTATACAAACCGAGAGTTTGTGACTAAGAAAATGTACCTTATAGGGTAATAAGACATTTAGCAAATGTCCTGGGACTTAGCACATAAATACTTTGATCTCTAGTGGTGACATTAACAATAAGTATATATAAAACAAAAAGGTCAAGGACTGATAAAGCCACTACATTAAAGCTCTGCTTATTTAACAATTTCCTTCACCTAAAAAAAAAATCACCTATGGTGTTTCTTCATTCTAGGGGACATAGTGAGGTTAGAGAAGCATCGTTACTTCCTTGCAGCTCTCAATTAGCAGAAGGTAAGCTTGGTTTTCAATGATGGGGATTTATTACTAGGAGTGTTGTTATTGTTACCATCTTTTTCTGTCTTGGAGAGGGAAAGATTTCAAGGTAATATTGCAAAGATTTGTAGGGCTAAAGTTATCCTCTTTAGAATTTCTACAATTCTTTGATTACCCTTCCATTATACTCTTACACTGTATTGCAATTAGTTGTTTGTTCATCTGGTCTGACCCCTAGATCGAGTTCTTCGAGAGTAGGAATGGTATTTTATCCATTATCTATCTAGTGGCTAGCATAGTTCCTTGTAGTTTGTGGCACTCAATACATATCTGTTGAGCAAATTAATGAAAAGTATTAATGGGGAGTTTTTGCTTATCTTGGTTTTTCACCACAGGAATATTTTATTCTATTACTTGTATAAATAAAAACAGAAATATGAAGGAATATTAAAAATAAAGCAGTATTACCCTGGCTTCAGTGTGGAGATTAAAATGGGAAGGAACTGTCTGTGCTCAAGGGTTACAGGTCATGATTATACCCTCAATGATGTTCTACATATTTGACTCCTGTCATTCTTCATACACGTCTTAAGCCATCATGAGTTATGTTTGTAATGCAAGCATAAATATTTCTAATATTTTAGGATGTAGCTAGTCTGTTTCTTTTAAAAAGGAAAATGGGAAATGTATTTGAATTGAGATAAAAATATTAACAAAAGTTATACATAACTTTTTAGAAGTCTTCAATTGGATTTTCCCTTTTGTTATTATTTAGAATCCTCAAAACCATCTTATATTAATGTACCTGGAATGTCTACTGGAATAGTACTTGGCCCTGGTAGTATTGGAACAGATCTTGTAAATGAAGTCCTGGACTTACAAAGGTAATGTTTTATTGCTGCAGATATCTTCACAAGTGAAATTATTATACTTATAAAACCAGTAGTCAAAAATCAGTAAGTTTCCTATATTCAAACAATAACCAGTTCAATAACATAATGGAAGAGAAGATCATTTTCATAGTAGCAACAAAAAAAGGTTAAGTATTATATGGGGCACCTGGGTGGCTCAGTCGGTTAAGCAGGCCAATTTCAGCTCAGGTCATGATCTCATGGTTCATGGGTTCCAGCCCCATGTCAGAGCTCTGCTGTCAGAGCCTGCTTGGGATTCTCTCTCTCCCTCCTCTCTCTCTGCCCCTTCCCCCCCTCAAAATAAAGAAATAAACTTAAAAAAATGAAAACTATAAGAAGTGTATCAAGAACACAGGTATGGATTTTTATAATCTTAGTTTAGAAACTCCTTTCTAAACATCACAAAAAATCTATAATTCATAAAGAAAAAAGTTAATTATATAAAAACTCAAAACTTAACCATAATAACCATTCTGAAAAAGGTAAATAATAAGTTGCAGAAAATGTGTGTTTCAGGTGATAAAATGAATATATCTTACTATAGAAGTTTGATAGTATAACATTATTAACTTCATTTAAACTTTATAAATAAACTTTATAACTTTATTAACCTTTTTTTATATTAAAGTTTATATAGGGTATAAATAATAAAGTTATTAAAGAATTTTTTAAATTTTATTTATTTTTTTAACTGAAGTATAATTTTGTTTTCAATATATGAAATTTATTGTCAAATTGGCTTCCATACAACACCCAGTGCTCATCCCAAAAGGTGCCCTCCTCAGTACCCATCACCCACCCTCCCCTCCCTCTCACCCCCTATCAACCCTCAGTTTGTTCTCAGTTTTTAAGAATCTCTTATGCTTTGGCTCTCTCCCACTCTAACCTCTTTTTTTTTTTCCTTCCCCTCCCCCATGGACTTCTGCCAAGTTTCTCAGGATCCACATAAGAGTGAAAACAAAAACATATGGTATCTGTCTTTCTCTGTATGGCTTATTTCACTTAGCATCACACTCTCCAGTTCCATCCACATTGCTACAAAGGCCATATTTCATTCTTTCTCATTGCCACGTAGTACTCCATTGTGTATATAAACCACAATTTCTTTATCCATTCATCAGTTGATGGACATTTAGGCTCTTTCCATAATTTGGCAATTGTTGAGAGTGCTGCTATAAACATTGGGGTACAAGTGCCCCTATGCATCAGAACTCCTGTATCCCTTGGGTAAATTCCTAGCAGTGCTACTGCTGGGCCATAGGGTAGGTCTATTTTTAATTTTTTGAGGAACCTCCACACTGTTTTCCAGAGCGGCTGCACCAATTTGCATTCCCACCAACAGTGCAGGAGGGTTCCCGTTTCTCCACATCCTCTCCAGCATCTATAGTCTCCTGATATGTTCATTTTAGCCACTCTGACTGGTGTGAGGTGATATCTGAGTGTGGTTTTGATTTGTATTTCCCTGATGAGGAGCGACGTTGAGCATCTTTTCATGTGCCTGTTGGCCATCTGGATGTCTTCTTTAGAGAAGTGTCTATTCATGTTTTCTGCCCATTTCTTCACTGGATTATTTGTTTTACGGGTGTGGAGTTTGGTGAGCTCTTTATAGATTTTGGATACTAGCCAAAACCAATTTTTAAAAAGAGCTTGGGGAATAAAATAAGTAGTAAAGAAGTTGGAGAGTAGACTAGAAAAATTATAAATGGCCAAGAACCTTCAACAATTGCTCACCCCTCCCCACACAGTTAAAAATATATACAGCTGGCCCTTGAACAGTATGGCAGTTGGGGATATCACCCCTCACAGTCAAACATCCATGTATAACTTCTGACTCCTCCAAAGCCTAACTGCTAATAGCCTACTGTTCACTAGAAGCCTTACCAATAACATAAATGGTCAATTAACACATATTTTGTATGTTAGATGTATTGTATACTGTATTCTTACAATAACATATGCTAGAGAAAAGAAAATATTCAGAAAAATCATAAAGAAGAGATTTTGTTCCACGGGGGTGATGTTAGAAGACCCTGAACTCACCTCCTCCACAGACACACCAAATCTACACCTATTTATAGAGAAGTTTCTCCTGAAGAAGAGCAGAGGGCTGACTAAACAGCTTCTGCACAATTAAAGATACAGAGACCACATAAAGAATAGCGAGAGAAATAGAGACTCAGTAACAAAGGGAATCCTCACCCTTGACACTGCAAACAGCAGTGAGAAGGGATACTGTGAGCACATCATCTGCTGTGGGGCACATAAAAAAAGTCATGGATTAAAAGGTCAACTAGAATATACAGGAACCAGCCGAGAACTCTGTCAAATAGCAGGGGAACTGCTGGAACTTTGTCCAGGTCAGAGGGGATGGTGGCCACGGTTTATATTTCCCCTCCACCTTGAGAGTGTGGATGAAAGCAGGGTTCGGCATTCTAGGTGGCCTAATGCTTCAGTGAGCCCCATGCCCCGAGCCCACACCAGCCCTGCTGTACCACCAAGGTTGTCCCAGTGTAACACATGCCAGAACACACCTGGTCAGTGCTCACTACAGCTGCAGCTGTCTTGCAAAGCTGACATGGGTACAAAGCAGCCCAGAATACTCTAGACCTGAACCACTTCAGTTCCATATGACTTACTAGGGCAGCTCTGGTCCATAGCACTCTGGGGCCACTTGGATCATGCCTGCATTAGCTTCAGACACCCTATCAGAATGCCGTCTTCACAGTGTGCCCCAGGACCCTCAGACTCAGCCCTGCCTTATGCTTAGCTACTCTGCCAGGCTGCCCTCTCTGTGGAGAGCCCCAGGCACCCCCAGCTTACACTGCCTCTTCTCTGCTGTCCTGCCAGGGCACCCTCTGTGCAGAGAGCCCTGAGACTACACTGGCCCATGCCCACATCAGCTCCAGCTATCTCACCAGGGCAGCCCTAGCTCAGAGTGTCCTGGAATCTGCACCCATGCTAGCCACAGCTCTAGGCAGTCAGCGAAAGTCACCAGGCACATAGTCTACACAGAGGACAACCATACACAAGCCCATTCCTTCAAGGTTGGGGAAAGTAACTGTTCCACCTAATTCATAGAAGAAAAAAACAAAAAGTTAAAAATGAGAAGACAGAAATGTGTACCAAACAAAACAACAAGACAAAACCCTAGGCAAAAAACTAAATGGAGATAACCAGTCTACCTGATAAAGAGTTCAAAGTAATGGGCACCAAGATGCTCACTGGACAAGAGAGAAGAGTGGATGAACTTAGTGAGAACTTCAACAAGTTGACAGAAAATATTAAAATAATCAGAATTAAAGGATACAATGACTTAAATGAAAAGTATAATAGAGGTAATCAGCAGTAAATTAGCAGATGCAGAAGAATGGATCACTAATTTTGAGGACAAGGTAGTGGAGAGCATCCAAGCTAAACAACAAAAATAAAAATAGAATGAGGACAGGTTAAGGGATCTCTTGGACAATATCAAGTGAACAAACATTTGCATCATAAGGATCCCAGAAGAAGAACAAGAGAGAGAAATGGGCAGAAAACTTATTTGAAGAAATAGTAACTGAAAACTTCCCTAACCTGGGGAAGGAAACAGACATCTAGGTTAAGAAGGCAAAGAAATCCCCAAATAAGATAAACCCAAGAAATCCACACCATGACACTTATCTTTAGTTTTTGACATCTTAAATTGTTAAGAGAGGATTTTAAAAGCAGCAAGGGAGAAGCAACTAGAAACATATAAAGAAAACTCCATAAGGTTATCAGCTGATTTTTCAGCAGAAAATTTGCAGGTCAAGAGGGAGTGGTATGATATATTCAAAGTGCTGAAAGGAAAAAACTACAACTAAGAATATTCTACCCAGGGGTGCTTGAGTGGCTCAGCTGGTTAACCGTCTGACTCTTGATTTTGGCTCAGGTCATGATCTCATGATTCGTGATTCAAGCTCCTCATCAGGCCCTGCACTGACCGTACAGTCTGCTTGGGATTCTCTCTCTCTGCCCTACCCCTAGTCTCTCTTTCTCTCTCAAAACAAATAAAGAAACATTTAAGGGGGGGGGGAAGGGATATTCTTTCAGCAAGATTATCATTAAGAATTGAGGAGAGGGATACCTGGGTGGCTCAGTCAGTTGCACGTACAACTTTGGGCTCAGGTCGATATCATGATTCACGAGTTCAGGCCCCGTGTTGGGCTCTATGCTGACACTCAGAGCCTGAAGTCTGTTTCAGATTCTGTGTCTCCCTCTCTCTCTGCCCCTCCTCCACTCATGATCTGTCTCTCTCAAAAATAAAACAAACAAAAAATTAAAAAAAAAAAAAAGAATTGAGGAGACATAAAGAGTTTCCCAAACATAATTAAAGGATTTCACCACCACTAAACTGGCCTTATGTGCAATGTTGAAGAGAAATTTTTAATCAGAAAAGGCCGTAAATAGAAGAAAATCGTGAAAGGAAAAAATTTCACTGGTTAAAAAATACACACAGTAAAGGTAGTAGGTCAATTACATATAAAGCTACTATGATGGTTAAAGAACAAAATTAATAAAATTAATAATATCAACAAATTGGTTAAGGGATACAAAAATTAAAAGGTATAAAATATGATATCCTACACATAAAATATGAAAGGTGGGAGTAAAAATGTAGTGCTTTTAGGATGTCAAGCTTAAGGGGTGCCTGGGTGGCTCAGTTATTTAGGTGTCCAACTTGGACTCAGGTCATGATCTCGTGGTTTATGAGTTCAAGCCTCATGTTAGGCTCTGTGCTAACAGTGCAGAGCCTACTTCGGATTCTCTGTCTCCCATTCTCTGTACCCCTCCCCTACTTGCTCTCCCTCTCTCTCTCAAAAATAAATATTAAAAAAAATTAGAATGTCAAACTTAAGACACCATCAACTTCATATAGTATACATTGGATGTTATATGTGAAACTCATAGTAACCGCAGCCAAAAATGTATAAAAGATATGCAAAAAAATTAAGAGAAAGGAATCCCAGCATAACACTAAAGAAAGTCATCAAATCACCAGGAAAAGAGCAAGAAGAAAAAACAAAAAACTACAACAACCAGAAAGGAAGATACAAAATGGCAATAAGTACATACTTATCAATAATTACTTTAAATGTAGGGGCACCTGGGTGGGTTAAGCATCTGACTTTGGCTCAGGGCATGATCTCATAGTTCATGAGTTTGAGCCCTGCATCAGACTCTCTGCTGTCAGGATGGAGCCCGCTTTGGATCCACTGACCCCTTTCTCTACCCCTCCCCTGCTCACTCTCTTTCTCTCAAAAATAATCATTAAAAAAATAATAATTTCTTTAAATGTAGATGTTCCAATCAAAAGACATAAGGTGATTCAATAGATAAAAAATTAGAACTATATGCTGCATACAAGATACTCACTTCAGAGCTAAAAACATACAAACTGAAAGTGAAGGGATGGAGAAAGAGATTCCATTCAAATGGAGGCAGGAAAAAAAAGGCGCTGGGGTAGTAATACTTCTATTAGACAAAATAGACTTTAAAACAAAGACCATAGCAACAACAAAGAAGGGTGTTACATAATAATAAAGGAATCAATCCAATAAGAGGATATAATGATTGTAAATATCTATTAAACCCCACATGGAAGCACCTAAATATATAAAGAAAATATTAGCAGGCATAAAGGGGGAAATTGACAGTAATACAATAATAGTAGGGAACATTAACACTTCACTGACATCTGTGAATGAGAAAACAGTGACTCTAAATGACACATTAGACCAGATGGACATAAAAAAATATATACAGAATGTCTCATCCCCAAATAGCAGAATACACATTTCTTTTATTTATTTAGAAAAATTTTTTTAATGTTTATTTATTTTTGAGAGAGAAAAAGACAGACTGCAAGTGGGTTAGGGGCAAAGAGAAAGGGAGATACAGAAGCTAAAGCAGGCTCCAGGCTCCGAGCTATCAGCACAGTGCCTGATGCAGGGCTTGAACTCACTAGCTGTGAGATCATGACCTGAGCCAAAGTCTGACGCTCAACTGACTGAGCCACCCAGGCACCCCTTCTTTATTTATTTTTTAATGTTTATTTATTTTTGGGAGGGAGACACAGACAGACAGACATGTGAGCAGACAGAAGGGAGGGGAAGAGAGAGAGAGAGGGAGACACAGAATCTGAAGCAGGCTCCAGGCTCTGAGCTGTCAGCACAGAGCCCGACACTGGGCTCAAACTCAAAAACCATGAAATCATTACCTGAGCCAAAGTTGGAGGTTTAACCTACTGAGCCAGCTAGGTACCCCAGAATACACATTAGATGCACATGGAGCCTTCTCCAGTATAGATTACATGCTGGTGCACAAAAGAATTCTCAATAAATTTAAAGAAACTAAAATTATATCAAGCATCATTTCTAACTACTGCAATATGAAAGTAGAAATCAATTACAATAACAAAACCCTGGAGAAAACACAAACTCATGGAGGCTAAACAACGTGCTCAACAAGTGGATCAACGAAGAAATGAAAGAGGAAATTAAAAAATAACTAGAAACAATAGAAAATGGAAACACAATAGTTCAAAATCTTTGGGATACAACAAAAGCAGTTTTAAGAAGGAAGTTTATAGTGATACAGGCCTACCTCAAGAACCAAGAAAAATCTCCAACAATGTGACTTTATCTGTAAAGGAACTAGAAAAAGAAGGCAAAATCCAAAGTTGGTAGAAGGAAGGAAATAATAAAGACTAGAGTGGAAATAAATGAAATAGAGACTAAAAAAAAAACAAAAAACAAAAAACACAAGACGATCAGCAAAGCTAAAAGTTGGTTCTTTAGAAAGATAAACAAAATTGATAAACCTTACCCAGATTCATCAAGAAAAAAGAGAGGACTCAAAATCAGAAATGAAAGAGAAGTTGCAACCTACACTACAAAGGAATATAAGAAACTACCATGAAAAATTGCCAACAAATTGAATAATCTGGAATAGATAAATGCCTAGAAATATACAGTCTTACAAACTGAATCAGGGAGAAACAGAAAATCTGAACAGAGCCATTACCAGTAATAAAATGGAATCAGTGATCAACAAAATCCCAACAAACAAAAGCCCAGGACCAGATGGGTTCCCAGATGAATTCTACCAAACATTTAAATATAGTGTTTTGAAATTTAATTTGTTTAGAACAATTAGTTACATCATGGGCAGCACCCCATAATCAATTACATTAGTATTTATGCTTTGAGAAGTATTTACAGATTAAATGGTAAAACGTCTGGGAGGAGAGGAGAGGAGGTTGGGGTGTATACATTAAATAAGATTTGGAAAAGAATTGATCTTTCATTGTATTATCTACTTTTATATCTTTTGGAAGTTTTCCATAATGAAAGTTCAAAGATCTATTTCTGGAGTGAATTGTTACAAATATTAGGAGGGCAGAGTAGGATAAAATATTAGCTTCATATCAGGTCAGACTTGGCCAAGTTCAGATCAGTTCTAATTTTGCTGCCAAATAAATTATGGGAAATCTTTCAGTGTTCAAAGCCTTTTTGATTTTGGAATTGTAGAGAAGGGTCCTAAAACCTCACAATATAGAACAATATGGAAATTTGTTCAGACTAGTTACTTCTCCTATTTGCAACTAGGCATTGGGGGGGCGGGGGTAGGAGACATACAAGGGAGAAGAAATTTTTGCTTTTTATTTTCTACCTGTTTATACAGTTTAAATTTTCATATTAAAAAGTTTACATTGAAAAAAACTCAGACATTTGTCATGTGACTACTGTCTGCCCAATTTTATTGAATATTGAATACTTACAATGTGCTATATACTTTTAAGAATTGAAAGTATTATGAAACATATGCACAAGAATATGCATATGACCCATCATACACTTTGATCATAAATCTCTTAACACTTAATATGTAAAACTGAAAGTACTATATAGTATATTATTAAATGCTTGAGTGTGTAATTTGTACATTCTTGGCATTTAATCCTCTACGGAGTTTCACTATAGGATCCAGGTTTCCTTCTAGATGTAAGATTTTACAACTAAATGGCTTAAGTACTGAAAACAATTGTATCAGCAAAAAGCATTTTCTTTTTTAATTGTGGCAAAACATAAAAAGGTTAACATTCCTAAGTTTATAGTTGAGTAACATTAAGTACATTTGCATCGTCATGCAATCACCACCACTATCCATCTCTAGAACCTTTTACCTTGCAAAACTGAAACTCCCATTAAACAACAACTTCCCATTTCCCTCTTCCCTGAGCCCCTGGCAACCACCATTCTACTTTCTGTCTCCATGAATTTGACTGCTCTAAGTAGCTCTTCTGAATGAATCATAATTATTTGTACTTTTGTGAATGATTTCTTTCACTTAGCATAATGCCTTCAAGGTTTAAGCAGGTTGCAGCATGTGTCAGAACTTCCTTGTAAGGCTGAATAATATTTCACTGTATATATATATGCCACATTTTCTTTATGCATTAATCTGTGGATCCCTGTGTTGCTTCCACCTTGTGGCTATTATGAATGTGGGTATACAAGTATCTGTTCTACTCCCTGCTTTCAATTCTTTTGCATATGCACCCAGAAGTAGAACTGCTGAATCATATGGTGATTGTATTTTAAATTTTTTGAAGAACCACCATTCTGTTTTCCATAGCAGTTGTACCATTGTACGTTCTTACCAGCAGTGCACAAGTTTTCTAGTTTCTCCACATCCTTGCCAACACTTGTTATTTTCTGTACATTGATAGTTCTCTTGATGGGTGCGAGGTGGTAGCTCGTTTGTTTTGATTTGTATTTCCCTAATGATTAGTGATTTTGAACATCTTTTCATGTGCTTATTGGCCACTTGTAGTCCTTCTTTGGAGAATTATTTATTCAGGTCCTTTGCCCAGTTTTTCACCGGGCTGTTGGTTGTTGAGTTGTAGGAGTTCTTTACGTATCCCGGATATTAACCCCTTATCAGATATAGGGTTGGTAAATATTTTTTCCCCTCTCCGTGGGTTGCCTTTTCACTCTGTTCATAGTTTCCTTTGATATACAAAATTTTTTAATTTTGATGTGACCCAGTTTTGTTTTGGTGTTTTGACACCATCTAAAAAATGATCACCAAATTCAATGTCATAAGGCTTTTCCCCTGTTTTCTGCTAAGAGTTTTATAATTTTAGGTCTTATGTTTAGGTGTTGGTCCATTTTGAGTTAATTTTGTGTACGGTACAGGGTAGGGTCCAACTTTCTTCTTCATGTAGCTATCCAGTTTTCCCATGTCATCAGTTGAAGATTATCCTTTCCTCCATTGAATGGTCTTTAGAGCCCTGCTGAAAATCATTTGACCATAGATGCTGGAAGGGCACTTGAAGAAAAGTGGAACTTGAACCACACATTGACAACTGAATACCATTAGAATGTCTAGGAAGCAGTGGGGAGGGTGTTTATCCATGGAGGCACCACAGCCAAAGTATAGAGATAGGTAGGAGAAAGCATGATGGTTTCAGCATAACAAGGAGTTTGTGAGAGAAGTTGGGTTGCTGAGCAGTGCCGAGTTTTAACCAAGGAGAGGTCACATGGTGAAGGGACTTAAATAGCAGGTTTCTGCCCAGGTGACTAATATGAAGCTGTATTTTAGATTAATGTGGAAATGAAGTCCAGGGACGGGGTTGCATCTTTAACCTAAGGCTAATTGAACAGGTGGTAGTTTTAAATAATGAACTATAGAATGAGAAACCAGCGAAGCTATTTACATGGGCTGTCCTATGAAAAATCCCCAAGACAGGTCACTGATTTTTTTTCACTTGTGTTTTATACCTAATTCATTTCATTCCTGCATTTTAATTTCTTCCTCTATAATTTCTTGTCAACTATTTTTTTGACAATAAAGACAAAGTTATGCTAATGCCATTATGAATTTCACATAATCGAGCACTTAACTTTATACCATACTGTCCAAGTTTTGAAGAGACTAATATTGTCATATTGTCTTGAAGAGATTTATGACTAAAGCATATGATTTTGTTTGTGTTGTTTTATGTTTCATTGATTTTGCACCTGGGGATGACCTATGGTAGTAAAAATGTGACCATTTTTCACTTAAAATAAAGGTTGTGGGATGTTAGGAAATCTTTCTTTACTCTCAGCTCTGTTGTCTATAAGGAACTGATAAGGAACAGATTCTTTATGTGAATGCCTATTTTGAACTGTATTACTATTCAAACTTTGCCACATGCTATATTAAGACAGGCAACATGACTTACCTAAGAGCTCTTACCCTCAGAGTTTTAGGTTTCTATTTACCACAGGCTACTTTTCAGCGGCCCATAGTAAAAAGTAAGTATGGCACTGAACAAATTAGTCTAATTGTGAAAACTGTCATGACATTCAGTCTCCTGTTTTTCACTGTATTTTTATCAGTAGATTATGCATTTGGAGGAGAAAATTACCTTATACATACAGAAAAATTTTATGTGTCACTTTTTAAAGGTTACAGGCTTCTTCCTCCCTTGAGGGCTCAAGGCCAGCAGATTTAATGAAAGATTCTCACACTATAAACTGCAGGAAAGTAAGTACGGTAAGTGTTAATATTCATGAAATATTATTTCTTTTGAGAAAAGATGCCGTCCTGTAAAAATAAACTCTTTCCATGGATTTTTTTTTTAATTTTTTTTTTTAAACGTTTATTTATTTTTGGGACAGAGAGACAGAGCGTGAACAGGGGAGGGGCAGAGAGAGAGGGAGACACAGAATCGGAAACAGGCTCCAGGCTCTGAGCCATCAGCCCAGAGCCTGACGCGGGGCTCGAACTCACGGACCGCGAGATCGTGACCTGGCTGAAGTCAGACGCTTAACCGACTGCGCCACCCAGGCGCCCCACTTTCCATGGATTTTAAGAGGCAACATAGAATAGTGGCTGACAGCATACTATCTGGATCCGAGTTGTGACTCAGACATTTATTGCTGGGCAACCACAGGCTTGCTATTTAAACTCTGTGCCTCAATTTCCTCATCTGTTAAGTAGGGATAATAATAGCACCGAACTCTTGGAGTGGTGTGCAAATGAAGTGATTTTATGCAAAAACAAACAAAAACTTAACAGTGACTGGTACACAACCTGTGACCAATAAATGGTAGCTATTAATGTTATTTTAATGGGTTCTAATTCAGTGGATTAAATGTACTCCTTATGGTGTGGGGAAAAATTACTATAAGCTACTATTTAATTCAATTTAATATATACTAGCTATTTGAAATGCATGGTTACGTTTACAAAATTGATTAAATGTAGTCCTAAATATCTGGAGGAGCCATCTACAATATAATTCTAATGTATCCCAGACAACAAAAAGATCTCAAGTGGGACTATAAACTAAGTGGTATAAAAATATAAGAGAAATCGGACCGGAAATTGAAAAAATGTTTTTATACACATGTCCTAAGTCTTTCGGTCTAGTATTTAAGTTTTACTCCTGCATTTAGCAAATGTTTATTAAGTACCCCTTTTTTGCCAGACAATAAGCTAGAAGCAGGGAGTTACGGCATTCCAACATAATCTCCAAGTAGTGTGCATTATATAGACATTTCATAGATCAAATTCACCAACTCAATAAGAAAGTGTAGGTAAATGAAGTATTTTTTTTTCACCGAGCATTACTGCATTTATTGAGTGTTCAAAATAAGGTTTAAGAAACCATACATTGCTTAAGGGTATTTATATAGGTGCTAAAATTATAAAAGTAACAAGAAAATCAACATAAAACTCAAGACTGTGGTGACTTCAGCAGAAGAGAAAAGGAGATGTGATCGGAGGGCAATTGCCAGGCTAATAAAGTGTCAGTAATATTATATTGGTAAATGATGTATATTGATAAGCTACATTAAATATTGAATTGTGTGGCGCCTGGGTGGCTTAGTCAGTTTAAGCCTCTGACTTTGGCTCAGGTCAGGTCATGATCTCATGGTTCCTGAGTTCGAACCCTGTGTTGGGCTCTTTGCTGATAGCTCAGAACCTGGAGCCTGCTTCAGATTCTGTGTCTCCCTCTCTCTCTGCCCCTCCCCTGCTTGCTCTCTCTCTCTCTCTCTCTCTCAAAAATAAACAAACATTAAAAAAAATTTTAACTACATTCAATTGTTTGGCTTGTAACTCTGCAACAATATGAAAACTTGTTGGTAAAAGCCTCTAGTTTAATCCATTTCCCACTCCAAAGCACTATTTCCCATTGTAGTTTCATGTGTGATAGTTTTATGATCATTTTCTTAAAAAAAAAATAGCTTTTCCTCCTTAATCCAAAACTTGTCCTTATAGCATGTACATTCAGTTATTGTTATAAAGAATGTGGACCCTGGCGTCAGGTGGATGGGTTAGAATAATGGCCCCAACACTCTGGGCAAGCTTTAGCCCTCAGATTTCTGACCTCACAACGTTTGAGACACGAAAGGAGAGGCTGCTTGTGGGGTCCTGGCACATAGTACTGGGCAGATGCAGGCTGTCATACTGATGATGGCAGTGGTGGCACTGCCATCAGGCCCACATCCGACCATTGCTAAGAGGTCATTATTTCACTCAAGTAGGAGCCTTACTATTTATTATCCTGTCTTTTCAGATGTCAAATAAGGAGCCGATTCCACGAAATCCTTCTGAAATAGGGGAGCCAGAGGCTCCAAGGCAAAACCACAGTGCTGTTCCTTCCCATAGTCACGAGCCACTCCTTGGTAGGTTTTCTTTGGCAACCACCCACCGTCTTAGTTTACCTAACACTTTCTTAATCATTATATTTTCAGACTTAGGAGACTTCTAGAGAAGCAAATAGTTAAAACTAAGATTTCTTTCAAAATCCTAAATGCAATAAATCACACTCTTGACTTTAAGGTGTATGCTACTTAATGCACCTGTCATTGTAAGTTCAGTTATTAACTAAATCAGTTATGGGTATCGTTAATACATGCCATTTAGGTAAAACTAAGGTACTTATATCTAGGGAAAAAATGTCCATTCCCAAGAATAAGAACTTTTGAATGATACCAATCACAAAGTGTTTACGATGTAATTATTCATTTTAACTATGTTTATGCAGACTCAAATCAAGTATACAGTTTTATACCATACATAACTAACATTGATCTACTAGAAACGTATGTTAAAGAGAATCAAAGAAGTTGAAAGAAAACGAAGATCAGCTTCATGCAGAGCCACATATTCATCATCTCAGATTGCATTGTACTTTGAAAAATTTCTAGAAAACTTTGGCTAATCTGTAGCTGTGTGTTAACCTATAATCTCTAGAACCTTTTCCTTGGATCTAACTTATAACTCATTTCTATGGTTTCTTATTTCCTTTTTCAATAAAAATCTGGGCATTTCCCCTTTTATAACATTTTCAGATTTTTGGAAGAGGATGCTTTTGTATCCATCTTCTCATTCAGATTAAACAAATACAAGGCATTTTTTCCTTGGCATTTTCACAAGGCATCAGATTAAAGTTAAATCTATCCTTCCAGGCTCTATACATACACATCCATGAACTCTGGCCCCTAGCTTCCAACTGTCTTTTACCACTGTCATTTTCCATTAGAAAATTCATAGACTAGCTCACTTATGTGTATCAAGTGAGTTATATGCAATTTCTGTGACAGCACCTTGTTATAAAAACAGGTGACCCATTTAAAAATATATCAGCCTTCTGCAATTTAAGACAGAGGTTTTACCTTCAAAATTACATTGTATAGTGTTCTTGCCTTTCTTTTTAGTTTTCTTCAAGTTTTTAATTCAAGTTAGTTAACATACAGTGTTACATTAGTTTCAGGTGTACAATATAGTGATTCAGCACTTCCATACATCACCCTGTGCTCATGATGGCAAGTGCCCTCCTTAATCCCCATCACCTATTTCACCAGTCCCCTTGCCTACTTCCCCTCAGGTAACCATTAATTTGTTCTCTATAATTAAGACTCTGTTTCTTGATTTATATCTCTTTTTGCTTGCTTTGCCATTTTTAATGATACTCCTCTTTTAACCTCCAAATGTACTCACATGAGTCTGTATTTTAATTTGATAGGCCAAGGTGCGCAGCTGGATTTTGATGCCCTGTGTGACAATGACGACACAGCCATGGCTGCCTTCATGAATTACTTTGAAGCAGAAGGGGGCCTGGGAGACCCTGGGGACATCAGTGATATCCACTGGACACTCTAGCATTTGATTTTCTAACTCTAAAAATTAGGAATGTGATAAAGCATTTCATTTACAAAAAAAAACTGTACAATCTTCTGCTCTGTATTGATACTGTTCTTATCTTTTATTCCTATTAATGGTCTACCAATTTTTATAGATTTGCACCTTTCACAGCAGTATGGGGGAAATGTGAGGTTTCCCTTCACAAAGAATGGCTCAGCGTTTCCTACAGACCCCTTGGCTCAGTGAAATGGCTTAAAACCCACTAGTTGCTGTATTTTTGCTAAAATATTTCTAACCAAGAATATCACATACACCTTGTTTTGGTTTTGTTTTTATTTTCTGATGCAATTTTTAAGTTTGGGGAATTTAATATATTGTGTCTAAGATTCATTTATAATTGATTTATAATAGCAGATTTATGTAAATTGGAACATCACCATTTCCTGTGTATTTCCTTAGTTGAGAATAGGGCTTAAATATTTTAAGAAAACCGAGTACTTGAACATGTAAGAAATGATATAATCGGTGCTCATAATTGTAATGAATACAGTATTCAGTCGTTGTAGACTTGGATACAGGGTATTTATGCTTAGTGAAGCACTTGAGATAGACTTTAAGTGAGATGATTTATTTAAAACTCAGGAAAAAAAAAAGAAAAGCTGGGAGAGTTTCAACTTTGCTTACTGAAGACCTTAGTCCTAGTTCTTGGTAATTAACCTTTGCATGTAAGAATTACTGTTAACATAACCAATCAAGATTTTCATTATATCTAAAACCAGTTTTTGATGCAGTAAAGGTGCTTAGTCAAGGATTAGCCATGGAGGAAAAAAACAAGCCCAGGCAGGATAAATGTCTTGTGTAAAGTCACAATTAAATTCGTATTTTTGAAATGTTTAATGTGTATAAACCAGTTTCTTTATACACATTTGGGGAAGCACTGGTTTCGCTGGTTAAATGATGAATTGACTGACCCAGGAAATAGCTGTGGCCTTCTAGATTAGGCAACTATGGTTACTGTTGCCTGTAGCCAAAGGTAGTTATGTAAAGGCTAAGTATAATTTTGAAACTATGAGGCAATGAGAAAGAATGTAAAAACCAATTTTCTAGCTATAATTACTAGTTAAAAAATGATCTCCAAATTTGTAACTGAGAGGTGGCTTAAACTGAGTACAAGAAGAATATTTAAGATAATACATGTATATCTACCTTTTTGAAGATCATAATTTCATTATACCTTATGTTTTAATTGCTTTCTAGTTTACCCAGTGTGTTTCCATATATATATATATATATATATATATTTTTTTTTTTTTTTTTTTTTTTTTTTTTTGGTGCCCCACGAATGGAAAGTAAGATAGGCTAGGAAACTAATGGAGAAGCCTGAGGCTCAGTAGGGGACCCAATGCCGTTTTCTTCCTCTAGGTGGTGCTCTACCTCCCAACAGATCTCCCTCAGAGCCTCTCACTAAAACAAAGCATTATTTTGACTCTGCATATTTCTTTAGGCTGAACGTAATAAGTTAGAACTTTTGTCAGACATGTTAATGGCAAACATACCAACAGGCAATAGGCCAAAAGCACATGTTCCCTTCAAGCGGGACAGCTGCAGTGGCCATGTGGGCAACAGTGTATCACCGTGTCCTGCAGCACTTACAGTGTTCCAGCAATGTTAGAAGGTCAGCCCCACTCCTGGTTCTGGAACTTGAGACACACTCAGGTTTAGAATAAGCCAAAGAAACCCTATGAGATGAAGGACCTTGGTTTGCAACAGCCTAAGCATGACTGTTCCATCTGAAGAAGCAGGAATGAGTTGCTGTTCTTTAAGTCAGAGGCCTTACCAACATAACATTTTTGTGGGGCTAAACCATTGCAGGTTGGGCATGGCCTCTGGAGTTGAACTCAGCCAGTGGTAGCAAGATGGGTCACTGTGCTGGATGGCCTTGAAAGTGGAGGGGCTTTATGATGCAAGGATCTGGGAGGCAGAATTTCTAGAAGCAGGCCATTGCTGCCTGGCATAGTATCAGTTTTTCCTCTTTGCAAGAGGAAGGGTTATTCCACAGAACAGTGGACAGATAGCCAATTGAATGCTTTGATCCTTTAATAATCCACTCTAGTATTTTTCTGTAGATCTTGTCCTGGATCCAGAATCCAGTCCATGCAGCGTATGATAGCTGTAGCTCTCCCGAGATTAGTGTTTTCTCCAAAGTGTGTTGCATTTATGTTGAATTGTTGTTAGGAGTGATATTTTTATGGTTTGCCATGTAACTAATTTTTCTCCTATTCATTAATTTCCTGCATTTCCTGCAATTTCAAACATCTGTACATTGAATGAAATCATAAAAAGAGTAATTTTTTTTCTAAGTCTAAGAATTACCTACAATAATGGAGTGGAGTGGGACAAGAGCGTAAAAGCTGAAGAGCCTACTCAGCCTAAATTAAGCTGTGTGACCTCACATAAGCCATTTAAATACTCTGTACCTCAGGCTCCTTGTCTGTACAAGAGGCTTGACCTCTAGGTTTACTTCCAGTTCTGATTCTGTGATTCTAATCTACAGGACTTGAGTATTAGGGTCAGACTCTAGAACTGTGCAGTCCAGTATGATAGACACAGGCCATGTGTGGCTGTTGAGCACTGGAAATGTCACTAATGCAAATTGAGATAGCACCAGATTTCATACACTTAGTATAAAAAAGGGAATGCAAAATATCACGTTAACAATTTTATAATGTAATGCCTGGCTGGCTCAGCCAGTGGAGCATGTGACTCTTGATCTTGGGGTTGGGTTCAAGCCCCATGTTGGGCGTAGAGCTTCCTAAAAATAAAATTTAAAAATAATATATAAAGGGGCGCCTGGGTGACTCAGTCAGTTAAGCATCTGACTCTTAATTTTTGCTCAGGTCATCACCTTATAGTTCGTGAGTTCGAGCCCCATGTAGGGCTCTACACTGACAGCATGGAGCCTGCTTGGGATCCTCTTTTTCCCCTCTCTACCCCTCCCCTGCATGGGCTCCCCCCCAAAAAAAATAAAATGTAAAAAATACATTTTAAAAACCAGTTTTATACTGATCACTTAGACAAGTATTTTGGATATACTGAATTATAGAAAACAGCAACATGTTACTTTTTACTTTTTTAATGTAGCTACTAGAAAATTTTAAATTACACGTATGGAATACATTATATTTCTATTGGACAGTGCTGCTCTAAAACATTTTATTAGATGGATATTATTGAAGTAGACCAAAGGTTATACCATAACTATGATATTTACCTCTAACTGCTATGGCTTAAGGAACAATTGTTTATTGATCCTTGATTTAGTACAGTCAAATAACTGAACCTCTATGTGTCAAATTTAAAACTTTTTTGAAACTAGTGAATCTGAAGATGCTATCAGATATTTTATTAGATGATGATAGCCTGAAATCAAACTTCGGGTGTATGTTGACACTCTATTGTAGCCACTAAATTTGGAAATCTGTTGAAAAATTGAAAGAAAAATAGAGCATAGAGGCTTTTGGTAAGTAAGTGGGATTAAGGTATGTCATTACAGTTTCTTAATGGGAAAGTCTATATTAGTCATATTTTTTGAGGAATTTCTGTAGAGTCTGGGCACAGTAAATGAAATAACCACTACCTAGTTATTGGACCATGTTTAGTAGTGTCGTTTCAGATCCTGCTCTAAAGAGATATCTACCACTCAGGTAGGTCATTGTTTGGCTCAGGAATTGGAAATTCAGATTTGCCAAGCAGTTACCAGCAAGGCAGGAAAGCCATAATGGAAAACTGCCATGTGGCCACTAGGTGTCACTTTTCCATTTCTATAGTGCATAGTTTTCATTAATTTTTCCAAGTTCTATGGGGCCTAGGGGAGGCATTTATGACTTGTGTTTAGATTAGGACTGTGTCTCTGGTGTGGGCTGTTTTATGAGAAATGCTTTTTAAGAGAAGTCTGGGAAGATGCTTCCCATGTAAGAACTTTGGTTTAAGGAGCTTTCCAGATGTGGCTCCAGTAAAAGTTGACTTTAGACTTTAACATGGATGGAATATGCTTTCTGAATTCATTTGAGTGTGTATATGTGTCACTGCTCCTACATTCCTATGCTTAGCTTCGTCTTTTATACAATTTTTACCTCTTTTCCACTTCACTTGCTCTTGTCTGTATATTAGTATTTTAAAAATTTTGTGGTAATGAAAAGAGTGAAATTAAATATATTTTGTAATAATTACTAGTTTGAAGTTTTTTAAACTTAATATTTAGACCTCTTCCAAAAAAGGTATATCCTTAACTACTTTCTAAAGTGGAAACATAGGGGTGTCTTGGGTGGCTCAGTTAGTTGAGCATCTGTCTCTTGATTTTGGCTCAGGTCATGATTCCATAGTTGCGGGATCGAGCCCCATGTCAGGCTCTGCGCTGAGCATGGAGCCTTCTTGGGATTCTCCTCTAGCTCTCCCTTTGCCCCTCTCCCCTGCTTGTGTTTTCTCTCTCTCTCTCTTTCAAATTAAAAAATAAATAAAATGGAAATACAGACAAGAAAATCCACTCTTCTCAAACCACTGAGCAGAGAGATAGATTGAACTACATTACTCTCTGTATATATTTGTGCATGTTTATGAAGATATCCTAACTGCTGTAACCACCTTCTTCCCCATAAGACACTCAGAAGTTCCCAGCACATATTGTTCTTCTACCTTGCAATTTCAATGGAAAGAGAGCTTCTCTATTTCCTAGTAATTCACACAAAAATGTCCATTGCTTGGGCCTTTGGATCAACTTGGTTCACATAGATTTTCCTGTGGCCACCAGGCTGGAGTATACAGATTGGCCAGGTTTTAGTTACATGACCAAACTTGGATTTAAAGGCACCCTTGAAAGGGAAATGATGTCAAAAACAGCCAGCTGCCTAATGGTCTAGGGCCAATGGAAAGAACAGAGACATATGCAGTAACGGCAATGGAAAACTTGTAATTTATAATAGTTGATGATTTCTGAGAATTGTAGGTTTAGCTATCTTGAGTGTGGAGTCTTATTTTTTATTGTTTTTTGGGGGAATGAGAGGGTAGTGAGGAGTAGCAAGTTGTGTGATGTGTTTTTAACATTGGTCACCTTTTTTGTTTAATACCCAGCCATTAGTTGCTTTGGAAGACCCTGTCGCTCAAGTGTGTGGTTAGGGATCCATAAAGAGTTGTCTTAAGTTCTTGTCCAGCTGTGTATCTCTGGCTTAGGATGTATTTTCTTAGGCAGTGCTGGTTCTTAAGCTCACATTTAGGTAGCGTTTTCCATATTTATTCCTGTCCGGGAGGAGATCAGTCCCATTTACCTTGGGAGTAAATACATTATGGTGTTTTTTGCTTTTGGTTTTTGGTTTTGTTCAAAAGACAATGCTAAAATGAGAAACCTAGATTATGGAGACATAATAGAACTCTTAAAACATCTCATTTACTCCAGCTCAAAATATAAGAAGATCCTGAATTCACCTCCTCTCACGGACAGACCAAACCTACAGTGCAGGAGAGGAGACAGTGAAGCAGGCCTCTCAGAGTCCTTGACACTATTGCATCCTGCCCCATCCTGCCACAATCATAGTCTGCCTTGGCCCAGGATGGATGCTACTGTGGGCTCAGCTGGGCTGCTGGCCCCAACTGTGCTCTGCCTGCTGTGGATCCCTGAGGCCGGCCTGCAGCCTATGAGCCTGTCTCCATCCCTCTGTGCAAGCCCCTGCCCTAGAGCGTGACTAAGATGTCCAACTACTTGCATCACAGTACCAGACTAATGCCATCCTGGCCAGTGAGCAGTTTGAAGATCTGCTAGGCACTCCCCAGAGCCCTGATCTTCTCTTCCTGTGCCACGTATGCATCTATCTGCACCATTACTTCCAACAAGAGCACATTACGTTCTGCAAGTTTACGTGCAGGTAGGTCCAGAGGGCTGCAAGCCCATCTTCAGCAAGTACTGCCACCTGTGGTCTGAGAGCCAAGCCTACAAGGAGCTGCCGTTTATGACCAGGGTGTGTGCATCTTTCATAAGGCCATCATCGCTGTGGACGGAGTGAATTTTCCTATGGATCCTAGTAATGGAAACTGTAGAGGGGCAAGCAGTGGATGCTGAAAATGTAAACCTATTAGGCTACACAGAACATCTAGTTTCAAAACAATTATAACTATGTCATGCAGGCTAAAGTTAAGAGATAAAGACCAAACGCCGTGGTGTGACTACAGTAGTTGAGGTGAAGGAGATTTTAAAGACTTCTCTAGTAATCATTCCAAGCACACCATTGACCTTCACACCAATTTCTGGCTGCCTATGTCCTCATTGCTATTAATAGGCAGTAAATCATTATGGCTTATTATGGTGAGTGATGCTCCAAGATTAGTCTTGGTGAAAAGTTATATTGCTGAGAAATGGAAAGATCATCTTGGCAAAAAAAAAAAAAAAGTTAAGCACTGGGATATGAAGTTCTGTCATCTTAGAGTAAAAGTGATTCTAGCCATAGTAACTCCTCTCAGAGTCAGACATCTGGCAGGAACTCTAACTCCCTGCAAGCATGCAACTACATCCTGGAATGCAAGGGCATCGGTGAGCTTCATGGTAAGACTTGCATTGCTGGACTAACAAAGGAAAATTGCATGGTTGAACATGATAATCTGTTATTTACCACACAAATCACATGATAATGGTTATTACCTCTATTTTCTGTTTTCTGCTCTTTTTTCTCTTTCCCTTTTTTGTGGTCTGAGTACAGATCCTTAAATGCATTATTTGTGTTCTACTTAACAACAACAATAAACAGAATTATAATGCAAATGTGAAAAGTTAAACGGGAGAATCTTAAAAGCAGTAAGAAAAACAACTTGTTACATACGAGGAAACCCCAATAAGACATAAGACTGTCACCAGATTTTTCAGCAGAAACTTTGCAGGCCAGAAGGGAACAGCACAATGTATTCAAAATGCTGAAGGAAAAATAATTCTGCCAATCAAGAATACTCTATCCAGGAAGTGTACCATTCAGAATAGAGGAGAGATCAATAGTGTCCCAAACAAAAGTTGAAGGAATTCATCACACTAAGCCAGGCTTAGAAGAAATGTTCAAGGGGACTCTTTGAGTGGAAAGGAAAGACCACCAGCAAGAGGAAGAACTGTAGGAAGGATCAAAGCAGTAAAATTAAATCCAGCTATAAAAGTCAGTCAAGGATGAAAAGATACTGAACATCACTCATCATCAGGGAAATACAAATTGAAACCACAATGAGACACCACCTCACACCTGTCAAAACAGCTAAAATTAACAACATAAGAAACAACAGGTTGGCAAGGATGTGGAGAAAACTCTTGCACTGTTGGTGGGAATGCAAACTGGTGCAGCCACTCTGGAGAACAGTATAGAGGTTCCTCAAGAAACTAAAAATAGAACTACTCTACTATCCAGCAATCACACTATTAGGTATTTACCCAAAGGATACAAAAATACAGATTCAAAGGGGTACATGTGCCCCAATGTTTATAGCAGCATTATCAACAATAGCCAAACTATGGAGAGCCCAAATATCCATTGACTGATGAATAAAGAAAATATGATATATACATAGAATGGAATATTACTCAGCCATCAAAAAGAATGAAATCTTGCATTGCCATGGCATGGTTGGAGCTAGAATGTATTATGCTAAGCAAAAAAAGTCAATCATAGAAACACAAAGACCATATGATTTCACTCATATGTGGAATTTAAGAAATAAAACAGATGAGCATATGGGAAGGGAGTAGGATGAGAAGAGAGGGAAACAAACCACAAGAGACTCTTAACAATAGAGCACAAACTGAGGGTTGATGGAGGGAGGTGGGTGGGAGATGGGCTAGATGGGTGATGGGTACTAAGGAGAGCACTTGTTATGATGAGCACTGGGTGTTGTAGGTAAATGATGAATCACTGAATTCTACTCCCAAAACCAATATTGCACTGTATGTTAACTAACCAAAATTTAAATTTAAATAAAAGGAAAAGTTTTTTAAATAAACAATAAATAAAAATTAGTCACAAGGTTCCCAAAATAGAATGATGTAAAGTATGGCATCATGTACATAAAACATGGCGGGAGGTGGTAAAAATTTAGAATGCTTTTAGAATGGGTTCAAACTTAAACAGCCATCAACTTAATATAGACTGTTATATGCATAAGATATTATATATAAACCCAATGGCAACCACAAATCTAAAGCAGGTAATAGATATGCAAAAAATAATGAGAAGGGAACCCAAGCAAATCACTAAAGAAAGCCAACAAACCACAACAGAGAGCAAGAGAAGAATAAAGAACTACAAAAATAACCATAAAACAAGTACCAAATGGCAAGAAGTACATACCTATAATAATTACTTTGAATGTAAATGGACTGAATACACTAATCAAAAAACAGTGGATTACAGAATGGTTAAAAAAAAAAAGAGCAAAACCCATCTATCTGATGCCTCCAAGAGACTCATTTCAGACCTAAAGACACATACAGAATAAAGGAGAGGAATAAGGACACATTTATCATGCATATAGAAGTGAAAACAAAGGTGGGGTAGCAATATTTATACTGAACAAAATAGACTTTAAAGCAAAGACTAGTGACAAAGAAGGACACTACCTAACAATAAAGGAAACAGTCCAACAAGAAGATATAATAATTGTAAGTTTTTATGCACCCAACATGAAAGTACCAAAATATATAAAGCAATATATACATACACAAATATATACATTATGTATTTACATACATAAATACATAAGCCTAAGGGAAGTAACTGATACTAATACAATAATAGTAGAGGACTTGGGCACCCCATTTACATCAATGGATAAATCAACCAAACAAAATCAACAAGGAAACAGTGGCTTTGAATGACATATCAGGCCAGATGCATCTAACAAATATATCCAGAACATCCAAAATACACATTCTTTTCAAGCGAACATGGAAATTTCTCCTGGGAGATCACATAGTAGGCCACAAAACAAGTCACAACAAATTCAAAAAGATAGAAATCATACTATGCATTTTTTCATAGCAGCCACAATGCTGTGAAACTAGAAATTAACCACAGAAAATATCTGGAAAGAACCCAAATGTATGCAGTTAAATAACTTGTTACTAAACAATAAGTGGGTCAACCAAGAAATCAAAGTGGAAATAAAAAAATACATGGAGACAACTGCAAATGAAAACATAATGATCCACAATCTTTGGAATGCAACAACAGTTGTTCTAAGAGAAGATTTTATAGCAATACAGGCCTGCCTCAAGATGCAAGAAAAATCTTAACCTAACCTTATACCTAATGGAGCTAGAAAAAGACCAAACAAAACCCCAAACCAGTAGAAGAAAGGAAATAAAGGGTAGAGCAGAAATAAAATAGAAACAAATAGAACAGAAACAAAACAACAGATCTTTTGTTGAAAAGATCAACAAAATTAGCCAGATTCATCAAAGAGAGAGAGAGAAAGAGACAGAGAGAGAGAGACTCTAATAAACAAAATCAGAAATGAAAAAAATATACCACAGAAATACAAAGGATTATAAGAGAATATTATAAAAATTGCATGCCAAAAAAATGGATAACCTAAGAAATAGGTAAATTCCTAGAAACATAGCTCAAGAAACCAAATCAAGAAGAAACAGAAAATTTGAACAGACCAATTACCAGCAAAGAAATTTAACCAGTAATCAAAAAACTCCCATTAAACAAAAGTTCAGAACCAGATGGCTTCACAAGTGAATTCTACCAAACATTTAAAGAAGAGTTAATACCTATTCTTCTCCAACTATTCCAAAACATAGAAGAGGAAGGAAAGTCTCCAAATTCATTCTATGAGGCCAGCATTAAAAGCCAGATAAAGACACTACAATAAAGGAAGAAAGCAAGCAAGCAAGCAAGTGCGGACTCCAGGCCAATGTCTCTGATAAATGTAAAAATCTTCAACAAAGCGGTGCCTGGGTGGCTCAGCTGGTTAAGTGACTGATTCTTGATTTTGGCTAGGGTCATGATCTCACAGTTCGTGGGTGTGAGTTGCACATCAGGCTTTCAGCACATAGAGCCTGCTTGGAATTCTCTCTTCCCCCAGTCATGCTCACACGTCTGCTTTCTCTCGCTCTCTCTCACTCTCTCTCAAAATAAATAAAAAACTTAAAAAAAATCTTCAACAAAATGTTAGCAAAACAAATCCAATAATACATATTAAAAAATCATTTACCATGATAAGGTAGGATTTATTCCTGGAATGAAAATCAAGAAATGATTGATTCGCAAATCAATCAATGTGATACATCACATCAATAAGAGAAAGAATAAAAACCATATCATTTTAATAGATGCAAAAAAAGCATTTGACAAAGTGCAACATCCATTTATGATAAAACCCTCAGACAAAGGTTTAGAGGGAACATATCTCAACATGATGAAAGCCATATGTGAAAAACCTATAGCTAACATCATAATAGTGAAAAACTGAGAACTTTTTCCCTTAAGAATGAGAACAAGACAAGGATGTCCACTTCTCACCATTTTTATTCAACATAGTACTGGAAGTCCTAGTCATAGCAATCACACAAGATAAAGGAATAAAAGTCATCCAAATTGATAAGGAAAAAGTACAACTGTCACTATTTGCAGATAATATGATACTGTATAGAAAAAATCCTAAAGATTCCATTAAGAAACTAGTAGAACAGATAAATGAATTCAGTCAAGTCACAGGACACAAAATCAACATACAGAAATCTGTTGCATTTCTGTACACTAATAATAAAGTAGCAGAAAGAGAAATTAAGGAAACAATCTCAATTACAATTGCACCAAAAATAGAATACCCAGGAAGAAACCTAACCAAGGAGGAGAAACACCTGTACTCTGAAAACTATAAAACACTGATGAATGAAGTTAAAGATGACACAAACAAACAGAAAGATATTCCATGCTCATAGGTTGGGAGAACAAATATTTTAAAAATGTTCATACTACCACAAGTAATGTGTATATTTAATGCAATCTTTGGGGGTGCCTGGCTGGCTCAGTCAGTTGAGCATCCGACTTGATTTCAGCTCAGGTCATGATCTCATGGTTTGTGAATTTGAGACCCACATTAGGCTCTACGCTGACAGCATGGGGCCTGCTTGAGATTCTCTCTCCCTCTCTCTCTGCCCAACCCCCTCTCATGCCTTCTCTCTCTTTCTGAAAATAAATAAACATTTAAAAACCTTAAAAAAAATGCAATCCTTAACAGAATTCCAATGGAATTTTTCACAGAAATAAAGGAAGCAATACTAAAATTTATATGGAACTACAAAAGAAATTAATAGCCAGAGCAATCTTGAGTAAGAAGAGCAAAGCTAGGGGCATCATGCTTCCCAATTTCAAATTGTATTATAAAACTACATAATCAAATATTAAGGTATTGGCATAACAAGAGACACATAGATCAAGAGAACAGAAAACCCAGCCATAAATCCATGGATATATGGTCAATTAAATCACAACAAAGGAGCCAAAAATATACAATGAGGAAAGGGCAGTCTCTTCAATATATGGTATTAGAAAAACTGGACAGCCACATGCAAAAGAATGACATTGGAGCCCATCTTACACTACTCACAAAACTCAATTTAAAATAGATTACAAATTTGAATCTAATCAACCTCACTCTGAAAAGCTTGTGCACAGCAAGGAAACCACCAACAAAAACTATTAAATGGGAGAAAATATTTGCAAATTACATATCTGATAAGGGATTAATATCCAAAGTATATGAAGAACACAGACAATAGCAAACAACAAAATCACAAACAATCCAATAAAAAAAAAATGGGCAGAGTATCTGAATAGACATTTTTCCAAAGACATACAGGTGGCAAACACCTACATGAAAAGGTACTCAACATCACTAATAATCAGGAAATATAAATCAAAACCACAATAAGATACCACCTCACACTAGTCAGAATGACAAATAGCAAGGGTGTGGAGAAAAGGGAACCCTTGTGTAACTGTTGGTCAGAATGTAAATTGATACAGCCTCTATGGAAAACAGCATGGAGGTTCCTTAAAAATAGATACAGTAGGGGCACATGAGTGGCTCAGTCAGTTAAGCACCTGACTTTGGCTCAGGTCATGATCTCAAGGTTCATGGGTTTAAGCCCCACGTCGGGCTCTGTGCTGACAGCTCAGAGTCTGGAGCCTGCTTCAGATGTCTCTCTCTGCCTTCTCTCTCTTCAACCTTATCTCTCCGCCCCTCCCCTGCTTCTGCTCTCTCTCTCTTAAAAATAAATAAAACATTTTTTAAAAATAAAAATAAAAAGCAAGAATAATAAATGTGATATGAGTCCATTTATTAACAAAAAAGATACAGTAATTCCACTGCTAGGTATTAACCCAACAGAAATGAAAACACTAATTCAAAAATATATAGGCACCTCTATGTTTATTGCAGCATTATTTACAATAGACAAGATGTGGAAGCAACCATGGTGTTCATCCATAGAAGAATGGATAAAGATGGTGTGTTATATAAACATGATAGAATATTATTCAGCTATGAGAAAGAATGAAGTCTTGCCATTCATGCAACATGGATGGACCTAGAGGGCAAGATGCTAAGTGAAATAAGTCAGAGAAAGACATATACCATATGATTTAACTTATATGTGGAATTAAAAAAAAAAAAACAGAACCAAACAAACAGAAATAGACTCACATATACAGAGAACAAATTGGTGGCTGTCAAAGGGGACAGGGACTAAGGATGGGTGAAATAGGTGAAAGGGATAAGGAGGCACAAATTTCCAGTTTTAAAGAAGTCAGAAATTGGGGGCAGGAGTTAAGATGGTGCAGAAGTAAGGGGACCCTGGGCTTCCCTTGTCCCTCAAACACAGCTGGTATTGAGGTCGGATCACTTGGAACACCCAGGAAATTGGTCTGAAGACTGACAGAAGGATCTCCACTGTTGGAGGAAGACAGTGTGATGAGTTGCATGGAAGTGAATTGGGGGAAAGAAAAAAAAGGTGGTGCCATGGAGGGAGGAAGGAACCCTTTCAATAGAGAGACAAAAGGGAGAGAAAGAGAGTGGGGTTGAGAGAGTGTGGCACCAAGTTCACATGAGAGAAAAACCTCTCTGGACCACAAACTGGGAAGCAAGAGGTATTGAGTGCCACAGGTTTTTTGCAAACAGTGTGTGGAGCTCAAACTCTGAGGTTTTGGAAGTGTGTGACTTTCTCTGGAGAGAAGCTATGGTACACACTCTTGGAGAGAAGGAGGGCACTGGCCACAGAGTGCATAGCATGGTGTAGGAATCTCAGGGTCACACTGAGAGAGAATATTCCCCTTCCTGCAGTACATTTGTCCTCTCCAAGGACAAAAGACCCTGCAGGCACCAGCAAAATACCTTTCATCATGGTGCACAGAGGGCAGATAACCTGGCTGCTACTTTTTGTGGTACCACATTATAGATTCCATGTGCCGCACAGGTGTAGGACTGTTTTTCTGGGACAAAGGACACCAGACACAGCATGGAGAGGCTCTACTTTGGAGGAGGGGGTAGGTCTGTGGTGCTGGGTGCTTTAAGATTTCGAGTTTTGAAACCCAGCCACGCACTAAAGATAAAATGCAGGAGAGCTGTGCTGCAGGGCATGCTGACTGTCCCCATCATTCTGTGAGAGCTTACTGAACAGCAGGGTTGTGAGATTCCCTGTCCAGGGATGAGACAGTGAGGTGGCACTATTTCTCCCTTAACATCAACACGGTGGGACTTGAGAGAGCAACACAGTGGCCCCCAGAGGAGGTGGGACGCACTTACACCAAACTCTTCCACCCTGTGCCTGGCAACTGCTCATTTACTGAGGCAGAACTGACTCTGAGCCAGCCCAGTGGGCCCCTCCTCCAGAAGATGAGCACAGCACCCCACATGGACAAAACGTACTGATCATAGAGTGCTTCAAAGTGTCACCTGCAGTTCTGGTGGAAATAGGAACAGACTTAGTTTCTTCTTCCTTTTCCTTTGGAAACCAGGCCTATAGCTTTTGCTTGTTTTTTTCATTTTCTTCTCTCTCTCTCTCTCTCTCTTTCTCTCTCTTTTGGACTGGGGGGTGGAAAGGGGGAATCAGGCTTCTTTTTCTTTCCTTTTTCTTCTTTTTCCTTGGAATCAGACTTAGAGTTTTTTGATTGCCTTCTTGTTTTGTTGTTGTTGTTTTCTTTTTTTTTTTTTTGATCAGGTTTTTTTCCTTTTTTTTTTCTAGGCTTCTTTCAACAAACAAATCAAAGCATACCTAGTTAAAGTTCCAAAAACTCCCACTGCAAGCAAGGAGGAGCTCTGCAGAGGACTGACCAGTGAGAAAGAGCAGCCAAAACTGAACAGCAGAGTGCACGCAGCACACACCAGAGACACTTCCTGAAGTGCCGGGCCCTTGGCAGTGTATGATCCCTTTTTAATATAGTAGTACTCTCAGTTGCAGGAAACACAACAAGATTTCAAAACATGCAAAAGACAGAAACTTAGCCAAAATGACAGGATGGAGGAATTCTTCCCATAAGAAAGGTCAAGAAGAAATCACAGCTAAGGATATGCTCAAAACAGATATACGCAATATATCCAAACAAGAATTTAGAATAATGGTCCTAAGGCTACTAGCTGGGCTTGAAAAAAGCATAGCAGACATAAGAGACACACTTGCTGCAGAGATAAAAGGCCCCAAAACTAGTCAGGCTGAAATAAAAACTAGTTAGCCTATAACTGAGATGCAAAACTGAGTGGATATAGTCAAAACAAGGACTAAAGAAGCAGAGGAAAAAAGAGGTGATATAGAGGATACAATTATGGAAAGTAATAAAGTTGAAAAGAAGAGGGAAAGAAAACTATTAGATTACAAGGGTAGAGCAAGGGAAATTAGTGATTCTGTAAAGTGAAGCAATATTGGTATCATAGGAGTCTCAGAAGAAGAGCAGGAAAAGGGGGCAGAAGGTTTATTTGAACTAATTATAGCTGAGAACTACTATAATATGGGTAGGGAACAGGCATTCAAGTCCAAGAGGCACAGAAAACTCCCCTCAAAAATCAGCAAAAACAGGTCAACACTGTGACATATCAAAGTGAAACTTGCAAAATACAAAGATAAAGAGAGAATTCTGAAAGCAGCTAGGGACAAAATATGCTTAACCTACAAAGGTAGACATATAAGGTTAGCAGCAGACGTGTCCACGGAAACTTGGCAGGCCAGAAGGGAGTGGCAGGACATATTCAACGTGCTGAATGGGAAAAATATGCAGCCAAGAATTCCTTAGCCATCAAGGCTATCATTCTAATAGAATGAAAGATAAAAAGTTTTCCAGACAAACAAAAAGGAGTTCATGACGACTAAACCAGCCCTGCAAGAAATTTTAAGGGGGATTCTGAGTGGAGGGGGAAAAAAAGACCAAAGCAACAAAGCAAGAAAAGACTTGAGAGGACCAAAGAACATCATCAGAAACACCAACTCTACAGGTAACACAATGGCACTAAATTCATATCGTTTCGATAATCACTATGCATGTAAATGGACAAAATACACCAATCAAAAGACATAGGGTATCAGAATGTATTTTTAAAAACCCACAAAACAAGATCCATCTATATGCTACCTACATTTTAGACCTAAAGACACCTGCAGATTGAAAATGAGGGGATGGAAAACCCTCTATCATGTTAATAGATGTCAAATGAAAGCCAGAGTAGCCATACATAAACCAGACAAGTCGATTTTAAAACAAAGACCATAACAAGAGATAAAGAAGGGCATTATATCATAATTAAGGGGTGTATCCATCAAGATCCAACAATTGTAAATATTTATACCCCCAACTTGAACACCAAAATATATAAATCAATTAATAGCAAATATAAAGAAATTGAATGATAAAAATGCAATAGTAGTTGGGAACTTTAGCACCCCACTTACAACAATGGACAGATCCTCTAAGCAGAAAACCAACAAGAAAACAATGGCTTTGAATGACACACTGGACCAGATGGACCTAACAGCTATCTTCAGAAATTTTCATCCTAAAGCCTAAAGCAACAGAATACACATTCTTCTCAAGTACACATGGAACATTCTCCAGAATAGATCACATACATACTGGGTTACAAGTCAGCCCTCAACAAGTATAAAAAGATCAAGATCATATCATGCATATTTTCAGATCACAATGCTATGAAACTTGAAATCAACTGCAAGAAAAAATTTGGAAAGCCCTCAAATGCATGGAAATTAAAGATCATCCTACTAAAGAATGAAAGGTTACCCAGTAAATTAAAGAAGAAATTAAAAAATACATGGAAGTCAATGAAAATGAAAACATGACAATCCAAACCATTTGCAGCAAAGGCAGTCTTAAGAGGGAAGTATAATGCAATTCAGGCCTATTTAAAGATGCAAGAAAGTTTCCCAATACACAACCTAACCTTACACCAAATGGAGCTAGAAAAGGAACAGGAAATAAAACCCAAAGCCAGCAGAAAAAGAGAAATAAGATTAAAGCAGAAATAGATGACATAAAAACAAAACAAAAAATCCAGTAGGATAAATCGATAAAACAAAGAGCTGATTATTTGCATGAATTAACAAAATTGATAGCCCCCTAGCCAGACTTATCAAAAAGAAAAGAGAAAGGACCAAAACTGATAAAATCATGAGTTAAAGAGGAGAGATCACAACTAACACTGCAGAAATACAAACAATTACAAGAGAATACTATGAAAAATTATATGCCAAGCAACAGGGCAATTTGGAAGAAATGGACAAACAAAAAAACTGAAATAGGAAGAAATAGAAAATCTCAACAGATGTATAGCCAGCAGAGAAATTAAATCAGTAATCAAAAATCTTCCAACAAACAAGAGACCTGGGCCAGATGGCTTCCTAGGGGAATTCTACCAGACATTTAAGGAAGAGTTAATACCTATTCTTCACAAACTGTTCCAAAAACTAGAAATGGAAGGAAAACTTCCAAGCTCATTCTGAGGCCTGGATTACCTTGATTCTGAAACCAGACAAAGACCCCACACTAAAAAGGAGAATTGCAGAACAAATTCCCTGATGAACGTGCATGCGAAATTCTCAACAAGATACTAGTAAATGAAATCCAACATTATGTTGAAAGAATTATTCACCATGATCAAGTGGAGTTTATTCCTGGGCTGCAGGGCTGGTTCAATATCCACAAATCAATCAACATGACACACCACATTAATAAAAGGGCACATGATCCTGCCAATAGATGCAGAAAAAACATTTGACAAAATACAACATTCTTTTTTGATAAAAAAAAAAAAAAAAGAACCCTCAAGAAAATATGTGTAGAAGGAAAATACCTTAACACCATAAAGGCCATATATTAATGACCCACAACTAATATCATCCTCAACGGGGAAAAACTGAGAGCTTCCTCCCTAAGGTCAGGAACAGGACCAGGATGTCCACTCTTACCACTGTTTTTCAACAGAATACTGGAAGTCCTAGCCTCAGCAATAGACAACAAAAGAAATAAAAGGCCTCCAAATTGGCAAGGAAGAAGTCAAATTTTCACTCTTCACAGACACATGATACTCTATAGAAAACCCAAAAGTCTCCACAAACTGCTAGAACTAATACATGAATTCAGTAAAGTTGTAAGATATAAAATTAACATGCAGAAATCTGTTGCATTTCTATACACCAATAACAAAGCAGGAGAAAAAGAAATCAAGGAATCAATCCCATTTGCCATTGCATCAAAAACAGTAAGTTACCTAGGAATAAACATAACCAAAGAGGTAAAAGATCTGTACTCTGAAAACTATGAAATGCTTATGCAAGAAATTGAAGAGGACACAAAGAAATAGAAAAGCATTCCATGTTCACAGATTGGAAGAGCAAACATTGTTAAAGTGTCTATTCTACTCAAAGCAATCTACACGTTTAATGCAATCCCTAATAAAATACTGCCAGCAATTTTTACAGAGCTAGAACAAACAAACCTAAAATTTTTATGGAAGCACAAAAGACCCCAAATAGCCAAAACTATCCTGAAAAAGAAAAACAAAACTGGAAGCATCACAATTCTGGACTTCAAGCTGTATTACAAAGCTATAATCAAGACAGTATGCTACTGGCACAAAAACAGACACATAGATCAATGGAACAGAATAGAGAACCAAGAAATGGACCCACAACTATATGGCCAGCTAATCTTCAACAAAGCAAGAAAGAATATCCAATGGAAAAAAAAGACAGTCTCCTCAACAAATGGTGTTGAGAGAACTGGACAGCAACAGGCAGAAGAATGAAACTGGACCACTTTCATACACAAAAATAAATTCAAAATGGATGAAAGACTTCTCACCTAAATGTGAGACAGGAAACCACCAAAATCCTAGAGGAGAACACAGGCAGCAACCTCTTTGACCTTAGCCGGAGCAACTTCTTACCAGATATGTTGCTGAAGGGAATGGAAACAAAAGCAAACATGACCTATTGAAATTTCATCAAGATAAAAAGCTCCTGCACAGTGAAGGAAACAATCAACAAAATTAAAAGTCAGCCTATGGAATGGGAGATGTTTGCTAACAACATATTCGATAAGGGGGTAGTATCCAAAATCTAGGAAGAATTTATCAAACTCAACACCCAAAAAACAAATAACCCAGTGAAGAAATGGGCAGAAGACATAAATAGAAAATTGTCCAAAGAAGAAATTCAGTTGGCTAACAGACACATGAAAAGATGCTCAATATCACTCATCATCAAAACCACAATGAGACACCACCTCACACCTGTCAAAACAGCTAAAATTAACAACACAAGAAACAGCAGGTGTTGGTAAGGATGTGGAGAAAGAGAAACCCTCTTGCACTGTTGGTGGGAATGAAAACTGGGTGCAGCCACTCTGGAGAACAGTATAGAGGTTCCTCAAGTACCTAAAAATAGAATTACCTTACCATCCAGCAATTGCACTATAAGGTATTTTTCCAAAGGATGCAAAAATACAGATTCAAAGGAGTACACGTATCCCAATGTTTATAGCAGCATTATCAACAATAGCCAAAATATGGAGAGCCCAAATGCTCATCAAATGATGAATGGATAAAGAAGATGTGGTATACATACACAATGGAATATTCCTCATCCATTGAAAACATGAAATCTTGCATTTACCATGATATGGATGAAGCTAGAATGTATTCTGCTAAGCAAAATAAGTCAATCATAGAAAGACAAATACCATATGATTTCACTCATATGTGGATTTTTTTAAAGTTTATTTATTTTGAGAGAGCGTGCAGGTGGGGGAGGAGCAGAGAATCTCAAGCAGGCTCCACACTGTCCATGCAGAACTCCACAAGGGGCTCGAACTCATGAACTGAGAGATCATGAGCTGAGCTAAATGAAGTTGGACACTTAACCAACTAAGCTACCCAGATGCCCCTCATATGTGGAATTTAATAAACAAAACAGATAAGCATATGGATAGGGGAGGAAAAAGAACAGAGGGAAAGAAACCACAAAAGACTCTTAAGGATAGTGAACAAACTGAGGGTTGATGGAGGGAGGTGGGTGGGAGATGGGCTAGATGGGTGATAGGTACTAAGGAGGGCACTTGTTCTTTTTTTCTTTAATAGTTATTTTGAGAGAAAGCACAAGTGGGGGAGGGGCAGAGAGAGAAAGAGAGAGAGACAGAGAGAGAGAAAATCCTAAGCAGGCTTCATGCTCAACACAGAACCCAATGTGGGGCTCGATCTCACGACTGAGAGATCACAACCTGAGCTGGTATCAAGAACTAGATGCTTAACTGACTGAGCCACCCAGGTGCCCCAAGGAGAGCACTTGTTCTGATGAGCACTGGGTGTTGTATGTAAGGGATGAATCACTGAATTTCACTCCTGAAAAAATATTGCACTATATAGTAACTAACTAAAATTTAAATAAAAGAAAAGTCACAAGAAGAAAAAATACGTCACAAGGATAAAAAGTACAGCATGAGAAATATCAATAATAGTGTGGTAACTTTGTATGATGACAAATCACAACTACACTTATCATGCTGAGCATTGCATAATGTGTACAACTGTCAAATCACTATTTTGTACACCTGACACTAATATTGTATGTCAAGTATATTTCAATAAAATTTAAAATTAAATATAGAACATATGATTCAACAATTCCACTTCCAAGTATTAGCATAAGAAAATGAAAATACTAACTGGATAAGGTATCTGCACCCCCATGCTCACTGCAGCATTATTTACAATAGCCAAGACATGGAAATAACCCAAGGGTTCATCAATGGATAAACGGATAGAGAAAATGTGTTATATTTGTATACATACACACCAATGATTATTCAGTCACAAAAGAGGAAAATCTTGCCATTTGTGACAACTTAGATGTATCTTGAGGGCATTATGCTAAGTGAAATAAATCAGAGAAAGACAAATACCGTATGATCTCACCAATATGTGAAATCAAACAAAACGCAACAAAATCAAGCTCAGAGAAGAGATTGGTGTTTGCCAGAGGCAGGGTTGGGGAGTAGGTAAAATGGTAAAGGTGGTTAAAAGGTACAAACTTCCAGCTATGGAATAAAAATGTCCTGAGGGATGTAATGTGCAGCATGGTGATTATAGTTAATATTACTGTATTGTATATTTGAAAGTTGCTAAGGGTAGACTTTGAAGGTTCTCATAAGAAAAAAAATTTTAACTGTGCATTGTAATGAATGTTGAATAGACTGATGTGATCATTTCACAATATATGAATACAGCAAATCATATTTTACACCTGAAACTAACGTAATGTTAAGTCCATTGTCTCAATGAAAAAAAATTATTTTATACTTGGTTGAGAGAGCAATAACCCAAAAGGTTTTCCATCTACCAGAATGGACATCTAGACTAATAGCACATAATTAGCTGATTGTTAACATTATTTGGAAGCCCACCATATTCTATTTGAGTAAACAAAAGTCAAGAAAAAAGTTATAGTGCCTGAAATAGTTATTCTTGGATAAGGGGAAATGGAAACATACCAGGTTACATGTAAAATAATCAAATTCATATTATTCACAGTAAAACACTGTTCTATTTCTTTGTAGTAATATTAGCTTATTTTAATTATTTTTTTCAGATGACAAAAGAATTTTTTATTCTCTGTTGAAAATTCAGGGATACAGGAAAGTGCTAAGAATAAAATAAAATCACTTATAATTTCACCATAATTTTCACCAGTGAAAAACCACAATGAACACTTTGGTAATCTATAAATTCTGATTATTTTTTAAATTAAAATTTTATAAATAATAGGATTCTATTATTCCTATATTTTTGTATGAAATTAACACATGTATATTGGTTAAAAGTCATTTAGTATTTAAAAGCATATTATAAAAAAGTCTCTAATTTACATTAATTCTTGTTATCTAACTTGTAATTCTTGTCTAGAGCAACCATTTATGACTTTCTTTTAACCTATTTTAATACTGATAGTTATATTTCTAAATATGCTTTGATTACCGCTTCTTGATTTGCCCAGAATGGGTGTAGAACAGGGAGTCCACAATTTAAATATTCCCCAAATGATAGAATATTTAGGGTATTTGGAAAGTTTTACTATTATGGGTAACATGTCAGTTAACATCCTTTGACACAAATGTTTGCTATTTTATTAGGATGGATTTCTTGAAGTGTAACTACAGATCCAAATTGTCCAACTACAATACAGAAATTTTGTATCTAGTGTTCTTTCCAGAGTTACTTTTATGTGGTTAAATAGGTCAGTCTATAATTCTGCTTTTATACTCAGAAAGAAAAACTTCACCCCCAAATCAGATGAAAACATACCTACATTTCCTTCTAAGTGTCCTGTGGTTTCATACTTCTACACTAAAGTCTTTGATCTAGCTGAAGTTTTAGTCTGTAAGGAGATACAGAAGTCTAGTTTTTCATTCTCAAATATGAGCCTCTTGCCCCAGAAACGTTCAGTGACTTGTCCTTCCTTTCCCTACTGATTGGAATTGTTACTTTTACAGACCGTTAAGTTCTTGCATATTCTAGTTCCTGTTTGGAAAGGAGACGGAAGTGGTAGGGATGCTGTTTGGGTGAGGAGGAGCTTCTATTAATCTGGCTATCCTTTCATCTGTAACAAACTGCTTAAATTAATTAAATAACAGAGCTCGATAATGATCTTTCTGTTATTTGCAAGTGTATCACTGTTTCTTCTGAAGGGTTTCAGACCATGCCACTCCAAACATTTGCCACTTTGGCACATGGATTCTTTTGAGCTGAAAGCACTTGAGAAACAGCACATGTGGAAAGGTCTCTGCCCTCCCGCTTTCTACCTGAAAGTGGGACACAAGGTTTTCCCATGAGAAAGGTGCCCTCCCTGCGTAAGAAAGAAAACAACATTCTTAGCAGAGACTGGGAGTTGCTGGTGAAATGGACTTGCACAAAACAAAACAAACAACAACAACAAAAACCCTACTAAAATAACCCTAATTTTCCATTAGTTTCCCCATATATTTACTAGTCACTGTCCCAACATTTATTTTTAACATTCATTTATTTTTGAGAGACAGAGAGAGGCAGAGTGCTAGTGGGGGAGGGGCAGAGCAGAGAGAGAGGAAGACACAGAATCTGATGCAGGCTCCGGGTTCGAAGCTGCCAGCACAGAGCCCCACGCCTGGCTCGAACTCAGAACCGTGAGGTCATGACCTGAACCAGTCGGATGCTTAAGCAACTGAACCATCCAGGCACCCCATCCCAAAATATATTGCCCCGAGCTCAATTTATCGTATCTAGTCACACCCCCACAATGTATTGTTCTTTGTGTAAAAAGGTATGTAAGTTTGGGGCCTAAAGCCTTCCTTGGGTCTTCATTTTCCTTCTGAAGATTCCCATGTGCACATTAAAATATTACATTTGTATGCCTTTCTCCTGCTAATCTGTCTTATGTCCATTCAATTCTTAGGCCCAGTCACAGAACTTACAAGGGTAAAAGGTAGTTTTACCTTCCCTACACTTTTTTTTCCTGAAAACTTTTGAAATAGAAAATATCTATATACTTATACTGAAAATAGTGGTTTCTTCTCACTTTAACATTTCCTCTAAATTTTTAATTCATCAGGCTGCATTTGGATCACTGAAAGTCAATGAGTTACATTTCAGAAATGATGTTGATGGATTTAGCATTCTTCTATACTTTCATTATATATAGAATACATTTATTCTTGGAACGGCCTATCTAATACTACAGTCTGTATTCTCTTGAGCTGTTGGTGTTCTAAGAATAACATCTAACCTTTATTACATACTTACTATGGCAGACAAGTTCCTAAACCTGTATTGATGTGTATTAATTTAAGCTGCCTAACAACTGTGAAGATAATGTTGGTATTATCCCATTTTACACATGAGGAAACTGAGTCTCGGAGAGTTACGTAATTTGACAACGTTACCCAGTTTATGCATGGTGGAGTCAGAATCCAGACCCACTACAGCCCAGCCTGGTGCTCTTAATCCTGTGTTATGATAAACTCTTTGATTTATTGTGGCATTTTCAGGGTCTGCTTTTCCCCCACCCTCCTTAATTCAATGTACAAAAATCTCTAAGTATTTCTCTCTTTTTAAAATTTATTTTTAAGAGAGAGGAAGAAAGAGAGAGAGAACAAGTGGGCAAGTGGGAGAGAGAGAGAGAGAGAGAGAGAGAGAGAGACAATCCCAAGCAGGCTCCACACTGTTAGCACAGAGCTGGATGTAGGGTTTGAATTCATGAACTCAAGAGATCATGACCCGAGCTGAAAACAAGAGTCAGACTCTCAACTGACTGAGCCACCCAGGCACCCCTGTTTAAGTATTTTTTTTTTAATTTTTTTTTAACGTTTTTTTTATTTTTGGGACAGAGAGAGACAGAGCATGAGCAGGGGAGGGGCAGAGAGAGAGGGAGACACAGAATCAGAAGCAGGCTCCAGGCTCTGAGCCATCAGCACAGAGCCCGACACGGGGCTCGAACTCACGGACCGTGAGATCATGACCTGAGCCGAAGTCGGCCGCCCAACCGACTGAGCCACCCAGGCGCCCCAGTATTTTTTAATTGTTAAAACAAAATCACTGTCTTAACCATTTTTTGTTAGGTATGTAGTAATGTTATACCACATGTAATACATTAGTATTGTTATATACATGTATATAGGTTACATGTTATAGTATCTATGTTATATAATGTTATACTAATGTAATAGTCATGTTAACTGCATTCTCATTGTTGGGTAACAGATCTCTAGAACTTTTTGATTTTGCAAAATTGAAACTCTGTACCCACTGAACCACAATTCCCTGTTTCCTTTCTTCCTAGCCCCTGGCAACCAAAAGTCTACTTTATTTCTGTAAGTTTGACTGTTTTAGATGATATCTCATCTAAGTGGAATCATACACTTTTTTTGTGAGTGGCTTATTTCACTTAGCAAAATGTCCTCAAGTTTCATCCATGTTGTACCATACGACAGGATTTCCTTCCATTTAAAGCTAAATAATATTCTGTTTAATGTATATACCTCATCTTTATTCATTCTTGGCTATTGAAAATAATGCTGCTATGAACATGGGTATGCAAATATGCCATCAAGATCCTGCTTGCTTTCTTTCTTTCGTTTTTTAAAATATGAAATTTATTGTCAAGTTGGTTTCCATACAACACCCAATGCTTTTCCCAACAGGGGCCTCCTCAATGCCCATCGCCCACTTTCCCCTCCCTCCTACCCCCACCAACCCTCAGTTTATTCTCAGTTTTTAAGAGTTTCTTATGGTTTGCTTCCCTCCATCTCTAACTTAAGATCCTGCTTTCAATTCTTTTTGATATATACCCAGAAGTAAGACTATTGCATCATATGGTAATTCTATTTTTAAATTTTTTTTTTTTTTTTTTTTTTTTTTTTTTTGAGAGAGAGAGAGAGACACAGCAAGGAGGAGGGGCAGAAGGAGAGAGAGAAAGAGAATCTTGTGCAGGCCCAACACAGGGCTCAATTCCACGACCCTTGGATCATGACCTGAGCCAGAATCAAGAGACAAACACTCAACCAACTGGGCTACTCAGGTGCCCCTCTGTTTTTAAATCTTAGAAAAACATCATACTATTTTCCATAGTGGTTGCACCGTTTTACACTGCTATCAACAATACAGAAAGATTCTGATTTCTCCACCTTCTTATCAACACTTGTTATTTCCTGGGTTTTGTTGTTGTTGTTTTTAATAGTGGACATCCTAATGGGTGTGAGGTGGCATCTTGTGGTTTTGATTTGTATTTCTGATTAGTGATGTTAAACATATTTTCATATGCTTGTTCGCCACCTGTGTATCTTTTTTGGAGAAACGTCTATTCAAGTTTGTTGCCATTTATGCATTCCAGTATAATTAATATACAGTGTTAGTTTCAGGTGTACAATATAGTGATTCAACAACTCTATTATTACTCAGTGCTCATCATGATAAGTGTACTCTTAATCCTCATCACCTATTTCACCCATCCCCCCCACCCTGCCACTTCCCCTCTGATAACCACCAGTTTGTTCTCTGTGTTTGTCTGTTTTTAGCTTGTCTTTTTTTTTGTTCATTTGTTTTATTTCTTAAATTCCACAGGAGTGAAATCATAGGGTGTTTGTCTTTCTCTGACTTATTTCATTTAGCATTATACTCTCTAGGCCCTTCTGTGTTGTAAATGGCAAGATTTCATTCTTTTTATGGCTGAGTAATATTCCACTGTATATATACACCCTATCTTACTTATCTATTTGTCTGTGGATAGACACTCAGGTTGCTTCAATAATTTGACTATTGTAAATAATGCTGCAATAAACATAGGAGTGCACATATTTTTTTTTCAAATTAGTGTTTTCACATTCTCTGGGTAAATACCCAGTAGTGAAATTACTGGATCATATAATAATTCTATTTTTAATTTTTTTTTTTAGGAAACTCCATATTGTTTTCCATAGTCGCTGCCCTCATTTGCTTTCCCTACAGTGCACAAGAATTCCTTTTTTCTTCACATCCTCACCATACTAGTTGTTTCTTTTGTTTTTGATTCTAGCCACTCTGACAAATGTGAGGTGATATCTCATTGTGCTTTTAATTTGCATTTCTCTCATGAATGATGTTGAACATCTTTTCATGTGTCTGTTGGCCATCTGTATGTCTTCTTTGGAAAAGTGGGCACGTCTTCTGCCCATTTTTTGATTGGATTGTTTTGGTGTTGAGTTACATATGTTCTTTATATATTTTGGATATTAACTTTATTGGATATATCATTTACAAGTATCTTCTCCCACTCAGTAGGCAGTCTTTCAGTTTTGTTGATTGCTTCCTTCACTGAGCAAACTTTTTATTTTGATGTAGACTCAATAGTTTGTTTTTGCTTTTGTTTCCTTTGCCTCAGGAGACACATGTAGAAAAACGTTGCTACAGCCAAGGTCATAGAAATGACTATGCATTCTTCTAGAATTTTTATTGTTTCAGGTCTAACACTGAGGTATTTAATCCAATCTGAGGTTTTGGGGGGTGTACGTTGTAAGAAAGTGGTCCAATTTCATTCTTTTGCACGTAGATACCTAATTTTCCCAACACCATTTGTTGAAGAGATTTTTTCCCATCACATATTCTTGCTTCCTTTATTGTAGATTAATGACCATATAATCATGGGTTTATTTCTGGGCTCTCTAGTTCTATTCTATTGATCTATGTGTCTATTTTTGTACAAGTACCGTGCTGTTTTGATTACTGCAGCTTTGTAATAGATCTTTCAATCTGGGGTTTGTGATGCCTCCACAGTTTTGTTCTTCTTTCTCAAGATCGCTTTGACTCTTCAGTGTCTTTTGTTGTTCCATACACATTTTAGGATTATTTGTTCAAAAATCTGTGAAAAGTGTTGTTTGTATTTTGATAGGGATTGCATTTAATCTATAGACCACTTTGGTAGTATGCATATTTTAATAATAGTAATTATTCCAGTCCATAAGCATGGAATACCATTCCATTGTTTGGGTCAACTTTAATTTCTATTACCACTGTTTTATAGTCTTCTTAAGTAAAGGTCTTTTACCCTTTGGTTAAATTTATTCCTAGGTATTTCATTCTTCTTGGTACAGTTATAAATGGGATTGCTTTCTTGGTTTCTCTTTCTGGTAACTTTGATAGTAGTGTGTAGAAACACAATGGATTTCTGTGTATTGATTTTTTACCTTGCAAGTTTACTGTATTTATTACTTCCAATAGTTTTTTTGGGGGGGTGCAGTACTTAGGGATTTCTATGTGTAGTATCATGTCATCTGCAAATAGCGACTTTTTTTAATTGTGACAGTTTCACCTCTTTCTTACAAATTTGGCTGCTTTTATTTTTTTTTTCTTATCTGATTGCTGTTTCTAGGACTCTTATTGAAATGACTTCTGTAAACCTTAGAGAATTTCTTGAAACAAGTAAGGAAATTTAATTTACAAATCATTACTTTACTGAATTTATACCATTACATAAGAATTGTAAGAAAAACCATCCCTCTAAATATCTAGAGGAAATGTAACAAGTACATAGCATTTGTGCCACCACTTTCTTTACATGCCTGCCAGACATGGCTTAAGAAATATCCTACCTTATGGGGCCCCTGGGTGGCTCAGTCGGTTAAGCGGCCGACTTCGGCTCAGGTCATGATCTCGCGGTCCGTGAGTTCGAGCCGTGCATCGGGCTCTGTGCTGACAGCTCAGAGCCTGGAGCCTGTTTCGGATTCTGTGTCTCCCTCTCTCTGACCCTCCCCCGTTCATGCTCTGTCTCTCTCTTTCTCAAAAATAAATAAACGTTAAAAAATTTTTAAAAAAAGAAAGAAAGAAATATCCCACCTTTTTTTTGCTGAACCCAACTGGGTCTTAACAGCCCTTCTCAACACAGAGCTCCAAGCAACCACTTACAACTGACAACATATTAGATGACATCTATTTGTTATCCTGTCCTTGAAAATATTTACAAAAACACATCAGGTAAAGCAAAATTCCTCAGATATGCCACACTGAGAAAGTCATAGCTGCTGATTCGTAATGATTACAAGCATCTTAAACTCATGGAGAAATCCCCCCAGAAAGAAGTTACTTATCTGATTAATCTAGCATTTCCTAAACTGATATGACCACAGGCCTTTTCCTCCTATTATTCCTACTATAATACCATGACATTTTTATGAAATGGCTATTTGAAATATTGAAACAGGTCTCCGATATTTCCCATACAATGACCATTTATAATATTGCTGTCAGTTCTCTGAAAAATGTTAACTTTAGCTTATCTTGCCTCTTATCTTGTGGAATTTGGTTCCCAGAGAAAGGTTTAGTTTTTAAAGGTTAAAAACATTTTTTTTTAAAAAAATACAAGAATACTACCTTATCTTCAAACTCAGAGTGAAATTTTCCATAGCATGAGAAAATAAATTCTAAGACACTATTCAATTTTGAGTGATTATTTTAAACCAAAAGATGAGAGAACTGGAATAATTAAACAAATGCCATTATTAATAGGATATCTACCTAGAATTTTATACAAATGAGGAACATGGCCACTCAGGCCTACTACCTGGAACCTAGCTCTCATTTTAGCTTAGAAGCTTAGGTGTTTAGCTTAGATACTTAGGTGTTTACATAGATACAGCTTTGGTGAGCCTTTATTAAATTGGCCCTTTTCAAAAGATTATAGGAAATAAGTCATTAAAAATCATAGCTACGGTTGCTGTGAACATGCAAGTTTGAAAAACATCTTAAGGCTTAATGTTTTTCATTCTCAGATATGTGTGTTCACAGGACTACCTGACAAAGTAATTTAGTGTAGCTTTTTTCAAACAGTAACATACTACATGGGACTGAAACCTAAGAGATTGTTTCTTAAATATGACGTAACTTTGAGACAGAAGAATTTATGCAAATTAATGTATACATCCACGGTGGTTCTCCAAATGTGGTCCCAGATAAGTAAGAGCAGCATCACCTGGAAGCTTGTCAGAAATGCAAATTCTTGGGGGCAGCTGGCTGGTTCAGTCGGTTAAGTATCCCACTCCTGATTTTGGCTCACTTCATGATCTCATGGTTTGTGAGTTCTAGCCCTGCTGTCGAACTCAGCACTGACAGTGTGGAGCCTGCTTGGGATTCTCTGTCTCCCTCTCTCTACCCCCCTTCTGCTCTCTCTCTCTCTCAAAATAAGTAAGTAAACAAACATTAAAAAAAGAAATGCAAATTTTGGACCTCACCCTAGGTCTGATTCAGAAACTCTGGGAATGGATCCCTGTAAGCTGTGTCTTAACAAATCCTCCAGGTGATTCTGATACACACAGGTTTGAGAACTGTTGCTCTCATTTTTTTTAAACATTTTTTATTTTATTTTTGAGACAGAGAGAGACACAGCATGAACAGGGGAGGGGCAGAGAGAGAGGGAGACACAGAATCGGAAACAGGCTCCAGGCTCTGAGCTGTCAGCACAGAGCCCGACACGGGGCTCGAACTCACGAACCGTGAGATCATGACCTGAGCTGAAGTCGGCTGCTTAACCAACTGAGCCACCCAGGTGCCCCTGTTGCTCTCATTTTTGTCTGCTAGGAGTTTGGTCTCTTACCTAGACTCATTGAGGCTTCTCATTCTGTGTGATCTTGGTAATAATGGAATTTCCCCACATTTGAGGAGAACACAGAGACCATTTTCCAAATATAACCTCTAATGAGCAATCAGAAATGACCCTCCCTCTGTAGCAAAATAGAGTACAGAAGTTGTCTATGTATTTTTAGAACCCCAAAAGAATTTGCTAGCATTTTCAGGAAAACAAACCAAGTACAAAAGATTCATTATTCTTTGTCACTAGATCTAGATGATTGGTCTATAAATAACAAATTAAAAAATAACAGGATAACAGTGTAACTATGAAGTTGACTAATATCTGTGGCACTTTGAGAAAATAATGGAGCCATTCCCAAGCTATGAAAACAATCCCAACTCATATAAATAGAAAGAGGACATTTTAGGCAGTGGGGCTGCCTCCCTGGTAAATAAAAGGGCATCTTTGCTCTGGGGATTAGAGGGACATCCCACACCACGGGCAAGACTCAGTGGCTGAGCTTCTGTAGGAGGCTGTCTGCTATGTGGTAGTGTCACCTGGTGCCGGGGATCTGGTGGCTTGAAGTCTGTAGTCACAACCACCACATTCCAAGTGGTTCCTGAAATCTACCCACCGTTTTATAGACCTTCACATTCACCTTCATAGCAGTATGACTGTGCTAAAAAAAGTGGGTTCCCTAGCCAGTCAGGTCTTTAAAATGCTTGGAAATGTTTCCACTTTGAGGGACATTTCACAGTTCCCAGATTACAATGACATTCTCTAGAGCAGGGTTTCTCTACCTTGTCAGTATTGACATTTTGTGCCGGGTAATTTTTTTATGTGGGAGTCTATCACATACACTGTGGGATGTTTAGCAGAATCCCTGGCCCATACCCACTAGCTGTCAGTAACGATTCTATTTTGGCAAAAATGTCTCCAGACATTGCCAAATGTCCTGAGGGGGAGGATGCATAATCTCTTCCACATCCCAAGTTGAGAACCGCTTCTGCTGAAAGCTATATTCTTTTTGCTAAAGGGGGTAGGGAAAAAAACCCTCCCTTTTTAAATTAAATTTAAAAAACATTTAATGTTTATTTTTGAGAGAGTAGAGAGAGAGTGTGTGTGTGTTTGTGTGTGAGAGAGAGAGAGAGAGTGGGAGCAGAGAGAGAGAGTGAGACAGAATCTGGAGCAGGCTCCAGGCTCTGAGCTGTCAACACAGAGTCCAGTGTGAGGCTCAAACCCACAAACCAGGAGATCATGACCTGAGCCGAAGTTGGATGCTTAACCGACTGAGCCACCCAAGCACCTTTATTCTATTCTTTAATCTTCATTAAGATGACCACTCCTCTGATCTCCCCCACCCAGTTTTTCCCTATTTATCCCCTCTCCTAATGCTTCCTTTACTCTTGCCTTCCCACACACAGAATCTTTACCCCCTTCCATACATAGTCTGGTCTCTTAAGGCTACCCTTCACTTACACTTTGCCAATGTTCTCAACTCCCTGGCCCTACTGCCTTTTGATCTCACTTAATTTCAGAAAATCCCAGTTCTGGATTAGTTCAGCTCTCTGACAACCCTAGGGTAAGAGGATTCTCGCACAGAGAGATGGGACACCAAGGCTTTTCTGTCTAAGAATCAATTTTATTCATCGTGCCAGCACAGGCTCAGTGGGTTCATTCCCAAAAAACTGAGCCCCAAGCACAGTGGGGTGTAGCCTTTTATGCAACTTCTACTTCTTTGTCTCCCACATATGGTGACACATAGTCTGACTGGACACAGTTCAAGTTATAGAGTCGTGTCAGAGTTACACATACGTGTGTCAGAGTCGATTGGGTCATGTTGCCTTCTTTTGTTCTGAGGAGGTCTCCACCACATTTCTTACGGAGGCACTCTACCACACTAGTCCTACACCAGGGCTACCAAATATTGCTTGAGAAAACTGTAGGTCTGTATAAATTCATAGTCTTCCACCAATGAGCCTCAGTGAGGCAACACAAGGTTCTTGTTTCTCTTCACGTACTTCAAACTTTTCCATCCCCACTTTGAGTAGGGACTCTTAATACACATTTGGAAAGGGGTTCAATGTTAACAAAAAGTTTTTATTTGATTTGATTCAGGGTTTCTTTTATTAATACTGCACTTTGAAGAATGGGAAAATGTGTGAGTGGAGGGGGAGTTTTTATGGAGAACTGTAAGGAGTGACCGAGCAGATCTATGTTTACCCTGCTGTGATGAGCTCCTTTCCCAGCCCTGACCATGAGGGGCACATTGAGGATAGATTTTTCAGGAGAGGAGATGGGTAGACAAGAAAAAAAAATGGTGATGATGTCAAGGATAAGCTCCCTAGGGTTTTGTGAGTTCACTCTCTATCGAAAAATTTAAACCATAATAGATGTCAGGAAGATGGCAGAGTAAGAGGATCCTGAGCTCACTTTCTTCCACAGACACAACGAGACTGATAACTGCATCTATACAACTAATCAAAAGATGGATATGAACCCTGGCAGACAGATCTTTCACAGCTACTTGTAGAGAGAAGGCCAGACGGAAAAGGAGAGGACGGGTAGAGTCACAGTTGGGAACCAATCCTTCAGCACAACCAACCACAAACAGAATGGACATCACCAGCAGAGAAAAAAGGATCAGAACCCACATCGGTACCCTTGGCACTGAGGATACACTCAGGGAAGATGAGTCCCCATAATACCTGGCCTTGAAAATCAATGAGGCTTAATTCGGAGGGCTTTGAAAATTAGAGGCTCAACTCTAGGAGAGCCAGAGGACAATAAGAAACCCAGTTCGTGCCCTTAAAGAGCCAACATACTAAATAACTCAGCCCAGGAGATAGCATAAAGCAGCAGTTTGAATAGCATCTGAGGTATATGTGAAGCAGATTTATTGGCTGATCTTAGTATGTGTGCTGAAGGGACAGGGATCTGCAGATTTCTCCAGGAACAAAAGTGATGGAGGGCACCATTTCTTTCCCCTCCTCTAGACTAGAGGCTGGATGTTTTGGGGAACCAGTGCTAACACTCTCCATCTACTGTGCTAGCACCACATGCAACACCCTGATATTCCCGTGCAGAACTGCCCACCTCTGCAAACATCCCTTCAAAGTGGCTCCTGTCCCACCACATCTGGAAGGCAGTCATGGCCTGGACAAATGCCACTCCAAAGTGACTGCTGCCCTGGGTGAGGGGGTGGGGTGGGAGATAACCCCCCACAGCAGCATGCCTCCAATTCCTGTAACTAAGAGGTCTGCCTGCTCTCATTTTGGTGTGCTGGCAGCTGTGTCAGAGAGGCTAACCACAGACAAATAAGTTGACTGCCCACACAACCCAACAATGAGCTAATGGCAGCCACAGCCAGATCTCTCAATAGCACAGGGAGCAAACTCTACCCAGTGTATTCACAGCAGGTAAGTCAGGTCACTCACTGAGGCCACCTGGGCTAAAGGCATTCACAATTCAGCCACAATAGGAGGGCACATAACTCTCACATGGGGGAGACCCCTGGTGCACCCGATTCTGCTGACCAGGGGATATTGTTCTATAGGGTACCACAAGACGTCTTAAACACAAAACCATTACATTCAAGACCAGGTGATGTAACTGACCCACCTAATATATACAAATGAAAACAGAGAGTTAGACAAAATGAGACAGAAATATATCCCAAATGAAGGAAGAAGACAAAAATCACAGTAAAAGAGCTAAATTAAATGGAAATAGGAAATAGAGCTGATTAAGAGTTCAAAGTAATGGCTATAAATATACTCACTGGACTTAAGAGTGAATTCGGAGCTAAAACAAAGAAAATATTTAAAACACTGAACTAATGAATTCAATAACTGTAAAGAATAATACACTAGAGGGAATCAACAGCAGATTAGAGGATGCAGAAGAATAGATCAGTGATCAGGGAGACAGGGTAATGGAAAGCAACCAAGCAAAACAGTAGTAATAATAATAAATAATAATTTTATTATAAATGAGAAAAGGTTAAAGGAACTCTGCAACATCATCAAGCCTAATAGCATTGCATTATAGGCATCCCAAAAGGAGGCAAAAAAAAAAGGGGGGGATAAAACTCATTTGAAGAAATAGCTGAAAACTTTCTTTATCTGAGGAAGGAAACAGACATACAGGTCCAGAAACCACAGAGAGCCCCAAACAAGATGAACCCAAGGAGGTCCACCCCATGATACATAATTAAAATGGCAAAAGTAGTGGTTAAGAGAAAGTCTTTAAAGAGGCAAGGTAAAAGGCAACAATTACATACAAGAGAAACCCCATAAATCAGCTGATTTCTCAAAAGAAAGTTTGCAGAATAGAAGGAAGTGGCATGATGTATTCAAAGTGTTTAAAGGAAAAAAAAAAAAAGCCTACAACCAAGAACACTATCTGGGAAGGTTATCATTCAGAATTGAAGGAGAGATAAGAAATTTCTTGGACAAAAGTTAAAGGAGTTCATCACCACTAAATCAGTTTTACAAGAAAAATTAAAGAATTCTCTAAATGAAAAAAGGTCATAACTAGAACAAATTACTAAAGGAAAACATTTTACAAGTAAAAGCAAACATAGTCAAAGTGGAAGATTAACCACTTATAAAGCCAGTATGGAGGTAAAACTTAAGAGTAGTAAAAACCAACTATATCCACAAAAATTAGTCCAGGGATACACAAAATAGTAAGATTAAAATATGGGGCATCTGGGTGGCTCAGTTGGTTAAGTGTCTGACTCTTCAGTTCAGGTCATGATCTCATGATTTGTGAACGTGAACCCCGCATCAGGGCTGTGCAGAGCCGGCTTGGGATTCTCTCTGTCCCATGCATTCTCTGTCTCTCAAAATGAACCTTTTTCACAAAAAGATGGAAAATGGGGCATCTGGGTGGCTCAATCATTTCAGCATCTAACTCTTGATCTTTGCTCAGGTCATGATCTCACGGTTTGTGGGTTCAAACCCCCATGGTGGGGGACACCTGGGTGGCTCAGTTGTTTGTGTCCAACTCTTGATTTTGGCTCAGGTCATGATCTCACAGTTCATGGGTTCAAGCCCTGCATTGGGCTCAGTGTTGACAGTGCAGACCTGCTTGGGATTCTCTTTCTCTCCCTCTGTCTCTGCCCCTCCCCCACTCACCTTCTCTCTCTCTCTCTCTGTCTCTCTGTCTCTCTGTCTCTCTGTCTCTCTGTCTCTCTGTCTGTCTGTCTGTCTGTCTCTGTCTCTCTCTCAAAATAATAAACATTAAAAATATCTTTAAATAATCACTTTAATAAGTGTACAAAATGCTCCAATCAAAAGACATAGGCTGACTGAATATATAAAAAACAAAACCCATCTATACGCTGCTCAAAGAGACTGACTCCCTTCGGACTTAAAGACAAACAGATTCAAAGTGAAAGGATGGAAATGCCTTGGAATGGATGATGCCAATGGAAGCAAAGACACAAACAAAACATCAGAAAGGTGGAGTAGCAATAGTTATATCAGACAAAGTACACTTTGAAATAAACACAGAAGATAACAGAGTAGGCTGATCACCTCCTCCCATGGATACACCTAGAAAACACCCACATCACTGTCACGAATTCAGAAAATGACCCAAAGATTGGCAGAACAGACTCTCCACAGCTAATAGTAGAGAAGAGGCCACATTGAAAATGGTTAAGACTGTAGGGACACAATAGGAAACCAAATAAACACATGAGACTGTCCCCCAGAGGGAGGGGCATCAAGAAAGCATGGAAAAGAGAAGAGAGGACACCCCACCCCAGACCCTTAGGTATGGGGACTTACACTGGGAAGACCAATCTACATAATATTTGGCTTTGAAGACAAGAGGGACTGACAACTTGAAAAATCAGTGGGACTAGCTCTGGGAAGCAGGGGAGCCATAGGAAACAGAGTCCCACCCTCAAAGGGCCAGCACAATAAAGAGCCCTGCTGAGATGCAGCATAAAAACAGCAATTAAAAAAAAAAAATGCCTGAGGGATATGGGAAAAAGATTTGTTTACTAATCTCAGAAGTATGCTGGAGGGCCAGGGGTATTAGGAGACTTCTCCAAAAGCCAGCCAGCACCATTCCCTCCTCACTCCCCAGATTAGATACACAGATACCTGCAGGAACCAGTGCATCACAAACACTCTTCACCTAACTTGCTGACAGCATGCCCTGCCTCCACGCCTTTCTGTGGACTCATCCCATCCATCCTAGCCTGGGCAGGAGTTCTCCCAGGTGGCTATAATTCCCTTCTTGCATCAGACCATCAGGGACCTCGCTGGCACTGTGAGCCTCACCCCTATGTTCTCCCGCAGATCTGCCCCTTCCAATACACACTTGGCAGGAATCCATCCAAAGTGGTACCACAAGCCTAACAGCATTCAAGCAGCCCCATCAGGAGCCAGTACCACTCCAAAGTGACTCCTGACCCAAGGACAGGGAAAGATAACCACACACACCAGTCTCACTGTGACTCCAGCAGTGAGCTGGGGGCAAACATCAAGTGTCAGCAGGCCCTGCCCATCAATAAAAGATTCTCAAGGGACAACACAGGGAAAATGCCCTGCAGTTTGGTGCTGCTGCATCTCTAGCAAACACTTGGTCTGACTCAACTCAAGCTCACGGGGGCCTCAGACTGGCCCACTAACAACACAGGGATCAAACCCTGCCTGTAACAGGCAAACAGAGCCATTGTAGACAACTGACCATAAGGCAAATATGGTTCAGCCACAATAGTAGGGCACACATAAGACACATAGGAGACACCCCTGAAGGGCCAGATTTTGGTAAACTGGGCACGATGCATGGCACGGCACTACCAGACCTCTTCTTCATAAAGCCTCTACTTTCAATAACAGGAGACACAGCTGACTTTCCTAACACACAGAAACAGACACAGAGTTAGGCAAAATAAAGAGACAGAGGATTGTGTCTCAAATGAAAGAAGAGGGCAAAAATCACAGCAAGAGAATGAAACAAAAATGTAGGTAAGTAATATGCCTCATAGAGGATTTAAAGTAATGTTCATAAAGATATTCACTGGACTGGAGAAGAAATGGAGCATCTTAAGGAGACTCTCACAAAAGATATAGAAAACAGAAATTTATCTTTCTCTGACTCATTTCATTACCATAATACACTTTAGTTTCATACACATTGCTGCAAATTGCAAGATTTCACTCTTTTTGATTGCTGAGTAATATTTCATTGTGTGTATAGAATATATATATACACACATATATGTCTATACTATCTATATCTATATGTATCTATAATATATAGATATTCTATACACACACACACACACAGCACACCTTCTTTATCCATTCCTCAGTTGATGAACATTTGGGCTCTTTCCATAATTTGTTGATAGTGCTGAAATGTTGGGGTACATGTGCCCATTCAAATCAGCATTTTTGTATCCTTCGGGTAAATACCTAGTAGTGCAATTGCTGGGTCATAGGGTAGTTCTATTTTTAATTTTTTGAGGAAACTCCATACTGTTTTCCAGAGTGGCTGCACCAGCTTGCATTGCTACCAACAATACAAAAGAGATCCTCTTTCTCTGCATCCTTGCCTCCACATCTATTGTTGCCTGAGTTGTTCATGTTAGCCATTCTGACAGGTATGAGGTGGTATCTCATTGTGGTTTTGATTTGTGTTCCCCCAATGATGAGTGATGTTGAGCATCTTTTCATGTGTCTCTTTGCCATCTGGAGGTCTCTTTTGGAAAAGCATCTATTTACGTCTTCTGCCCATTTCTTCACTGGATTATTTGTTGTTTGGGTGTTGAGTTTGATAGGTTCTTTGTAGATTTTGAATACTAACCCTTTATCTGATAGGTCATTTGCAAATATCTTCTCCCATTCTGTCGGTTGCTTTTTAGTCCACAGCTAATATCATCTTTAATGTGGAAAAACTCAACTTTCTCTCTAAGGTCAGAAACAAGACAAGGATGTCCACTCTCACCATTTTATTTGACATAGTACTGGCCACAGAAGTCAGAGAAGAGAAGGAAAGAGAGGCACCCAAATTGGTAAGGAAGAGGTAAAACTTTCATTGTTTGTAGAAGACATGATACTATGTATAGAAAACCTGAAAGACTCCAATAAAACAATTCTAGAAATGATTAACAAATTTAGTAAAATTCCATGATACAAAATCAATATACATAATTCTGTTGCATTTCTATATGCCAATAATAAAGTAGTAGAGAAAAAAATTAAGAAAACAATCCCTTTGGAGAACTATCATGCTAATGGATGTCAAAAGAAAACCAGAGTAGCCATACTTATAACAAACTAGATTTTAAAACAAAGACTGTAAATAGAGATGAAGAAGATATCTTCATTAATGGGTCTGTCCACCAAGAAAATCTAACAATTATAAATATTTATGCCAACTTGGGAGTACCCAAACATATAAACCAATTAATAACAAACATAAAGAAACTCATTGATAATGATACAATAGTAGGGGACTTTAACACCCCACTCACAGCAATGGACAGATACTCTAAGCAGAAAATCAACAAGAAAACAATAGCTTTGAATGACATACTGGACCAGATGGACTTAACAGATATATTCAGAACATTTCATTATAAAGCAGCAGAATACACATTCTTCTCAAGTGCACTGGGAACATTCTGCAGAGTAGATCACATACTGGGTCACAAATCAGCTCTCAACAAATACAAAAAGATTGAGATGATACCATGCATATTTTCAGACCACAACGCTATGGAACTTGAAATCAACCAAAAGAAAAAGTTTGGCAAGACCGCAGTACATGGAGGTTAAAGAACATCCTATTAAAGATGAAATGGGTTAACCAAGAAATTAAAAAGGAAATTAAAAAATACATGGCAGCCTTCAAACTGTATTACAAAGCTGTAATCATCAAGACATATTGTCTTCACAAAAACAGACACATGGATCAATGGAACAGAATTGAGAACCCAGAAATGGACCCACAAATGTATGGCCAACCAATGTTCAACAAAGCAGGAAAAAATAGCCAATGGAATAGGGACGGTCTCTTCAGCAAGTGGTGCTGGGAAAACTGGACAGCAACATGCAGAAGAATGAACCTGGACCACTTTCTTACATCATACACAAAAATAAACTCAAAATGGATGAAAGACCTCAATGTAAGACAGAAAACCATCAAAATCCTAGAGGAGAAAGCAGGAAAAAACCTCTTTGACCTTGACCACAGCAACTTCTTACTCAACACGTCTCTGGAGGCAAGGAAAACAAAAGCAAAAATGAACTATTGGGACCTCATCAAAATAAAAAGCTTCTGCACAGTGAAGGAAACAATCAGAAAAACTAAAAGGCAACCAATGGAATGGGAGAAGATATTTGCAAACGACATATCAGATAAAGGGTTAGTATCCAAAATCTATAAAGAACTTATCAAACTCAACACCCAAAAAACAAATAATACAGTGAAGAAATGGGCAAAAGACATGAATAGACACTTCTCCAAAGAAGACATCCAGATGGCCAACCGACACATGAAAAAATGCTCAACATCACTCATCATCAGGAAAATACAAGTCAAACCCACAATGAGATACCACCTCACACCTGTCAGAATGGCTAACATGAACAACTCAGGCAACAACAGATGTGGAGGCAAGGATGCAGAGAAAGAGCATCTCTTTTGCATTGCTGGGGGGAATGGAAACTGGTGCAGTCACTCCACAGTATGGAGGTTCCTCAAAAAGTTTAAAATAGAACTACCCTATGACCCAGCAATTGCACTAGTAGGTATTTATCCAAGGGATACAGGTATGTTGCTTCAAAGGGACACATGCACCCCTATGTTTATAGCAGCACTATCGACAACAGCCAAAGAATGGAAAGAGCCCAAATGGCCATCGATGAGTGAATGGATAAAGGAGATGTGGTATGTGTGTATACACACACACACACACACACACACACACACACACAAAATGGAGTATTACTTGGCAGTCAAAAACAATGAAATCTTGCCATTTGCAACTACATGGATGGAACTAGAGGGTATTATGCTAAGTGAAATTAGTCAGAGAAAGAAATATCATATGACTTCACTCATATGAGGACTTTAAGACACAGAAGAGATGAACACAGGGAAGGGAAGCAAAAATAATATAAAAACAGGAGATGGACAAAAACAAGACTCTTCAATATGGAGAACAAACAGAGGATTACTGGAGGGGTTGTGGGAGAGGAGATGGGCTAAATGGGTAATGGGCATTAAGGAATCTACTCCTGAAATCATTGTTGCACAATATGCTAGCTAACTTGGAAGTAAATTTAAAAAAGAAAAACAGCAAAGACAGTCATAAGAGGGAAGTATATAACAATCCAGGCCCTCCAAAAGAAGGAAGAAAGATCTTAAATACACAACCTACCCTTATACCTAAAAAAGCTGGAAAAATAACAGCAAATAAAGAACAAAAACAGAAGGGAAATAGGAAATAATAAAGATTAGAGCAGAAATCGATGATATTGAAATTTGAAAAAAGTAGAACAGATCAACAAAATGGAGCTGGTTCTTTGAAAGAATTATAAAAATTGATAAACTTCTAGCCAGACTTATCAAAAAGACAAAGGAGAGGACCCAAATAAATAAAATCACAAAAGAAAGAGGAGTGATCACAACCAACACCACAGAAATACAATTATAAGAGAATATTATGAGCAATTATATGCCAACAAATTGGGCAATCTGGAAGGAATGGATAAATTCCTAGAAATATATAAACTACCAAAACTGAAACAGGAAGAAATACAAAATTTGAGCAGACCCATAACCAGTAAAGAGATTAAGTAAAAAAAATCCCCCAACAAACAAGAGTCCTGTGCCAGATAGCTTGCCAGGGGAATTCTACCAGTCATTTAAGGAAGAGTTAATACCTATTCTTCTCTAACCATTTCAAAACATAGAATTTGAAGGAAAATTTCCAAGCTCATTCTATGAAGCCAGCATTACCCTAATTTCAAAACCAGATAAAGACCCCACTAAAAAGGAGAATTATAGACCAATTTCCCCGATGAATATGGATGCAAGAATTCTCAAGAAGATACTAGTAAATGAAATCCAACAATACATTAAAAGAAATATTCACCATGGTCAAGTGGGGTTTATTACTGCACTTCAGGGCTGGTTCAATATCCACAAATCAATCAACATGACACACCACATTAACAAAAGGATAAGAACCACATGATTCTGTCAATAGATGCAGAAAGAGCATTTGACATAATACAGTATCCTTTTTTGATAAAAATCCTCAAGAAAGTATGGCTAGAAGGAAAATACCTTAACATGATAAAGGTCATATATGAATGACTCACAAATATCATCTCAACAGGGGAAAAACTAAGCTTTCCCCCTAAGGTCAGGAACAGGATCAGGATGTCCACTGTTACCATTGTTGTTCAACATAGTACTGGAAGTCCTGCCTCAGCAATAGACAACAAAAGAAATAAAAGCCCTCCAAATTGGCAAGGAAGAAGTCAAACTTTCACTCTTCACAGACACATGATACTCTATGTAGAAAACCCCTCCAAAGAAAACTCCACAAAAAAACTGCTAGAACTGATACATGAATTCATCAAAGTTGTAGGACATAAAATCAATGTACAGAAATTGGTTGCATTTCTATACACCAATAATGAAGTAGCAGAAGGAGAAATCAAGGAATCTATCCCATCTGCAATTGCACAAAAACCCTTAAGATACGTAGGAATAAACCTAACCCAAGAGGCAAAAGATCTGTGCACTGAAAACCATGAAATGCTTATGCAAGAAATTGAAGAGGACACAAAGAAATAGAAAAACATTTCATGCTCATGGATTGGAAAAACAAGTATTGTTAAAATGTTGATACTACCCAAAGCACTCTACACATTCAATGCAATTCCTATAAAAAACAAAAAACAAAAAACAAACAAACAAAAACCATCAGTTCTTCACAGCACTGGAACAGACCTAAAATTTGTTTGGAATCATAAAAGACCCCAAACAGCCAAAGTAATGTTGAAAAAGAAAACCAAAGCTGGAGGCATCACAATTCTGGACTTTAAGCTGTATTACAAAGCTGTAATCATCAAGACATATTGTCTGCACAAAAACAGACACATAGATCAATGGAACAGAATTGAGAACCCAGAAATGGACCCACAAATGTATGGCCAACCAATGTTCGACAAAACAGGAAAAATATCCAATGGAAGAAAGTCTCTTCAACATTGGTGTTGGGAAAACTGGACGGTCACATACAGAAGAACGAACTTGGACCACTTTCTTATACCATACATAAAAATAAATTCAAAATGGATGAAAGGCCTCAATGTGAGACAGGAAACCATCAAAGTCCTACAGGAGAAAACAGGCAGCAACCTCTTTGACCTTGGCTGGAGCAACATCTTACTAGACAGGTCTCCGGAGGCAAGGGAAACAAGCAAAAATGAACTATTGGGACTTCATCAAGATTAATAGATTTTGCACAGTGAAGGAAACAATCAACAAAACTGACGGGCAACTGACAAAATGGGAGAAGATATTTGCAATGACCTATCAGATAAAGGGTTAGTATCCAAAATCTATAAAGAACTTATTAAACTGAACACCCAAAAAACAAGTAATCCAGTGAAGAAATGGGCAGAAGACATAAATAGATGCTTTTCCAAAAGAGACCTCCAGATGGCAAAAAGACACATGAAAAGATGCTCAACATCACTCATCATTAGGGAAACAGAAAACCACAATGAGATACCATCTCACACCTGTCAGGAAACAATAGATGATATCAAGGACACGGAGAAAGGGGAACCCTTTTGCACTGCTGGTGGGAATGCAAACTGGTGCAGTCACTCTGGAAAACAGTATGGAGTTTCCTCAAAAAATTAAAAATAGAACTACCCTATGACCCAGCAACTGCACTACTAGGTATTTACCCAAAGGATACAAAAATGCTGATTTGAAGGGGTATATGTACCCCAATGTTTATAGAAGTGCTTTCAACAATAGCCAAATTATGGAAAGAGCCCAAATGTTCATCAACTGGTGAATGGATAAAGAAGATGTGGTATATAGATACAATGGAATTTTACTCAGCGATCAAAAAGAATGAAATCTTGCCACTTGCAATAACGTGGATGGAACTAGAGTGTATTATGCTAGGTGAAATAAGTCAGCCAGAGAAAGACAAATATCATATGATTTCACTCATGTGAAATTTAAGAAACAAGCCAGATGAACATAGGGGATGGGAAGCAATAATATGATAGAAACAGAGAGGCAGGCAAACCAGAAAATATTTTTCAATACAGAGAACACACTGAGGGTTGATGGAGGGGTGTTAGGGGGGGACATGGGCTAAATGGGTGGTAGACATTAAGGAGCGCGCTCATTGGGATGAGCACTGGGTGTTACATGTGAATGATGAATCACTAAATTCTATTCCTGAAATCATTATTATGCTATATGTTAACTAACTTGGATTTAAATTTTTTTAAAAAGTGAAACCCATAATAACAGAGTAGAATGGTCATTACTAGGGGCTGAGCGGTGGGGGTAAAAGGGAGATGTTCTTCAAAAGGTATAAACTGTCCATTAAGAGTAAGTTCTGGAGAACCAATGTACAATTTGGTAATTATAGTTCATAATGTACTGTATGCTTGAAATTTGCTGAGATAGTAGATCTCAAGTTCTCATCACACACACACACACACACACACACACAACGGTAACAATGCAGATGATTGATCTATTATTTAGCCTGGTTATGATAATCACTTCACAATGTATACATATATCAAAACACTATACACCTTAAATATACAAAATTTTGTCAACCAACTAAACTATAAATAAAATAAATGTGAATATACTAAAAACAAAAACAAACCAAACACTGAATCAGTTGAGCAATGATAACATGTGTAATTTACATTTTATTTTAACCTAAAAAGTATGCCTCCACTTCTTAGTGCTCAGAGTTAGGACCACAGCATTTTTGAGGGGGTCCATTAATTGGAGTTCTGCAGAAATCACACCAACAATTTATCATTTGTGTTGTCCAATTTGAATTTCTGCAGGTGAAGCAATAGGAGTGCAAAATCCTACTAGGCTTTTTTAATCCAAATGTTTACAGTTGTATTACCCACACCTACTTTAACAATAAAAAGTGCAAGGTGCCTGGGTGGCTCAGTCAGTTGCATGTCCAACTCTTGGTTTCAGCTCAGGTCATGATTTTATGGCTTAATGAGTTTGAGTCTTGCATCGGGCTCTGTGCTAATGGGCTCGGAGCCTGCTTGGGATGCTGTCTCTGCCTGTCCCCTTCTGTTGTCTCAGTCTCTCTCTAAACTAAATAAACTTTTTAAAAAAGTGCAATTCACCATTTTAAGATTTTTTTCCAAACCTTAGTTTTCATAAAAACACTTTATTTTAAACTCTTATTCCATCATTTTACATTACTCAATACAATGAGTACAACCAGAATGAACAGGTCACAAAAGGGGGAAAAAGTGTTCCATAGGCAAGAGAATCCACGCGGGGCTCTTGCCACAACACCATTTCCTTCCATCAAGCCTACTAGCTCTCCTGCATGCATAGCCATCCCTTCCACCCTCCTTCCTGTCAGAACGGAAGGGGACTCCTCTCCTTGAACATAGTCCTTCTCCTGGGTCCTGCATCTGTTCTCCCAACACCTCAGGTACTTCTGCCTATATCCTATTTTCAACATCTCCTTCTCTTCTACCTATTTTCTGGGATCTCATCCACTCCTAGAGCTTCCCTACCACTTAATTGCGAATGATTCTTAAACCCGTGATTCCATCCTGATCTTTCTTTTTTTTTTAACGTTTATTTATTTTTGAGAGAGAGAGAGAGAGAAAGAGAGAGCAAGCTGGGGAGGGACAGAGAGAGAGAGAGAGAGAGAGAGAGAGAGAGAGAGAGAGAGAATCCGTAGCAGGCTCCAGGCTCTGAGCTATCAGTACAGGGCTGGATGCGGAACTAGAACTCACAAACTGCAAGATCATGACCTGAGACGAAGTCCGCAGCTTAACTGACTGAGCCACCCAGGCGTCCCAATCCTGATCTTTCTCCTTATATCCAGAACTTGGGGCGCCTGGGTGGCGCAGTCGGTTAAGCGTCCGACTTCAGCCAGGTCGCGATCTCGCGGTCCGTGAGTTCGAGCCCCGCGTCAGGCTCTGGGCTGATGGCTCAGAGCCTGGAGCATGTTTCCGATTCTGTGTCTCCCTCTCTCTCTGCCCCTCCCCCGTTCATGCTCTGTCTCTCTCTGTCCCCCCCAAAAAATAAATAAATAAACGTTGAAAAAAAAAAACCTTATATCCAGAACTTTATGTTCAACAGCCTAATAATCAAAATATACCTATATATTCCAGAGAGACCTTAGTCTCTACATTTCCAAAATGTGATTCATCATTTTGCCCTTCCTCCCCAACCAGCTCTCCCTCCAGTGTCCCTACTTTCCTGCAGAGTATCAAGATTTACCCAGTGTCCAAGCCAGACATCACTGATTCATCACTCCCCTTACTCTATACATCCAATCAACCACATCATTCATTTGATAAATATTCCTTGATGTGTATTAATTTGTTAGAGTTTGGAATTTCCTATTTAGTAAATAAAAATACAGGACATCTAATAAAATTTTAATTTCAGACAAACAATGAATAATTTTGTAGAGTAATTATAATCCATACACTAGTTTTGACATACTGTTACTAAAAAATTATTTCCTGTTAATATGAAATTCAAATGTAACTGGGCATCCTACATTTTATCTGGCAATGTCATTATAGGTTTTCAATTCCAATTATGCATTGGTTTAGGATACCAAAAAAAAAAAAAAATCAAAAGCCATAATTGCAAAACTGGTAAGTTGCGACACAAGATATCTAGGCTCAATTTATTGTAATTAAAACTAGTTCCTCAGGATCCACATAAGAGTGAAAACATATGGTATCTGTCTTTCTCTGTATGGCTTATTTCACTTAGCATCCTGAGAAACTTAACAGAAACCCATGGGGGAGGGGAAGGAAAAAAAAAAAAAAAAGAGGTTAGAGTAGGAGAGAGCCAAAGCATAAGAGACTCTTAAAAACTGAGAACAAACTGAGGGTTGATGGGGGTGGGAGGGAGGGAGGGGAGGGTAGGTGATGGGCATTGAAGAGGGCACTGGGATGAGCACTGGGTGTTGTATGGAAACCAATTTGACAATAAATTTCACATATTAAAAAAAAAAAACTAGTTCACACACACAAGTTCCAAGATAAGTATTTTAACAGTAACTCCGCAGGGACCCATGTGTCACAATAAGACTGCCTGCTATTCCAAAAGTGTCTTGCAAAGGCTTCCATAACAAAATACCGTAGACCAGGTAGTTTAAACAATAGGAACTTATTTACTCACCATCCTAGAGGTTGGAAAGTCCAGAATGAAGGTGCTGGCATTTTTGGTTTCTGGTGAGAGCTCTCTTCCGACTTATAGAAGTCTGCCTTCTCCCTAAGTTCTCACATGTAGTGAGAAAAGAAATCTTGCAAGCCCTCTGGTGACTCTTCTTATAAGGGCGCTAATTTCATCACAAGGCCCCACCTTCATGACCTCATCTGAACCTAATTACCTCCTAAAGGCCCTCCCTCCAAATACCATCGCAATGAGGCTTAGGGCTCCAACGTATGAATTTAGGGGGACCCAATTCAGCTCACAAGGCAGAGCTTACCTAGTTTATAAATTGGCCTATCCCTGACCCAATGTCACTTACCAACTTTCATCCAGAAACTACCCTATGGCTAACCAGCATGCTCACCTGCCTGCTTTGAGACACTACTTGGATCCCATTAAGATGGTATACTCCTTTGCTCAACAAGGTTAATAAAATCTGATGTGGAGCTAAAACCACACCATCACCTCTCTGCTTCCTAATGGTAGCCTCTATCCCTTTTCCTACTTTTCTCCCTCTAATCTAACTGATCTCAAACATTACCACTCAAAGGTGATCCATCAGAGTCACCTAGGAGGGCTTGTTAAAACCCAAACTGCTGTGCCCATCCTCATAGTTCCTGATTCAGTAAATGTGGGACAGAGCTGGGGAATTTGCATTTCTAACAAGGTCCCAGGTGATACCAAGGACCACACTTTGAAAAGCTCTGCCTTAGAGATCCTCTTTAATTACCTGATGTGGGGACTGAGCATTGGTATTTTTCAAAGCTCTCAGGTGATTCTAACAAGCACCAGGGTGGATTGAGAACACTGTTTAATGCATTTTCCAGACTACAGCCAGTATGCTTTTTGGAAAGCCCAAATCTGAAAAAGGAACTCATCAGCTGAAAACTTTGAATGGCATCTCACTTGCCCTCAGGATTAGACATAGCTCCTCACCAAGTCTCACAGAGCCTGCACAATGTGCTTCCAGCTAGCTTGTTTGCTGTTGCCTCTAGTCCCATGTCATGCTAGCTCACCATTTCATGCTCTACAATCCAGGTTTACTGGACTGATAACAGTTCCCTAAGTTGATCTTATTCTTTTTCTCCCTGGGTCTTTGCATGTTCTGGGGAAGTTCTCACCACCACACCTCTGCACCTGGCTAATTAATCTTTACTTTCTCTTTAGGGATTTGCAATTAAGAAGTGTCATCCATGGACCAGCAGCATCCGCCTCTCCTGGGCACTTGTTAGAAACGCAGAACCACGGGCCTCACTCCAGACCTACTGAATCAGAACCTACATTTTAACAAGATCCCAGAGTGATTCATATTTACCTTAAAATTTGAGAAGCCCTGTTTTTTAAGCTCCTCTACTCATATTTTCTCTGGACTGATGTTTCTTTTTTTTTTTTATTTTTTTTATTTTTGGGACAGACAGAGACAGAGCATGAACGGGGGAGGGGCAGAGAGAGAGGGAGACACAGAATCGGAAACAGGCTCCAGGCTCTGAGCCATCAGCCCAGAGCCTGACGCGGGGCTCGAACTCACAGACCGTGAGATCGTGACCTGGCTGAAGTCGGACGCTTAACCGACTGCGCCACCCAGGCGCCCCTCTGGACTGATGTTTCTGATCCCCAATGACTCAGGCAGGTGCCTCTCTCTGCGCTTGCACAGTAGCCTCCACTAGCGCCTAACACACTGCACCTGTGTGCACCACCTTCCACTGGCCCTTGAACTCTGTGGGGGCAGGACTGGATGTTTATTTATCTTTGTATTCTCTACGCTAGCACAAGACCTGGCACATAAGAGATGCTCAAAAATAGTTGCTGATTAAATGCTTTTGTAAACAAGTAGAGAATATATCAGCTTTCGAGTTTAAAGAGATTAGGACTTAAATTCCTGCTTTGCCGCTCACTAGGTATAGAATTTGGACGAGTGACTCACCTCTCAGAACTTGTTAGCCCCTGGTTAAATGAGAGTAGCACCGACTGTCCCACAAAGTTTTGTCAGGATTAACAATATAGTGGATGTAAACCCAGAAACAATGCCTGCCGCGTCAGAATTGCACAAGATGTAGGAGTGCTTTTCTCCCTTAGTTCTCCCAAGTGGCTAGACTTTACTGAGTTTAGTAGAATCCTAAATGTTGGCATGGAAAAACTGGCTGTACTTGAATGTAATGCCATTTTTCTTCCTGTTTTTTCCCCCACTGCAAAAAAGCAAAAACAAATCAATAAAAGTGAGAATTGACCTGGAATCAATGTTTTTCTCTGCTTTGTGTCAGGAAGACAAAACTCAAATTTGGGCCACCAGACATGCTGGTCATTAAGGACCTACACAAGGGATCCCAGCTAGGCTATGGGACCCTGGGATTAATTGTTTAGCCCTGTCTCCCCATCTCTATCCCCCAATATCCTAAAGAAAAGTAAATAAACTTTTTATAATGTGATTAGAGGTGGGGCAGCAAACAAATGACCTTTAGCAGAATGATCTGCTTTCGATATACTAACTAAAATTTGCACTGAGAAAAGTCTTATAGTCTTTTTTAAAATTTATTTTAAGAGAGAGAGAGCAAGCAGGGGAGAGACAGAGAGGCTCTGTCTGCAGGCTCTGCACCATCAGCATGGAGCCCTACGTAGGGCTAGAAGCCATGAACCGTGAGATCATGACCTGAGCTGAAACTAAGAGTCAAGCATTTAACCACTGAGCCACCCAGGTGCCCCAAGTGTTATAGCCTTTTTGATGATTCACCCTGAGGCCACTCTCACATCCTCCGTCCTCATTCTCCAACCAACCACATGACTCCAATCCCCTCAGCTTCTGGCTCCCAAGCTTCATCTAATAGTTGAACTAACAAGGACAGAGGAGTGAAATTATCAACACCAGAATCAAAGGGTTAAAAGAACAGAGGGAGTTTGAAAGAGGAGAAAGGGAAGGCAAGGAGGGGGACCTTTCTGTTGACTGGAGATTTGACAATATGTTGGCCGTAAAGTCACCCCAGATCTTGGCTATTCTACGGGTTTTATTTGGGTCAGAAAACTATTTCTTGACCTGAAGTCACATTCTCCTGAAGTGTTATGCTAGACTGGCTAACCTGAGGATGGTTTTTGTTATAGATCACCCTCCACTTCCACAAGAGCAGAATATAAAAGCTAGAGTGACTACATGTACCACAAATGTCTGAAGGATGTTTCTTTCAACTACTATATACGAACCAAATATTTTGCTCTGGTCTTTGCATAAACAACATTTGGATACACAAACATTTTTTATGCTTTAGTTATCTTTATGTGTGTGAGGGACAAAGTAATCCATCATCTACTGCATACTTTTGAAAAATTAATGGGTAGAAACAACTTGACAAGCTTTCTTAACTGGAAAAGCTTCTCTGCAAAAAGTAAATTATTGAAATTAATTGTAAATAATACAGCGTAATGGTTAGTTTTAGGTGTCATCTTGGCTAGCTATGGGGTGCCCTTAGCTAAACATTTCTGAGTGTCTCTATGAAGCATTTCTGGACAAAATTAGGATTTGGATTCATGGACTCAATAGATTGCCCTCTCCAATGCATGTGGGCATGAACCAATCCATTGAAGACCTGAAAAGAACAAAAAACGGAGGAAGGAGGAACTTGCCCCTTTTTTCTGCATCACTGTTTGAGCTAGACATTTCATCTCATCTTCTACCCATGGACTTGGATTTACACCATTAGTTCCTTCTGGTGCTCAGGTTTTTGCACTCAGACAGGCTTTTCTGGGTCTCCAGCAGATGGCAGATCTAGGATCTTCACATCCGAAGATTTATTATGAGGAATTGGCTCATGTGATTATGGAGGATGAGAAGACCCATGTCTGCAATCTACAAGCTGGAGACCCAAGGAAGCCAATGGTGTAATTCAGTTTACGTAGGATAAGGTATATATATCCTATGGCTTCTGTTGTTCTGAAGAACCCTGACTTATACAACAGGAAACTTCTTGTCAAGACTGGATTAAAAGAATGACAGAAGGGAATAATGAGGCTCCTCTCCCTGCTCTGCCTTTCTGGAAACTTTTTCTGCATAGAAGAAATTTGATTTAAAATGTATTGTGCCTTGATCGAGTTAAGCATAACTCTAGAGAGGATTTATGCAGACTTTGTTCTCATCTGGTACCTCAAAGGCAGGGGAAGGAGGGGAATTAAAATCCCTGATATAAATCCATCAAGTAATCCACTAGCAACACAAATCTGTCTCACTCTCCTCTGTGCACATTGTAAACTCCATTTCTCTGGCTAAGTACCTTTATTACCCTATAGTAGAACCACAGGCTCTTAAAAATCAGTCTTTTCCCTAAACTAAAAGAAAGGAATGATGCAGTTGGCTTACATGTCTGACTACCTGGATCTCACATCTCCAGGTAAGCCACTTCTACAGGATTTTTCAGACCAGCACATCTGGCTTCATGCTTTGCTGCCCACTTCTCTCTCTCACCTCTGTCTTTCCCTTTATCTGCCAGTTTTGGCTCCTAGCCCCTATAGACCAACTAAAACAGTCTCTTGAGGCAATCTTATCAAAGGCAGTGAGGAATGATTTCTGTGGACCTCGTGCAGGAACATAGTATTCATCCAAGGTTCAGTTCTGTTCCTTTTAGCAGAGAAGTCTGTGGAGGTCAATTCCCCCTGGCAGCCTCAGCAGGTGCTGTCCCGAGGGTCACTTAGGCTCATGAACCTCTCTCTAGTCCTGATTCAGGCCTTATCACTTCCTCGAGTATGAGAAGTACTCTATATCTTCAGTGTGGGCTGACCCACTCCACCCGACATCCCTGCTCCTGCAGACTGGGCTGGCTTGTCTGACTAGCACCACTGGACCTGACTTCTGTTTCCTCCGAAGCCCAGTTTTCACTGAAGTGCTTGTATACTCGTCATAAATGGATGTTGTCAATTAGCTGATACTTCTTACCTAAATAAGTTTGTTAGAATCTAACACTACACAGTCTAGCACTAGTACTTCAACAGAAATTGCCTGATGGATATGTTGTCAATTCACCTTAATCTATACTCCCCACATCACCCCCAACCCCTTGGGAATCCATATTTATCCATGCTTATAAATTAGCATACTCAAGCTCTTATCCAGAGCCGTCACAGAGAGAACAGCACCGAATCTTTATCTAAGACTGGAACAGAGAATTCCTTAGTTCCTGAGGAGATATCAGAAATAATGTTTATTGGTGAAGGATGATTTCTGTAGTTGTTTAAAAACGGCTTTTCAGGCAAATTAGACTGCTTTATAAAATAAAATAATGAAAATTATAAGCAAACATTAAGGTTAAATGGGCTAAATCTTTCTAGGTAGAGGTTTCTTGGTGTTTTTGTTATGCTGGCTTTAGAGAGTGAGTACCCCAGTGGTGTATCCGTGAAGGAGGTTATCTTCACAGAGAAAGAAGTGCTGTCCTGAATGATTCCTTGGGGGAATTAAAAGAGAAATTTTAGAACTGTTGTGAGACACTGGTATTTTCCAAGGAATTCTAGATTTTTATAAGCTTTATGAATTGCCAAATTGAGGCTCTCAATAATCTCTTCTCATGTGAATAATTGGAAGATACAAATACATGTCATTTATTACTAAAGATAGCTATTTACCATCTGCTCTTTCTTCTTCTTCCAGTATTTAAGATCACATTTGATTCCCATTATTTGTGGTAGTTATGTTCTATAAAGTCTTTGAGAACACTGCAAATTAGCAATTACTGAACGGTTTTCCTAGGGGAATAATAGGGTTAGGTTCCTGTGAGCCTCGGGTCACAACATTTTCATCAACCACTCAATACATAACTTTGTTTTATGTGTTATGTGTTTTGTGTTATGTGTTTCTATTTAAAGATACCATATTTAATGTATTTTGTTCATTCATTAATATTGAACCACCAGCCAAAGGCACTATAACGCATGCTTGAGTGAAACTTCCATGTTTTTTCTCTGTAAAGCACATCACAGCCTCCTTGTGCAAAGGAACACCAGACCACACTTTAGCACTACACTTGAGGGCCATTTTAAACCATGAGATCACCAATAAAAAGCACAAAAATGCAAAAAATGACAAAATAAAGTCTACTCAAGTCCACAAAAAGAACACTCGTTTATAGCATGAGAGTTAAAACAAGAAGGCAGGGTACGACTCTGTCCATCCTCAGCTTTGAATATGTCAGGTGACTCAAAGTTTTCACTGTTCTGTGAAAATCCACTAATGACCACAAAAACACCAAGAGTATTGATTTGGGGGTTTACAAATAAATTTTAGTGAGTAAGTCAATTCACAAATATAGAAATTGTCAATAATGAAGACAGACTATATATTCTTGGTCCCCGGCCACCTCTCCCCTAAGTATCTTCGTTCTTGGTCTTCTCTTCTGGAACACTACTGGGCCTGCTTTTCTGAAGCAAAGTCCTTAACTGGAGCTTTTTCCTCTCTACAGAGAATCACCTGGTAACTGTCACTCTCTGCAGGGAACACTTGTCAGCTAGCACGAGTTAGATGCAATAAATGCAGTCACATTTAGGCAGTCATAGCTAATATAATACCTGTTCCAGAGATGACAATCATTTTGTAAAATCTATTTGTTCCTTGATCATATAGAATGAATCTTTAATAGAAGGGTTGCAGAGTGCCGAGTAGATATTAGAGGAAATGAAGATAGGGAAGGCACATTTCTGATACCATATCATATAAGGAATCACGTACTCTAGGAACTGAAGTTTCTTTCCTAGGCCCATGGTTATAAAACATGTCCGATAAAGTCTATGAGTCTGGATTTCTGCCTGGTGTCAGCAATCTCAGAACGTGAGAGTCTACCGCCCATTCTTTCTGGAGTCTCCACGAATATTTCAAGCTTCCATCCCAATGTTAAAGGATATTGGCCCCAAGTTTTCAACTAGACTGGAGCTGAGCACATCTATGACACAATAGGAGATCCCTGGCCTGAGGGTATCTCTTCCAGGAGCTGGCTGGACAGGAAAGTGTTCCATGACAGGCTTTCAGATGTGGTCAAGATTCTTCAGCATGGTTTGGGTCTTCCATTTATTATTTGAAGGTTTATCATTGCAAAAAGTCACTTCTAACAGAGCCTGCTGAGATAAAAGCTGCCACCCCATCCCATGCTGGGAAATATAAGTGTTATTTCAGTGGCTATGTACACAGCTCTGTAAATCTATATCTTGGACTAAAGCCCAGCTAGAGAATGAAACATCCCCTTGCATGTATTCCCTGAAAAACAGTCACGTATGCTCAAACATAAAAGAATGGCAAGGGTGCCCCTGGCAGCTCCCCACCTTGCAGAATTTCAAAACTGCCTGTGGCCTCACCAGAATAAACTATCTGAACAAAAGGAGGTAGAAAGAATGAGAGGAGAGTGGATGCTGACTGATTTCTTGGCCTCTCCTTCCTTCCGCCCCCAGCCTCCTTCCCTACAGATGTTTTCGCTGAACTTCTGTCAAGCCTTCTTGGCTTACTCTTTGGCTCTTTCCCCAGGGAACTGTATCCAAGCAAGCATGGCAAGTGTTGCATGAATCAAGAAGAAAGATTGCCTTTTCCTAGCTAAGTCATTTTAGCTTTAGTTTACTTTTTAAACAACACTGTTTTTTTCGTAATTACGGAAGCTGTCAGGCCCATTGTGAAAAAGTATTGAAAACTGCAGATAAGCAACAAAACAAATAACAAAAATCAAGTATGATCCCACCATCCAAATTTAATCATCATTGACACTTTTATTGTTTTCTTTTAGCCTTTCTATATGAATCAGTATGAATAAATATGTTTCCAAAGGGATTATATTGGGTATAATGTTTTATAAACTACCTTTCCCCTCACTTGGCAATACATTCTAAATATTTTTTTAATGTTCATTTTTGAGAGTGAGAGAGAGAACACAAGTGGGGAAGGGGCAGACAGAGAGAGACACAGAATCCAAAGCAGGCTCCAGGCTCTGAGCTGTCAGCACAGAGCCCGACGTGGGACTTGAACTCACAAACTATGAGATCATGACCTGAGCTGAAGTCAGACACTCAACTGACTGAGCCACCCAAGTGCCTCAATACATTCTAAATATTTTGTCATGATATCACATATCTTCAGACCATCATATTTTTAAATAAACTTTGTATTTTAGAGCAGTTTCTAGGTTCAGAGCAAACTTGAGTGGAAGGGGCAGAGATTTATCAAATGCCCTTTGCCCCACATATGCATAGACTCCCTCATATCTTCCAGACCACCAAGCTGCATGGCCTTCTAGTATTCTCATTCTCTTAATCAAGTCCTACTGTTGAATGCTCACATTATCTCAAGGGATTATATTCAAAACACATAGAAAACATGTAAAAGCCAGCAGGTATGGATCAACCAATCAGAATGACCAGCCCATCAGACCACAGCTGGGTTCTGGAGACCCCAGACTGTACCACGCATAAACAAGTTTAGTGTTTAAATGGAAGGATGTTCTAGAGCAGGACTTAGAAGGCAGGCAGTTCTTGCAGGGAGGACTTCAAGTAGCATCTATTTAACCAGTCCCAGCAAAAGATTTTCAATATTTTAAGAGTCTATATTGTTTTATAGATGCTAATTTTCTCAATATCAGAATATTAATTAAAATTACAAATAGAACAGCTATGAACATCTTTGCACAGATATATCTTTGCACAGATCTCTGATTACTCCTAGATGGAACATGTACTGAGTCAAAACATTTGATACATTCTTAGGCCCTTTAGGATATTCCTAAGTTGTTTTTCAAAAGTTAACACAGTTTACACTTTTACCAAGCTTAATATGTTTTTTAAAAAGAAAAAAATCTAACTTAACCATTAAACCTTGTGGGGTTGGTTTTTTGTTTTGTTTTGTTTTGTTTTGTTTTGTTTTGCCTCTTTGTTCCTTTCAACCCAGTATATCCACTCTTAGATATGCATCCAAGAAAAATAGTCTTGTATGTGCAAAAAGAGGCATATACAGGGACATTTATTGTAGTGTGTTGTTCATAGTATGAACAACAACCCAACTTTGTTCTTTCCCAAGATTGCTTTGGGTACTTGAGGTCTTTTGTGGTTTCATACAAATTTTAGTATTACTTGTTCTAGTTGTTATTTTAATAGAGATTGCATTAGATGTGTAGATTGCTTTGGGTAATATGGACATCCTAACCGTATTTGTTCTCCCAATTCATGATCATGGAATATTTTTCCATTTGTTTCTGCCACCTTCAGTTTCATTCATCAATGTTTTATAATTTTCAGAATACAGGTCTTTTACCTCCTAGGTCAAATTTATTCCTAAGTATTTTATTATTTTTGGTGCAATTGCAAATGGGGCTATTTCCTTAATTTCTCTTCCTGCTACTTCATTATTACTGTAAAGAAATACAATAGATTTCTGTACATTAATTTTGTATCCTGTGACTTTACTGAACTTATTTTTCGGTTCTAGTAGTTTTTTGGTGGAGTCTTTAGAGTTTTCTATGTATAGTATCACGTCATCTACAAATAGTAAAAGTTTTACCTCTTCTTTACTGATTTGGATGCCTTTTATTCCTTCTTCTTGTCTGATTGCTGTGGCTAGAATTCCAGTGCTATGTTGAATAAAAGTGGTGAGAGTGGACATTTCTTATTGTTCCTGATCTTAGGGGAAAAGCTCTCAGTTTTTCATCATTGAGTATGATGTTAGCTGTGGAGTTTTCATAGAAGGCCTTTATTATGTTGAGGTATGGTCCCTCTAACCTACTTTGTTAGAGTTTTTATCACGAATGGATGTTGTACTTTGTTGAATGGTTTTTCTGCATCTATTGAAATGATTGTATGGGTTTTTTTTTGCTTTTCAGGTTTTTTTTTTAAGTTTATTTATTTATTTTGAGCGAGAGAGAGAGAGCAGGGGAGGGGCAGAGAGAGAATCCCAAGCAAGCTCTGTGCTGTCAGCATGCAGCCCGATGTGGGGCTCAATCTCAGGAATTGTGAGATCATGACCTGAGTCAAAACCAAGAGTTGGAAGCTTAATGACTGAGCCACGCATGTGCCCCATTTTTTTTTAATCCTTTCTCTTGTTGATATAGCACATTGATTGATTTGCAAATGTTGAACTACATTTGGATTCCTGGAATGAATTCCACTTGATCATGATGAATGATTTTTAAATACATATTGTTGGGGCACCTGGGTGGCTCAGTCGGTTAAGTGTCCGAGTTAGGCTCAGGTCATGATCTCACCCTTTGTGAACTGGAGCCCCACATCGCATCCGGCTCTGTGCTGACAGCTGGGAGCCTGGAGCCTGCTTCAGATTCTGTATCTCCCTCTCTCTCTGCCCCTCCCCCTCTCGTGCTCTGTCTTCTGTCTCTCAAAAATAAACATTGAAAAAAATTAAAAAAAAACATATTGCTGAATTCAGTTCTCTAACATTTTGTTGAGAACTTTTGCATTTATGTTCATCAGAGAAATTGACCTATAGTTCTCTCTCTCTCTCTCTCTCTCTCTCTTTTTGCAATGTTTTTATCTGTTTTTGTTGTCAGGATAATGCTGGCCTCATAGACTGAGTTTGGAAGTTTTCCTGCCTTTTCTATGTTTGGAATAGTTTGAGAAAAATTAGTATTATCTCTTCATTAAATGTTTGGTAGAATTCACCTGTGGAGCCATCTGGTCTTGGACTTTTGTTTCCTGGGAGTTTTCTGATTCCGATTCAATTTCACTGCTAATAATATGTCTGTTCAAATGTTCTATTTCTTCCCGATTCAATTTTGGAAGGTTTTATGTTTCTAGGAATTTATCCATTTCTTCTAGTTTGTCCAATTTGTTGGCATATAATTTTTTTTAATGTTCCCTTGAACAATAGGGAGAATGGATGGTTAAAATACTTTATGGAAATTGATGGTGTGAAATATTACACAATGATTAAAAAGAATGAGGAAGATGTACAAGACTGACTTAGAAGGTCCTGAGACATAATGAAAAAGAAAAGCACGTGTGGGACATAATATGCAGTATGAGCACAGTAATAGTATATAAAAAGCATTTGAATATATAACAATGTATAAACGTATATATGTATAATGAAACTGTATATGAGTATGTCAGTATCTGGGAAGAACACACATGGAAATATTGGGGTTTCTGAGGAACAAAGTAGTATTATAAGGTGGGTAAAATGTTTTCTCATTTTTTAGTCTGTGTGTTTTTATCATGTTTTAATTCTTATAATGATAAACCTTTCCTATTGTATGATTTTTAACAATATCCTTTAAAATATGAAATAAAGAGATTGAACTTGGTTGTTTTACTTTTGTATTTTGTTTTCTTTTTTTCTCCTAGCAGAAGAATCCTTTCCTCCCCAAACCTTTAAGTAAAATTCCAACATGTATGATACCTAAAATCAATGCTGGTCTAATTACAAACCAGACTCAAGGGCCTGAGGTCTGTGCATCATATAAGCCCCCCACACTTGATATCATACCCTGCTGTCACTGTTTTGAAATTCTTATTAATTTTTAATAAGGGGTCCCATTTTTTCACTTTATATCGGGTCCCATAAATTATGTAGCCAGTCATAATCATAGATTAAAACTCTCCACGTTCCAAGACTGTTTTGTGAGTTTTCAGTGTCAGAACCACTGAGTAGTACTACACTGAGTAGCCACCTGGGGAGTAGAGCCATGGAAGTCAGCCTCCTAAGAGTGTTCTAAGAAACTCTGCACATCCAGGTCCTGAAGTCAGAGCTTCAAATGACTGAGATTTAAATATATGGGCTCGAGTCTTTGCAGTCAAAGGCATGCCAGTGCCAGACGCATCTGTAACTCTTTCAATGCACAACGTTTCTTCCCAAATGCCTTCCTGATTTCTGTGGAAATTCCCTATGATTATCGGTAAAGCCCAAATCTGCATACGATATAATAAGTGAAAACTTTTTGACTAGAACGCTTGGTTAAAATCAAAATGTAATCTTTTCATGTTATCTTGTTATCATGTTATCTTGGAGGAGATAAGATGACTGATGTTTCAGGTACAGGGAGACGATGAGAAAATCTGCATCCTATGGTATTTTTTTTTTCCATTGGCAGAAAAATTAAATTTCCTTCTTAGGGCTTACTTTCTTGGGCTTTGAAAATGATTTCATTTTTCTCCTTCTATGTCAATGGAATGAAGTGAAAGGAGATTTTGTGTGCAGAAAAGATTAATTGTATTTCTGTCATGCAAAAGGAAATGAAATGAGTCTCACAGGGCTTGTCTCAGAAAACCCACACCAGTGCTTAGAAACCACTGATTCATTTTCTAACAGCCTGCTTAGAAACCATGTATTCCTTTCTAATAAGCTGCCCGAAATTGCTGTGTTCCTACAGCATGACTTGAGTCATGTCATGTCCTTTGACGGGAATCCTTACTAAGTCCCCATTGCCGGCAGGCTTGTCTGCCGTCCTTCCTTTCTTTCCTCCTTTCTGAAATCTGCGCTGTACAGAAAATCACAAAAATTCCTGCCACTCCAAAATAGCCCCTTTTAACCTGTGGGTGAACATCCTGCAAATTATTTCTCTATGAAAAGATAAAATACCAATTATGGCTATAAATATGTATTGACATGCATGGGTCTTTCCTCATTGCCTTCTCTTCCATTTAATTGGTTAAAACATCAATTAAATGACGTTTGCATAAACTATCTCCTCATCAAATTCCAAGCTCGAACTCCTTACATTGGCATTTAAGACGGGTCCCAACTCCACAGCAGATTTTCTTCCCTCTTCTTCATTTATCTGGACAACATTTGATTCAGTCACACTTATTATGTAGTCCTCTTTAAAAGTATTAGAAATGCCCCTAGGTAGGCATCCTTCCAATAATCCCTTTGCTCTGCAATGCTGCAGCAATCCTATAAATGTCACTCGAGTCCTGCCATGCATCATAGACTGACTGTTACTGTTACTTATCTTTTTCTAAGCTGAAGGTAAAGACTGTCTTGAACATCCTTTCATCCCTTGCCTTATTTAGCATAGGGCCCTAGATTCAGTAAGCAGCTGATAAATAGTTGATAATAGAGATGAGGATACTGTTACCACCACATAAGGGGACTTGACACTGATGTTTTATTCCTAAATATCTGGGAAGCTGTAGGCACTACTTTCCCTAATCTTTCTCATTATATGTGTTCTCTATCGCTTCCTTTAGCTGCACCCTTGTTTAGGGTCTAATAAGAGAGTTTTGGCTTCTAAGACCTTTCCTTCCTATCATGGGACAGAGTACAATCTTCCTTCCCGTCTCTCTCTGTCCTTTTCTCTCTTTCTTTCAACTGTTTCTTTCTTGAAAACAGTGACAATCATTTTATTAAAGGGCTGGAAGCCAGGGGCTTCCCAGATGTAGAATGAATAATGTTCTCCTTATTTTGGTGGTCAAGATATTCACCACCTGAGGTTTGGCATATTTTATTCCCCCAAGCTGTCACTTCTCTTTTTTAGTGCCTACTGTTTTCCAGGGGCTGTACTGAATGCTTTACACAATTATTCTGCTTCCTACTCACAATGAGCCTGCGAGGTAGACATTCCCCTATTTTGTTCATGAGAAAAGGGAAGCTCAGAGACACTGAGTGACTTACAGATATCTCTCTGTCCCGGCAAAGGTTAAAAAGGAGCACATTCAAAGGAGATTATTTGACCTAACTCCTGGCTTCATAACAACATTAGAGAGTGAATTAATAAAGTATGCAAAACCTTCCATGGAAAGGTGCTCATTAAAAGGTTCTGATTCCTTTGAGAACATAAATAAACACATATTTACTCCTTTATAAGTTTAATTCCTGAAACCTCTGGGTCCTCAATGAAGCCATTTGCCAATACATTCAAGACATAGGTTTTTCACAGGGATCCAATGCCCTTCTTGATGTAAGTGTCACATCTCAAGACTTGCTGGGCTGGAGGTGGCCTGGTGAGGGGCAGGGAGGATAAACAGGGACCAGGTGGGACAGATGCTGGGGGGCTAGACCCAGATTCAGGCCTCAGGAGCAGTCTTTCTGAGCATCTAGAGATTATGACACTGGATGAGAAGTAGTTCCAGAAAGCTGCCCACTCATGATACCCACGATGCAACAGTAGGGATGCCCTATGACTGTGGTTGCTAATGCTTACAAGATCTTCATGTGTGCCTGCAAGTTCACTTACATTACCCAAAATCTTTAAAAAGGATTTCCCAAAGTGTGGCGCATAAAACACAGTGCTTTGAATATAGAAAAACCTCTGGGATCAAATAAGCGTGAGAAACAAAGTGTATTATTCCCACTCCACCAACGAAATTAGATGATTAAAGCCTCTAAAAATATGAAAAATAAATAAGAAAAACCCTTGTAATCAAGAAGCCATATTGAAAACACTTAGGACCTGAATATGTTACGAACAATAGAAATGGCAACTATAGTAATTGAAATTCTAAGAAATTTTTGTTAAAAGAAGAGAGTTAAGATGGTAGTTCAAACACACAGAGTGAAAGGCTTTTTTCCTACAAGAGCGGAAACATGACAAGGTTTTCACACGGAGGCAAAGCAATAGTGCACAAGGCAGAGCTTGCTGCCTCAGATTTATGTCTGTTTCCTCAGAGAAATTGCGAGCTCCTTAGGGGAATGCCAGAGGTGGAACTCAAAAAGAGTTTGAAAAATTGCTAGAGAATTGATCATTAATGGCTACCATCCCCAAGAAGGAACAAGGGTGGGAGTCAAGGCAGCCTGAGGAAGAAGAGTAGAAAAGCACTTCCTCTGAGGTAGAAAGGGAGTGGAAAAGGATGCAGAAAACATACGGATATTCTGGAGAGGAGGCTACACAAAGGAGCTGTCTGGCAGTGAAGAGAACTCCCATCAGGTGGCTTCCTTCAAGTGCGACAGTGCCGGAGGCTGGGTCACTGCTCACAGAGGGAGCTGACTGCATTTTGGGAACAGGGCAGAGAGGGAAAGGAACTGAGCAAGACAGAAAACAGCTGTTAGCCTCATATTTTGGGGAGGCAACAAGAAATGTATAAAGTTTTGCTGAGTAACTGTGAGAACCCAACGTGAAAAAGAGTCATATACAGTGGTCCTGAAGGGCATGGTCTCTGGAGTCAGACTAACCAGGTTTGGGTTTGAATCCCAGATCCCTCCCTTTTTGAAAGGTGGTAAGAATTAAATTAGGTTATGTAAAACGCTTAGAAGAGTTGCCTGGCACATTAGTAAGCACTCATTAAGTATTAGATGTTATTGTTGTTGTTATTAAATTGTGAAGGAACCACTTATAAGAATCTTGTGATTTTCTCCCTCTTTTTTTTTTTTCTTGTGATTTCTTTCTTAAAGAAGCATAGGGTTACTTGGAACAACCACAGGTATGAACATAGTCATGAAATGGGGCAAGAACCCAAGGCTGAAGATTGGCCCAGCGGGTACTAAGGGAAGACACAAGATGGAGGAGTCTGGGTTTCTTCTTTTTAAAAACAATTTTTTTTAATGTTTATTCATTTTTTGAGAGACAGAGAGAGACAGAGCATGAGCGGGGGAGGGGCAGAGAGAGAGGGAGACACAGAATGTAAAGCAGGTTCCAGACTCTGAGCTGTCAGCACAGAGCTCGACAAGGGGCTTGAACCCATAAAACATGAGATCATGACCTGAGCTGAAGTTGGATGCTGACCTGACTGAACCATCCAGGCACTCCTGGAGTCTGGGTTTCTAATTAGGTAGAGAGCATAGGAAAGTCTAGGAGAAAGTTGGGACATGTACCTTGAGCTTTTAGCTGAGGAAATACTCAGGGTGATGACGAGACCTAAAATATTGACATAGAAAACATGGCTACCATATATACATTTACTCCATTGCTTTGACAAACATTTTTTGAGTGCCTAAGGCCAGCCACTCCTAGTGCTGGGGTACAGTTGTCCACAAAGCACACAAACATCCCCATCTTCATGGAGCCTACATTCTGGCCAGAGGACTAACAGCCATCCACAATACCCTAAACTCCCTCCTCAAATGATTGCCTTAATCTTCTTGACAAACCAATTAGGCAGGTATTATCCAAAACATTTTTTCAGACAAAGAAATAAATTCTGCCACAAACCAAATAGCTAATTCTAAAGTTCATGCCTATAAAAATTTGTATCTCCATGCTGCTGAATAATTTTGGTGGTTGCAGAGGAAAGTTTTAAGAGTTGGGGGCTTCGGATCCCTGAAGTCAGCACATTAGGTCCTTCCAATGGGTGCTGAGTTCCTCAAGAATGATGGGAGAAGATGAGGTACCAAGGGAAATGTACATTTGGCACTGAAGTCATAGAAGAAGTGAAAGTGGGTTGTAGAGAATGGTAAGAGGAAGTATGGATTTCAAAGGCAAAGAGGTGACGGAGCCATCAAGTAGGAGTAGCCCTGGTTCGCAAGATCACCTGCTTCCTCGTTCCTGCTAAGTGGGAGGAAAATGGGAGAAGTCATGTCCTCTGTTGTAAAAGATTTTACTTAAGTGTCTTATTTAGACAAGGAGGTGAAAGGAGCAGGCATGGCAGAAGCATCCGAGGCTGGAAAGGCATCCCAGAGCATCGTGTCCGTAGGCAGATGGACAGAGGGCTGAATTTAGTTTCCAATAGTTAGCAAAAGCAAGGAAGCTGGGAGATTAGCTGGAGATGTAAGTTAAAAGAAAGCAGGCGAGCTCTGTATACCTGGAACTTTGTGAGAGGGGGTTGAAGGGTTGCACATGCCGCATTCCGTGCGGAATGTCAGAGAGGAAAAGTCCAACTGCAAACTCGCCTGCCTAGGTGTGTAGCTCTCACAAATGGCCTCTTCTAGGGGAAAGGTGGATCTGGCCTCACCAGAACTTTTCAGGGAAACTTAACTGTCCCCAGTCTACCCCACTGAATTGAGAGCATTTTGTGATTACCAGATTGAGAAGAACAAGGATATTAGCAGGTATATACTATTTCACAGCTGTACCGTCTCGTCACAACTTTGCCAGGAGCCTTGACATCAAATCCTTGATTATTGGAACCATGCTTTAAAATTCCTGGGACCCCAAATTGTCTGGTTAGCAGAAACTGAAGAGGGCAATCTGAGTGGTCAGGCCTGGAGAAAATCCCCCACAAAATGTAAGTTAGAGATCTCATCAGCTGTCCTTTAAAATAGTTGATCTGTTTCTTTTGATTAATGGTTCTCCAAATTTATAATGTTAAAGGTTTTGGTGAGGCTGGGGGAAGGAGGAGGGATTCATTCCAATTGTACCAAACAGCCCTAGAGACCAAAGGTATAAACACATAGCAATGAAGAGATAGGGTGTAGGGAGGAGAAGAGGGATTCTCGTTTCAACGGTCTAGAGTGTAATATTTTGAAACTTTCATACATATATGAATCACCTGGGATCTTGTGAAAATGCAGACGCTGATTCAGGGAGACAGGGTAGGACCTGAGATTCTGCATGTTTAGCAAGCTCCCAGGTGGTGCTGATACTACAGGTGTGCAAACCACACCGTGAGTAATGAGGACCTACACTACATAACTCATCAAGAGTTAGTTTCAGGGGTGCCTGGCTGGCTTGATCAGTAGCACAATGTGACTCTTGATCTGGAGGTCTTGAGTCCAAGACCCACACTAGGTGTAGAGATTACTAAAAAAAAGTTAGCTTCAAAAGATAGCTTGTTTTTGAGATGAGAAGGTTATTGAGTAACCCATCAAAACATATTGGGCATCAAATGTACATATAACAGTAGGATAATTGCCACCTTCATAGCCAGAACTTGCAGGTTTAAATCTTGATTCTACCATTTTCTAGCAATAAAATTTGGGCAAATCATGGACCATCTCTGAGTCTCAGTTTCTGCATCTAAAAAATAGAGGCAAGGGGCACCTGGGTGGCTCAGTCGGTTGAGCGTCCGACTTCGGCTCAGGTCATGATCTCGCGGTCTGTGAGTTCGAGCCCCGCATCGGGCTCTGTGCTGACAGCTCAGAGCCTGGAGCCTGCTTTCGATTCTGTGTCTCCCTCTCTCTCTGTCCTCCCCTGCTCATGCTCTGTCTCTCTCTCTGTCAAAAATAAATAAACATTAAAAAAAAAATTAAAAAATAGAGGCAATAAGATCTGCCTGGGTTGCCTGACCATACAGGGTGGATGTGAGGATCAAATGAAACAACTTAGTGAAAGTTCTTAAGAAACTGAAGGTGCTGCACATGTGTAAGCACTATTATTATTATTATTATTTTGAAGCTAAAGAAACCTGACTAATAGCTCCCATTTCTACTCTTATTCACTGTATCTAGTTGATTCACTCTGGCAAACACCCATCATCACAGAAGAAGGTGATGGTCTAGAACAAGCGTTGGCAAACTTTTTCTGTAAAGAGCAGGATCGCAAATATTTTAGGTTTTGCAGGCCAGGTAGTAAATATTTTAGGCTTTGCATGCGAAATTTACATTGCTCTTGCAACCATTCAACTCGGTCATTGCAGCACAAAACAGTCATAGACAATATGTAAAGGAATGGGTGTGGCTGTGTTCCAATAAAATGTTATTTACAGAAACAGGATGGATTTGGCCTGCAGGCTATAGTTTGCTGATTCCTGGGCTAGAAAATCTGTCTTGTTCAATATGGTAGCCACTGGCCACATATGGCTAATTGAATTTAAATTTATTTAGGTTAAAAAGTTTCAATTCCTCGGTTGCATTAGCACATCTCAAGTGCTCAGTAGACATAGATGGCTGGGACCTACTGTATTGAACAGTGTAGAGAAGATTTCCAACATCACAGAAAATTTTATTCGGAAGCCCTGAGCTAGATCATCTTTTGGGGTGGGGAAGAAATCCCTTATAAGTAGCTGTGAGGACTTGGAAATTCTGAGTCTTAGTTTGGCTAGTTAACCAGCTGTATGACTCTAAGTAAATCACACCATCTCCCAGAGCTTAGGACACATAAAACAGGAATAATACCTTCCTCACTGTGTTGTTGTGGGAACTGAATAAGATAATATGTGAAAAGCATTGTAATCTTGTTAGGTGCTGCACAAATATAAGCCATCGTTAGGATTCTGTTATTTGAAATAAGAGAAAATGTATGGATGCAGAATTGGTGTAGGTACTTGAATTGAGAGAAACAGGTTTTCTTTTGAATCACCCAATGGAAACTATTAGGATGTCAAAGAATTGTCAAAGTCAGGAAATATTATTTGCACAGTATTCCAGTTCTTGGACAGGAAAGAGACATGAAACCAGGCAGATTTCATGGCCATTCATCTTTCAAAGCTAGGAACTGCCTTAGTAATGCTCAGCACCTTCAGGAAACAGATGAAACTGTCCAGATAGGATCTGTGATGAAATTGGGCAGGTCACAGCGTCCCTCCTGAAAGAGATCAAAGTTTCAGTCTTTTTTGTCACACTCAAAGCTAAGAAGGATGGAGCTACCTCACATCAAAGGTTCTAGTCTTTCCCTTTGCTTCTCCTTCACAAGGGTCCCCTCTGTACCACTTCCACTGTGGATCCCCCTCACTGGTCAAGGACAAAGCTCAGTTTTGCCACAGAGTGATGGACCAGGGTGTTGGCTGCCCAGATGGTTCCAAAATATCTGTGGTTCCCAGAGCCTCTTTCCTCCTACCATTCCTTTTTCTTTTCTCTTTAATTTTTTTTATTATATTTATTTATTTTTGAGAGACAATGAGACAGAGCACAAGCGGGGTGGGGTGGGGGGAGCAGAGAGAGGAGACACAGAATCGGAAGCAGTCTCCAGGCTTTGAGCAAGCGTTCAGCACAGAGCCCGACATGGGGCTCGAACCGACAAACCATGAGATCGTGACCTGAGCCGAAGTCAGACACTTAACTGACTGAGCCACCCAGGCACTCCTCTTTAATATTTATTCATTTTTGAGAGAGAGAGAGAGAGAGAGAGAGGGAGCTTGTGGGGGAGGGGCAGAGGGCAAGGGAGAGAGAATCCAAAGCAGTCTCCACACTGTCAGCACAGAGCCCAACAGGTGCTTGATCTCAAGAACAGCAAGATCATGACCTGAGCTGAAACCAAGGGTCGGATGCCCAACCAACCAAGCCACCCAGGCACCCCTCCTCCTACCATTCTTAATCCCAGCCATAGTTCACCCTTCTAGGAAAATCCCTGCTATCCTTTGCCTTCCATTAGCCTATATTCCCCCTCGGTCCCTCAGGGTTTCTGTCTCTCAGGGTTCTGGGGGGCCAGGATACCCTCCAGAGAAGAAGGTATATCCTTTTGGTGATGGGTATAATCCCTGTGATTTCTGCCAATAAATGGGAGTTATGTTTCATAGGGATCCTTTCTTATAGCTTTTCACATGAGCTTTCTAGAAGCTTCCTCACATCTCTCTGCCTCCTTTCTATTTCTTCTCCCCTTTCTTTTCCGCACTACCTCACTACTCTAACACTTAACTCCTCCGCCCTCTGCTAACACTTGCCTATCTGGCTGGAAGGAAATGCCCCTTCTCATACACAGCTGGTGGTGGTGTACATTATTTCAACCTTTAGGAAAGCAATTTGGAAATATTTTTCTAAGTCCTTAAAGATGCATATACACCTCGACCCAGTTGCTTTACTTCTAAGGAAGTATTATAAGTAAATAATAGAGATGTGCTGAAAATTACTAAGCAAGGATATTCATTACTATATTATTGATATTAAAAAATTAGAAATGACCTAGTTGTCAACAACAGAAAAAGAATAAATCAAATATCAAATTTAGAAATAAAAATAAATACAACAAAATATTAGGAGTGGTTTTGTCTGGATATCTTGGGTATCTCTGGTCATCTCCAGAGTACCAGTGATTTCTATTTCCTTCTTTCTCCTTTTCCATTTTTTGTGCGTATACATGATCAGAAAGAGATTATAAAATCCAAGGGTCCCATTTCCCTAGCCTGGCTCTTATACATTGCTCTATAATATTCCCATTCAAGGATTTAAAATACACGTTTGTAAGCTCAGACAACCCTCATGTTAACCAGAGAAGTCCTAAGAACAGCCACACACACAGACTTTCCTGTATATATCTGAACAGAGAAACCTAAGAGCTTACTTTGGGGTCCCTTATAACTGATGGCCAGTTTTGGAAGGAGAGGGGTTAAGACCAAACTTCCTGAAATAGGCCTGTTATCAGTGTATCAGTGCAGGGAATGTAGTTGCCATCCTGCTATGAAAGCCCTCTTGTTGCCATCATTGTCCCTGCAGTGCTGAAGAAATGGCTCTTATGAAGCTAAGTGACAGGATGTCTCTGCAGATGAAGACAGTTGGAAAGGAACAACAGTTTACTGAGAAAAACAATGGCTTTCTCCAAAATACGGATGTGGCTGAAGGTGCAATGCAGAAGTAAGTGAGGACTGAGCTCTCAGGAACAGTCTCTGTCTGGAGACTTTGTTGGGACAGTAGGATGCAAACAATGAGATTTGCAAGTTCAGGGGTGGGGTTGACATTCTTCTCTACAATTCTTTTAATTTTGACCTCATGAATATTTATTGGAAGACACTAAAGGGGCCTATGGTCATAAACCAGGTGGACATCAGTTGAATACAAATGGTTAAGGCTCTAATCTCAATTTACAAAAATACTTTGTTTTGTGCTTTTATTATCTTCGTGTGGAAAATATATAAACCATTTACAATACTTTCTAGAGTAGAAAAAGCACAAAATATTCAGACAAATAAACATACACATTGGTTAATACATGATAAAAATGTGTTCTAATATAAATCAACAGTTAACAACCTCTTGAATAGGAAGAAATGTGTTAAAGTAAAAGACTTCCCAGAATCCTCATGTGTCAAAAAACCTATTATGACATCAACAATGTTTTTAAATGCATTTACAATTTATTAATACCGGTAGTATATACCTTTGGAAACTTTAAGCAGTATTTATGGAAGCAATATTTGTTCAGTCTATAGAAATGTTTAGATTCCCTGTATAGATTCCAGAACCCCTTTCTATACAGGGTAGGTGTAAAGTGTACCCCACCTCAGGGTTCAAAACCCACAGACTGGAAACTCCTGCCATAGACCTCCATCACAATGTATTGCGATTCACTCAGATGTATATGTGAGTGTGTGTGTACATATCCACACACATACGCTCCAGACAATAACAGTAATCCAATAGGAAATGGGCAAAGGATTTCAATACATTACCATAGAACAGGAAATACAAATGGGTTTTATACATATAGGCAAAAATGCTCAACCTCGCTAATAAAAAAAAGATTAAAACTAAAAAGAGATACCAGTTTAAGCATATGGGATTGACAAAGATGAAAAAACTTTAATAATACATGATTGTAGAAAAGGAGTGGAAAACAGGCACTCTCATCATTTTTGTTGGAAGTGTAAATGGATTCAACCTCTTTAAGGCATAACTTAAAATCTATGATAAAATCTTTGATAAAATCTGTCACAATTTAAAATATATGTATCTACTGACCCAGCAATTCTATTTTTAGGGTTATCCAATAGATATATTTGTACACATACATACACATCGACCCATAGATGTATAGGGATATTCACTGCAACACTGTTTGTAGTTAACAATTAACTGGAAATAATCTACATATGCATTAATGAAGAACTGATTAGCAAATTGGTATATGGCCCCACAATGAAGTACCACATAACCATTTGAAAATGAGGCAGCTCCCGGAGAGCCTGGGTGGCTCAGTCGGTTAAGTGGCCAACTTTGGCTCAGGGCATGATCTCACGGTTCGTGGGTACAAGCCCCGTGTTGGGCTCTGCACTGACAGCTCAGAGCCTAGAGCCTGCCTCGGACTCTGTGTCTCCCTCTCTCCGCCCCTTCCCCGCTTGCACTCTGTCTCTCTGTCTCTCTGTCTCTCTCAAAAATTAATAAACATTTAAAAAATTAAAAATAAAATAAAAATAAAATGAGACAGCTCTATATGTACTAATATGAAATGGACTCCAAGAGGTTGTTAAAAAAGAAATATAAGGTGCAGAATAATGTGTATAATATCCTGTCATGTATATTTAAAAAGGCTTATATATCTACATAAACATAGCTTGTTTACGCATGGAATCTCTGTGGAAGGAGAAAAAAGGAACTAGTAAATGTGGGGCAGACATTAGGCAGCTAGAGATCAACATGGTAACACAGACTTACTCCATTCTGCGTGGTCTTTTGAACCACACGACACTTTTCAACTCTACTGTTTTAAAAAGAGTATTTATTATTTGTTTATTTTACACACACATCTGCACGCATGCAGGCACACAGCTGTAATGGCTTTGGAATTTGCAATCTCACTGTTCAATCACTTATTGATTCAGTCAGCAAATACTTATCCCGCCTCTCTATTCCTGTTTTGTGCAGTATACCATGGTAGACATTATTCACACAGGGTGAAATCAGTACTCCTTGGAGCCGGGAAAGGTTCCTGTGTTCTCCCTCTAGAGATGTTTAGGTCGAACCTAAACTATAGACCTAAGGCATAATAACAGCATCTGTTTTGATTGTGTGGCTTGCAGTTTGCAGAGGGAATTTACCAAAATGGACCGCATATTGGACAGATCAGATGATGAGAACAACATTTTCTCTGAAAAGCCTCAAAGTGACTTCCATCATGTGACAGAGACTACAAAATGGGTAAGGGAAGATGTAAGCATCACAGTGGGTGAAGAGAGGAACTTCGTATCTCAAATCTCAAGGTGGCAAGGAAAGATCTGAGGGTTTCCCCCATAGTAGGTGCGGGGTGTTCAGAGCTTGAGACCAGGAGGGAGGGAGCGTCTCCTCTGAGGGCTGCTGTTACCACGTGAGGGATTTGCTAACCTTTCCACACAAAAGCACAAAAACATTTGTGCATTCTATGTTACTTTTGTCCTTGGGATTTGTGAAATAACTGTGACATTTTTCACCCTAGAGTAAATTGCCATGTGTAAAATCACCCTCTGCTCACAGACTGTCTTCCAACAGGAAGCACCAGAGAGATCTATTTACTCTTAATTCAGTCTGAACATCTCCCAGTCTTTGAAATTCAGTCACTCAGCTGACATGGAATGGAGGAAATTCCAACAAACGCCAGAGATTGTCCCGGGAAGGGTTTATGTTTTCACTACCATCTAGATCAAAGCGGAGGCATGGCTGAGACAGACCCAGTTTATTATCGATGAGCAAATCTCTCCATAGATCCCCCAGGCCATTGGCCTTTGGTTTCAACCAGGCAGAAAAACATAAAAGAAGGCTAGAGTGAGAATGTCCACACCCAGGCTTATGCAGCCCCCACAGGAAGCTCAGGATTCATCTCTTTGTCTACTTCTCCTTTGAATATATTTTGGATTCAGGACTGGCTAATTCTGTAAATCCATAGAAGGAAAAGTCCCAAAAGAATATTGTAAGCTGGACTTTACCTTTGAGGACTCTTCAGTAAGTAAACATAGAAACAAAGAAGTCGAAGGGGATACAAGGCATGAGGGGATGGAGTTAGAAGTTGGAGAATAGATATAATGAGACAGACAAGAAGTGAAAGGCAAGACAGACAGCCAGACAGCCAGACACCTTTTGTGGAAAAAAAAGAATAATAGGTACTGAATTAGAAGGGGAGACTTATGATGGGGTTTTTTAGCAAGGCTGAGGATGAGAAAAGGAAATCGGGAAATTGAGGTGTGAGGCTCTATGATCTTAGGGAACATGAATTGAAGGTATTACTCTATAAAAAGTATCATCTGATTTTTTTTTGGAGGGGCCTTTTCCCTGGACTCCAAGGGCTGTTACCATTGACCCACCGAATCCTGTCAGTCAGTGAACATCCCTTGTTGACTCAGTATAGAATAAGTGTAATTAGAGAATAAAATTATTCACTCTGTAAGAGTTTACCAAACAGTCCACATTCTCAGGGTATAAGGCAAAAAGACTATTTCTTACAAACTTCAAGTCAGAGTATCTGTTTCACAAAGGCTTTAAAATTTTTTTGGCTATATTTCTTTATGTCAATTTATTTATAGGGAAAATTCTACAATCATATAAAAATAAATCACATGCAGTTACACAATTAATGTAAGTTAATAAATTAAGATCTTTGCCAATAAAAGGACAAATATATGACTTCTTTAGGAAGAAGCAGTTTTGTCTTATTCCCTGAAAGCAAACCAGAAGGTCTTTAATTTGCATAACTTCACATTTTTTTATGAGACCATGAGATTTAAAGGTTCAGAAAAAGGACAGAGTTAACAGAAGTTTTTAAAAAAATCAGTTGGCTTAATTAACAAAATAGACTTTAACCAGACTGCCAAAATTGCCGTATCTAACCATCAAAACCCCCAAAATATTTAGAAACGAATATTTTGTCTGGTTTCACATTTTCCAATCTCTGGCACTGCTATGTATAATGTTGATTTCGGATGCCAGGTGAGTGAGCACACTTTCCTGTTTTCTGCTTTCGTCTGCATCTCTCACAGGCAGAATGCATTTGCCTACTACTGAAATCTATTTATTTATTTTCTGTAAACTGGAAGTTTGTGCCTCTCCACCCCTTTACCTACTTTGCTCCTCCCCTCTGGCAACCACCAACTTTTTCTCTGTATTTATAAATCCGTTTCTGTTTGTTTTGTTTATTTAATTGTTTTGTTTTTTAGACTCCACACATAAGTGAAATCATATGGTATTTGTCTTTGTCTGACTTACCTCACCTAACATAATGCCCTCTAGGTCCATCCACATTGTCACAAATGGTAAAATCTCATTCTTTTCTTTGGTGGAATAATATTCCCTTGTGTGTGTGTATGTGTGTATGTATACATACATATAATAAATATGTAAATAAACAAACAAATAAATAAATCAGTTTCTTTATTTGTATTTCTGTTGCTTCATTATTAGTGTATAAGAATGCAACTGATTTCTGTACATTGATTTTGTATCCTGCAACTTTGCTGAATTCATGTACCAGTTCTAGCAGACTTTTGGAGGAGTCTATCAGATTTTCCATGTATAATATCATGTCATCTGCAAAAAGTGAAAGCTTGACTTCATCTTTGCCAATTTTGATGCCTTTGATTTCCTTTTGTTGTCTGGTTGCTGATGTTAGCACTTCCAACACTATGTTGAACAACAGCGGTGAGAGTGGACCTCCCTGTCATGTTCCTGATCTCAGGGAGAAAGCTCTCAGTTTTTCCCCATTGAGGATGATGTTAGCTGTGGGCTTTTCAGAAATGGCTTTTATGATGTTTAGGTATGTTCCTTCTATCCTGACTTTCTCGAGTGTTTTCATTAAGAAAGGATGCCGAATTTTGTCAAATGCTTTTTCTGCATTGATTGACAGGATCATATGGTTCTTATCTTTTCTTTTATTAATGTGATGTATCACGTTGATTGATTTCCGAATGTTGAATCAGCCCTGCAGCCCAGGAATGAATCCCATTTGATCATGGTGTATAATTCTTTTTATATGCTGTTGAATTCGATTTGCTAGTATCTTATTGAGAATTTTTGCACCTATATTCATCAGGGATATTGGCCTGTAGTTCTCTTTTTTTGCTGGATCTCTGTCTGGTTTAGGAATCAAAGTAATGCTGGCTTCATAGAATGAGTCTGGAAGTTTTCCTTCCCTTTCGATTTTTTGGAACAGCCTGAGAAGGATAGGTATTATCTCTGCTTTAAATGTCTGGTAGAATTCCTCATGGAAGCCATCTGGTCCTGGACTCTTATTTGTTGGGAGATTTTTGATAACTGATTCAATTTCTTTGCTGGTTATGGGTCTGTTCAAGTTTTCTATTTATTCCCGTTTGAGTTCTGGAAGTGTGTGGGTGCTTAGGAATTTGTCCATTTCTTCCAGGTTGTCCAGTTTGTTGGCATATAATTTTTCATAGTATTCCCTGATAATTGCTTGTATTTCTGAGGGATTGGTTGTAATAATTCCATTTTAATTCATGATGTTATCAATTTGGGTCATCTCCCTTTTCTTTTTGAGAAGCCTGGCTAGAGGTTTATCAATTTTGTTTATTTTTTCAAAAAACCAACTCTTAGTTTCATTGATCTGCTCTATAGTTTTTTAGTTTCTATATTGTTTATTTCTGCTCTGATCTTTATTATTTCTCTTCTTCTGCTGGGTTTGGGCTGCCTTTGCTGTTCTGCTTCTATTTCCTTTAGGTGTGCTGTTAGATTTTGTATTTGGGATTTTTCTTGTTTCTTGAGATAGGCCTGGATTGCAATGTATTTTCCTCTCAGGACTGCCTTCGCTGTATCCCAAAGCGTTTGGATTGTTGTATTTTCATTTTCATTTGTTTCCATGTGTTTTTTAATTTCTTCTCTAATTACCTGGTTGACCCATTCATTCTTTAGTAGGGTGTTCTTTAACCTCCATGCTTTTGGAGGTTTTCCAGACTTTTTCCTGTGGTTGATTTCAAGCTTCATAGCATTGTGGTCTGAAAGTATGCATGGTATGATCTCAATTCTTGTATACTTATGAAGGGCTGTTTTGTGACCCAGTATGTGATCTATCTTGGAGAATGTTCCATGTGCACTCGAGAAGAAAGTATATTCTGTTGCTTTGGGATGCAGAGTTCTAAATATATCTGTCAAGTCCATCTGATCCAGTGTATCATTCAGGGCCCTTGTTTCTTTATTGATCCTGTGTCTAGATGATCTATCATTTCTGTAAGTGGGGTGTTAAAGTCCCCTGCAATTACCACATTCTTATCAATAAGGTTGCTTATGTTTGTGAGTGATTGTTTTATATATTTGGGGGCTCCTGTATTCGGCACATAGACATTTATAATTGTTAGCTCTTCCTCATGGATAGACCCTGTAATTATTATATAATGCCCTTCTTCACCTCTTGTTACAGCCTTTAATTTAAAGTCTAGTTTGTCTGATATAAGTATGGCTACTCCAGCTTTCTTTCGACTTCCAGTAGCATGATAGATAGTTCTCCATCCCCTCACTCTCAATCTGAAGGTGTCCTCAGGTCTAAAATGAGTCTCTTATAGACGGTAAATAGATGGGTCTTGTTTTTTTATCCATTCTGATACCCTATGTCTTTTGGTTGGAGCATTTAGTCCATTTACATTCAGTGTTATTATAGAAAGATATGGGTTTAGAGTCATTGTGTTGTCTGTAGGTTTCATGCTTGCAGTGATGTCTCTGGTACTTTGTGGTCCTTGCAACATTTCATTCACAGACTCCCCCTTAGGATCTCTTGTAGGGCTGGTTTAGTGGTGATGAATTCCTTCAGTTTTTGTTTGTTTGGGAAGACCTTTATCTCTCCTTCTATTCTAAATGACAGACTTGCTGAATAAAGGATTCTGGGCTGCTCATATTTTTCCTGCTCATCACATTGAAGATTTCCTGCCATTCCTTTCTGGCCTGCCAAGTTTCAATAGATAGATCTGCCACTAGTCTTATTGTCTCCCTTTATATGTTAGAGTGTGTTTATCCCTAGCTGCTTTCAGAATTTTCTCTTTATCCTTGTATTTTGCCAGTTTCACTATGTTATGTTGTGCAAAAGATCGATTCAAGTTACGTCTGAAGGGAGTTCTCTGTGCCTCTTGGATTTCAATGTTTTTTTCCTTCCCCAGATCAGGGAAGTTCTCAGCTATGATTTGTTTAAGTACACCTTCAGCCCCTGTCTCTCTCTCTTCCTCTTCTGGAATTCCTATGATATGCATATTGTTGCGTTTCATTGCAACACTTAGTTCTCTAATTCTCCCCTCATACTCCTGGATTTTTTCATCTCTCTTTTTCTCAGCTTCCTCTTTTTCCATAATTTTATCTTCTAATTCACCTATTCTCTCCTCTGCCTCTTCAATCCGAGCTGTGGTTGCCTCCATTTTATTTTGCACCTCATTTATAGCATTTTTTAGCTCCTCATGACTATTTCTTAGTCCCTTGATCTCTGTAGCAATAGATTCTCTGCTGTCCTCTATGCTTTTTTCAAGCCCAGTGATTAATTTTATGACTATTATTCTAAATTCTTGTTTCATTATATTGCTTAAATCGTTTTTGATCAATTCATTAGCTGTCGCTACTTCCTGGAATTCCTTTTGCAGAGAATTCTTCCGTTTCACCATCTTGGGTAGTCCTGTGGTGGCTCCAAACTGCAGGGCACTTCCCCTGTGGGGTCCGGAGTAACTTGTGTTGGTGGGAGGGGTTGCAGTCAAACCAGATATTGTCCCCAGCCCACCACTGGGGCCACAGTCAGACTGGTGTGTACCTTATCTTCCCCTCTCTCAGGGGCAGGACTCACTGTGGAGTGGTGTGGTCCCTGTCTGGGCTACTTGCACACTGCCAGGCTTGTGGTGCAGCCTGGATGGGATCTGGTGTATTAGCCGGGGTGGATCTGCAAGGTGCACAGGGGTGAGAGGGGCAGGCTCAGCTCGCTTTGCCGATGGTGGTCCCCTGCAGGAGGGCCCTGTAGCACTGGGAGGGAGGCAGGCCCATTGGAGGGATGGATCCACAGAAGTACAGCGTTGGGTGTTTGTCCGGTGCAAGCAAGTTCGGTGATGGGAATTGGTTCCCTTTGGGTTTTCGGCTGGGGGGTGGGAGAGGGAGATGGCATTGGCCAGCGCCTTTGTTCCCCCTTCAAGCTGAGCTCTGTCTTCCGGGGCTTAACACTCTCCCTCCCAGTGTCCTCTCGCCCTCCCGCTCTCCAAGCGGAGCTGTTGATCTATAACATTCCAGATGTTACATCCCGCTGGCTGTCAGAACTCACTCCGTCCGGCCCCTCTGCTTTTGCAAGTCAGACTCAGGGCTCTGCCTTGCCGGGAGGGCTGCCCCTCCACCACCCCGGCTCCCTCCCTCCAGTCTGTGTAGTGTGCACCACCTCTCCGCCCTTCCTACCCTCTTCTGTGGGCCTCTTGTCTACGCTTGGCTCCGGAGAGTCCGTTCTGCCAGCCTTCTGGCGGTTTTCTGGGTTACGTAGGCAGATGTGGGTGGAATCTAAGTGATCAGCAGGACACAGTGAGCCCAGCGTCCTCCTACGCTGCCATCTTCTCTGGTCTGTACCACATCTTTTTTATCCATTCATCTGTTGATAGACGCTTAAGTTTCTTCCATATCTTGGCCATTGTAAATAATGCTGCAGTGAACACAGGAAGTCTATTTATTTTAAAACCACGTACTGAACATCCACTGTGTTCTAGGCACTGTAAAGTGTTGAGACTATCTCTATCTATCTAAAATCCTTTCCCCTCAGTGAGCTCACACACTAGTCGGGACTCAGACAAGAAAATGGCTCTGCATGATAAACCCACGCCGGAAGTAGCAGATGTGGTACAAAGTACACGGCAGGTGTGTACAGGCAGATGACCAGGAAAATGAAAACTGAGTTTTGAAGGGTGAACTGGATGAAAGAAAAGCATTTCAGAAAGAAGGGACAGCACATGCAAAGACAAAGGGGCTAAAGAGAACTTGTGTTCTGAGAGGAAGGGTGGAAGAAAAGGAGTGATGAGCAAGCAGGCAGGCAGGACACTATGGGGGGAGATAGCGCAGGATGCAGGCTGGAGCCAGGGCGCCAATAGGAGTCAGACAGTGATGAGGACCAAAGCAAGGCACTGGCTGGCAGCCATGGAGATGGAGAGAAAAGGACACAGGTTTAAAAGATAGGTGCTATTGGGCTTGGACATCAAGTGGTGTGACATGAGTAATGAAGAGGGAAAAGAATATCTCTCATGAAAACTCAAGGACTTCTTTCAGGGTTCCTGCAGAGGCATCCAGATGAATAGGGAGAACATATGCAAGGATGGGAACCTGGACAAGGTAGAGGGGAAATACAATAAGTTCAATTTTTTGCTTGATGAGTTTGAGGTGCCTATGGAACACCCAAATAGAGGCATATGAGCTTTTCAAAGAGCTGCACATAAATGGAAAGTAATGCCCTCAGGCTTTGTATTTCATGCAAGCACACTTTTAGTTTATTATTAAAACACACACACACACACACACACACACACACATCTTTATTTGTTCAATCCTGAAGCTTTTAAAAAACATTTCATTTCTACTTCCTGGCTTTGACTCTTTTGCAGTGTATTAAACATTACAGTAAACCAATTGATGAAAATGAGAAATGTTGTAGATTTTTTTGGACATAGACAGAACCCTGGAGATGATCTGGTCCAATTTTGTTCTTCCAGAACAGGAAACTGAGCTTTAGAGTGGTTAGGTGGTTCCACAGCCACAGGAGTAGAACAAGCCTTAGAACTCAGGTCCCCCATACCCAGTGAAGTGTTGTTCTTCCTCAACATCACAGTGTTGCTGCTGCCTTTGAATAGCGTGGCAAAAGATTAGGTGGGAAGAAATTGAAGTTATGGATGTTTTTATTCGCAAAGAAGTAGCTAAGCAGAGTTATATAGCACTCGGAAAATCTAGCCTGTTTCTTCATCCGTAAGTGTGATAATAATCCTTACCTCGCTGGCAAGGTGCCACTGGGCCATGGAAGTGATAGGGACGAGATATTTCTTAATGTGAATCCAAGGACTAGATATGATGAAAATAGTCATGGCCTTGGAATCAGAAAACCTACTTCAAGTTCTAGTCCACATACTTATTGGCCATATGTATTGGTTTCCCAAGGCTGCTGTAACAAATTACCACAAATTTGGTGACTTAAAACAACACAAAATGTATTCTTTCATAGTTCTAGAGGCCAGAAGTTTGAAAAAAGGGATCAGCAGGGTCATGCTTTCTCTGAACACTCTACAGGAGAATCCTGCCGTGCCTCTTCCAGCTTTTGGAGCCTCCAGGCATTCCTTGGCTTGTGGCAGCTCTGTCTTCTCATGACTTCTTCCTCTCTGTGGGTGTTTTCTGTCTCTCATTAGGACACTTGTCATTGGATTTAGGGTCTAGGTAATTCAAGATAATCTCATCTTAAGACCCTTAACTTAATTATATCCGTAAAGACTCTTTTCCAAATAAGGTCACAGTCTCAGGGTCTTAGTATTAGGACATGGACATATCTTTTTGGAGAGACCACTTAATCCACTATATCATATAACCTTGGACTAATCACTGATATGAATTCCCTAGGAGATTTCAATACCTGGCTTTATCCACTGAAGTCCATCATGGGAATTAAAAGAAAGAATGCACATGAAAGAGGTTTGTAAAGAGTTATGTGAATGTCGGTTATTCCTGTTGACATGGCCAGTAATTTATACAGACATTTCAGTAAGAGACTGATCTGCACTCCAAATTTTTCTCCTTTCAGTTTAAAAATAGTTTTGCTGAAACACAAAAATTTCAGACCAAAATTTCAGACTTCTTTAAAGAACAGAGAAATATTTCACAATGTAGTCACTAAAGAAGAGAAATGTTCAAAGATAAATGATTAATTGTGTGCATGAACAGAAGTGAAATACCAGAAAATGGTTTAAATGTTTTTGTAGAACAAGGCAAAGAATACAGAAACAAAGAAATAAAATTCGTGGGTCAGACTGATAGAGTAGGCTTTTCCCCCCTTATAACTCCTTATTATGAAAAATTTTAAATAAAATGAAAACTTAAAGATATATAAGGATCAATCATATACTCCCACTTAGATTTTGAAATTGTTAGCATTTGTCACATTTGCTTTATCTTTTTATTTTATTTTATTTTATTTTATTTTATTTTAGAGAGAGAAAGAACGCGAGCAGGAGAAAGGGAGGAGGGAGAGAGAGAGAGAGAGAGAGAAAGGGAGAATCCCAAGCAGGCTCCATTCTCAGTACAGAGCTAAAAGCAGGGGCTCAATCCCACAACCCTGGGATCATGACCTGAGCCAAAATCAAGGGTCAGATGCTCAACTACTGAGCCACCCAGGCACCCGTTTTATCTTTATATATGTAAATAGATGGAATTTTTTGATCCTTTTTAAAAGTAGGTCAAAGACAGCATAAGACTTTACCCTTGTTTATTTCAGTCAGCATCTCTAAAAATAAAGACTGTCTTCTGCATAACCAAGATTCCATCATCACATCAGGAAAACAGCAATAATTACATGATATAACCTAATATCCTCAATTCTCTGAACATTGTAATTTTGTCAATTGGCCCTCGAATGCCCGTACTTTTATTTATTTGTTTGTTTATTTGCTTATTTATTTATTTATTTATGTATTTATTCATTCATTCAGTCAGTCAGTCAGTCATCCATTCATTTTTGGTGCCAAAACCCAGAAAATGCCTACACTTTTAAAATCAGCATCTAAACAAGAGCTATGCAATGCATTCAGTTGTTTTATCTCTTTAGACTCTCTTAACATAAAACAGTCCCACCCCCTTTTATTTTTCCCTGATACTGACTTTTTTTGGAAACCAGTATGTTGAGTGGAGTGCTAGAGCCCATGATCAGGTGGAATTCTGTTACCCATCAGCACTGAAAAGAGTCCTGCATCTGGACCCTAATGTTCTCTGCGTCCCTGCTGCAGCCTTCCTCTGTCAATGGAGCAAGAGGGCATGTCTGCTTATTTTATAGATGCATTAGAAGGCTCCAGCCTCACAGAGGGCTATGTGCTTGTCCCCAGAGAAAGGGGCATGAGTAGGCTAAGAAGGCCATCACCTCTTGTGATAACACCTTTTTTTTTTTCTGCTTTGCTTCTTTCATAATCTTTATCAGAATGTGCCGGAGCTGGGTGCTGAGCATCACCAGGACCTGCAGAACGAGCAGGATGAGCAAGAAACAAATCAGGTTCAACATGAGGATCCTCAAGTGCCTACATCTTTGCAGTTTTCAGAGGAGAGCATCCCTGAACTGTAAGCCTTGAAACAAGAAAGAGGGATTCTTGATAATACTTTGTGGGTATAATGCTATTGTGAGTATGTCAGTCAGAGAAAGACAAATATCATATGGTTTGCTCATATGTAAAATTTAAGAAACAAGCAAACAAACAAACAAACAAGACAAACAGGGGAGCTTGGGTGGCTCAGTTGGCCGAGCTTCTGACTTAGGCTCAGGTCAGGATCCCCCAGTTCATGAGTTCAAGCCCTGCGTAAGCCTCTCTGCTGTCGGGTGTGCAGCCTGCTTCGGATCCTCTGTCCCCCTCTCTCTCTGCCCCTCCCCAATGGTACTCTCTCTCTCAAAAATAAAATATTTTTTGAAAAGACAAATAAAAATCCAGACTCTTAAGTACAGAGAATAAACTGATGGTTGCCAGAAGAGAAGTGGGCAGGGGGTGAGGGGCAGAGGAGGGTGGGGTAGGGATGGGTAAAATAGACAAAGGAGATTAAAGTGTAAATTTACTGTGATGAGCACTGAGGAATATATAAAATCCTTGTTTCGTTATATCATACACTTGAAATTAATCTAACACTGTGTGTTAATCATACTTCGATTTAAAAAAGAAAAAAATAGTATTTTGTGGCAAAGAAAATGAAATTTAGCAGACAACTTAGGGAAAGACTGGAAGATTTAAAATCCATACATGTCTTAAACCTTAAACACTCACGTGCCCCAGGAACTACCTACACATTCCAGTAAGGATGCACAGTAAGGACATTTCTAGAGATGTAGGCAGAGCCATGGGGCACTGGAGCAACCTCTTCTTTGGAGCCTGGAATTAATACATATCTTGTCACTCTCAGATAATTCTCTAGATATGAAAAGCATCATAATTATCAATAGAAATGTATTGTTAAGGCCTTGTAGAACCTTTATAGCTCTCTTCTTCCAACAAGATGCAATCACTACCCTAACATTCATTAGGGGAGTGTAATACTTAACATTCATTCCATACAGGGAAATTTGAAAAATACATCATTTTTTTTTTTACTAAATGTAAAATGCATTTTATTTCCTCCAGCCTTATGACGATCTAAATGGCTATCATATAAATGCTTTCTTGAGGCCTAACTGCCTACCTGGCCCATTCTGGTGACAGAAAAAGAATCAGCATTCTAACTTGCCATTCAAGGGAAGAATTTTTCTGCCTTAAAACTGACCATAATAATATTTCTGCAGGAGTCAGGAGAACACGCTCTTCCAGCTAAACCACTGGAATATACAGATGGGTTTACAAGTGAGAGAACTTGGAGCTGATCACATAGACTGGATGGAGAAAATGAACAATATTATGCAAAAAATAAACCTAACAGAAAACACAGTGAAGAGGTAATTTAAAATTTTCTTTTTAATGTTTGTTTATTTATTTTTGAAAGACAGAACATGAGTAGGGGAGGGGCAGAGAGAGAGGGAGACACAGAATCCAAAGCAGGCTCCAGGCTCTGAGCTGTCAGCACAGAAACAGATGTGGGGCTCGAACCCACGAACATGAGATCATGACCTGAACTGAAGCTGGATGCTTAACCGACTGAACCACCCAGGCGCCCCTCACAGTGAAGAGGTAATCTTAGGGTGTTGGGTTTGGCCAGAAAATAGTGAAAATTTTCATAGCTTCAGAAACTCTGGCTTTAAGGTAGTAAGATCTTTTACAAAGTCTTCAGAATAGGAAGTGCCAAGTCTTATGTTTAGAGGTCAATGCCACAAAAATCTCAAAGCCTGAATCACAGTTATCTGCATCTTTGCTCTCTCTTCTCTCAAAGAAAGAACTTCCTTCATAAGCTCTTTTTTTGGAGCTGTGTTAATAGTCACCAAAGGGAGGTCTTCAAGTCCCCAATAACCAGCTTTAGCCAGTGTTGTCCAAAGGGATCCAACTAGCATAACATGAAAAAAAATATATTAGAAAGTATAGTTGTTAACGTATATCTGAATTTAACTGGAAAGTTTTAAGCTGGAACAGAAGTGATGAGACTAATTGTTATTTATCTAGTCACTGGTATAAAGAGATTGGGCTTTGGAGTCAAAGGTATTCCTTCCATCAGTGTTGTATAGTGTTCAGGGTACAGAGAGCATATTTTGTTAGATTGAGGCCTAAGTATTTCATGCTTTTGGTGCCATTATAAGTTACTTGAAATTTTTCAATTTCTAATTATTAATTGTGAAGATATAGAAATACAATTGGTTTTTGTATATTGGTCTTGTTTCTTGTGACCTTGCTAAACTCATTTGTTAACTCCAGTAGTTTTGTAGATTATTTGGGATTTTCCACATAGATAATCATGTCATCCACAAATAGAGCTTTATATCTTCCTTTCCAATCTGCATACCTTTTACTTCCTTTTGCTACTTTATTGTATTGGCTAGAACTTCCAGTATGATGTTGAATAGGAGGAATGACAGGAGACGCTGGACATACTTACCTTGTTCTCTATCCCACAGAAAAAGCATGAGGTGTGATGTTAGCTGTCTTGACGGTTTTGTTTTGCTTTGTTTTGTTTTTGAGATTGGGAAGGTGTTTTCTATTCTTAGTTTACTGAGATGTTTTTAAAACCAGGAAAGGTACTAAATTTTTCCAATAGCTTTTGCTGCATCTATGAATGATCATGTTATTTTTGTTTGTTTGTTTATAGTCCCCCGATATGGCAAATTATAATGAATGATGTTTGAATGCTGAGCCAGCCTTGAATTGCCAGAATAAACCCCAACTGGTCATAATATATTATTCTTTTTATATGTTGTTGGATTCTGTTTACTAAAATAGAACTTTTGAATGCATATTAATGAGAGATATTGGCCTTGGTTTTTCTTTCTTGTGATGAAAGAAACATCCCAGAAAAAACTGGGATATTTTCTGGATGAATTTGTGTAGAACTGGCACAATTTCTTCTTTACATGTTTGATTGAATTTACCAGTGAAGCCATATTGACTGGATATTTCATTACAGTAAGATTTTTAACTATAAATTTAATTTATTTAATAATATACAGGACTCCTCCGGCTACTGAGCTCTCCAGTATATATTAGCGGGAGGTTGTATCTTTCAAGGAATTTGCCCATTTCATTTCCCCTCAGCCGTTCCAAATGGTAACATTTTGTCCAACTTTAGTATACCAGCAAAACCAAGAAACTGACCTTGGGACTACAAACAGAGCCTATACAGATTTCACCAGTTATATGTATTCTCATTTGTGTGTGTGAGTGTGTGTATAGTTCTGTGCAATTTTATCATATGGGCAGCCTTCCATAGCCACCACCACATCAAGATTCTCAGCTGTACCATTGCACAAGACTCCTTTATAGCCACAGCGATTCCTTCCCACCCACCGCTAATACCCAGCTATGACAGATCATTTCCACATGTCTATAATTACATTATTTCATCAATGTTACATACATCAAATCATGCATTATAAATTTTTTTCACTCAGCATAATTTTTTTGAGGATCATCCAAGTTGCTGCCTGTATGAATAGTTCCTCTCCTTTTGTTGCTCAGTAGTATTCCATGGTATGGAGAGAGAGAGAAACAGAGACAGATCCAGACACAGAGACAGCAACAGAGAGAGAGTTTGGTTAACCATTCACCCATCAGAGGACAAGTGTGTAATTCCTAGTTTTGGGCTATTATGAATAAAGCTACTTTTGGACATTCATGTACAACTTCCTGTGTGAAAGTAAGTGTTTATTTTTCTGGGATAATTGCCCAAGAATGAAATTGCTGGGTCATATGGTAAGTCTGTTTTCAGTTTTGACAGGCACCGCCAAGCTATTTTCTGGAATGACTGTCCATTTTACATTCCCGCCACCAATGTACGGGTGACCCAATTTCTCCAGAAGCTCACTAGCATTTGGCATTATCACTATATTACATCTTAGCCATTCTGATAAGTTTGTAGTACTATGTCATTGTAGCCTTGATTTGAATTTCTCTCACGGCTAAAGGTGCTGCGCATCCTTTCATGTGTTTATTTGCCATCTGTGTATCTCCTTAGGGAAATGTCTGCGCATGTGTTTTGTTCATTTCTTCATTGAATAGTTTGCTTCTTTAATGCTGAGTGTTGAGAAGTTTTCATATTTTCTACATGTAAGATCTAGGGTATGTGACAGGCAAATCCACTTACAGAGTCTTTGGCCAAACAAAAGCTTTAAATTTTGATGAGGCCCAGTTTATCAGTGTTCCCTTTTATAGATGTCAAGTGGAAGAAATCTTTGCCTAGTCCTACCTCCCAAGGATTTTTTTGTGTTTGTTTTTTCTAGAGATTAGGTAAGCTTCCATTTTAGTCATTTAAATTTTCTGCTCCTGGGGCGCCTGGGTGGCTCAGGCGGTTGAGCGTCCGACTTCAGCTCAGGTCACGATCTCGAGGTCTGTGAGTTCGAGCCCCGCGTCAGGCTCTGGGCTGATGGCTCAGAGCCTGGAGCCTGCTTCCGATTCTGTGTCTCCCTCTCTCTCTGCCCCTCCCCCGTTCATGCTCTGTCTCTCTCTGTCTCAAAAATGAATAAACGTTAAAAAAATAAAAATAAATAAAAAATAAATAAATAAAATAAATAAATAAAATAAATTTTCTGCTCCTGTATCCAATTAGGCCTTACATTTCTGTACTGCTCGCTTGATTATTTCGTGTTTTTTACTTTCTTGCATTGTATTTGTGACATTCGTTCCAACACAGCCACTACCCAAGAGTCCTCTGAGGTAAGAAGAGGATTTCATTCTTGAAAGATCAAAAAAGATTGTCTCTTGGGTGATTTTTCTTAGCCCATGTGACTTAGTCCATCTCTTGGTCTGTCTGCAGCTTATTAAATGAGGTGGTGTCCCTGGAGGGCCACATTGAAAAGCTGGAGTCACAAAAGGACTTTGACCCTGATAAGGGGGCAAACATTGAGGTAAGTGGGAGGCTTGGAAGAGACGATCTGGGAGGCTCTGGGGACTCTGTCACCTCTTCCCACCCCTCCTATTGTTTAACAGGTCGTAAGAAGAATTAAAACCTGTCTTTTGTCACAAGGAGCAATGCTCTCTGGTGGTCAGTTCATGTGGGTACCGCCAGTTTTATCCTCTGAAGACACAAAAAGGCTAGACTTATTTTTTAAGTTATTTTATTTTTTTGAGAGACAGAACACGAGCAGGGAAAGGGCAGAGAGAGAGACAGAAGGACACACAGAATCCAAAGCAGGCTCTAGGCTCTGAGCCGTCAGCACAGAGCTGAACGCAGGGCTTGAACCCACAGACTCGAGATCATGACTTGAGCTGAAGTTGGACGCTCAACTGACTGAGCTACCCAGGTGCCCCCAAAAAGGCTAGACTTTTTAATACTATCTGGAAATTCAGTTAGATAGGCTTATATCTGGATGCCATGTGAAGACATGAAGAGTGCCTTAAGGGAAGACTTCTCTTCCTTAATCTTTGCATCCCAGCACCTAACAGTTTAGAGAAGACACCCAGGAATTAAGTATTTGTGAGTAACTGCATCCTTAAAATGAAAGAGATATATTCGTGTTCATCCCTGATGCTTTCATGAAGAGTTCTTGTGTCGGTTTTCATGATCTCCAGCTTTTCTATTGTTTTCCTGCCTTGCATTTCTTAGAGACTCTTTTCTGAGAAAGGTTTAATTTCCCCTTTTTAAAGAGTCATAGAATGTTAGAAAGGTAGTAACCAACTTTGGATAATAATTAGACCTCAGAGCCCTGGCCGATAGTATTTCTAAACTTCGTGCCTTTGAAAAACATTCTCTAAGAAAGGAAAAAAATCTGTGTCTAGCTACTTCCTTTTATTGAAATCGCCAGCCTCTGCTTTAGCTTAAGCCAAAAAGCTTACATTAAGTGGATTTTGGAGAAAAAAAAGATGAAATATTTCTCTTATTGTAGGAAGGTAATGTTTATTTAGACCCCTCACATATTAAAAGCCATCTATAGATAGCATAGATTAATGCCAGGGGAAAAAACTACTTTCAACCATGATTTACTCCACTACTTTGAAGTAGCGATCTCATTTTGAGCTAGTTGAAAAGTTAAGGTTTTTTTCCACTATCCTTGGGCTTTGGAAATCACAAACTATGAAAAAAGGGAAGGGGACAAGGGCCAAGAAATATTCTGCCTTGGGAAATTTGCTCCAAAGTCAGCTGTGTTACAGGGATGTGAATTTCAGCAGGAGGTAGGGATAGGGTGGGGTAGATATTAAAAGAATGATGAGAAAGATAGAAGAGAACAAAAATAAATGAAAGGGAGATTTGAAAGCAAACCAACAGAGGCTTGGAATAATATGAAAAGGGAAGGCATGACAAATACATAGGGAGATTTTCTATACAGGAGATGCACAGCTTTGTACGCACTTAAAAAAAAAAAAACAGGCATGACTTAAAAACTATAATCACCTCCACTAACCACCAACTGGTATGTGGATAAACTGTGGCACATGTGCTATGATAGACTACTACTCAGAAATAAAAAGGGCTGGATTTCTTAGTCATTCAACAACATGAATGAATCTCAAGTGCATTCTGCTGAGTGAAAGAAGCCAGATCCAGAGGACTACATAGTTCGTGATTCCACCTGCATCACATTCTGAAAAAGGCAAAACCATAGGAACAGAAAAGAGACTTGTGGTTGCTGAGGTTGTGTGGGGAAAGGGAGAAGGGAATTGATAAAGGGGCACAAGGAAATCTGAGGTGTGATGGAAATATTCTGTATCTTGTGCTGATGATTATGTCAAAATTCATAGAACTGTAGACGTTTATTTTCATTTTATTTTACATATGTATTTTTCATTTTTTATTTTATTTATTTATTTTGAAAGAGACAGAGAGAGAACGCAAGAGACAGTAAGCATGAGTGGAGGAGGGGCAGAGAGTGAGGGAGAGAGAATCCCAAGCAGGCTCCACACTAATAGTGTGGAGCCTGATGCGGGGCTTGATCTCACAAACCATGAGATCATGACCTGAGTGGAAATCAAGAGTCATATGCTTAACTGACTGAGTGACTCAGGTGCCCCCATGAACTATACACTTTTATTTTTTTATTTTAAAGTGTATTTATTTATTTTGAGAGAGAGAGAGAGAGCACAAGCAGGATGGGAGCAGAGAGAAAGGGAGAGAGAGAGAAAATCCAAGCAGTCCCCATGCTGTTAACATAGAGTCTCATGTGGGGCTCGAACCCACGAATGGTGAGATCATGACCTAAGCCAAAACTGAGAGTCGGTAGGTCACTTAACTGACTGAGTAACCCAGGCATCCCTGTACACTTTTAAAAAGTGAGTTTTGCTGCATGTAAATTACACCCCAATGCACGTGGCTTTTAAAAATGGATGCCAGGGGGTGCCTGGGTGGCTCAGTCGGTTGAGCGTCCGACTTCGGCTCAGGTCATGATCTCGCGGTCAGTGAGTTCAAGCCCCGCGTCAGGCTCTGTGCTGACAGCTCAGAGCCTGGAGCCTGTTTCAGATTCTGTGTCTCCCTCTCTCTGACCCTCCCCTGTTCATGCTCTGTCTCTCTCTGTCTCAAAAATAAATAAACGTTAAAAAAAAAATTAAAAAAAAAATGGATGCCAGGGGGGTGCCTGAAGGGCTCAGTCATTAAGTGACAGACTTGGGCTTGGGTCATGATCTCACAGTTCATGGGTTTGAGCCCCAACTTGAACATCAAGTTCTGTGCTGATGGTGTGGAGCCTGCTTGGGATTCTCTCCCTCTCTCTCTGCCTCTTCCCCACTTGCACTTTCTTTCTCTCAAAAATAAATAAATAAACATAAAAAAATAACTGTTTAAAATAAATGAATAAAAATAAAAATAAAAATGGGGGTGCCTGAGTGGCTCAGTCGGTTAAGTGTCCAACTTCGGCTCAGGTCATGATCTTGCAGTTCGTGGGTTCGAGCCCCGCCTCAGGCTCTGTGCTGACAGCTCAGAGCCTGGAGCCCGCTTCAGATTCTGTGTCTCCCTCTGTCTGCCCCTCCGCCTCTTGCACTCTGTCTCTCACATTGTCTCAAAAATGAATAAACATTAAAAAAATTAAAAATAAATAAAAATAAAAATAAAAATGGGCACAAAGTCTGTCCTCAATAAGTCTAAACAGTGATGGGAAAGGCTGTGTAATGAATAAGAAACTTTAAATATAATTACCACAGAAGCAAAATCAGTAGGAATGGCTATAGGTTTACTCTGGTGAAGAGAAAGTGAAGATTGTTAGAAATATAGAAAAAGCAGTCAAGCAAAGTGTGGACAAATTAAAGGAGAAATGCGTTAATAAAGTTAAAATAATATCACACGTATTGGCTCATTTATATCTCATGAAGAAATGGAATGGCTCAGAAAGGCATGAAGGCAGGAGGGAAAGATTGGTAAAATCACTTAAAACACACTTAAAACTCACACACACACACACACACACACACACAGCAGAAGCAAATTTAAAGACCTTTACAGTGAAGAAAGGACTTTGGGGTAGCCTTTGGGTGTTGCCTGATATTTAACCCCTAAATCCACGAAGTTTTCTGAAATCTCCAGGTCAACATCTAAACTTTCATTCAGAGATTGACTCCTATCTTTTCTCTTTGATACAATTATCTCAGATAAGTACTGTGCAAAAGATATTCATTATATAAATAAACCAGGATACCAAGTAAAATGTGATTGTAATATCACAGCTCCTTTCTAAATAATTAAGTCATACAATTCAGGGGTTGGTGATGAATGAGCTTGGTAAAAAAAAAAAAGGGTATAGACTATACATTCTCGAGAAGCTGTTTGAAGGTAAATACTCATTCCATGTATCTAATCAACACAATGCCTAGCCCAAGGGCCACTTACGTAGAATGTGGCCAACTCAATCGTGTTGATTTGACTTAATGTTGATTTTGGAGATCAGAACTCAGAAAAGTACTGAAAAAACAGTTGCTCTTAAGTCTCAAAATTTTTGACCATGAATGAGCTTTCTTCCAAAAATCGTCTTCATTTTGTTTCAGTTCCACACATCATTCATTACAACTTTTGATTTATGCCCTTTTGTTTTAAAGGAGAAGATCATGGAAATTAAGAAGCAATTAGAAGAAATGGATAACAAATGTGTCCAGGTAATGATAAAATGGCATTACAATTAAGGAAGAAAAACAGTTCTTCAAAGACAATCTCAGATTTAGAGAATTTTGGTGAATGGAATCCAAATTTCGATGAAAGATAGACTCAGCATTTTAGACCTAGCATGGAACTATCTTGTAGCCTTTACTCTCATGTTCAGAAGAGAACAGCATAACTCAAAAACATGACGTGATTTGCCCACATTCCCAGATGAAAAGACCAGTCTTGTTCTTGCTCTCCCATTTAAAAAAAAAAAAAAGTATATGTATTTTTTTCTAACAAAAGTAGGGCATGCTTATTTTAATAATTAAAATTTAGAACTATTTCATATAAAAAATGAAAAATAGGGGAGCCTAGGTGGCTCAGTCAGTTAAGTGTCCGACTTCGGCTCAGGTCATGATCTCACAGCTCGTGAGCCCCACATCGGGCTCTGTGCTGACAGCTCAGAGCCTGGAGCCCGTTTCAGACTCTGTATCTCCCTCTTTCTCTCTCTGCCCCTCCTCTGCTCTCTCTCTCTCTCTCCCAAAAGTAAACATTTTTTAAAAATGAAAAATAATCCCACTCTCTCAAAGATAAACACAGTGAACATTTTAGCATATTTATGTTCTTCCAAATTTTTGTATACATGTATCTACATGTTGTTGCAATTGTAATCAGATTATATTATATATAGTTTTGCAACTTGGCTGTTTTTCACTTACCATTTTTCTTCAGCAACTTTCTATGCCACTAGATGTCATTTTTACCTTTTCACTGTCTATATAATGTGCAATTTGATTTTGGGATTTATAAAATTTATTTTATTGGATATTTGGGGCCTTATAATAAATGTTTGCTATTATAAACTTTGCTTCAGAAAATCTGTATCTTTGCTTGCTTGTGCAAGTACTTAAGCAAAATTTCTGGAAATGGCACCTCTAGCACCCATCTTCCTTGAATCCCAGAACACTGTTCTTCCTACTATAGCTCTGCCTTTCAAAATCTCCTGTAAGTCTATTATAGAATGATTAATTAAAAACCCGTTAAAGAGTTATTTACTCCCGACATATGTATGATTGGGATTCATATCTTAGAAGGTTTGCTTTCAGCCTGTCTCTTGAACTTACTGATAGGAACCAACCAAAACCATATGTTGTCTCTAACGACCTGTAGGAGACGGGATGAAAAGAAGAATCAGACATTTTTTGTGGACAGCTCTTTTGCTAAACTGTAAAGTCAAAATATGTAAATTAATATAGTGAGAACATGTACTTGTATATTATAAATTTTAAGATATTTAAAGGAAATGCAATTTTCTTTTTTTTCTCTGAAACATACTACGTTTCTCTAATTAGTGCCTTGGAAGTATTTTAAGGCACAAAGAAAGAATAATGAATAGAGAAAAAGATTTATAATAAGCTGCTATTGTATAAATTTATACTTCTAAAATATTAAAAATAACTATGCTAATCTTTTGGTTATTCCTCCTGCAATTTATCATGATTATACTATGAATTTGCTGTAAGAGGAAGGCTTTTATTGAATAAAAGCAGTTTCAAAGAAGCCGCTTTATGACTAAGTGGTGTCAAAATGAGTGACGTTTTATGGTATAAACCAGAAAAATCTAATTTCCATTTCACCCAGAATTGTGCATGTCTTTTCAGGAAGATGCTTGTAATGAAGCTCATGCATTAAAGGAGAAACTCATTGCAAGAATAAAGGTAAGATTTCACAGTTATGCAAGTTCAAATAATGATAAAATCTAACTATAGGGATGATTCTTTCTCTAGAAGTTGAGATTGTGCCACATACTCTTTCTCTTTCCTGATCACTTTTTCCTCCCTTTCCTGGGCTTCTTCTTTGGGTCAATGGGACACCTCACAGGTCTGGTGTACTCCCCAGACCTCACAGGCCTGTGCTGCTTCTACATCTCCTCCATTTGGAGCTTATCCTCCAGGTCGACAAATTATGCATTTTTCAAGGCTCAGCTCAAATGTCATCTCCTCCTCCAGACCTTCCCTAAACTCCCCTAGCCAGAAAAATGCTTCCATATCTGAACCTCTCCCACAAGATCTTGAGATAAACAGGAATGCGTAAAAGAAGCAATGAATGACTGAGTCAATGTCACTTGTTCAGAGATGCCTAATCGTCCCACCTCTAGAGTAGATGTCCCACCAACAAACCTCGGCTACTCTGTCTCATCACCTTATTTATTTTCTCTTTAGCATGTATCAGAGTCTATAATGTCTAATCTAATGTATGTGTGTGTGTGTGTGTGTGTGTGTGTGTATATTTGATATTATGTTTTGTTGTTTATTGCTTGTCTCCCAGCCCCTATAAACATGCATGCAATTCGTTATCCATTTGGTTTAAAAATGCACATGTAATAGAATGCATATTCCTTATCTATTTTGTTAACCACAGAATCTTAGAATGGTGCCTAGTAGGAGTCACTTAATATGTTTTGCATAGATGAACAAATTGAACAGATGAATTCAATACAAGGATAATTATCTTCCTACATGAATAATCCAGTAGTTAAAGATTAGCATGTGGGTTTCGTTTAATTTTGTACTGTGGTGCTGCTACCTTATTTTGTGAATGTGTAAGTCTCTTTCCATTAGGTGGGTGTGCACCTGCCAACGATTTCCTCACGTGACTCATATGGGATTGGCAGTGTGGGTTTCTGAGGTATTCTGGAGGAAAAGCATGCTGCATCTACAATGAGACTAGCAGACCTCTAAGATCATTGTTTTAAATGAGAGTTGATTGCTATTTTTTTCCAGAACTTTTACAAAGACATGACTCTGCTGAATACAAAGCTGGGGATGTACCAAAAGCAAGAAGGGAAAACAGACTCTCAGAGTCCTGAAGAAATGGGAGTGGAAGAAAGAGAACCTCTGCATCCTCAGGCTCCATCCCCCCCTTTAGGGGAGAATGCTCCTTCTGGCATTACAATGTGGTAAGTCAGAGAAAGGGGCCTTTGGGGCTGGACAAAGGCCCCCAAATGTATGAACCATAGTATGATGAGTTGTTGCAAGGGTTGACTAAAAATTTGTTTTATCTTCATTTATAAATTATCTATTCTTGTTCTACTTGTCTATTTGTTTATTGGAGTTGTAGTGTTTATTGGAGTTTTTTGTATCATTTTTAGATATAGATCGATTGCATTAGATCTAAAAATACAAGTATATATTTCTTTATTATTGCTTTAGGTAAATATGTATACATACATCTTAGGACGTTGTCTGCAAGGTATGATGCAGCCTCCCCCACCAAAGGAACATACCTGCCAGGCAGACTTGAAAACCTTTGTTCATCACACAAGAGGCTTCTCCCTTGTATGGTATTAAAGATATACATACTAGCAAATCTGACTCTTTGGATCCCTTTCTGAAGATGCCACACATCATATATACCTGGAGCAGTACCCTCCTGTAAGAAAACTTGTCTGATTCTTTATCCCCAACTACCAATCCAAGTAGATGTTCAGCAACCTGTCTTGCGCATACACTATACCTTGCACATAATCCTGAGACAGAACCCACAGTATATCATCGCAATTACATTACTTTATCATTTTTATTTTTTTTTACTTACTTTATTATTTTTAAATGCTTATTTATTTATTTTGAGAGAGAGCGAGAGAGCATAAGTGGGAGAGGGGCAGAGAGAGAGGGGGAGAGAGAATCCCAAACAGGCTCCATGCTGTTAGTGCAGAGCCCGATGCAGGGCTCAATCTCGCGAACTTTGAGATCATGACCTGAGCCAAATCAAGAGTCAGACGCTCAACCGACTGTGCCACCCAGGTGTCCCATGCAATTACATTATTTTAAATCTGTCTCCTCCTAGTAATTCATGAGCTGAAGTTAAAGATTTTAGTCATTTTGAGACATGGAATATAAAACATCTTCACCAGGCTTAACAGATATTAAATTACTAAGTAAGTGAGGAGTGATGTCAATGAAAATAGTGGAGTAAAGACCCCAGAAAATTTCCTCCTCCATAAAATCAATGAGACAGCTTGAAAAAAAATAGAATCAACTTGTTCAGAACCTTGGAAATTAAGGATTTAGTATCCAGAATATATAAAGAACTCTTATAACTCAACAACAAAAAGAGAAACAACCCAATATTTTATTTTATTTATTTTTATTTTTATTTTTATTTTTTTGTCAGCTATACCCCCAAAATTTTTTTATTTTTTATTTTATTTTATTTTATTTTTTATTTATTTTTTTAATGAAATTTATTGTCAAATTGGTTTCCATACAACACCCAGTGCTCATCCCAAAAGGTGCCCTCCTCAATACCCATTACCCACCCTCCCCTCCCTCCCACCCCCCATCAACCCTCAGTTTGTTCTCAGTTTTTAACAGTCTCTTATGCTTTGGCTCTCTCCCACTCTAACCTCTTTTTTTTTTTTTCCTTCCCCTCCCCCATGGGTTCCTGTTAAGTTTCTCAGGATCCACATAAGAGTGAAACCATATGGTATCTGTCTTTCTCTGTATGGCTTATTTCACTTAGCATCACACTCTCCAGTTCCATCCACGTTGCTACAAAAGGCCATATTTCATTTTTTCTCATTGCCACGTAGTATTCCATTGTGTATATAAACCACAATTTCTTTATCCATTCATCAGTTGATGGACATTTAGGCTCTTTCCATAATTTGGCTATTGTTGAGAGTGCTGCTATGAACACTGGGGTACAAGTGCCCCTATGCATCAGTACTCCTGTATCCCTTGGGTAAATTCCTAGCAGTGCTATTGCTGGGTCATAGGGTAGGTCTATTTTTAATTTTCTGAGGAACCTCCACACTGCTTTCCAGAGCAGCTGCACCAATTTGCATTCCCACCAACAGTGCAAGAGGGAACAACCCAATATTTTAAATGAGCAAAGGACTTGAACAGACATTTCTTCAAATAAGGTACACAAATGGCCAAAAAGCACAAGAAAAGATATTCAACACCATTGGTTATTAGAGAAACGCAAATCAAAATCACGTGATACCACTTTATATCTCTAAGATAACTATAATCAAAAGAACAGCATTGGAGAGGATGTGGAGAAATTAGAACCCTCAGACATTACTAATGGGATTGCAAAATGGTGCAGTCACTTTGGAAAACAATTTGGCTGTTTCTGAAAATATTAAATATAGAGCTATCATCTGACCCACTCCTAGGTATGCACCCAGAAGAACTGTATGTCCACACAAAAACTTGTACATGAATGTTCACAGCAGCATTATTCATAATAGCTAAAAAGTAGAAACAATACAAATATCCATTAACTGATGAGTAGGTAAACAAAATGTGGCATATCCATACGATGGAGTATTGTTCATACACAAAAAAGAAACAAAGGACTAATACATGCTACAACATTGATGACCCTTGAAAACATTATGCTAAGTGAAAGAAGTCAGACACAAAAGGCCACATATTATATGATTTCATTCCTGCGAAATGTTCAACATAGGAAAATCCATGTAGGCAGGAAGTAAATGAATAGTTGCCAGGCTTTAAAGGAGTGGAAAATAGGGAGTGGCTGTTCATGGGTACATTCTTTTTGGGGTGATGAAAATTTCCTGGAATTAGATAGTGGTGATGGTTGTACAACCCTGTGAATAAACTAAAAGCCACTGAAGTATACACTTTCAAGGGTAAATTTTATGGCATGCAAATTATATCTCAAAAAAACAAACAAATAAGTAAATGTCTTTTTATCATCACTTGCTTGCATTAAATGGGCAGATTACAGTTCAGTTGAGTTGGCCATCTTTCATCACGTCATTACATTCTAGTTAAGATTGCTTAAGACTTTGACCAATTTCTTGTCTACGAACTGGAAACATACTGGTTCCATTGAAGCATATTTATACATCATATTTTTGAGAAGGTTTATGTATCAATTTTGCTATTTTTAGGCTCGGGGGGACCTCTTCCTGGTATCCTCAGTTCTCTTATAGACCTTCCACTAACAATACGAGCATTTTTTAAAAGAATAAAGGTTTTATGCATGGCAAGTCTTGAAAAATATATATAAATGAATAAATAAACAGTATTAAAAAGTCAAAGGAATGTTTTTATTCTTTAAAGAACATAAATTCAAAGTGAATAAAATATTTAATGACACTAATATTTGGTTCCGTACCGATAATACGAAAAAAAAATGATTTTGAATTAGTAGCTATGATTAGTTCAGAAAAGTGTCTGAACTTTTAAAAAACAAACATTACACATGTTCTTTTAGTTGTTTACTGATAGAAAATCTGAAAAATATTTTGTTATATTGACTTGCAAATAAAAATCAAACCATTCAGTAGTGTCAAGAAATAAATCTGAACCTAACCCCACCTGGAGTGTTCACTTAAGGAAAGAAAAACTGGAAGAACACACTCTAAACCAGAAGAAAAACAAATAAAAAACAAAACAAACAAAAACTAAGAAAGAAAAAGAAAGAAAGACAGAAAAAGAAAAGAAAAGAAAAGAAAAAAACAGAAAAAAACTTAGCTGATTATAGGGGCACCTACATGGCTCAGTCAGTTGAACATCCAGCTCTTGATTTTGACTCAGGTCATGACTTCAGGGTCGTGAGATTGAGCCCCGCATTGAGCTCCATGCCGTGCATGGAGCCTGCTTAAGATTCTCTTTCTCCCCCTCTACCACTCGTGCTCTCTCTCTAAAAAAAACTTAGCTGTTTATATTAGGGTGATGAGATTATAACTTCTTCATTTCTCTGTTTTCCAAATTATCTGTGATTCAGAAAAAGTTTTTCTCTTAAAAAAAAAATAATGTTAGGGGTGCCTGGGAGGCTCAATTGGTTCAGCCTCCAACTTCAGCTCAGGTCATGATCTCACGATTTGTGAGTTCAAGCCCCGCCTCAGGCTCTCTGCTGTCAGTGCAGAGCCTGCTTGGGAAACTGTCCCCCTCTCCCTCTGCTCCTCCCCCACTTGCTCGCGTGCTCTTTCTCTCTCTCTCTCTCTCTCTCTCTCTCTCTCTCAAAAATAAACATTAAAAAAAATAATGTTAAAATGTGTTCCTTTGAAAATGTACCAGTTTGGTACTTCCAAAGGTTTATTGGTTTTGGACTTTAGGAAGAATGGTGTTCATTTACTAGCTATGTTTTTGTAGTGAGTTGTTTTTCTTTTCATAAGAAAGAACAAATCTATACTTAGCGCTTCTTGAGGGAAGGGCATCTTTGCTTCATCTTAGCAGCCTCTTCTGACTAGAGTATATTATAAAAGCATTGGCTCTTTAATAAATGTACGAAATAGAAGCAATCATTTGTGTAACTACCAAGAGGCAGCCAGTGGCAATAATTCCAAGCACTTTGGCTCAGGTTTACAGAATCCTCTGAGTTAGATCACAAACTAGATCCATAGCTGCCTTTAACTGCGCTTTAGATTTTCTCTTCTGAAATTTATTGTTGATGGTAATTATCTACAGGTAACTGTATTATCTGGGACGTTTCTTTCTTTCTTTGTGTTTTCTGGATCTGCCAGATCTTCTGCCTTAATCAAGTATTGCATGTATAATTAAAAAATAATAACTCAAGGATTTAAAGGCAAACAAAATACATCGTAGGTACAGCCTAGAAGGAGGAGTCCTTAAAGACTTGAGAAAGCTTCTATTGCTTTCAAAAGGGTAAGTCAGGTGCCAGGACAAAACTAGTGATAGAGCTGTCACTAGTTTCGTCACTAGTATTTTATATCACCAGGAAAATCTAACTGCCTGTTCTTTTATTTCCCTCCAAATCGGCATCATTTACCTCACAAGTGAGGTCTTTACCTCAATAATCTGCTAGTGTGTGAGAAGTCCATTTCGAAGGAGAGAACCTCATAATATCCAGGGTTTCATTGTTTCGTGGCTATAGAACCTCAGAATTCCAGCTCTAGTCCTAGGATGGACTTACGTGCTTATTTATTCTAAGCCCCTTCTTTTGCGGATGTTAACCGGGGTCAAGAGAAGTTCAGTTATTTCCTTGCAGTTAATAGAACTACCTGGGTGGAGGAACCAGGAATCACATCAGTGTGGTTTTCTGCACAATGTTCTTAACACAGATGTCTTCTTTTCTTGTAGGAAACGTGCACTGAGGATTTTCATCATGTTTTATGTCCTCACCTTCACTGGACTTTCATGTTACATACTATTTTTTGATGCTATGTTTATCTTTGAAAGCCTGCTCCCCACAATGCTTGGGCACCGCAGAATGTGGGAACTACGGGAGATCATCAGGCCTTTCTTGAACTTGCAAGCGGAAGACTTGTTACCCTCCTAAAGATATAGAAGTTACTGTTACCCTACTGACTTTCTCCTTAATAAAATTCTGGCTGTTCTTGTATTATGGTGGTTGACATATTTTTCAAAAAATACTATTGGATGTTCAGCAAAGGACATTATAGTTAAAAGGAAATTGGTTGCTCACAGACAGAAAAAATGAAAACAGTTTATCTTTACCCTTATGACTCACAATTACTTCTTGAATCATTCCAGAGGTTGTTTAAACATTTACTTCAAACCCCTAGCCTCTCCAACCCTGGGAACCTGAGACTATCCAGTATTAGCTTCCTCGGTATTTGCCCCATTTTGACCTTTGATTCCTCAAAAAGGAAAACACAGAATTCTTCTTCATCAATATCAGTTTTACTTCAATTGGATTGGGGCCATATTTTGGTAGTAGTGGATATTTCTTGGTTTTGCTCCTAACATTCATTTTTCCTTTTAGTAACAGGACCCTAATTTTGCTTTGAAAGAACTATCTTTACCCAGTGAGCATAATTATAGTGGTCTTCCAGTCAGTGTCCCCTTTCTTTCTATTAACAACAGTTGGGAATATATTGAATCAGACATTCTCTAAGAATGAGAATTTTGTGGGGTGCCTGGATGGCTCAGTTGTTTAAGTGTCTGACTCTCGATCTCAGCTCTGGTCTTGATCTCAGGGTCATGAATTCAAGTCCTGAACTGGGCTCCACACTGGGTGTGAAGCCTACTTAAAAAATAAAATAAAATAAAATAAATAAAATAAGAATGAGAATGAGAATTTTGAGAAGAATCATATAAAAAAGACAAATGATTTGAAACTTCTATTTTAACTATTTGAACTAGTTTATACCTTTTCCGCTGAAGTTTGTCAGAGTTGGTTCTGTTGCTTATGATAAAAGAAATTTTAATTGATACAGAAGTTTTGAATGCTCGACCGGAGCGTTTTTATCCCTAATTGTGTAGGTAATGGGGAAATTGTAAACTTTATCTGCAATATGAAAAACAGTTATAATTGAACTGTTTAAGATTAATAGAACCATAAAGAATACATTGGCTTTAGGAGAACAGAAGGGATGTGAGGGATGAGTTAAAAGGCCATTCAGTGGTTCAGGTGAGTGAAGGATGGGGAGACGAGGACGGAAAGGAGATGAGGGGTGAAGTAGACATTGTAAGGATGGGTTCTACGACACTGGGTTGTGCAATGGATGTGGGGTTGGAAGGCTGGTGATAGGGAATATGGTCCCAATTCTCACACTTGAACGGATCTTGAAGGATGGATAATATTTTCGTGCCAGAGATGAGGAAAAGGCATTTCAGAGAAAAGAAACACCTGAGTAAAACTTAGAAGCCATGAGTATAAGGCAGAGTAAGGAAACTTGCTAGAGTATATTACTCAACAACCCAGTTTATATAGTCCTTTCAAAAAGCACAGCCTCACTCATTTTTGTGGTCTCTGGAACAGTGATTCCCAAATAACTGGTCCATTAACTGAATGCATCAGAATCACTTGGGGAGCCTTACACATTGAAGATTTTCAATCCCACCTCCAGATATTTACATTCAGTAGAGCTAATGTGAAGTCCAGGCACTTTATTTTTTTAAATCTCCCCAGCTGAATATAATACAAAGCCAAATTTGGGAACCATGCCTTGGTAGCCTTTAGGACAATGCTGTGCACATAATAGATACTCAAGAAATACCTACTGAAATAATCTAAGTTATGTGTTTTTCTCTTTGTGGTCTCCCTATCACCTCATCAAGTGCTACATTTAATATTTGTTCAATAATTTCCATCATAGCTATTTTCCCAATGATACCTTCAACTCCTTTGCTATCTTTTTGCTTTAACATTCTAGAAATCACCAGGTCCTTCCAATTCTTCTACAGCAATTTTTCTCAAACAGCCTCCATTCTTTACATTTATAATGTTTTTATTCTGATAGCCCTTATTATACAAGTGGATTACTGCTAGTGAAAGCCAGCCTGTCATTTCCTCTTCTATAGACTATTATATATATGCACAATGTTAGAAAAGAATAGACTCCAAATGCCAATTTCATCCTAATATTCTACAACCAGAAAACCATATCAGTGTCTAGAAATGTGAAATGTACTTCTGAGTGTTTTTCAGGCCGTGATACTGAACGGAATTCCATAAACATTCAGTTATACAGTTGTCTGAGCGTCACCTCCAGAAATTCTAAATCTTTAGATCTAGGATGAATCTCTAATATCTTCCATTTTAATAGATTCCCCTAACAAGTCTTAGGACTCAAAGTTTAAGAACCACCATACTATGCTATGAGCAAAAGCTACCTGGGATTCCAATTTGGATAAGACCCCATACAATGTTAATCAAGAGGGGACTCCTTTTTAGGGGAGGGAGAAGGCAAGGGTATGGATGAGGAAATTTCCAGGACAAACAGTAAAGGGAAAAAAAAATCCAAAAGCTCTGGGAACAATGAGTAATATATTCAAAAGGTCTTGTGATAGTGAGAGAATATGCTGACAGATTTTTTTTTAGAAGTCACAGATTTATTTTCAAATAAAGGGACTACTCAGACCAATTGTAGACAGAACTGGGTGTATGTTTTTTGATAATCTTCAGGAAAATTCCCATTGCTGGATACGGTATCTGCTGATTTGTGTGTAAAACCAAAAATAGAAGCATTGAGTTTAACTAGCTCAAGTAAAGCCAAAAGTGCTGCAATGACCATGTAACACTAATGATGAAAATAATGTAGGGAACTAGATTCTTTTAAGGAATAAATTCATATTGTACTGACTTCTAAGATATACTTTATTAATATTTAGACTAAGGTGGAATAATTTTCACTAGGGGAAGAATAGCCTTAAGGTGGGAATGATACTATTTTCATAGCAATTTATTTTCAATTTATCAACATCTCAAGCTGGACAGCTGGGTGTCACAATGTTCTACTCCACTGAGAGAGAAAAACATTTAGTAAAGTACCATAGTATTAAGATGATATAAATGGCTATATGTGGCAATTCAGTTAACTGCTTTGTGTGGTTGGGTTTTATTTCAGATCTTTTAGATGCCACATTCAGTTGAGTCAACCACTATGCTCACAATCACTTACCAAAAACATCAGAATCACTTTACAAATATGATCTTGGTTTTGGAGTAGGAGGACAGAAAATAAATGGTCACAGAATCTCCATACGTCATTTATTTTTTAGTGAAGGCAGCTACGCTGTAGTGAAGGAAGCTTTAAATTTGGATTCGAAGTTACATTAGAGTCATGATCTGCTGCCAGCCGTGTGTTTGGTAGGGTCACCTAATCTCCACCCTCCCCCTGCTCTGAAGGGGATCCAAGCACTTGTTCCCCAGCTGCTCAGTGTATTGGCTGCTGAGAGTTCACAGCTAGGATCTCCCTTTGGACTTGTCTTTGGTAAAAGGGATCTCCTTCACCTAAGGCTCCTCTCCTTTCCCAAGGGTAGGCTACATCCAACAACTGGTCCAGGCCAGGGTACATTTCTGAAGCGCCATCCCGACTCAGAGCTCCCCATGAGATCCATTAAAGCTGTAGTGCAACTATTGTGTCGTAGTTCAGCTTCTCTCTTTTGCCCCGTGCTGTTCCCATCATCCCCTTCAGAGGGGATCATCTAGAAAGTGCTCCTCAATAAACCTACCCTCAGGTCAGGATCTCAAAGTCCATTTCCCAGGGAACCTGACCTAAGACCCCAATAAAAATAAATGAAGACCAATTAAATGAGAATAAGCAAAGGCTGGTTATTTCAAACTTGCAAGGAAGTCAGCCACCTTCACTTGTGTCTTAACAGAGACTCAAGAAAGACAGAGGAGTGGGAAAGCTTTACAGTGAAAAAAGAGGAAGGCTTCAGGTATGTGGCTATTGGCATGACGAAGATGTAGCTGGGCTAACTAGAAGCAGGGCATCCTACATGATGGTTAGGGGTGCATATTTGGCTGTTTCCGGTTGGTCCTAAGCTGTTGGTTATTAATCACATCTCTGTTTACACATGTAAAAATAGTGGAAAATAATACCTGCCTCATGAGGTAGTTGAATTAAAGAACTTGATGCTTAACAGGTTGTAGGGTGTTGTTTTTATTATTACTGTGGACAATATTTTTAAATATGTGAGATTACCGAATTAAGAACTTTGGGTCTGACCTAATAGGGAAGAAATGAATTTGAATATACTTCCTGAGGTACTATTTCTTGAAATGAAAGTAACTGAACCACAAGTTTTGACTCCTTTCTTTCTCACGTTCCACTTGAGGTCTAATAGGAAATCTTTTGGTTCTACCTTAAAACACATGCAGAATTGAAGCACTCCCACTACCTCCCTGATACCAACTGCCTTGAGTATCAATCACCATTATTGCAAAAATTTTCCAATTGTCTCTCTGATTCTTCCTAATTCCACCCTTGCTCAGCAGTCAGAGTGATACTGTTTTAATGTACGTCAAATCAAATCACCCCTCTGCTTCAAAATCCTTCAATGGCCTCCCATTTCTTTTAGAGTAAAACCAAAATCTTTACAATGACCTTCAACGACCTGTACTTGGCCCTCTCTTGGCTCTCACATCACCCTGTTCTACTTGCCCCCTTGATCATACCACTGCAGTTTCACTGTCCATCTGGCTATCGCTGGAGCACATCGGCCACACTCTCACCTCAAGGGCTCTGCCCTGGCTGGTCCCCTTGCCTGTCAGTCTCTTCTCTGAGACTGAGAATATTCACATGGCTCACTTCCACATTGCCTTCAAATCTTAGCTCCAATGTCATCTTCTTGGCTATCATACAAAAGGCAGATAGTAATAAGGATTGGTGAGGGCGTGGAGAAATTGAAAACCTGATATAATGCTAATGGCGATGTAAAATTAAATAGCCTCTTAGAAAAACGGCTCCTCAAAAAGTGAATGTACAGTTACCCTGTGACTCAATAATTTCACTCCTGGTGTATAGCCAAAAGAAATAAAAACATAAGTCCATACACAGACTTGTACATGAATGCTCCTAGCAGCATTTCATAATAGCTAAAAACTAGAAACAATCCAAATAACCATCAACTAATGAGTGAACAAAATATGATATGTCCATACAATGGAGTATTCATTCAACTGCAAAAAAATAATGAAGTACTGAATCATGCCTCAACATGGATTACCCTTGAAAACATTATGCTAAGTGAAGGAAGCCAGACGCAAAGGCTACATATTATATGATTCCATTTACATGAAATGTTCAGAATGGGCAAATTCATAGAGACAAGATAGATTTATGGATGGGGGTGGGTGGGGAGGGAGTGACTAATAATGAGAATAGCATTTCTTTCTGGAGTGATTAAATACTCTGGAATTCGATAGTGGTGATGGTTGTACAACCTTGTGAATATACTAAAGATTACTGAATTTGTATATTATAAACTAGTGAATTTTATGATATGTGAATTGTATCTCAATTTTTAAAAATATCATCTTCACGAGACTTATATGGTCATCATGTTTCATATTGTAATCTTCATCCCCTCTCCATCCTTCTCAATTGCTCTTCTCTGCTCTATTTATTTTACTGTGACTTCTAACATATATATATATATATATATATATACACACACATATATACACATATATGTATATATACATATGTGTGTATGTATATATATATAGATAGATAGATAGATAGATAGATACATAGATAATTTATTCATTTATTAGGTCTATTGTTCACCTGTCTCTTCCTGTTGAAATTTAAGCTCCATAAGAGCAGAGACTAGACTAGGACTATAGAGACACTACATTATCTATATACATAATACAAGAAAATACATCCATTTGAAAGGGGGGATGCTAGCATCACAATTACTAAGAAAGATTATTTTGCTCTGAAAGTTAAAAGGCTGAAGAGGAATGAGTTATATCTAGGGTGAAGGAGTCAAAGTCGAAAAAGGTCAGGTAATCACGAAGGAGAAAAATCTGTGAGGTTTGCACCTGAATAAAAGTTTAGAGGAAAAAGAGAAAAACATGCTCCACATATGGCAAATGAGTTTCCCAGTTATGATGACTAAATTTATTCACATAGACTATGGAATCACCTAGGCTAGAGACAGCAAATTGGTAGGAACAAATGTGATAAGGGGTCCAGGACTTATTGGATCCCAAGGAAGCAAAAAAAAATTCACTAGCAGGGGGCACCTAGGTGGCTCAGTCAGTTGAGAAGCTGACTCTTGATTTCAGTTCAGGTCATGATCTTACGGTTTGTGAGTTCAAGCCCCATGTTGGGCTCTGTACTAACAGCATGAAGCCTGTTTTGGATTCTCTCTCTCTCTGTCCTCCCCTGCTCATTCTCTCTTGCTCTCTCTCTAAAAATAAATAAATAACATTAAAAAAATACTTTCACTTAAAAAAAAATTCACTGGCAGGTGGAATTGAGCTGAAGGTTACACTGCTCACTTTGGATTAGAAGTAGGTAAGATGGTATCTTCAAATTAGGGGTTCCCATGCCTGTGGCCAAGCAGAACTGGGTAAAGATAGAGATTTTCACAGGACATTTTGTTTGCAATGAGGGATGATGCGTATGAGGGTGAGAGAGGATAGCCCCTTTGTCATTAAAGGGCCTGTTAGTCACCTCAGAGGTTATTTTCAATTTTGGCATAACTTCATGAAGTCTGAAACCATCTTAATTTTTAATTATTTTTAATTTCAGTTTTTGAATCTCTTTTTCTATGGGTATTTGAGGAGGCTCATTAATATTCAATATCGTAGAATAGTTACTGACCAAGTGACATATCATTTCTGTTTGACTGCGTAGGCCGATGGCTTTTTCTCTCTTTCTCCTCAATTCAAAATTAACTGATTTTGCTGCTATGATCTCCAAGTGATACAGCCTAACAAATAAAGCTAAGTTCAGAAGAATGTAGCAATATTTTTTCCAGCTGCCATTCCTCACTTCCCCTTCTTACTGTAGAGATACAGTATCCTTGTCCTGTAGGACTCTGGATCAGATCCTGATTGGCCTAAGCCAATCATAGTGGCCCTGATCCCTTTGTTAATGATTGGTTTAGAAGTAAGCATGTGATTAAATTCTGACCAATGATACTTGAAGGTATAACTACCGGGGGAGGGGAAGTTTCTGCGCTGTTTCCTTTATCCTAAAAGGAGACAGTAGAAAGAAAAATCTCTTATTTACTTTTGGATGTCACTGTGTGCAGATTTGATGCTTGAAATTCCTTAGGTCATTTTGTAGCCATGAGGGGAATGTACAATCTCGTTTGGGCTTGAAACCATTATTAGGGCAAAGCTGATAGATACAAGAGATAAAAATAGCCTGGATGCTCAATGGCATCAGTGAACCACTAACAACCTAATCTACAGTCCTATTGTATATGTCTTCCTACTGTTCCAGACTCTTAGATTTAGATCTGAGGAGAGGAACTGAGGAGGTGGAGGCAGAGGTGGATGAGATAATTACTTTTCAAAGTCCAGTTTGATTTAAATATATATATACATACATGTATATGTATATATGATGGGGGGTTTTTATTTTCTTCAGTAAGAGGATCCAGACAAATTTTAATTTATGGTTAGCTGCTATCTTGGAATTAAATGATAGCAAAGAAAAGTTTTAATAAGTGTATCATCAGGTACATAATTAAATGCATTTGAGTGATATTTGGGTGAGGTAGAAGATGAGCCTACTCATGTTTGAATTCAGTTCTTTTGGTGTTTTATCAAATTCCTGTGTTGTTTATGTGGTTATTTTCCTTTCCTGAATAAGAACAAGCAGTAATGTCTGTTGTGACATTGGCGTTTACCAAATGAAGAGTACTTGACTAATAAGCAGTCTCAGACATGGCCAAATGTCCTCCTGTACTTGTACTTGATGAGATCCAGGCCTTTTCAAAATGATACCACATGCGATATTCTGTCTGCACTACACAGCTAATGTTCTTATGTGTGGATGTAGGAATAATTTGTTTCTTGTTTTCTTATTTTTCTTCTTTGAAATTTGGTCAGTGAAGCATCAGGGAGAAAAAGAAAAATCTTTCAGAGCAGATCAAGTGACTAAAATGCCCTGGGTTTTGGAATTTTTAGTGGCACATATTCCTTCCAAAAGTGAATGGTGTTTTCTCTGCATTTGGCAAAGTGAATTCTTACCTCTCAGATCAAGGTAATCTCTCCAGGGAAGAATATGGCTGATTTGAGGGGAGAAAAGTCCTGGAGCTCCTGAGACCTTCACAGCCTCTCACACTCAAACTGTCTTGTGCCTCTGTGAAAAGTGTTGAGGAAAAGAGAGCAATGAGTGCTTTTAAAAAAAATTTAAACCCACGTTAATTAACATATAGTATAATAATGATTTCAGAAATAGAACTTAGTGATTCATCACTAAACACCCAGTGCTCATCCCAAGTGCCCGCCTTAATGCCCATCACCCATTTAGTTCATCCCCCCACCCAACACCCCTCCAGCAACACTCAGTTTGTTCTCTGTATTTAAGACTCTCTTATGGTTTGTCTCCCTCCCTGTTTTATATTATTTTTCCCTTCCCTTTACCTATGTTCATCTGTTTTGTTTCTTAAATTCCATGAGTGGAATTAAATTTCTTAAATTCCATACGAGTGAAATTGTATGATATTTGTCTTTCTCTGACTGACATATTTCGCTTGGCATAATACACTGTAGTTCTATCCATGTTGTTGCAAATGACAAGATTTCATTCTTTCTTTTTGATTGCCAAGTAATATTCCATTATATATATATACATATATATGTATATAATAATAAAATATTAATAAAATATATATTTATATATAATAAATATATATAAATATATATTATATATTATATATAATAAAATATTAATAAAATAATAATAAAAAATATATATATACACACTGCATCTTCTTTATTCATTCATCAGTCGATGAACATTTGGGCTCTTTCCATAATTTGGCTATTGTTGATAGTACTGCTATAAACACTTGAGTGCATGTACCCCTTTGACTCAGCATTTTTGTATCCTTTGGATAAATACCTAGTAGTGTAATTGCTGGGTCATAGGGTAGTTCTATTTTTAATTTTTTTGAGGAACCTCCATACTGTTTTCCAAAGTGGCTGGACCAGTTTGCATTCCTATCAACAGAGCAAAAGTGTTCCACTTTCTCAGCATCCTTGCCAACATCTGTTGCCTGTGTTGTTAATTTAGCCATTCTGATAGGTGTGAAATGGTATCTCATTGTGGTTTTGATTTGTATTTCCTGATGATGAGTGATGCTGCGCATGTTTTCATGTGTCTGTTAGCTATCTGGATGTCTTTGGAAAAGTGTCTATTCATGTCTTCTGCCCATTTCTTCACTTGATTATTTGATTTTTGGGTGTTGAGTTTGATAAGTTCTTTATAGATTTTGGATACTAAATCTTGATCTGAAATGTCATTTGCAAATATCTTCTCCTATTCCTTTGAGTTTTTCTGATTGTTTCCTTCACTGTGCAGAAGCTTTTTATATTGATGAAGTAATGAGTGCTTTCTGACTGCAAGACTACGAACACATCAACATAACTTCCTTCAGTGGCTTTGCAGATAAGGCTACAATCAACTTTAGGGCAGATTATCTTCAGCAAAATTCTATTCTCTAGCACAAGAAGAACACAAATGTAAATAATAAATGTAACAATGATTGTTATTAACTAATAATTTAATAATACAATACAATACAATAATACAATAATAAAAAATAATTATATTGTTTATGAAGTGATTACTGTGTTTCATGCATCATGTTAAATCTTTCATATGCATTTTATTATTTGATCCTCACAGTTCATTGATAAGCCAGGTATTGTTGTTATGCCCATTCTTATGCATGAGGTAATCGAGGCACAGAGAGTAGAAGTCACTTGTCCATAGTCCCACTGTGAATGGTAGAGTCAAGATTTGAATCTAAATCTGTCTGGATGCAGTAGCCTTTTCATGTGACACATAGCCTCCCCAAACCGGGTTGTAAATTCTGTGACAGCAGAAACAATGCCATGTTAAACCCTGTGTATTTAGCATCTAGAACATTACTTAGAAGACAGCAAGTGTTGGGATGCCTGAGTGGCTCAGTTGGTTAAGCGTCCAATTCTTGGTTTCAGCTCAGGTCATGACCTCATGGTTCATGAGTTCAAGCACCTCATTGGGCTCCATGTTGACAGCATGGAACCTGCCTGGGATTCTCTCTCTCCCTCTCTCTGCCCTGCCTCTACTCTCTCTGTCTCTCAAAATAAACTTTAAAAAATTTTTAAAAGAATATAGCAACTGTTTGATAAATATTTATCAATGAATCAATGAACTAACGTGTTAAGTGTCAAGTTCAGCCTCCACAGTGCAGTTGCTTTCAGATGCCACCTGCCACATTGCCCTTCTCTGGCATCATCTCTGCCACTCATCACTACTCCCAGAAGTCACATTGATGCAAAGGTCATTGACATAGGATTGGAATGGCCAGTGGCCCACTTTTCACCCAGATTGAGCTACAACCTTATCTGCTTCCTCTTTGTCTACTCTCCAAACTGAATCCCCCTCTGGAAGTCAAAGTAAGTCTAAATCCCATTACTTATTCTAGTACTCAGAGGTACACTAGAGATTAAGGGTGCCCCCTCGACCTTTCCCAATTTCTGGGCATGAAGCCCACACGGCCTGTCCTAATCTAGACACTTATGTTTCCTTTAGCTTCTGGATAGTGACCTTACCACATGCTCAAAACCCAGATTTGGTCCCATGACTTGTTTTTCCTTTGGAAGAGCTTTTGCTACATGTGACTGATGAGTGAGCACAGCAAATGGTCACATTATCTTGTTTAAAAATAGAGGCTTAACAGTTGGAATGCTTTTGTCTATAACAGAATACCTAAGTAATATTGACTTAAAGAATAAGGACATGAGGCGCCTGGGTGGCTCAGTCGGTTAAGCATCTGACTCTTGATTTCTGCTCACGTCATGAGCTCACAGTTCATGAGTTTGAGCCCCCTGCCAGGCTCTGTGCTGGCAGCATGGAGCCTGCTTGGGATTCTCCCTCTCTCTCCCTCTCTCTCTTTCTCTGCCCCTCCCCTGCCTGGGCTCTCCCCTTGCCTCTCAAAATAAACAAATAAACATTAAAAAAAAAAAGAATAAGGACATTTATTACATCACATGACAAAATGTCTGTAGCCAGGTTGGTTCCAGGGTCAGTTAATTAAGCACCTCAATGATGCCAGTGCTCTGAACCACCTTATCTTCCATTCTCTTGGCTTTCCCTTCATGTCCCAAGATGGACCTTCACTGTGAAGAAGCTTGATAAGCCAGGTATTGTTGTTATACCCATTCTTATGCATGAGGTACATAGAGGGTAAGTGGCTTGTCCATAGTCCCGCTGTGAATAGTAGAGTCAAGGTTTGAATCTAGATCTGTCTGGATGCAGTAGCCTTTTTATGTGACACACAGCCTCCCAAAACTGGGTTATAAATTCTATGACAGCAGGAACAATGCCATGTTAAGCCCTGTGTATTTAGCATCTAGAACATTACTTAGGAGATAGCAAGTGGCTACTGCTGCACCAATGTCTTCGTGTGATACAACATGCAACAAAAGAAAAGAACAGGGACAAATCTTTCCTAGAAGCTCCCAGCAGACTTCTTGGGAACCATTGGGTATGGTAGATTATAGGCGACCCAAACCAATTACTGGCCCTGATCTGCCACCCTTCCCACTCCCCTGTACTGTGAGTTTAAGCACAATGAACCCTTCTCCTGTCCAGCTGTCATGACGTAATAGAAAGAAATCAGGTATATACAAAAGGTTAACAGTTATCTCTGGGGGGTGAGACTTTTTAGAAAATGTTATACAATGTACATGTACTACTTTAAAAAATACTTTATTTCAAAATAATTTCAAACTTATAGAATATTTGTAAGAAAAAAATGAGGAACTTCATATATCCTTTGCCCAGATTCATCAATATTTAACATTTTGCCACATTTTTTTTACTAACTACTCTATTTTTGTTGGAACCATTTGAAAATCTGCATATATCATTCCCTTTACTTCATAATATTTGAATGTATATATCCTAAGAACAAGGATATTCTTTCACAGATCAATAGTATAGTTATAAAATGTAAGGAGTTTAACATTGATACATTCCTTTAATCAACTACCCATGTTTTAATTTTGTCAATTGTCCCAATACTGTCCTTTATAGAAATTTTTTCCTATACAAGATCTAGTCCAAGATCATGTATTATTTGTCTTTTTTTTTTTTTTTAATTGAAGCATAATTGACATCTGGCATTATTAGTTTCAGGTGTACAACAAAATGATTCAATATTGGTATATACTGTGAAATGATCATCACAATAAGCCTAGTTAATATACATAGTTACAGAATTCTTATGATGAGAACTTTTAAGATCTACTCTCTTAACTTTCAAATATGCAATACAGTGTTATTAACTATAGGCACCATGCTATCCATTATATCCCCATGACTTATTTTATAACTGGAAGTTTGTACCTTTTGACTCCTTCTTCTCATTTTGCCCACCCCCATCCCCTGCCTCTGGCAACCACCAATCTGTTCTTTGTTTTTATGAGCTTCTTGGGTTTTGTTGTTGTTGTTGTTGTTTGTTTTTTTGTCTTAAGATTCCACATATAAGTGAAATCATAAGGTATTTGCCTTTCTCTGTCTTATTTTTACTTAGCATAATGCCTTCAAGTTCCATCCATGATGTCACAAATGGCAAGATTTTATTCTTTTTTTATGGCTGAATAATATTCCATTGTATATATACCACTTTTTTTTTTTTTTAATCCATTCATCGAGTTTGGACACTTAGGTTGTTTCCCGTATCTTGGCTATTGTAAATAATGCTGTAGTGAACATGGAGGTGCAGATATTTTTTTGAATTAATGTTTTTATTTTCTTTGGATAAATACCCAGAAATGGAATTACTGAATCATATGGTAATTCTATATTTAATTTTTTGAGGAACCTCCATACTGTCTTCCATAGTGGCTACAATTTACATTCCCACCAGAGATGCACAAAGGTTCTCTTTTCTCCACATCACGGCCAGCATTTGTTCCCTCTTGTTTTTTCATAACAGCCATTCTACCAGGTGTGAGGTAGAATCTCATCGTGGTTTTGATACGCATTTCCCCATATTTAGTGATGTTGAACATCTTTTCATGTACCTGTTGGCAGTCTAGATGTCATCATGGGAAAAATATCTATTCAGATCCTCTGCCCATTTTTTAGTCAGATTTGTTTTATGCTATTGAATTGTATGAGTTTTTTAAATATATATTTTAGATATTAACCTCAAATATTATTTCCCATTCGATAGGTTGTTTTTTTCATTGTGTTGATGGTCCCCTTTGCTATGCATAAGCGTTTTAGTTTGATGCAGTCCCATTTTCTTATTTTTGCTTGTGTTGCCTTTGTTTTGGTGTCAAATCCCCCAAAATCTTTGCCAAGACCAATGTCAAGGAGGGTACTGCCTTTCTTCTAGGAGTTTTATGGTTTTAAGTCTTACATTCAAGTCTTTAATCCATTTTGAGTTGATCTTTGTGTATAGGGTCAGATAGTGGTCCAGTTTCATTATTTTGTATATGGCTGTTCAGTTTTCCCAACAGCATTTATTGAAGAGACTGTCCTTTCCCCCATTGTATGTTCCCGGCTCTATTGTCATAAGTTAATTAGCCATATATGTGTGGGTTATTTGTCTTTTTAATTTGCTTTCAACATTTCCTTCTCTTTCCATGCCACTGACATTTTTTTTGTTGTTGTTTTTTAAGAGTAGGCCAATCATTTTATACAATGTCCTCAATTTGGGTTTGTTTGATGTTTCCTCATGATTAGATTCAGATTATGCATCTTGAGCCAGAATATCACCTAAATGGTGTTGTGTCCTGCTCAGGGCATCATATCTGGAAGCATACAAAGTCCATCTGCCCCTTATTAGTAATGTTAACTTTGATCACCTGGTTACATCTGGTTTCCCCACTGATGCATGATATTTCTAATCATAAAGGAAAATGTCTTCTTAAAAACTAATACATTACAAACGATCACATTACAACAACTGGGAACTGAATTTAAATGAAAAACTCTATGCTATGCTCTCTTGATCATGCAAGGAAAAACTTGCTACACCCCATCGGTAATACTGAATTTGAGAGACAGGAATGGGACTTTAAAGCATCACGTTTCAGAAAAGAAGGTTAGGGTCTGGAGAGGTGAAGTAACCTGCCCAACATTAATATCAGAGCCAGGACTAGGACCACAGTACAGTCCCTGATCTGCCACCCTTCCCAAAGCACAGCAAATGCTTTCCGTGTCCAGCTGTCACCAAGAACTCTTTTCTTTAAAAGAAGAAAGCTGGTGCTCCCCCTCACCCACCTCCTTGCCATTCCATATTATGATACTCCCAAGTCCTTAGTCCAGACTCCAGATCTGCTCATATGAAAACACTATCCATGTCCAAACTGGAAATGGGTTTCCTGTTTTATCATTTAAATGAGTTACCTTACTCCCCAGTTATCTCCACAAACTCACTTCTCACTGCTCATGCTCACAGCTTGGAGCCAGCAAAAGAATGAGATAAAGCAGCTACACAATGGCATGTTGGATGTATTCCACAGAGGTGCCTTTGTGTAACTTGTGAGGGGAAGAGTAGTGATTTTTTTTTTCTGGCTAGAAACAGTCAACTGTGCTATTTTGAAATCTACCAAAGGCAGACAGTCCAACAACCTATAATTGTAGAGAGGGGCCATCTTTCCTGGCAGCCGTGTCTGTGTGTGTAGGTTGTGAAAGGCAGTACTAGCCCAGAAGTAGACCCAGTGCCAGGAGAGCTGAGGTTTCAACCCTGTGCTATCATTTTACTAATAAATTTCCTGTATTGCCATCTTATTTCATGATAGCAAGTACTGACCTTTCTGTGCCTCTGCTTCTCCTATTGGTGATAAGAAGAGACAGACACTCGCACATACTTACATGGGTATTTGTGAAGGCAAATAGAGAATAATGAATGGAACAAATCTTAGAGGCTCTTCCACTAACTGGTTGTTATGGGACTGTTAGGAACTGGATTGTGTTTCCCTACCTCCTGCCCCTCACCCCCATTCATATGTCAAAGACCTAATGCCTACTACCTCAGAATGTGACTATATTTGGAGATAGGCTGTTTAAAGAGGTAATTAAGTTAAAATGAGGTCAATAGGGTAGGCCATAATTCTGAAGACCATGTGAAGACAAAGAAAGAGGGCAGCCATCTACTAGCCAAGGAGAGAGGCTTCAGAGGTAACCAAGCCTGCTGACACTTTGGTTGGACTTCCAGCCTCCAGAATTGTGAGAAAATCAATTTCTGTTGCCTAAGGCACCCAGTCTATGCTATTTCATTTCATCACTTTAGCAAATCAATGCGGGTATCTTGGGAAATATACTCCCTCTAGAAAGGATAAACTATGTAATCTGTGGGACCCAGTGTAAAGGGGCCTCTTAAAAAATTAAGAATTTCAAGATGGTGACAGTAGAGAATTAAACCAAGTATGAAGCCCCTCTAAGTGTGGGCCCTGGGTGACTCCACACACACACCCATGAAGTCAGTTCTGCTTCTAGACTTCAGTTTCCTTATCTGGAATGTGGTGATAATAACTGCACCTACTTTAGGTTTGTTGAGAAGATTAAATCAGATTCTAGGACTACGTTCTCAGAAAACCTGAAAGGGTAACCAAGAAAGGTGTTCAAAGTTTAGCATTAAATGTCTTGCTGAGGTTGAGTCACAGGGTCACAAGAAAGAATAGCTTGGTTTTTTTCTCTATGGTCAGTGAGACATTAGTCAGTGGGAGGGGAGAGTGTGCATGGGGGGGGGCAGGGACATTTCAGAGCTGAGAGATTCTGTTGGAGTGAACAGTGCAGATTATTTGGTAATTTGCTTATTTTATAGTCTTAGGGCCCCTGGTGCAGGGCATATGATTTCTTTCTCCTCACTCCCTCCTGCTCCACTGGAAGTGGTATTTGGACCCTGGAGCTTCTGAGTTGCTGTCTGACTTTCTGACAAAAGTGTTATTATTTCCACACATATGACTCTCTTATTCTATAAATAAATAAAGCTTTAGAAGGCAACTGAACACAACTCTGATGTCTAAAATAGGACAGGACAAATAAAGCTGATCCTTATAAGATTAATCCTCATTAGGAGGGAAAGTCAGGGGATTCTGAGTGGCATTTTGGAAGGGGTGATTATTTTCTTTGACATATTTATTCCCTTCTAAGAGCATTTAGAAGCCAGTGTGTTGAATGAATTAGAATAAAATGCCCAGCACTAACAACTTTTCAAACAATTATAGCATAAAGAAATAATTTTTAGTCAACACATAAAGTTCTAAATCTTCTGCTGGTATCTCAGCAGATTTCAATTTTTTGCAACTCCACCTCTACAAAGGCAGGTTTGAATCTAGGCTCCAACTCTTTCCTTTCTTAACATGACGACGGAAGCACTGATTCACAATATCCACTGACGGCCCTTTTGAAAGCAAAGCTCAGAGGCTTGCTAATGAGCCCTATGAGAAAGCAACACTGGGGCGCCCGGGTGTCTCAGTAGGTTGAACATCCGGTCATGATCTCGCAGTTTGTGGGTTTGAGCCCTGCATCGGACTCTGTGCTGACAGCTTGGAGTCTGGAGCCTGCTTCAGATTCTGTCTCTCTCTCTCTCTCTCTCTGCCCCTCCCCTACTCGCCCTCTGTCGCTGTCTCTCTCAAAAATAAACATTAAAAAAAAAAAAAAGCATCACCTGTCCTCGTATCTGTGGTCACTCTCACAAATAAAAGCAAAATGGGCTTGATTGAGAAAAGTTTGTTTTTTAATGAACAAAAAGAGAGTAGTAGCATATGCCCTGATTTTTTTTTTCATTATAATTAGAATAAATCTAAACTCCTCCAATATCTTAAGTGATCTGGCTGCTTTGTGAGAGGTGGTAGAAAGATAAAACAATATTCAAGCTTCTTTTCTTTTGGTCTTTGTTCATTGCCCCTATAATCATAGCCTCTTCATTCTAGTTGCTTAGGGAAAGAATGAGGTAGAACAGGGTCATGTAATTAATATAATTATATTTAATTAATATGTAATGATAATTGCATGTTGAAAACTAACACATTCTAAAATTCCCACAGAGCGTGGAAAAATATACCACCAAGACAGACTGAGCCTGACTCAAAGTGAAGTCGCAAAGAAACGTGATTAAGAGACAAACTCCATCTTGATCACCAGACCACATCTTCGGGAATTCCACCTCATTTCGGAATCAAAACACTTCACTTCGTGCCATTTCTTTCAGGGAAGGTAAAATGGTCTCACATTTATGATCTCATTTGAAAACACAGTATTAGATTATTTCAAGTGTTCATACTATCTCAGGTGATGGAGATTCAGAACGAGACTATCTGGGGAATGAAGGAAATGCAAGAAACCACTGAACCATCAAGCCTCATAAGAACCGGAGCCTGGTTAAATATCCAACAGTAACTCTGTATCTGTTGTTCTTGTTAACTCAGCTTTTCTCTGAGCACACACTCTAGTCCTAAATTGGGTTCAATCATACTAGCATGTGACTTCGGGCAAGTCAAGCTTTTGGTAGCATAGTTTCCTCATCTCTGAAATGGAAACAGACCTCGCCAGGTTGAAGTTAATGTATTTCAAGCATTTAAAATAGTACCAGAGACACAGAAATTGGTGTTTCCTATGATCATTATCATTTTTTAAAAATGTACATCCAAGTTAGCATATAGTGCAACAATGATTTCAGGAGTAGATTCCTTCATGCCCCTTACCCATTTAGCCCATCCCCCCCCACAACCCCTCCAGCAACCCTCTGTTTGTTCTCTATATTGAAGAGTCCTTTATGTTTTGCCCCCTCCCTGTTTTTATATTATTTTTGCTTCCCTTCCCTTGTGTTCATCTGTTCTGTGTCTTAAAGTCCTCATATGAGTGAAGTCATATGATTTCTGTCTTTCTCTGACTAATTTTACTTAGCATAATACCCTCCAGTTCCATCCATGTAGTTGCAAATGGCAAGATTTCATTCTTTTTGATTGCCGAGTAATACTCCATTGTATTTCTATACCACATCTTCTTTATCCATTCATCCCTTGATAGACATTTGGGCTCTTTCCATACTTTAGCTATTGTCAATAGTGCTGTTATAAACATTAGGGTGAATGTGCCCCTTCGAAACAACATACCTGTATCCCTTGGATAAATACCTAGTAGTGCAGTTGCTGGGTCGTAGGGTAGTTCTATTTTTAATTTTTTGAGGAACCTCCATACTGTTTTCCAGAGTGGCTGCACCAGTTTGCATTCCCAATTATAATTTTTTATTATCATTGTTATATTTTCTATTACTTCTACAGCTATTTCCCCCTACTCTTACAGTGTCTACTATCTCACGGTTCTGATTGCTGCCTTTTCTGTGTGTGACTTTCAGCATCGACATCTTTTTGCTTTGAGTTGCTGACTTTCTTCTGATCTCACTTTCTATACTTCATGCTTCTACTTACTTATGCTTCTGCTTATTGCCTTTTTTCGATGTGCCTCTCTACTTCTTTCTGCTTTGTCTATTCTCTGTTTTTTTCCTTTAATTTTTTTTAATGTTTATTTATTTTTGACAGAGAGAGAGAGAGAGACAGAGCACTGAGTGGGGAGGGGCAGAGAAAGAGGGAGACACAGAATCCGAAGCAGGCTCCAGGCTCTGAGCTGTCAGCACAGAGCCTGATGCAGGGCTTGAACTCACAGACTGTGAGATCATGACCTGAGCTGAAGTTGGACGCTCAGCTGACTGAGCCACCCAGGCGCCCCTATTCTCTGTTTTTTTATGTGCCTCACATTCAATGTCTTTTTTAAAATGTTTATTTATTTTGAGAGAGAGAGAGAAAGAGAGAGAGAGGGCACAAGAGGGGCAGGGGCAGAGAGAGAGGGAGAGAGAATCCCAAGCAGGCTCCATGCTGTCAGCGCAGAGCCCAACACAGGGCTCTATCTCATGAAGCACAATATCATGACCTGAGCTGAAATCAAGAGTCAGATGCTTAACCGACTGGGCCACCCAGGCACACACATTCAATGTCTGGAGACAGAATCTGATGGGGCCACTTAGTGACTAGTTAGTAGGGAACTCTGATGAGTTCCCATGCTTGTGTCTGCTCCAGGCTGTTGGCAAGTTTACACTTGGCTGTCTTTGATTCAGGTGGGAATCCGAAGTCCAATCAAAACTGTTCAAGGGTTTCAGGAGGTTGACTGAGAATTGTGTGTGTAAAGAACCACTGTGGAACTGTGTCAGAAGGAAGCTGTGGGGGTGGCAGCATCCAGGGGTTTGTGGCTCCATTTCAGTGCTCTTTCTTTAGCATTATTGTCATTCCATTTATAGATGGGATTTATAGATGTCATTCCATTTATAGATGATGAGGTCATTTACGTCTTATGTCAAGTGTCAAAAATGTCAAGTGATCCTACGTGCTTTATTTAATTTTACCAAAGAAGAGGTGCTATTTCTTACACTTCTTTTTATTCAGGAATGGGTGATGATCTTTTTCAGAAACAGCATCTTGCAATGTAGAAGGTAGTTCTATGGCTATTACACTATAATTAATTGAGAAGTCAAGCAATATAGGGTCACATGGAAATTATATACGGAGAGATAAGAGAAACAAGGTTCAAAGCACTTAAAAGACATATACTAAGGTGATGGTTGAGACACTTTCTCCTTGTTCCCTTAATACCCTGGCTAGTTTAACAAACCACAGTACTAATTATCTTGTAATTCACAGGCTACCCAGTCAGCTTCCTTCAAGTGAAAAGGCCTTTCTGGAGATAGAAACTGGAGGAGACAGAGCAGGAGAGAAACTCATTTTTATAGGATTTGGGAGATAAGATGCTCTAACCTAAAGATTTGCTAATCAGCAACTTGTTTCAACTTGCCACGTCCCTTTAATGAGAGCATTTATTTAAACCAGCTGACCCATCCTCATTTTACATCTATTTTGACTAAAACTCATTCCTCTTAATCCTCTTAGAGGTTTCTGGATTGAAATCTAACATGCCATTTAAAATGTAAATTCTCCTGAAGTAGAAGAATTCTAGTTAAAGATTAGGAGAGACAAAATAAGGCAACAGTAAATTAATGATTGTCCAGGTAAAAAGGTGAATGGGGTAGAAATTAATGGATTAGTCTGAGGGCTGGGAATCCTGCATGGCGCTCATCCAGAGAAGAGGGTACACTACAATGTCAAACTGGGTAAATTGTGATTAGTAGTGAGCCATGATATATTATTTAAAAAATGAGCCTCACTAAATATTGTGGGAGGTGATTATCAAAGGGGGGGAATTACTGGTTATGTATAATGCTCTGTTGTTAAGTGAAAATGTTCCCGGGACCTCTGCAAAGGTTTGTGCACGGTGCATGTTGGTAGGAAGGAATGGCAAGGACTTGTCACCCCTGGAAAGGCCTGGCAGCCCCGGGGAGGGTCTGGCCTGCTTGGCAAGAATGCTATGCTGACCATCGGCATGGAATGGAAAATAAGAATTGCTGCTGTGTACTGAAAGGGCTGACTTGCCATCTTGCTGCCCTTTCGCAGAGTGTAGGAACCAGACATGCTTTTTAGGAAATTCAATTAAGTATGTTTGTAAATGGGATTAACTGTTTAAGGGAATTTAATTTGTTTAGTTTAACCATTAATTGAATATTAATCAAAGATCATGAAAAGCAATAGTCTCTATTTTTAATTAAGATTGTTTTCCATTTAAATATAGAATAATAAAATGGGTAATTGAATGTAACTGCGCTTTTGGAGTTGTCTGGCAGGTAACCAGAGAATAACGTGTCTGTTCTGCGTTGCAAGGAAAGAGTGATTAAAATCAGACCCTGCTTGAAGCGAGATACTGGTCCTATTTCTAACCTGTCTCCATGGGCAGGAAGGGAATAGGGAGGAGGGTTGGATTCATAAATGATGATACGGTGATAGCTGAATAGTGGCTTAGTGTCCAGCTAAAGGATATTAAAATGGTGTCTGGGTTGTCACCAATGCCGTGCTTAGAATCAGACAGAATAAGCCACAATTTCCTTTAGAAGGAATTCTAAATCTAAGCGTGTTTCATTTGAATTTGGGTCCATGATTTATACCATGTGTCCTACTCACTCTGTGGTTAGCAGTGGGACTGGGACAAGAACAGTCTGAGGCACCCACATCTTTTAAGACAACGCTAGCAGAGTTCTTTCTGAACTTCTAAACACCTAGCTCAGGAGGTTAGGAGTTTTGAGCAAAAGTCAGCATTCATTCATTTGTTCATTCAGTGACTTTCTATTGAATATCTATAGGATGAAGCATGACTTTATATTCCCTAACGAACATAAAGATAAAACAAACTGGCATCCGGCCCTCAGGAATTTATAGTCAGTGAGGGATATAAGCCATGTATAAAAATAACAGTACAATTGTTTTGTGGCATAAGAAAGAGGAAAATATGTTTACGGTGTCTTATTATGTGTCAGGCAATGTCCTCTGTCACCTTGCACATGACATCTCATCAAATCCTCACACTAACGCTGTGCAGTAGCATTTACTAGAAAGGGACAAAAACCATCCTTAACTGAGAAAGAAATATTTTTCGGGAATATGGGTGCAAAGCCATTCAGTTTGCACGGTGAATATGAATATGAAGAAGAGTGGATGATTAAGCGCAGAAAGGTAAGTTGGAGGCTAGGATGTAAGGGCCTTTGAATGCCCAAAGAGAGTTTGGGCTTTGTACCCTGGTAAAGGGAGACATTCAAGTGTTTTGAAAGGAGTCAAGAATGATCAGGACCGTGCTTTAGAGAAGCAGCAGCTGGAAGCCCGTACAGACCAGAACAGGCACATGACGTGCCCTGGATGAGTCAGGTGAACTCCCGGTCTCTGCATCCAAACAAAGTGGGGGATGTGTCCTTGTGCCTGCATGGGCTTGGGGAAGGGGGAACAAAGATTCCACCCGTCCCTGTTATTCTGGAGGGCAGAACTGAAAAAGGGTAGATTGTGGACAAGCAATGCTTTAGATGTATAAAGAAAATAGGGCTTGCAGTCAGAGACCTTGCTTTCAGTCCCAGTTCCGGGTATTCGGGAACAATTCATTTATATAACCTTACTGAGCCTTTGATTCCTTATGCGAAAGGGGGCTAATAACATGCACCTTAATGAGCAGTTATGAGGGTTAAATGAGACACAGGACCAAGGTCTTTGGAGGGGAAAGTCAAAAAAGGAGGATCTGCTTGCTAGAAGAAAGATCTTGAGTGGGCCTCTCTCCTAGTTTGTATGCTCCTCGTTGCCAGGTAAATCCAAGCAGGGCCTTTCAAGGCTACTTGTGAGGAATGCTGTAGAAGGGGTTCTTCCAGCCAATTGGTGCATTAAATGACCTTTACAGTCCATTTCAAGTTCTATTTTTGTTACTCCCTGCAGGTTTCTCCCACTTTCAAAGTATTCCTCTCCCTACCCGTACCCCATAGTGTTAGCATCTGGCACAATTTATAGGTATTAAAGGTAAGGCTAACCATAGGAATAACTAGGCAGGAAATAGATATCTAGACCTGCAGAGCTCATTAGTGTTGAAACCACAGGAGTTGTAGATGGACTTTTCCATGAAGCCAGCTAGAATCCAGGATAATGGGTAAAGTCTGGGTATCTGTTCCTCATGCATCCTATTTCACTTCTGCTACATTGCTGTTATCCTTTGGGGCTTCTCCAAGATAGCCAGAGGCCAGTGCTATACATATGTCCTTTTTTTTTTTTTTTTTTTTTGGTAAATGAAGCATTATGGTGAAGCCTAAATGTAGATAGAACAGAGAGAGGAGGGGTGCAGGGAGAAGGAGGCTGAACTTGCCCATTGGTTCCTTCCTCACCCACTCTGGAACCCTTGGTTTGAACACTACTGTTCCAGCCTGGGCCTGTTTTCAGCTTTCCTCTTGACTGTTTTGTTTTCTGGACTCTGATGGCAGCTGTTATCACTCCAGCTGCAGAGGGGATGGGAGGCGACTTCCTGTTATTCCATCCAGCCATCCCTATGGGGGTGGGACATTCCCTCCCCCATCTGCTGCTGGTTGTAGCATGTGAGCCAGGATGCAGCCATCCTAGGACTGGGGCTGGAAGAATGACTGGTAGCCACCCAGCCACTGTTGGAAAGCATTTGGGGAACAAAGCAGGCAACAGGCACCACCGACAAGTGTGTCCCTGACTGAAGGGGCAGGGATAGTTATGATTTCCGGCTGTGAGATTATTGGTGGTTTGGGTGCATTAAGGAATGGACGGGGGTTAGGAGCGATATGATGATCCATTTTTCTGTAGTCCCATATTTTTGAGTCTTTGAATAACGTGTAAGGAATACAAAGAGGATTAAGCATGGAGCTTGCTTAATCCTGTGGGAAGATAAGGAAATACATAAAACTGGACATAATTACCCATATGTTTATATCTCTGTACAATCTCAATAACCCTTACAATAACCTTTGATGTATTATCAGCCCCACTGTATAAAGGTGTCGTTACCAAGGTTTCTGATGGATGCTTCAGTGCCTTGCCCAGTTACACAGTAAGTAAGTGCCAGAACTGCGCAACGGACCCCCAGCCCTTTTTCCTCACACAGTGAGGACTACAACTTTAGTTAGGCTTTGAGGAAAGGGCAAGAGTTAACACAAAGAAGAGCTGGTATTCCAGGTAGGCCAGAAGGTAAGAATCAAGCAGCGATCTGTGAGTAGACCAGCTGGAATATAGCAGAGGGTTTCCCAGGAGTGAAATGGGAGATAAGGTGGGAAAGGTAAATAGAGGCCAGGTTAGGGAGAGTTTTGAATGGCGAGCTAAGAATTGTAGGGAAAGGGGGTCTGATTTAGAGGAGAAGATGTTAATGGCAAAAGCAAACAGTGTTTTAGAAAACTCATTTGGTGGTGATGGATGCATAGAAAGACTTAGAGCTGGGGAAAAATGAAGTCAGAAATACGCTATGAGGTTGGAATACTATAGGTCTGACAAACAGCACAATGGTATAATGGAAAGTGGATCTGTGACAGAAGTCTGGGTCTGTGGATTTTTTCAGCATTATAGTGTCTGAATGAGTGTCTGTTGTGGGCAATCACTACTATAAAGGGAGAAAATGGTTTGGGAGTCAAATGGTTCTTGGTTTCAAGCCCAGTTCCGGATGTTCTGGAGTAATTTACTTCTATATAATCTTGCTGAGCCTTTGATTCCTTATGTTAAGGTGGGGCTAATGACACTTTGCAGATTGGTTGTGAGGATTAAATGAGGCACAGTGTTTGACTCTGTGCATCTATCTACAATTTTCGGCAGAATAATGTAGATGTTGTCATCAATCAAAAAGCAAACAATACAAACCAACAGAAAGCCAATACTTAATTCATTGTACTTCCAGAAGATAATGGATACTGTGCTATCTATATCTCATACAAATAGAGCCACAGTTCACCATTCAGTTCTGTCTTGGATCAGATATTAGGCAAACTGAAAGAACCATCTCCCGAGAATCATTCTGTTCTGTTAGCCAAGGGGATTATACAGCACGATATCCGTCAAGGGTAAATGTTAGTTAATTCTTAATTGATAGCTCAGCCACTGCAATTGGCTCCATTCAATAGTAATTATTCTCATGTGGTTTGTTGAACTCAATTGTGAGATTCCCCTCCTCCCCTCCCTTTTCAATAGTGCATGAAAGCAACAGCCTTAAGGTACTTAAAAAGGTAAATAGTAATTTTTCTTACTTCAAAGATTCATTTTTTTGTGTGTGTCCGAAGCTCGTGTGGTGTGATTTTCACCGCTAAAAGCAAAAGCAGCAGCACATGGCTGATAACGCCACCGGATAACAATTCAGAGCTGGGTCGCGCGGTTTTCTCGTCCAAACCTTTCCGGAGCTTTTGAAGTTCTAAATTCCCCATCTAAGGGAACACCCAGCAGTCCCAAGATGAAAGGGATGAACAGTGAGCTGCCGTTTTCCTTTATTTGCATGACTTAAAGCTAGCCATTTTCTGCTCCACGCGCTGCGGGACTCGTACTTGCCCGTGACACAGAGGCAATTGTTTTTCCTTAAAAAGGGGGCTGGGGTGGGTTAGTTTCGTTTCCGATCTGGGACGTAGTAAATACCCCAGGAGAAGTTTAAAACACGATCCGCAAGGTTCTAGCCCATACCATTTACCCCCTTTTCTTAGAGATAGCAGCAAAGGCAGCATTTTTTTTTTTTTTTTTTTCCCACCACCACCCACTCCCAGCCGTGGTCTAGCTCAGCGAGGAATGTATAAAATTAGTTGACTCCTCTGAGTGACGGTCTCCGGGCCCAATGAGCGGGCGCCCGGGCGCGGCCGACCCCACCCCCTTGCGAACTCTCTTTGGCTAATTCCCGCAGGGAGGGAGGAGAGAAGGCGAGTGGGAGGTGGGAGGGGGAGGTACCTGGAACTGGGAGTGATGTCAGCTCCTAGCTCTGTGCCTGCCCGGATTCCTGACATGGTGTAGGGCCGAGAGGGTGGGGAAGGCGGGAGCGGGACGGGAAAGGGTTCGGGCTGGGAGCCTGCGGCGGGGCCACCGTGCTGGAGCTTTGAACTCGGACGGAAGGTGAACCAGAACTTTTGGAACTGGCGCCGGCGGCTCTCCACTCCCCAGGTAAGGGCGTTTGGCTCCTCTCACAGACCGGAGGGAAGTGGCACCGTTGTGCGGTTGCAGCTGGGTGTTGCAGCCGCTCCTCCTCTTCCCCGGGTCGATTTCCTTTCCAACTCACTCCTGTTTCCCAGGGGGAACGGGAACTTTTCTGGGGGTAGGGTGGGGTGGGGGGCTTAACTCCTAGGGCTCCCAACTAGCTTAAATGTGAAAAATACCTACAGGATGGACATGTAAGGTATTGTCTGTGTCCTTAGACCCCCCACACCCTAGTCTCCCAGTAATACTTGAGAACCCCAGTTAGAGAAGTGTGTGTGTATGGTGGGGGGGGGGGGGGTTGTATTTAAATATGTGACAAAAAGTTTATGACATTTCGACCCCAAAATTGTGCTTTTTGAGAGAGAACGAAAGTTTTGTGTATTTTTTAGTTTCCTTGTGGCCTGTTACATGTTGACCTAAATGAAAGAATATCATTGTTATTCTTAATATTCTTATGTATCAACATAAAAAATCCCTTTATTGAGTCCAGTCAGGACAGGATGTGAGAAATTCACTTGGGGTGTATTAATTATGAGCTGTGGGAAAACTCGTCTCTTGGGGGCACACTTCTAAAACTCCCATCTCCTTTCACTCTGACATATTAACCGAGAATCCCTTTCGTTGCCAACTTTCTGATCTGGAGGGGTTAGGAAGGCTGCTGAGGATCTTGAGATCTGTTTTCTGTGGCTGCTTGAGAAAAGGATGAGGGCTGGTAGTTGCGTTTTCAAGGATCATTTTTACAGAAGAGAGTTTGAACAGGGAAATAGTGTGGAAGGCGTGACAAACGCTTAATTATAGGAGCGTGGATTTTTCAGCATGTGGGACCAAAACAAATCCTTTCAGTAAGAAGTGCAGAGAGCAGTAGAGGAAGAACTCAATTTAGTGTCCAAGTTTGGTATTTAGGAAAAGCAATTGGCCGTTGGGAGGAAAAGGTATTTTGAGAAGTGGCAATAGAGAATTCTAATTTTTGTTTATTTCCTGTTTGAAACCCTTTTTCCTGCTTGGAGATCTTGTCTGTGCCCAGGTAGCTAATTGGCTGTGACTGGCTTTCTGGGAAGAGAATTCCATAAACTGTTTGAGAACCTCACTTATCAGTGCTTAAGTCTCTTTCTTTTGGAGGGGGAAAAAAAACACAACAACCATATGGGCTGAGACCTCTGAGTCCAGTTTCCCTTTTCATTCACCACTGTTCCTCAGCAGTGAGGATCCTTCTGTTGCCAGGTCAGGTGTGAACTTCATTGTGAGTCAAAAACTGCATCCCAGGTGCCTTGAATGAAAGGGCATTTCCAGGAGGCGAGGAAAGAAAGAAGCTGAATTAATTTAGTAAATCCAAGTAGAGAAATAGGGAACACAGGACTTCATAGATGGGGTTCTCCATCTTTCTAGCCAGATGACAGTCAGGTGTCAGAGCTAGAAAGAAGTGGTTTGTTTTGCTTTTGTTTCTAAAACACCTAGATCTGTGTTATTCTTAGTTCTTGAAAAAATTAGTACAGGGTGGATCAGGAGCAGGCTTTTTGCAAAGGGAAGGCGTGTTTTACTGAAAAGGTCAGAACATTTTAATTTTGGTTTGTGTTTTGGGGCTAAGAAATAGCAATTGCTTAGTGGCTCTGAGATAGTGGTGGTAAGTCTTTTCAATATATGTTCTATAGGGAGTACATAAAACATACTGTATTTTCCACTGTACTTTTTCAGCAGGAAGGAGGAGGTAATGCAGAATTCCTGTGGACTAATGTGAGCTCACTGGAGCCTTGGTTGATAGTGTTCAAATTGCAGTTTGTAATAACCAGTCCAGTAAGGAGTATCTTTACGATGTTGTCCTGATGTGCCAAATTCAGATTTATGTTTTCTTTCCAAGAAGCAGGTCCTAGCTTCGGGACTTGAATATGCCAGCACTTTAAATTTCATTCATAGTTTGAGTAATAACACTAATTTTGTGTACTTAGTTTTAACCAATATTTGTTTCTCTTTCTCTGTGTTTATAAGGCATATGTAGTATAGTAAAATACAGTACTTTCAAAGGACAAAATTTGAAAGATATTTGAGTTACTGAGAAGGGTAGGATCAGGTTTTGGTTAAATTCTCTTCAACCAGCATCTATCATAATTCTGATAGCTGCTTAAAAAAAAAAAAAAAGGATAATCTGGCCTTTGTGGACAAATGTTAACTTGAAATGCAGGGTGCAATGTAGTTCCAGATCAATAGTGCCTAATTTCAAGGGCATCATTGAAACAAGTTTTTTTGGAAACAAGTTCAGTGAGGGAGAGTTTAACTGCTTATGTATGTAGTCTTTTTGTCACTCACTGTCCCAGCATAAGATAAATCAGAACAAGGTCACTTTTTCACTGTTACTAGCTGATTCCTTTTTTAAAAAAAAAAAATTTTTTTTCAATGTTTTATTTATTTTTGAGAGACAGTGTGAGCAGGGGAGGAGCAGAGAGAGAGGGAGACACCATCCGAAGCAGGCTCCAGGCTCTGAGCTGTCAGAACACAGCTCGAAGCGGGGCTCGAACTCATGAACCGTGAGATCATGACCTGAGCTGAAGCTAGACGCTCGACTGAGCCACCCAGGCCCCCCTAGCTGACTCCTTTTTAAAACATAATTTCCAAAAATAGGAAATATTTGTATTTTTATAGTCAATTTAGATTCCTTTGGTAATTTGTTACATTAAAATTAACTTTTTCAGTTTTTCATCTCCCATTTAAAAATGTTCCTAATTCCCAAATAGCACATTGTTCAAACTGTTAACCTGAAAGAGACCTCATTCATCTGATTCTGTCTTTTCAAAGATATTATTACATGTTTCTGACCTGATTTGAATTACCTTTTCAAAACATTGAGTGAATGAGCAAATTAATGACTATTCATTCACATTAGGGCGTGTATCTCGATTCTTTTTAAAATACTGCTTCAAGGTGGAGCCGTAGGCAAGAGATATTGCATAATGATGCCCTTTTTATTCCCAGAGATTTCCCTAGAAAGCCCTATTAGTTCTGAAATTAAGAAGAAAAATAGTCACAGTTGAGCAGCCAATTGTGGAATATTTCAGGGAGCTAGGATTTATTATTATTTTTTAACCATGGTTGAACAGATGGGTGTAAGTATGAGAGGCAAAGCTGTTAAGATCAGTGACACTGGGTGTTGTTTGGGGATAAATGGAACAAAGTGTCTGTCTTCTGGCCAGCAGTTCCCTTCAACGAAAGGTTGATAATTTCACTGTTAAATCAGTCATCAAATTGTCCAAAAATGGACACTATCCAAAAACTGCTCTGGGCTTGTGTGGTTGCATTTGTTTCTTAAACTAAACTCGTCACAGTGCACGTCAGAACCTTCTTCCTAGTCAAAAAGCCTACAGCTTCAGCCATGTATATTACAACCACAAAGACTGATGCTTTAGTAATTGGAGGTAATGGCCTAAAACAACTTAACTGAACCTACCCACCCTACAAAAAAACAAAGACTCTTCTATTTTGCACTGTTTATTTTAAATATAGTCATTGATGTCAGTTTGGTGTAAGTTGATAATGTTTCAAAAGGCCAAGTGGTGAGGATTACTTTTGCTTCAGTACTTTTTTCCATTTTGAAGGATCTAAAACACCAAACAACTGGATTTTAGATTAAAAAACGGGCCCGTCTGGAAGTTTTAAGTTTGCACACTTGTTAGGCACTTTTGTAGGGGAGAGGAGGATCTGAGTGAAATGTGTACCTGTCTGGACCCGTTGAAGAGCTTCTAGTTCTGAGATGTGGGTTTGGACTCCGAGTGGTCCCGATGGGTGTGTTGTCACAGTTTGTGACTGGACTTTGGTTATGTGTCTCCCTAGAACTTGCTGTGACTCACATTTTGACTGGCCCACATGCAAATCCTAGTTTTTTTTGGCAAATGTAATGCGTTCAGAATAGAAAGATCATTTGGTGGTTTCTGTACAGTGGTGTACCTAAAAATGTCCATGACTGAAGAAATTGTACAGACTCGAATTGCATTCAGTATCACTCATTCTGGCAAAGGCTTATGTCTCAAATATGAATCCTGGAGGAGGAAGATCAAATCCTGTCATGTCCGGGGCTGGCTGTGGGTTTTATGTCTAGTTGTTTTCACCTCTCCTTTAATTTAGGGAAATCAAGCATTTGACATAAAAAAACAGACGCAAGTTTGAGAGAGCAGGTGTGCTGATCCCTTGTGTGTGTTTGTTAACAAGGGCAAACTTAATTTTACCTGGTAAGAGAGAGTAAAGATGCTGTTTTCATTGCCAAGCCCATTCATATGTGGCTCAGTTCTTTAGGCAAGCAAGGTGGTTCTTGGGAAGAAGTAGGTAGGCCCATTGGGAAGTGCATTAATTCTTTCGTGCTATGAATGTAAAACTACTGTATCACTAAATATGCTTACATTATTTTGTCTCTCTGTACGTAGGATCTAGCTCACAGGATCTAGTCCCTTTTTTGCTGGCCCTTTATCACCTTTCTCACTATAGCGTTTTGCACAAATGTCATCTTGCTACTATAGGGTTTTATCAGGTTTTTGTGAGGAAAGTTTATTGAGTTTGCTTTCTTTACGAGAAAGTGAAACTGAGGCGAAAAGTCTATGGCCCGCTTTCTTAATATAACTTGTTGTTGTGGCCACAGTTGCATAAATGATGTTTCTGCAACCATTATCTTTCTCTAAAGATGCTGCTGCTTATAACAACACATCGTAGAGAGTTTTATTTTGTTTGAATCGGAATTTGCACACGCTCTATTTCTTCTTATGAATGATAGAAGAGTCTGAGCCTGTAGGTTCCCATCTGTATTGACTCCAGGAAGTGAGTGAGTGGGAGGAAGGGAAGCGGCGAGGACTCAGGAGAGACTCTGGTTGAACCTGTGAGTTGGTCAGGATGATTTGTGTGAAGTCACCTGGGTCTCCGTGTTTTTCCTCTGGATCAGCTGCTTTGGATGCTTTCGCGTTCTTCCAGCCCCCGCTCCCAGCAGTTTGTGACTTTGCACAAAGTCAGCTTCTCAGGCAGCTTCTCAGCACGGAGTTAAGGTTCTTTCATTGCTTTTTTCTCTCCAGAATACCTGATTCTCTAGCGTGACTTGTGCTCTATCTACATCACCCTCTGGGGCAGACACAGCTAGATGCCAACCAGAATCCTTCCTACCCACCTCTTCCCTACAGCTAAACTCATTTTGTTTAATTTACCACCATAAAAGAAAAAAACCCAAAAAACAAAAACTTAATTTTTCCCTTGCAGGGTGTCTAAGTGCTAGTAGTCGTGGCCAATGAGACAGAAGTAGGTGGGTAGGGCTCCCCACCACATTCAAAGCTCTTACAAGGGGATGGCCTCTGTGAGTTTGCCTTTTGCTCTTTGTATGTTTTTCTCCCTGGAACACAAAGGCTATTTTCGAAGTGGAGAAACCATCTTGTGACCACAGACTAGTAGCTTAAGGGTTAAGCAGGCTGAGAAGCTGATGGCATTTTGGAACTGCTGTACCAGACCGTGTCTGCCCATTTCTTGACTTTTTGTGAGAAGAATAAAATCTCTATTTGGTTAGACCACAGAAATTGGGTCTCTTACTTGTGGCCAAATGTAATCCTGAGTCTAAATTTTAAAAAGTCATAGTTCATCTTTTCTCTACGAATTGAAAGGCAGCATTCTGTATGACCAGAGAGGGGTCAGACTGGAGCAAATTGACCCTCAGCTTCAATCCTGGCTTTGCTATTTATTACAATCTTTTTAAAATTTTTTCTTAATGTTTGTTTATTTTTGAGAGAGAGAGAGACAGAAAGAGTGTGAACGGGCGAGGGGCAGAGAGAGAGGGAGACAGAGAATCTGAAGCAGGTTCCATGCACTGGAACCTGTCAGCATTCCAGCTGTCAGCATTGAGCCCGATGCGAGGCTCGAACTCACAAACTGTGAGATCATGACCTGAGCTGAAGTCAGACGCTTACTGACTGAGCCACCCAGGTGACCTACTATTTATTACATTCTAATATTGGCAAGTAACTTCTCTGAGTCTCAGTTCTTCCATCTTTAGTATGGTGGTACTGATATTTGTCTCACAGAATTTTTAGAAATAATTGAGAAATAATGAGAAATTATTAATAGAATTAATAGTGGCACATTTGGCATATACATTTTTAACAAATGGTGGCAGCCGCTGCTGAGGGAGAGTGTAATGGGGAGCCTGAAGAGGCAAGAAATTCAACTTGGAGTAGGTTCTCAGTAAACACAGATTGAAGTACTGAATGGGCCGTTAGCTTTACACCTGCAGCCACTGAACTCTTCGTGCTCACAGTTCGTTCCAGCGCCCATCTCTTATCCTCAGTGCCACCTGCCTACACCAGAATATTTGGAGCTTTTCTGTGTCCCAACATGGGGTGAAAAGGCAGAGGATGTCCTTATGAGAAATTTATTAGTTATAGCCTAGGTCATCAAAGAAAGGTGTTTGGCTCCAGAGTCAGACAGATGTAGATTAAAAGCCCATGTCCTTATTGGCTGTGTGATTTTTGTCTTCTGTGAAATGGGAATAACTGGGTGGTTGTGAGGATGAAATAGGATATTACATGTGTGTAAGCAATTCTTGGCCTTGGTGTGAGGTCCTCTTGAAGATGTAAGGACAAAACATGGCCTTTATCCTTGGGAATATTCACGTATAGGAGATGGGGGCAGAAAGGAGAAGGCCCTCCTTTCACATAACCATAATACAAAATCGATTTAGACTAGTATTTAGCTGTTAAAATGGTTGAAAAAAAATATGTTGACTAGATGTCTATTGTATATTAAGAAAAACAACCAAGCACACATGTATAGTTTATATTTGTCAATGCATGAAAAATTGTTAAATTAGGAGGTAATTTATGGGATGTCGATTAGCATGGCAGGGAAGATGAAAGGGGTTTTAATTTTTTTTTAAAGCATACTGTTTATTTTACAACACACATTACTCTTGAGATATAGGAAGTATTAAAGTTTAAAAAATTGATTCATTAGGCCTTTTGGAGGTAGGTATGGGAAGAGTGTGCTATCTATGAGTTGCATGAGTCACTCAAATGAAAGGTTGGGTTTGGTGGGGTCCTGCTAGAGGAGGTGGGATTTGAATGGTCCCTGAAGGAGGAGTAGGAGATTTTGAGGCGGTAGAAGGGGGAGATGAGCCCACTGGGGTTTGGAGCAAAGGTAGAATGTAGTGAGATGAATTTTAGAGAAAGGTAAGATCCAGAGATCAATATTAAGAGAGGTAAGATATAATGGAGTCACCTCTTAGAGGGTTTTTAAGAGAGTGACAAGGTTATGCTTTAAAATGAGATTCTTTTACAGGTGGGGAGAATTATGAGAATTATGTTATAAAGGTGACTTTGGAAATAGTATGTTGAATGTGACTAGAATATAAGTGGTGAGGGGTGGGGAGAAGGGCAGAACACCTTCAGTCAAGAAAGGCATACAAGTGAAAGTTGAATTTTAATGGGAAATAGGATGAATTAAGAATTGGACACCTGCAATTTGAGATTCCATCATGACCCACAATAACCTATCTCTGTCTTCTCATTATATAAATGGGTAAAGTAACAGTACCTGTCTCATTAGGTTTTTGGAACGACAGCAGCAAGAGTAATAATAGCTCCTACTTACACAGCGCAAGCACTGTTCTAAGTACCTTAAATATTTTAACTTAGATTTAATCCCTACATCAGCCCTAAGAAAAGACACTGTTATTCCTACATTACAGATGAGGAGCCTGAGGCACAGAGAGGCTAGATGAATTTCCCTAGATTGTTTGTGTTGGACTCCGTGTTAAATGCAGGTAGGTACAGTCTCTAGGGTCAGAATATTCAACCACTTCATGTTATTGCCTCTGGCTTATTTCTGGACTTGGCATTGTCAGAAGCCATTAAGAACTGTTAGTTGATGTATCTACACAAAGGTGTTAAGAATTTGAAATTTAGGTTTGGAGTTTAGGCAGAATCCTAGATTGATGAATCATTTCCATGGAGCTGTTACACAACAATTAAAGGTAGATGAACTCACTACAGAAGATGATGTAGAATAAAAAGGGAAGCAAGTACAGAGCCTTCAGGGAACTCTTCTTTTTTACACTTTATGTATATTTATTATTGTTTATAGTCCAATATTTTTAAATGACTAGAAAATATGGGACAAGGAACCTTGACAGGGTATGGTATACTGAAGTTTATTTGAGTCTAGTGTTGATAAATTATTTCTAGGCCATGGAAGTTTTTTTATTTTTATTTTTTTTTTATTTAAAAAATTTCTTTTTTTCAACGTTTATTTATTTTTGAGACAGAGAGAGACAGAGCTTGAACGGGGGAGGGGCAGAGAGAGAGGGAGACACAGAATTGGAAACAGGCTCCAGGCTCTGAGCCATCAGCCCAGAGCCTGACGCGGGGCTCGAACTCCCGGACCGCGAGATCGTGACCTGGCTGAAGTCGGACGCTTAACCGACTGCGCCACCCAGGCGCCCCAAGGCCATGGAAGTTTTTAATGTCAAGAAAAGATGTCCTCTGTTATGGATAAATAATGAGTACAGTTCATCTTGCATTTGATTTATTTTTGGAAATCCTAGAGTGATGCCAATAATTTGCTGAAGCACAACAAACCATAAAATACTTCAGAAAGAAATAAAAGGCAAAATTAAAAATTTAGTTATTGCTATTTGTTAGGCTGTGTACAATATGTCAAATGTTCCCAATTTTTTTATTTTTTATTTAAATTTTTTAATGAAAGATGACATACAGCATTCTATCATTTTCAGGTGCATGACATAATGATTCGACAATTCTGTACATTCTGCAGTGCTCTCACCACACTAGATGTAGGTACCACCTGTCACCATACAGTGTTATTGCAACGTTATTGACCATGTTCCCTCTGCTACACTTCTAATCTCTGTGACTTATTTATTTTGTAACTGGAAGTTTGTACCTCTTATCCCCTACCCCCTTCACCTATTTTAAAGAAGATGCAGAATAAAAAGAGAAGCAAAGTACAAACCGTCAAGGAACTCTTGGCGTTGAGGCATGATGAGGCTAAAGAAAATTTATAAAGGAGATAGAGCGCAAACCACCAGAGAAGGGGAAGATGGTGACAGCAAAGGGAAGAAGCACACCCTACACAAGGGAACTGTCCTTGCCATCTGGCACAACAGACCCGTTACAAGGACGGGTCAACTGCCACTGGTCCAGCTACCAGGTCATTTGTGAACTTGGCGAGTGTACAGTAAAACCTTAGATTGCGGGTAACTTGTTCTGCAAGTGTTCTGCAAGATGAGCAAACATTTCTAATAATTTGTTTTTACATTTTTTTAACGTTTACTTATTTTTGAGAGAGAGAGAGACCGAGCACAAGCAGGGGAGGGGCAGAGAGAGAGGGAGACACAGAATCTGAAGCAGGCTCCAGGATCTGAGCTGTCAGCACAGAGCCTGATATGGGGCTTGAACTCATGAACTGTGAGACCATGACCTGAAGCGAAGTCAGATGCTCAACCGACTGGGCCACCCAGGCACACCTCTAATACATGTTAATTTGGTAAGTGAGCAGTGTCTTGCCCTATGAGTCGTATGTGATGCCAAGTGTCACATGATCACAGCTGAGCCAATGGTTCTTGAAATTCACTCTTAAATACTAGTGCTTTGGATTACAAGCATGTTTCCAGAACGATTTATGCTGTGAACCAAGGTTTTACTATATTTTCATTAGCCCAGTAGAGATGGAATCCAGAGTGCAAAAACCTGGCTATTACAAGGGAGGAGATGAGCTGCAGGTGGCCCATTAGCCCAGACTTTCAAGGAATCGGACGAGGAGAAGCACGCTGCGACAGCTTGGCTTGAGGCAGGCACAGGTACAGGGGGTAGTGTGAAAGCAGCAAAAGCAAGGGGGGGGAATGAGTACAAAGTCTAGGGGAGGGGGCCACAGATGGATTAAAAATCAGGGGGGCGAATGCCTGGTTAGCCTTGAACTCCATAAGAACTTTCTTCAGATAGGATGGAAGAAAGGATGGGGGAAACAGAAAAAAATGTGATTGGAAGCGATAAGAGTTGAGTAAGTTCACCGCAGGCAGTCTGCATTTTTTTCAGTGTAATAGGAATCAGTGAAAGGAAATTCATAGACAGGCGACTTAGGCTCCTGAGAGGCTGGCTCTTGGGGATTATTGGTGCAGAGGAAAAATTTGAAAGAATGACCGAAGTCTCTCATCTAAACAATACAAGCTGACACATTTGTCGGGATGTGTCTCCAGGCAGGAAAGTAATTTATTGAAGTGGAAAGTGGTGGCTACAAAAAGAAGAGGAGAATGAAATGAGACAAAGGAAAACTTGACTGTATTTGAAGGAGGAATTTTTAGACCACCAGACTTCATTGTTCACAGAACCACTTCCCTGGGGAAACCCAAGTGCTCCGAGTGGTGAGAAACAGCCTGAGTTTGGTCAGAACTGACCCGCCAAAGCATGGCAAAATACCCTGTAGAAGGTGTCTGTGTTGGATGCTGCTTGTGGTTACGGTCTTCTATAGTCTTTGGTTTAACGGATGGATTTTAGAGTGATCTTTAGTCGGAAACAATGCTGAGTTGTAGTATCTCAGGAGATTTGTTGTCGTAATGACCTGAGGGGGTGGGGGGAAAGGACCAAAGGGATTTGGTAATTAGGAGCATGGAACTAATGGAGCACGCCCATCAGTCCAGCCTTGGATATTTCTGGGTTTGCTCTGAAGGATATCAGGAGTGCTCACTTCGGCAGCACATATACTAAAATTGAAGGATACCGGGAGGAACTTACCCAGGTGTGTGTAGCATTTTAGATAGGTATGGTGTTCCTGAGTTCAATGGTTCTCAGTGGGGCTGGCCACATAATTTTTGGAGCCCTGTGTAAAATGAAAATGTGTGGCCCCTCGTTCAAAAAGCAGGGGGAAAAATCCATGTTAAAGGTACTAACATGAAAAGCTTTTCCTTTTCTTCTATACTTTCTTGACTTGTTCTCGTGCTTGCTATTTAATAGCATTCTAAGTGAAGGAAAATTAAAAATTTAAATTATTAGCATGATTTTTATTTCTTATATGGTACAGCCAGCGTTAAGTGTAAATATAAGAGTATTTGAAGGGCGCCTGGGTAGCTCAGTTCGTTAAGCATCTGACTTCGGCTCAGATTTCATGGCTTGTGAGTTGGAGCCCTGCGTTGGGCTCTGTGCTGACAGCTCAGAGCCTGGAGTCTGCTTTGAATTCTGTGTCTCTATCTCTGCCCCTCCCCTGCTTGTGCTTTGTCTGTCTCTCAGAAACAAATAAACATTAACAAAAAGAATTTAAGAGCATTTGACACATCTGCAGAATTACTGAAATCACACACTTCATATTTTGTAATTTGTACATGCACATGTGTATTGTTCTTACCAGAACGTGGAAACACTGTTCAAAACTAACTCACTGCTGCTTTTTTTCTTTTAAGTTTATTTATTTATTTTGAGAGAGAGAGAGAGAGAGAGAGAGAGAGAGAGAGAGAGAGAGAATCACAAACAACCTCTGTGCTCTCAGCACAGAGCCGGCCGTGAGGCTTGAACTGGATCTCTATCTAATAAACTACGTGATCATGACCTGAGAGGAAACCAAGAGGTCGATGCTTAACCCAGGTGCCCCTTATCTGACTACTTTTTTATTTCACTGCTTGATACATGCATTCTATCAGGCTTTGTCTTACAGAAGAAAGGGGCTGGCTTGAAGGAAGGACTGAAAGGAAGGAGAACCATGGGTTGCCCTATCTCTCCTTTTCCTTCTGTGCTATTATTTTCGGTGTACATGGTTGGCTAATAGTGGGAAGTAATAAAAAAGGATATGATAGGATTCTTTGGTTGTTTGTATTTCTTAGAAAGACATTGCTTTGTTTCTGTGTGCTGAGCAAGTTGTGGTTTCTTTGAATGGAAAGCACAGCTTCTGGGAGCTGTCAGCATTCACCTGCCTGCTCATTTGGTTACATTGGTAACACAGCTACCTTGACCTAGTCTTGCTAATATCCCATGCATCATGAATCTACAGAAATTCTGTGCTCTTGAGGTATTGCAAACACGGTGTAAAAATGGCAGCCACACATATTACATGGGATCTCCTCTGCTCACACATTGCCCCTTCAGACCTCCCTTATAAAACACAAGTTCAGAGTTAAACTAAGAATCTCAACGGGCGCCTGGGTGGCTTAGACAGTTAAGCTTCTGACTTTGGCTCGGGTCATGATCTCATAGTTGGTGAGTTTGAGCCCTACATTGGGCTCTGTGCTGACAGCTCAGAGCCTGGAGCCTGCTTCAGATTCTGTGTCTCCCTCTTTCTCTACCCCACCCCCACTTGCACTTGGTCTCTCTCCATGTCTCAAAAATGAATAAGTGTTAAAAAAAAAAAAAAAAAAGAATCTCAAGATGACGACAGCAGAGCATTAAACCAAGTGTGGACCCTTTCTGAACATAGGGTCCTGTGTAACTACACAGGTCACAAGTTCATGAGGACGGCTCTGTTCTCAGAAGTCAAAGAGCACACTCTTAAGCCTGTATGCCTCTGGTCTTAAAGATTCACTCACCTTCATTATCAAAGTTGCAATGGGTCAGGTTTGTGTCTGGTATCCTAGGGACCCTCGCCTTGCCATCATCACTGGTATTTTTGCCTTTCATACATTTTTGAATCACTCTCCATTGCTTCTGCCATTGCCTTGGTTTACATCCCTATCAGCTCTGAAGTAGACCCTGGGTGTCTAAATGGGATATCTCTCCCTGTTGGATGAGGGATTGTGTGGAAGCTGGTGGTGTGGGCAGTGAAAGAATTCACCTGAGGCAGAACAAAAGCAGCTTGTCTGATGGGCCTGTCTGTATTCATCCAGGTGGTCGCTGGGGGCCCTTCCTACATTCCATTGCTCAAGCCTGTTTGCCTAAAAGTGGCCTCTACAAACCCTGCAGCTCGTTTGTAGATGTACAACAAAACCCTGTACTGTACATCTCCTTGCCAGACAGATCTTCAAAATAAACCTTTGGTTTGAGGCCACCCTGCCAGCCCCAAAGCTTTACTTGACCTCCCGTGGGCTTGGCAAGAGTTTTTAATGGCAAGACTGGTGGTCCTTCAGTTGAGACTGAACGGAGACAGGTTTCGTTTGACCTACACAGTATTTAAAGAAATTGAAGCCAGTACTTCAAGTTTGGGAGATTTCACCTAATTGAAATGCAGATTTTAAAAGCAGGCAATCTGGCTGCTCTGGGCTCTTGTTTCCTTAGGTTGGGCTGATGCCCTTAGAGAACAGGAGGACCTGTGGATTTGGGAAGGAAGACGTTTGGATTTACTTTTAGGGCAGATTGACTCATTATTCTGGCAAAATCATCACTTTCCCTTAATGCAGATTTAAAACAAGCATCTGTCTGTTGTTCTCAGGGAAAGCTGATCTTTTAGTGTGAGAAATTAAGTTCTCCACCTGCATAATGGAAGTTGAATGTATGCTTTGTAGCAGCCCTTGCTTTTTTTAGGAGAAATGTTTCTTCGGTGTCACCTGGTCAGCGTCCCCACTGGTCACCTTGTGACCTCGTCTGGTCTTGACCTCTTTCTCCAAGCTTGTCTTCCCCTGTCCTGCTGTGCTGAGACCCGGCCTGCCCCTCTGGAGAGCTTTAAGCCCAGCCCCACCTTTTCTGCTTCGCTTGTTGCTCCGCTCTTTGCTTGAACCTTTCCTTGTCTTTCCTCTAGGCCCAACTGAGGCAGTTCAGGAAGCTCTTGTTGCCGAGAGCCTGCGTGGAAACTCAGCCCTCAAACTCTGCTGGAAGCAGGTAATTAAAATTTTGGATTTTTAAATGCTCGAGCACCACGTGGGTAGTACATTCAGGTTGTTTTTGAGGGTCCATTCCGGCCCGATGATTTTGAAACACTCTAATTCGTCCAGTGCCTGTGCCTATTTATTGCCAGTATCTAGTTGGTTTTTGAAATTGTGCTTTGGGGAAGGAGCTTTATTCGCACTGTCTCAGCGAATTAGGAGGGCAGCACTAGTATGGTCTCCCTTTGACAGATGAGGAAACGGTTTTCTCCAAAACCGACGCTCTAAAGAGCTTATCCTTGCCTTATGTCTTATTTCTTCAGATAGGTTGTATACTTGTCGAAGGCTGTGACTGGGCCTTTGTTGCCAGGCTGTGTCTGTTACTGTCAATACATGTTTCCGTGACAAGAGAAATGGTTTACTCAGCCAGTATGCACCAAGGCATAGACAAGGCTCCATGGGGGTGATGCAAAGGATATCAAGTAGGAGAGATGGGTGGGCAGCAGTTAATACTAGAAGGTATGCCTCCGACCTGTGCACAAATACAAGTATAGAGTTTTGGATCTTGGGCTTTGAAGTTAGATGGGCCTAGCTGTGTCTGTTTCCTCATTTGTAAAATGGGGGCAATAATAGCTTATCATTGGTACCGCTGGTTTTCAGCTGGGGTGATTTCACCCCGTAGGAGTCAGGAAACATTTCTCATGTTACAGCTGGGGATGGAGGGAGGACTGATGTCCAGTGACTAGTGTCCAGGGATGCCACTGAACACCCTTCAATGCAAGGGACGTAACCAGAAATTACCGGCTCAAACTGACAGCTGGTGCTGAAGGTGAGAAACCCTGCCTTGTGGGTTTGTGAGGATGAAACCAGACCATGCATGCCATCTCAAAGATTGTAAAATCAAGCCTTGAGGAGGGTGAATCCCAAAAGGCTCTGTGTCAGCGGCATCTGTGATCCTTGCCAAGGAAAACCCTTGTTCTAAGGATTTCATGCTCTCCTGTTTAGAAGACTCAACTGGAGAATGTTTGTGTTACGCTGTGTGCTAACATGAGCTGGCTGCATGTATCGGAGCTGTGAAAACAATTGTTAATTTTTAGGGTGTTCCTGGTAAACTTCCTGCTTGCTTAACTAGTTTGTTCTATGATAATTTTGGTGTGTGGGTTTAAGTCCTCTCTCTGATGGAAAATATTCTGGTTAATGAATTTCCAAAATATGTTTTGGCAAGTGGGATGTGAAAAGTTCTTGTTTTCACATCAACAAGCCTCATGTTTTTCTAGTCCTAGATTTAAAACAAGGCCACCCTTCCCCCTGTTTACTGTCTTACCTGCCCACTGCACAGTGTTTGGGTATTGGTGGGAGTGGTTTGGAAGGTTGTTGGATTTCCATCAATTGTTTGTTGTAGATTTGCAGGGGAGATGGTTATTTAAATCTTTTGTGACTTCAAAAGTAATAATGCACCTTATGGACGATTTTAGTAGCATAGAACAACCATAAAGACACAGTTAAAAAAAAAAAAAAGTCTTCAGTAATCCTACCACACAAAGGTACAACTATAGTTGCTGTGTTTCTTTACATTTTTTTATTTGTACTTTTCCCCATATTTGAAATATTGAGTATGTGATTTGTGTCCCCCCTGTATTTTATTTAACATTGTTTTATTTGCCCTTCCCCACCCTACAAAAATAAGTGTAAATATTATTTCTTTTTTTAAAACATTTTTTTATGTTTGTTTATTTTTGAGAGAGAGACAGAGTGGGAGCAGGGGAGGGGCAGAGAGAGAGAGGGAGACACAATCTGAAGCAGGTTCCAGGCTCTGAGCTGTCAGCACAGAGCCCGATGCAGGGTTTGAGTTCACGGACCATGAGATCGTGACCTGAGCCGAAGTCGGACGCTTGACCAACTGAGCCACCCAGGCACCCCTGTAAATACTATCTCTAAAGACTGTAAAGTATCCTATATAGGGATGTTTCTTGATTGATTTAATCCCATTGAGGAGGCTGTTTTCAGTATTTGATGAGTGTCTTTATGCAGTCAGCATTTTCTGTATAGATCATTTTTTATCTTTTTTTAATGTTTATTTTTGAGAGAGCAGCGAGAGTGCAAGAGAGAGATAGGAGGGAGACAGAGGATCCAAAGCAAGCGCTCAGTGCCGAGCCTGATGCGGGGCTGGAACTCATGAACTGTGAGATTAAGACCTGAGCCGAAGTCGGATGTTTAACTGACTTAGCCACCCTAGTGCCTCCAGATCCTTTTTATCTTTGTCATAGATGACCAGAAGTAGAACCAAAGGATGTGCATGCATATGAGTATCTTGGTTGATATTGCTATTGGTTGCCAGTAAAGTTTGTACTAAGTTTTGCTGCCATTAGCAGAATGATTTCTCATTTTAATAATATTTGGCAATTTTCTAGGAGAAAAGACTTTTGTTTTTCTTTTCTTTTTTATTTGATATTAATGAGATCAAACATGTTTATACGACTGTTGACTGTATTTCCTGTTAATACTTCATGAACTTTGCCTGCTTATTATTTATTATTGGGAATTAGTATCTTTCTTGTTTGCCGTAAACTATGTGTTTTACTTAATCCTTATTTACCTTTTATCATTGTTATTATAAATATTTTGACTTCGTTTTTTTCCCTTCAATTTTCTATTTGGTTTGTCTTTCAATTTTGTTTTTAGTCATATAGAAATAGAAAATTTTTATGTAGTCAAATCTTGATTTTCTTTTCCACCATCTTTCACCTTCTTTTGTCTATATTGAAATGAACCCTTTGTATTTTGGACGTGATTATACTGACTTGTCAGTGTTTTAAAATTCTCTCCCCACTGTAGACTGCTATAGAGTTTCTTAATGAGGATAAATGGGCTTCAAGAACTTGGTCTTATATGGGCACCCATTGTGTACCATGGAAAACACTCCACGTCTCTGTGTGAGTGGGTTGGGTATGTGTGAGTAGGGAAAGTTGATGAGAAAGGTTGAGGCTCATGTTGGGCCGTGGCTTGTTTGGTTTTGTTTTAATTTCCTTTCCCACAGGGTGGAAGCGAGCTTTCCTGAAGGCAGGGGCTTCCACAGTTCTCACCTGGCTGAGTCACCGGGGCCAGCAGCTTGCTGAGCAAACGGTGGCTGTGCCTGGCACAGAGTTGGCCCACAACAATTATTTTATTTGTCTAGTGCCTGAGAAGGTATACTGAGCAGAGGCTGGCCAAAGTCCCCCCCCCCCCCCCCCACTCCTTACCCCTGAAGTTTTATTCTCTTTGGCTCCAGGCTCTGTGTTGCTCAGCCTCATCAAGGTCACTCCCTGGCCTGTGAGGGGCTCCCTAGGTGCAGTTCACCAGCTGAAGCTTGAAGAGGAAGGTAATCATAACAAATAGTGCTTGCTTCTTTTGCAAAACGCTTTCACTACGGCTTTTTTATATGCTTCTCACCTCAACCTTATGAGGTTAAGTACTATTTTCATCTCCATTAATTTGGAGGAAACCACCACTCAATAGAAGCATAATTAAAATCTGGAGCTTCTGACTCCAGAGCTGATCCTCTGTGCTTCTGAAACAGTTCTGTCATTATGATTTCTGGTTGTGATTTCTCGGTGGTGCTATTGGGCAGAAGGTAGCAGCAACTTTAGGTTTTGGAATCAGGCATAGCTTGGATGGGATTCCAGGAGAGTCATGTCTTAATATTGTGACTTTGCTACTTGACCAGCCTGAGCCTTGGTTTCCTTGTCTGTAAATGGAAACAACAATGTCTACCTTGCAGGGATGTTGGAAAGTTTAAGTTGAGATAATCTATACAAGACTCCTAGAACAGTACCTGGCTCACTAATTGTGGGTGCTCGGTAATGATTGCTTCCTAGTCTCAAGGCTCAAAATGCTACTGTTCTTTTTTGTTACCAGCATTTCAGAATAACTGGCAAACCTTCTCAGACTTGTGAAATTTTAGTAAATATTATTTATATTTCAGTGCAAGAAACATTTGTTTATCTGGCCTGCTTATTTTCCTATTGAGTAGATGTTCTTCCCTGTTGTGGATATCACCTGCCTCTCTGAAATCCTTCTGCTTGGAGAACTTTGTGATGAATCTCCAGCTTAGTCCTGTACTCACAGCCAAAACAAAACATGTTTTGTCTACATGTTTATGTAAAAGCACGGACCGTTTTTTGGAAGGGCCATAACCCAGTCATTCCTTTACACATAGTTGAGATTTTTGGCATCTTTCATGGAGTTGTTACTTGTCCCCTGTTATTATAAACATTCAGGTAACAAAGTAGTCTTAAAAAGAAAGTTGTAGAAAATCACGAGAAAAGAGAAAGTTGCTAAATAACTCTGGATACCAGTTGTTAATTAAATCTCATTTTTCAGACCCTGTACAAAGTGAGTTGGATTTGATTGGTCCTTATGCTAGATTTGGTCATCCACCTAAAAAGCCTCCACTAAAGAGGCAGAAAGCCTCTTTCTGCCTAAAGAGTTTCAACATGAGGACTGTCTTGCCAGTTAACTTCTATTGTATGTTTATTCAGACTTTTTCATTTTAATAAATTGAGCCAAGTAATTATATATGTTAGCTTAGAGTTGTATTATAATCCAATGCAGCCTTGTTTCTATGGAGTTAAAGATAATGCCTTTCGGCAATCTTCTTCAAAGTGTTTCTTGGATCTTATTTATTTTTTGTTCCTGAAGCCACAGTTGCATTTTCAACAATACACCCTCTTAGTATTGGAAAGGGGAAAGGTTAATGTGAATGGGGCCTTAGTGGGTTAATAACTAACCTTGTTCTTATTCTGGGAAATTTAAATCTGTTGTCCTATGTTTTTTCCATTCCCGCCACCCCCCCCCCCCCCCCCCCGCCCCGGCCCCGCCATGGTAGGAATGGAGAGACAAGGATGGGAAAGCTTCTTTTTAATGTAATTTATATAAGTTACATAAATTAGAGTCATAAATTAGTTGCATTTTTATATAATTCATGCCATATGTATATGCTTTACATAACACATGGATACAGTTAAGTATCAATGATTAAGTGAAATTTACATGATTTCTGAGTTCCCTCTTATATCTAGAGTTCAAGGATCAAAGTGAGTGCACTGTTGGCCAAATCTCATGACTATTGCAAAGTGAGTGTAGGACATTGTAAAATGCTATGCTCCACTTTAATGGTCAGTAGGCAGTTGTTTTCCTAAAATTCTGGGCCTAATGTTTGATTTCTTAATTTGTAGCCAGAGTGGACATTTGGGGGCAGAGGTGGGAGTGTTGATAATGGTGGAGAGAGTAGATTAAATCTGGAAGAATAAAATTGGTGCTGATGTGACTATTAATTAACAGGATACAAAGGACTAAAGATTGTGCTTTGTGATCACAAGATAACAATCCAGTTGGGCAGCCCTGAGCCCATTGCGGATCAGCCAGATCGTTTTGGCACCAGCCCTTTGAAACAAAGCCTGAGAACCCAGCGAGTTTTACCAGGCATTTCTTGTTGCTGGCTGGCTGGCTGGCTGGCTGGCTGGCTGGCTGGCTGGCTGGCTGGCTGGCTTATGGAGTAAATAGAGTAATTAGCTCTCATTAGCACTCCCACAAGCTGTAATGCATCCACCTGAGGCAGAGAGACGCTTGCTTCTGTTCCTGATGTTCCTGAAAACGTTGAAAATCCCCATCGATCTCTTCAGTACAAGCATTTTTGCGTTGCAGAAACAGAATGCCAAGTTGGCAAGAATAAAACCCACCAAGTGTCTCAAATGACGGTAGCAAAGCCTGCTGACCAGGGTGGAAGGCTTTCCTAAGAACAATGACTGTGTCTAAGAAAGTGGTGAGCCTTTTAATATAAAGCCTTTTCTTCGCTCTCCCCGCCCCAGTGCCCTCTTGTGTATTCGACTGATAGGAACCAGGTTAGTCAGAGATACTGAACCCTTGTGGTCATATAACTTGATCTCCTTAGCCTCTTGTCAGCTAGACTTTAGAAGTTGTGGTACCAACAGAGTATCTGCGTTGTTTCAAGTCCTTGAGAAAGAGAGACCTTGGAGGGTGGTTTGTGGCCCTGTTCAGGACCACCTGCTGTTGATAATCCATGTTCCTATGGAACAGATCTGTAGTTATGAAGGTGGAAGCCAGAAAGGCCGATGGAGGAGGGAGACAGAGTCTTGGGGGCTTTGCACACAATCCTGGAGAAATACATAGGAAAATTGCAAATGGGTAGATTTTATGGGAAAGGATCTTGAACCAAGAATCTGGCAATCTAATCCCAACATTGATCAGGTGTGTGATCCCGGGTAAGTCATAAAAGTGAGGTAATCATACCAGCCCTGCCCTTACACGGAGAGCTGTGAGGGTCAAAGGAGACAATGTGTAAAAAGCTATAAAACATTAAGCAGGAGTGTGATTTTAAGTTGAGATTTTCACATGGAGAACATTATCTTCATTTTTAACCTTCTGAACCCAAACCTTTGGTGATAAGATAACAGACACTGTGCAGGTATCTGCTTTTGCTCTGACTTCTACTTTTGTGACATCCCTAATGCCATTCTGGGCCCTATACTGGGCTAGGGGGCCTGAGTGACTGGTAGATGGTTCCTCAGGGTTTTCTGGGAAGTGGTACTGTCTCCTGTTCGACGCTGTAGCAGTAGCTCTTGATTCTTGCTCAGGCCTGTCTGCCGTCTGCTTTCTTGGGGATGCAGCAAATACTACAAAGTCATCAATAACCTGTCAGCTCTAAGAGTTCTCTGTTATTAAAAGTTTGAAATACTGGGGATAAGGTGTTTAGGACTTAATGTCATACTTACATGTAGAACTGTTCTTTTTAAGTAGCTTTAGAATGATTTCCTAGGATTTGAGGTTATGAAGCAAGTGTGCCTTATGTGGGGAGGGGCGTACTCCATTGGCTAAGGTTGCAAACATCAGACCTGGCATCCGTGCTCTCGTGTCAGTTTTCAGTGCCACGTGATGCTGTGACGTGCAAGTCACTAGCCTGGCAGTGTCTCACCTTCTTTACTTGTGAACTGTGATACTCCTGGGCATTATTTAACTCCTGTCCCTGTTGACTGTATCGGCTTGGTGTTCAGAAAGTGATCGGGATTGATGATCAGAATGTCTGTAATTATTAAATCAAGTCACATATTTTTCAAAGATTGTTTTCGGCCTTCATTGGACCTCTGATAGCATGTCTTGATGGAACATGTCTAGGACCTGTAACTCCCTCAGTACAATTTTAAAAATAACTTGCTGAGCTTAGAAAACAGCCTGTCTTTGAGGTACACTGGAAGCATGCTCAGCCCAGGAGTTGGGTGCTGAGGGATTTTAAGGGTGAGGAAAAGGCAGTGGGATTTGGTGGAGGAGAAGCTGATCAGCAATGCAGCAATACAGCTGATCAGCAGTAATGGAGGCCCCAGCTGTGCTTAAGGGGAACTCTCGAGTTGGGATGGGCCTGTGGTGGCAAGGAGCTGGACGTGTGTATCCCTGAATCACCCCATTGCTGGCAACTGGGCACCCCTTCTGGTGGCTTAACCTTGAGTGAAGCAGTGTCCTGCGGCTGGCTGGGGGCTTTCCCTGTGAGCTGTCAGCAGCTGGGGAGGAGTGCAACTGGATCTAAAAATGGGGTTCGGGGGTGCCTGGGTGGCTCAGTCGGTTAAGCTTCTGACTCTTGGTTTTGGCTCAGGTCATGGTCTCACAGTTTCGTGAGTTCGAGCTTCATGTTGGGTTCTATGCTGGCAGCATGGAGCCTGCTTGGGATTCTCTCTTCCTTTCTCTATGCCTTCTCCCCTACTTGCTCTGTCTCTGCCTCTCTCAAAATAAATAAATAAAAGTTTTAAAACTGGGATTTGAGTGGAGCACACCAGTGTCCACTCCCCTGTCCCAAAGAATCTAACCCCTTAAAAAAATAAACAGTAATAGAGAACACCAAAATCTCAGCATATATGGTAAGTCTCTTTATCTGCAAAGTTAGAAACTTGGATCCCATAGCAAAACTGAAGGAAGAGGTCATACCCTTTTGTTAATGACAAATCAACAGATCTCTAGCCTTTCGGAAATTTTTGAGATGCTTGGGTAATATTTGTACCTGTTGATGGTGTAGCTGGGGCCAGCTTCTGTATATGTGAAATGGCTGACCTGTACTTGAGTAATTTTTCCCAAATATGAATTACTGCATGTTTAGAATAGTAATCTTATGTGTGCATAAATGAATTTGTCTCTGGGATATTTAACTCAAGTTGATTTTATAGAATTGGTGGTTCATCACCATAAATGTCAGGCAAGCAGGTTAAGGCACACAGACCATCAGACCTGGAACTTTCTAGGGGACCCTATGGACGGAGGGGAAATAATGGCAGAATATAGCTTCTGTTGAAGTTCCGGTCACCTGACAGGGCATCTTAGTGTGGTTGAGGATGATAATTTAGGAGTTCTGTTGCCAAAGGATAAGTTAATGGGCTTTGAAAAAAATGAATGAGTTTTCTGGCATTTCCAAAAGCCAGTTGTACTCCGCAAATATCTGAAACTGTCTGGCATGGTGTAACTGGGATGGGTAAGCAAGGGTAAAGTCCTGCGTCTTTTCCAACCTCAGATTAAGTCATATCTGCAAAAGTGAACATGGTTCTTCATCATTTCTATCTTCTAGTGAGTGAAGGAGGTGGTGGGTTCTGCTGGCCCATCATCTCTGTAGTTTGAGTGTGTTGTGGGGCCTGGAGGTAAGGAAGGCTGATGATTTGGGGCTGGCACAGAGCCAAGGTGTGTGTTCTGACCACTGGGTTTCACTTCCCAGTGAGTCCCTGTCAGCTCCTATGTAACCCTTGTATCCTTTGTCTTTTTGCTCGGGAGCTCCGTAATGCGAGTCACACGAGATGTTACTAACCTGTTTGTTTCTGTTACAGGTGTAGTGGAGAGAGAAATAGGTCACTGTTCCTTATTCAGAAACTGAACAACTGCAGCTGCCATGGTGATAGGTTCTGTGTTAGACACACATCTCACCTCTTGGAGGGATGTGGCGATTTGGTGATTGCATGTCAAGTCGATGAGCTGCCAGCCAGTTTATCGTATTGCCTGGAAATGGGAGATGGCATAAAACAAACTTGCAAGGTTTCCTCAGATGAGAAGGAAATTAATGTAGCATAGTGACTCTGCCGCACCGGAAGGGCTGAGGTGAGTCTGTCGAACACGTGCACTGTGTCGTCTTGAACTCTCCACTTGGATGGTCTTTCTCAGTGTGGTCCCCAGAGCCTACGGTGATCTCACAGTGCAAGGAGCAGGCAAGGCAAGTTATAATGTAGTCTATGTCTTCCTCTGGCTTTTCTGTCTTTGTGACATGCCTACACATGTGCACTGGCATTCTGGAAAGTTCAGACGGGGAATCTCCCAACTACGACTTTTTGTTATGACTCACTTCTGAAAAGGATGAATCAAGAAGAGTTTCTTTGCCAAGTAGTGTGGTACTGTGTAGGGAGAAATAACTGATGTTGGAAGAGAAACTTTGAAGAACCAGAATTTAAACAAAGAACAAGATGGAGGAAGCCTCTATCAAGAAAATGGAAAACCAGAGGTGATCTGGAGGGTGTTGCCTGGAGCTGTGGGAAATAAGTCAGGAAGAAGAGAAATGGAGACAGGTCAAACAGAAAACATTGCCTGTTAGGGCTGACTGCAGTCTGAGGACCGAGGCAGCACCAAGGGGCTTGGAAACCCACTCTACAGGGAACTGCCCCACCCATCCACCTGCTTCTGCCTCCATTCACCTGGAGCAGGAGGGTCTGACACCAGTCTGGGGAGGGTGCTATTTGGCTGTTTTGAAGGCAAGACCTCAAAGTGTGGAGCATCTTGCTTCCTTCTCTAGCTGATGTTGCATAACCTCTCTGAGAGAGAGAACATAGTGGTTAAGGACACAGGCCTTGGAACCACACAGATATCTGCTACTTACTAAGGTGTGACTTGAACTCGGGGCCTCAGAAAACAGGAATGTGGGTGAAATTGGTTGTATTTCATGGGATTATCGTGAAGGGTTTAGCAGAGCACAATGAAGTAAGAGCTTAAAACTGTTGTTACGGGATTTGTAAAATGCTGACACTCTCTGGCCCACTGTCACACTTTGAACCTGAGCTTGGTTTCTGTGGAGAATTAGACACTACCAGGGCTCTGGTGGGTTATTAAAAAACAGCTGCAGGTCCTTGCCAAGGGCTCTGGACGTCCATACACTGACCTCTGGAAAGTTCCCGTATTTAAACCCCTTGATGTTTTCTAGAGACTGCTTCAGCAGGGACATCCACACACATTGACTTGGAATGGGTCTGGGTACTATTTTTAAATCTCCATGGATAATGGGTGCTCGGTTAAATACATGTAAATATTTATTCATCTCCTAAGCATCTTTTGTATACAAGACGGTGGACCCAGAAGCGGTATACCAGGGCTGCCTGCTGTGTGTTTGGGGTTTGCATGATGTTATCGTGCCTTCCTACAACACTGAGAGAGGAAGGTGATATTACCAGTTTCACAGAGATGAAATAACTTGCTCCAGATCAGAGATAATCCCCAATTTCACTGAATGTAAGACCCATTCCAATTGCAGCAGTGTTGGAATGTGAAAAAAAATCTTTTTAAGTAATGAAGTAAATAGAAGAACTTAGATGCTCATTCTTGCCTAATTTCAAAGCTTATGTTATTTTTTTTTATTTTTTATTTTTTTGTCCCATCACACACAAGAACTTGCTGTCGATCTGGTTGGTGGAAATAAAACAAGCACAGATAGGAGAACAGCTAATGTGTTAGGACTTGAAAGGGCAGCAGTAATAATAGTTGGTGTTTATGGACTACTTATGATGTGGCAGTGCTTTCATAAGAGCATTGGACTCTTCACAATTATTCTGAGGTGGATACTGTTATATTGTCTTCTTCACTAAGACAACTGAGATGGGTACTCTTTTTTTAAAGTTTATTTATTTATTTTGAGAGAGAGGGAGAGAGAGGGAGGGAGGGAGAGGGAGAGGAAGAGAGAGAGAGAACCAGTGGGGGAGGGGCAGAGGAGGGTGCAGAGGACTCAAAGCAGGCTCCCGTGCTGACAGCAGAGAGCCTGATGTGGGGCTTGAACCCATGAACCGTGAGATCATGACCTGAGCTGAAGTTCAATGACGCTTAACCAACTGGGCCACCCAGGCACGCCCCTGGCTGGTATATTTTAAATTCAGATCACCTGCAGATTGCATTTCAAAGGCAGCAACATTTTCCTTCCACATCTTTTGAATAGACAGACCTATTGTCAATGGGAGAATTGAACTGCAGTTGATTTTGGGTCAAGATGCCCTTTTGCTGCGATAATCCTTGAGGGTCATTCCCAGAGTGAGTGTCTAGCCAAGCGGTTCTGAACTGCGGTCAGGAACACTGACCCCGTGTATAGGTTGATTGGAGGGATGCCCGGAGCAGAGAAAGACTGTTGGGGTTGCTTTGAGAGATGCCCAGCTGTGGGATGGAACATTGAGGTTGGGACTGAGCCCTCAGATGGGGCTGAGGACGGGGGAGGAAAAATGCATTCATACTCAGCCCACAGTACCAAGGTGGGATTCTAGTTGTGACTCCAAGTCCCTGTCTCACAGGGGTGAAAGGCTCTTCTTTCCTCTGGCTGAGGGCTATCTGGTAACACTGAACTTAATATGCTATGGCATGGCCCTGGTCACTGCCCTAGGTGGGGGGCTGGGGGACATTGAAAATAAAGATGAACTTGGACTTACAGTGATAGGAAGAGAGCAGAACTTTGAGTGGGTGACTGACAAGTCTGATCTCTCCCTCAATACTGCCTCTGTCATCACTCAGTCCAGCTGGGTTGGGGAATGTGCTCCTCAGGGCTCTGTGTGAATGCTGTTTTGTAACCTGTTGTGTAGTGTTCTTCTCCAGCCTTTTCTGGCTTCCTGCTCTCTTAGCTGTCCAGAGGATGAAGGCCGTTGGCTTTCCTGCTGGATAACCCATTTGCTTATATGAGCTGACTTGATGGATCAGCCTGCAGAAACCCAAGAGTGCTCAGTAAAGTTTTCTCTCTGTGGATGTCACCAAAATGCTGGAGATGTGTTGGAAAAGTCCCTGGTGCTTGATGAGTTCGCCACAAGGAGACTTTGTGGTGTGTGGCTAACTCTTTATGGGTAATGGGTTTCCTATGAATTGGTGATTTGTAAGCTGAATAAAAAACAATTCTTGTCTACACAGTTTATCTGTGGTAAGGAAAAGGTCCCTTCAAAAGTACATTGGTCACTTTGGGCCTTATGCTCAGGGACTCAGCGTGCACGACTCCAGAGAGTGCCATTCACATCTTTCACATTGCTGGCCCTCATTTGATTCCCTTAGTAATTCTCCATACCTTTGAGAACATTTTCGGAGAGATCCTCTGTTGGAATAGGGCTGAGATGGAGCTGGCTGTGGCCAAAAATCAAATAATAGTTCCTACTTCTCTTCCCTTCTCCAGTCCTTCAAATTGAACAACTAGAGAGTGCTTTCTGAATTATATGTGTTATTTATTTATATAAATGTGTATTTATTTATTTTGAGGGGGGAGGGGCAGAGAGAGAGAATCCCAAGCAGGCTTCACACTGTCAGTGCAGAGCCTGACTCGGGGCTCGAACTCACCAACCGAGATCATGAAAGACCTGAGCTGAAATCAAGAGTCGGGTGCTCAAATGACTGAGCCACCCGGGCGTCCCATGAAGTATGTGTGTTACTTAAAAAACTAATTAAAGAGGCAATTGATAAGCAGCTCTTGCTTGTGCCTCGAATAAACCTGCTGTTCATAGAACTGAACAGGGCACAAGACGGTGACTTTTGGGAATACCAGTGTTTCAACAAATTTGATCCCGAGAGTATTTAACAGTTCCCATCTGGTTAACTTGTAGACATTAGCTGGCACTCCTGTTAAGACTTCTGTTCCATTCTGGAGCTAACACACAGCCTGGTGTAATCAAGACAACTGTAGTAGAGACGTCTGTGCTGGTAGAGGTAGCTGTCATGCTCTGTTTAACAAAAACGATTTTAAATTGATTATTCCTTCCTTACATATTGCCATTCACCAGATTTCTCAGCCTGGTGAAGCTGTTCATTCTATTTAAAATACTTGCTTTAGGAAAACTGATATTTTCTTCGGTAAAGAAAGATGTGCATTAGGAGGAAATGATTTGGTACTTCGAAGTGCTCACCACAGAGTTTTTACTCAGCATTTTTTATCAGTAATTGGGAGTGATGGTTGAAACAAAGCTGGAAGAGACCACTGGCAACAGAATTCAGAAAATAATCCTTATGAGATGGTATGGTGAAGTGAAGCTGGTACTATTTTAAGTCACAGGGCTATATGTTGTGACTTAAATTATGTTGTGAATTTATATTTAAAAAAGCAACTAAAGGGGCGCCTGGGTGGCTCAGTTGGTTAAGCAGCTGACTTCAGCTCAGGTCATGATCTCACAGTCCGTGAGTTCGAGCCCCGCGTCAGGCTCTGTGCTGACAGCTCAGAGCCTGGAGCCTGTTTCAGATTCTGTGTCTCCCTCTCTCTAACCCTCCCCCATTCATGCTCTGCCTCTCTCTGTCTCAAAAATAAATAAGTGTTAAAAAAAAAAATTAAAAAAAAAAAGCAACTAAAGGGGCATCAGGGTGACTCGGTCAGTTCAGCATTCGACTCTTGGTTTCAGCTCAGGTCATCATCTCATGGTTCATGAGTTCAAGCCCTTCATCAGGCTCCGTGCTATCAGAGCCTGCTTGGGATTCTCTCCCTCTCTCTCTCTCTCTCTCTCTCTCTCTCTGTCTGCCACTCCCCTGTTCATGTGCGCGTTCTCTCTCTCTCAGAAAGAAATAAACTTCAGAAAAAAAAACCTAAAAATGAAGATGAGTTGGTTTGACGAAGGCATCTTGGGGGTTGTCACTGAGCACAAATGTGATGCTGTGGCAATGGAGAGTTGAGGAAAGTTAACCTTACCACATTTAGCAGATATAATGTAATTAGTGTCCAGTTTCCTGGAGAGAACATTCCCTTTGTGCTCTGTGTTGGAGATTCTTGTGCTAGACCCCATCCGCTCCATTTTAAGGAATGGTGCCACGTTGGAACGTTGCCAGCTTTGGGGTGGGGAGATACTATGACCAGAGATCTGGAAATTGTGACCTATTAGGAGTGTTTTGAAGAACTGGAATTTGATGTCCTAGGAAGTTAAAGGAGACAGGACTGCTACTATAAAACTTCTGTCAGCTTGCCAAGCAGAAGAGCTTGTATTGTTTGATCCCTGAGGACAGTCCTCCAGGGAGATGAGGCTGGGGTGAGGTGGGCAAAATGACTCAGGGAAGGCAGGCCCTTCCAGTACCCGAGTGAGTATAGTCATTTCAAGGAGGTGGTGGGGGTTCGTTGAGATGCATCAGAAAACATTTAGACTTTGATAAGGTTCTGTGCTTTTGTAAAATAGCTGGTTCCTTCTGGTTCTTTTAAAAAATTGTTTTATTCAGAGAGAGGGTGGTGGAAGAAAGGCATCCCTTGTCTGTGGCACAGGCCACGGAAAGTAGAACTGCTGGTTTCTGATGAAAGCTGAAAGAGCTCTGGAAATGTGTCTTAACATGGCTTTTCTCGTTTCTTGTTATTGCAGATCCTGCCAGGACTATAGATCCCTGATGCCTTTGTTTGGTTTTGTGTTCTGCATGAGTGAGCTACATAAAAGTGATTATTTTATGCAAAAAAAGATTGCTACCGGGTCCACCCTCCCCTCCGGCCCCCCCCAATGGAAAGTTAAGCCTTGTGTTTCTCTGCTTGGCAGAAATTGTGCTTTTCTGTGGAGGAAATCGTAAATCAGGATTGAAGGCAAAAGATATTTTAACCCAACTCTTTCCCCTTTCTCTAAAGAGTAACGGTCACTTGGCTATGATGCAGCACTGCAAAGACCGAATTAAAACTTTTTACCTGTTGGCAAGCTTGTATTTTCATTGACTCAGATCTTTTTCAGAAATATTATTTGGGAAGGAGGAAGCCCCAATTTTATGTTAATTGTCTTGATCTCTATCTCCTGACCCAAGTGTATTTATTCTTTTAAGCTTTTTGAACACCATTTTACATAAAATTATGAATAACTTAAAAAATAGCCTTATGGTTGAAATAGGCTGTGCATTGAAAAAAAAAACTGTCAATGTTAAACTTACATTTAGTGTTTAGAACTTAAATTGTGAAAACTTACGTTGAATTATGAATAGTGAATACAGAATAGTTTGATATTAACTATTAGCCCATTGACTGAAACTGTTCCTTGAGTACATGTATTGCTTTTAGAGTAAAGTATTTTTTGCTCATTTTTTGCTCATCTTGTTGTGGTTCACACTCTGGTTTCTGCTGGAGAAACAAAAGGTCCAGTGTAGGTTTTTTTATTTCCTACATGGCTAACTATAAGGTTTTTTGACCTACAGATGGCTAATATGGACATTACCATGGCCATCTGGGAATGACAAAGAGCATATTTGTGTTTTAATAAAACACATAAATACTGAAAGAACTATGAGACTTTAATCGTTAACAGTATTTCCATTCTCTGTCAATGGTAACATTTATTATTACAGACTGAAAAACCAGTTTTGAGATATCACCAAACAGAAGCTATCCTGATGATACCCAGAACATTGGTTTAAGACTAGCTGTTGTGGGCTTAGCTTGCATTATAAGTTACACAGATTTTGTGAAAGATTTGTATGAGGTTAGGTTTAAAGGAGTTAGGAATTCAAAATGGAATCTCCTGTTGATTATTTCTTTCTTCCAAGACTTGAATATTGTCCACATTTAGAATTATCATTTACCGAAGGAACAGGAAACTTTCATTCTGTCTAGATTTGTCTTGCTTTGGAACAGTTTTCTTTGTGTATGGTACTTTTAGACAAACATAGCCCTAACATCCAACGTTGACCAGAAGAGAGCAAGTTGGAAGAATGACTTACAGAATTACTAATAAATCATCTAACCTCTCTGCTTCAGATTTCAAACTGGTTACTTCTTGGAATTGTTGGATTGTTGGAGGCTAATAAATTAATCTGTGTAGGCCTGCATTTCTAAGCGAAGTGATTATTTTACATTTGCTCTGGCATATGTATTTGGAGGGAAGGGGGTGAAAGGAGTTAAGAGTCTTAAAATCGCCAAGGTCCCTTTTAGGCAACTTCTCCCCTCCCCCAAAACTCAGCTTTGTCCAGTTGTTTACTGACTTGGCCAAGTAGCTTGGATTTTGTTTAATCTCAGAATCTGAAATTGCATCAAGTCATGTTATTTGATAATCCTCCATGACTGGCTTCATATGTATTTTAGGAAAAGGAAAAAGGAGTCTGCTTTAGAAATCTCATAGCTTGAGTTATTTTTGAATTCATGAAGGAAAATGTTTTCTTCTCTTGCTGAGTGTTTTTGTGTCAAACTAAAGTTTTGAGGAGTAACATCATGGTATTAATACTTTTGTACAAGGAACAGGAATAATCTGAAAAATTAAGATGTGAAGGTGGTTACCAAGTACTTAAAACCATCTGTAGAATGATACTTGATAGAGATTTTTACATGGGTATATTTGTTACGTAAAAGAGCTCTTTCTTTTGAATATTAGCTTATATACTCATGTTATTTTTTACTGTTAGGTCAGTTCACAAAAGATTTCCAACACTGTAGACATATTACATTTTATCTAAGTGTTAAATGCCACCCCCCATAGGTTTTTTTTTTTTTTTTTTTTTTTTTTTATGAACAATGAGTGGTACAGATTTATTGGGGACAAACCTGGAATTACTGGAATGTGAACTGCCTTCTTAAATTTCTAAGTGCTCAGGAAACTTCTCTCTCCCCTACAGATTTCCAAATAGATTCTCAAATTTTGTTTGTTTTCTTATAATCTTGTGAGCTGGGAATTACTCAGTTATTTAAGGGATCCCATTTTATTTGAAGCTCTATTTCTTTATTTCTTGGAGTCAGTTTTTTGAGTCAACAAGGCCTTACCATGCTCTGTATGACTTTGGGTATTTGTGTACAATTTATACATTCATGGGATTTTTGTAATGCAGTGGGTATGTTTGAGTGGAAGTTGGCTCTTGAAATATTTTGGAATAAGATTATTAGGCATTTGATATTTTACAAATGCTTGATTAGCATGCTTACATACTCTGTGTCTTGTAGATTTGTCTTTTCTCTAGACGCTTTCCTGGTGTTTTCAGTATTATTTGGTGTTTAGAACCACTAACTGATTTTATTTATTTAAAAAAAATTTTTTTAAGTTTATTCATTTTTGAGAGAGAGAGAGCTCAAGCGAGCCAGTGTGAGTAGGGGAGGGGTTGAGAGAAGGAGACACAGAATCCGAAGCAGTCTCTAGGCTCTGAGCTGTTAGCACAGAGCATGATGTGAGGCTCCAACCCACAAACAGCGAGATCATGACCTGAGCCAAGGTTGGCAGCTTAATGACTGAGCCACCTGGGCGCCCCACACTAACTGATTTTAAAATGAACAGGGCTACTTCTAGTAATCAGATCATACAACCAAGAATTGGGAGTGCTTGTTTTCATTTTCTGTCTCCTTCCCAGAATGGGAGCAGTATAGAAAAGTGGGCATATGTGTAATTATATAGAATATCACATGTTACGTATCAAACATACTATCTTATATAGGGCAAGAACTATCTTACTCAATTTTTAATTTTTTTTTTTCAACGTTTTTTATTTATTTTTGGGACAGAGAGAGACAGAGCATGAACGGGGGAGGGGCAGAGAGAGAGGGAGACACAGAATCGGAAACAGGCTCCAGGCTCCGAGCCATCAGCCCAGAGCCTGACGCGGGGCTCGAACTCACGGACCGCGAGATCGTGACCTGGCTGAAGTCGGACGCTTAACCGACTGCGCCACCCAGGCGCCCCTCTTACTCAATTTTTGAATGTGGTTGGGGAAAAACATTTGAGTATATACTCCTCCCCTTCCTCCCACAAAAAACACACAAACACAAAACTGCTGCTTAGACTTGAGTAAGACCTATAAATTTGTATAAGTGTTTCATCTTCTGCAAAATATAAGTGTAAAGGAGCATGTATAATGTACACCGTGTGGCCTCACAGTTAGGAAGCTGTGTTATTGTAAAATCTTATTAGCATCACCAGAGGTAATAAAGTTAAGCTTATTAATTTAAACTTGCCATTAACCTATTTTGCTGGGTATAACTCAGCCATAATGATGATTTTTAAGCATCTACAAGTATGTATGAAATTGTTATTGGTGCTAAATATTAATAACAGTTTGTGTTAGTTTTTTTTTTTTTAATTAAAAACACTTTTTCAGCGATAAGGTTTTCTCGTGATTCCTGAGGTTTGAGGAATGTGATGGTTCAAGGGGGAAAAAAAAAAGCCAACCCAATAATACAGTACCAGAACTCTCTGTTATTTTTAAATTGGATCATAGGGATACCTGTGGTATTTGAAACCTAATTATAGTTATACCTCGCAGCATGATTATAAGCTCCTTTCCTTCCAGACATGAAAATTAAATGGTGAAATTTCTCTGCACACATACAGCACCAGTGTGGTACAAACCCTGCTATTTCCCTACATGAGAAAGAAATGTAATTGGGCCAAGTTGACATTGTCTAGAGCAGACACATAGACCAGGAGATGGTAAAGTTGTTTATTCCTCCTCCTCAGAAAACAAAGCACTAAAATCGCCATTTAAACTAGAATGTCGGATGACAGTGACTGAGGCTTTCTGTAGTGATAGAATAAAGTCTGTGTAATATTCTTTATCTGCCAAGAGAATCTGTGTTGACATGATAGGTATGTATTATACGTGGAAATTTCTGTGTATTTGAGTGTTTTCAAATTTTGTAGTCAGAAGTTTGTTCTTGTGTAAAATGATGTTATTGTTTTTGTCAGTCTTGGAAAATCTGAGGTTTTCCCCTCGGTTTTCAAGTAGCTGTCTGTTATCCTGCATTTTCAGTTCAAACTATTGGCTGTTTTTTAAATCTTGTCTGAAAAACTTGAGAGGAATGGAAAGATTTGCCTCAGAGATGAGTTCACAAAACCTTAAGGATGAATTGAACGCAAAGTGAGTCTGTTTGTCTTGCTGGTTTGATTTGGTGTTTGTTGCCAAATGGATTCTGTCAGTCTGGGTTTTTGGTATTAAGTTAGATTACCCTGGTATCATCCTTGAGAGCAGCTTGCAGAGAGTAGATGAAAGGAAACAGCCCAGGTTAACACATGGTCTGTGCCCAATGCATGCTCTCAATTACTCCTAACATATTAGCTGTTCCTTAAAGCAGATCTGGTTGGAACATGGTTGGAGGTAATACAGATACCATTCTGCGGGAGGTGGTGGGGGGGGTGCTCTTATGAGCTGAGTACTGTGTGAGGGTTTGACTTACCTGTAGACAGTCAGATGAGGCGGGCATTAGTACCTCAGTGTGAAGCTAAGTGTAGTGAGATGGATAGTCATCAGGCAACTTGAATGGGCACGGAATCAGTAACCAAATCCAGCCCTCCTGGTCCAGAGCTGGAGAACCTAACCATTCTGTCCCACGAGAGCCACTGTGAGGTTCACTTTGGAACCCTTAAAAACTAACTTGAGATCCTATGCACCAAAACTTTTCTTTGAAAATAATAAGTACAACTGGAAAATGGAAGTCTGTAAATAATCATCTCATCGTAGGGAGGTAATTATTACTAGATATGGTGTTTTGAACTTCAGTTCTTTATTTGTGGAAAAATGGTGCCATTTTTCTTTTGTGCAGAACTCTCTGATGAGGTTTCATCTTCCTCAGTAGGAAATCCCATCCAAAGTCTTTACAGTGACACATAATTCCTGCATCTTCTCCCACCCCCACCTTCCCTAACTTCCTGACCTCTCCTCCAGCTCCTCCCCTCCTCCTTTATTTTGTTGCAGCCACAATGGCCTCCTTTCTTTTCCTCTAATTCTGCTAGCTACTCCTGCCCCAGGGCATTTGCAATTTCTGTTCCTTCTGCCTGTAGAATTGAATGGCTCACTCGTTTTCTTGAGGACTGTGTTCTGCTGGCACTACATCAATGCAGCTTTCCTTGACCAGCTTATAACATCCCTCCTTTCTGAGCTCCCTCTTCCCTCACTCTGCTTTCTTCTCTGCATGGAATTATCACTGTCTCTTATATTTTCACTTGTTTATTTATTTGCTGTTTCTAGGCAGGACTTGGCTTTGTTTATTGCTTTATGCCTAGCAACTAACAACTGTCTGATACTTAGGAGATGCTGCATAACTATTTGTTGAATAAAAAGTAAGTGGAAGTGAGTGTGTGTGTGTGAGCATATATACATGCCTGTGCACAGACACATGCACAGTCATATACACGGTATTTTGCGGCCTCCTTAGCGTTAGGACTAGTATCCCATTATATGGCTATTTTGTAATTTTTAAATTTTGAATAAGTTTTACATTAATTTTTTAGTGTTTATTTCTGAGAGAGAGAGAGAGAGGGAGAGAGAGAGAGCATGAGTGGGAAAGGGGCAGAGAGAGTGGGAGAGAGAGAATCTCAAGCAGGCTCCACTCTATCAGCACAGAGCCTGATGTGGGGCTCGATCTCACGAACAGAAAGATCACGACCTGAGCCCAAATCAAGAGTCAGACGCTTAACCGACTGAGCCAACCAGGGGCCCCTAAATTAATTTCTTTAAAAAAAATTTTTTTTTAAAACATTTATTCTTGAGAAACAGCAAGGAGGGGAGGGTCAGAGAGAGAGGGAGACACAGAATCTAAAGCAGGCTTCAGGCTCCGAGCTGTCAGCACAGAGCCCGATGCAGGGCTCGAACCCATGGACTGCGACATCATGACTTGAGTTGAAGTCAGATGCTTACCCGACTGAGCCACCCAGGTGACCCCCCCTAAATTAATTCTTAATCCTCAGTTTGTCCTTTAAGTGGTAGCTGGGCTTGATTTTATTTTGTCCTCCATCTTTGACTTATAGAGCCACCTAGTTACTAAGTCCTGTTAAGTATCAGTATCCTTATCAGTATCCTTACTAAGCCACTCCTTTTTTATTTTTGTTTATTTTTAATGTTTATTCATTTTTTTGAGAGCAAGACAGAGCGTGAATGGGGGAGGGGCAGAGAGAGACAGAGACACAGAATCTGATGCAGGCTCCAGGCTCTGGGCGTCAGCAAAGAACCCCATGTGGGGCTCGAACTCCGGACCGTGAGATCGTGACCTGAACCGACGTCAGACGTTTAGCCAACTGAGCCATCCATGCGCCCTGCAGCCACTCCTTTTTTAAAGTCACAATTGTGCCATGCTTTCTGAAATATCAAAGGAAATGAGCTATTTTAGATAGCTGAAACCAGATTTCATTCTGATTCTACTTCCAGCTCTTGTGTTCTCACTTAACTTCTAAGCCATAGTTTTGTTGATTATAAAGGTGTTTGTAATAATATTTATTCAGAGTTATTTGTAGGTTTGATCAAAATAATTCATGTAAAACCAGTGCCAGTTCATTATCATACTCTGAAAAATCCAGGTAGATTGGAACCCTTGGGTCATTATTTTTTCCACTTCAGAGTATAAACGAACGTGGTAGGCGTCATTCTAAAGACGCCCTCCTAGGATGCCCTGCCTGTCTCCTGGTTGTTCTGGCAAACACTAATCTGGGTATTGCTGTGTAGGAGCTTTGCAGATGGAGTGAAGATCAGTAGTCAGCTGACCTTAAGATAGGGAGGGTAGCCTTAATTATCCAGGTGAACCCAAGGTAAGTAATTAATAAGCCTTGGAAAGCTGAAGATTCAGTCAGAGAGATGGGGCAGAGAGGGAGGCAGTGGAGGGAGGGGGACCCACGGGGAGGAACATGAAGGGGGCTCACTTGCTATTGCCGACTTTGAAGGAGGCTGCAAGCCAAGTGGCCAACCCCCAGCCCACAGCCCACAGCCAACAAGGAAAAGGGGATCTCAGTCTTACAGCCACATGGGATTAATGCTGCCAACAATCTGAATGAGCTCATCTCCAGAGATTCCAGAAAGGAACACAGCCCTGCCACCACATTGATTTCTGCCTGTGAAGCTTGGAGCGGGGACCCAGCTGGGCCATAGACTGCTGACCCACAGAAACTGTGAGATAACAAATAAATGGTATTTAGGCAGCTAAATCTGTGGTCATTTGTTGTGGCAGCAACAGAAAACTAATCCAGGGAGTGTGAGAGAGAAGACCAACATCTGAAGAGCGTTGGGGCATAGCTGCGGAAAAGACATTTACCAACCTTCATCCGATTCTGAATGAATGTTGCCTTGTTGGGCATTCTGCTTTTCAGGGGTTTATCTGCCGGCAAGACTGGGAAACTTCCATGGAATCAGTGAATGCATCCTTTCCCTTGATCAGCACTGGAGATAGAGGGACACTGATACATTCTAGTAGTCTAACTCTGCCTTGTCAGCCTTTTCATCTCTGCTGCACGTCCTCGTGACAAATGTACTGCATGTTCTTGGATTAAAGTTTATCTTCTACACTTGATGCCCACCTTTTCAGGAAGGAAGTTTGGCTTCTGGCTAAAATTTAGAAAGTGGACTTAGGAAGATTCCTGGAGATCTTTTGGAATTCCTGTGTTCAAGAATACCACCCCCCCCCTTTTTTTTTCTTTTAAGATTTTATTTTTGAGTGATATCTGCATGGGGCTCGAACTTACAACCTTGAGGTCAAGAGTTGTGTGTACTCACTCTACAGTCTGAGCCAACTAGGTGCCCCAAAGAATACTTTTATTAGATGTCTTTCTTGCCATGCCTGTCACCTTTCTTTGTCCACCCCCAATATTTTTAGTCACTTCATGGAAGTTGAATCTGGGTCTATAAGAAGAGAAAGAAACTTGCATGTTATGGGTGGCTAGGCCATTCTTGCCTCCCTCACCAGCTCTGGGACTCTTGCACTCCTCTGCACACAGGATTCCCATTCATCCTTTGTATAATCGTGCATTCGTTCACTGGGCCAGTCCTTGGATATTCAAGTGTGCACCTACCGTATCTTTGTCTTTTTAATAACATACACGCAGGATGTTGTTACAGATGCCAGCTTCATCTATGCAATATGGATTTCTGTTAGCTTTATTTTAATTCTTAAAATTCTTTTTTTTAATAAATTATTCATTTTTTAATTTACATCCAAGTTAGCATATAGTGCAACAGTGATTTCAGGAGTAGATTCCTTAATGCCCCTTGCCCATTTAACCATCCCCCCTCCCTCAACCCCTCCAGCAACCCTCTGTTTGTTCTCCATATTTAAGAGTCTCTTCTGTTTTGTCCCCCTTCCTGTTTATATATTATTTTTGCTTCCCTCCCCTTATGCTCATCTGTTTTGTATCTTAAAGTCTTCATATGAATGAAGTCACATGATATTTGTCTTTCTCTGACTAATTGCGCTTAACATAATACCCTCCAGTTCCATCCACGTAGCTGCAAATGGCAAGATTTCATTCTTTTTGATTGCTGAGTAATACTCCATTGTATATATCTACCACATCTTTATCCACTCATCCCTCGATGGACATTTGGGCTCTTTCCATACTTTGGCTATTGTTGATAGTGCTGCTATAAACATGGGGGTGCATGTGTCCCTTCGAAACAGCATACGTGTATCCCTTGGATAAATGCCTAGTAGTGCAATTGCTGGGTCATAGGGTAGTTCTATTTTTAGTTTTTTGAGGAACCTCCATACTGTTTTCCAGAGTGGCTGCACCAGCTTGCACTGCCACCAGAAATGCAAAAGAGATCCTCTTTCTCTGTGTCCTCGCCAACATCTGTTTTTGCCCGAGTTATTAGCCATTCTGACAAGTGTAAGGTGGTATCTCATTGTGGTTTTGATTTGTGTTTCCCTGATGATGAGTGATGTTGAGCATTTAATATTTTCTTTTTTAAGTTTGTTTATTTTGAGAGAGAGAGAAGGAGAGAGCACAAGTGGGGTAGGGGCAGAGAGAGAGGGGGAGGACATCCGAAGCAGGCTCCACACCATCAGCACGCAGCTGGACGTGGGGCTCGAACTTAATAACAAAGAGTGACATCATGACCTGAGCTGAAACTGAGAGTTGGGCACTTAACTGACTGAGCCACCCAGGCACCCCAATTCTTAAAACTCTTAAGTCACCAAAGCAGTCTGTCTTCATTGTGAAATCCACATAGTAATATAGTATTAAAAAATGAAAGCCTTCTCTTTTCTGTCACTCCTTTCTCATTTCTAATGGTCTGTAATTAACAGAAATGGTTTGAATATCCTCCCAGACATGACAATGGCCAAACACACATACGTATATCCAGAAATTTTGGTTGGTTTATAAAAATGCTTTCATATTGGTATTTTGTTTAGCAGCGTCCTCTTTTCCCTCTCTCATTTTTGTAATGACTACATAGTGTTCCATTGGGTGGGTGTACTCTCTTTATTTACATTTAAATGGTGTCTAGTTACTCATTACCTCTAAAATGTTGCAGTGAGCATGTAGGCACATAGATGGAGTTGCTAGGCAACAGGTATGTGTGTATTTTAAATGTTGATAGATGCTGCTAAACTGTCATTCAATAAAGGGTATTGTTTTACACTCCCTCCCGTGATTTAGTGGGTCCTCTGAAGGACACCCAGGAAACTCTTACCAGTAGTTGGTTCCAAGGAGGGGAACTGAGTGTCTGGTGCATAGGGGAGGGAAGGAGACTCAATTTTGAGAAGAGGTCCTTTGTACCTTCTAAATTTTGTGCCATGGGCTTGCATTATCTGTCAGAGAAGAACAACTGCAGCAACACTGTTAGACTTCCTGTTTTCCCACGCCTTTGCAAATATTGTACGGTAGGCTTTCAAGCCCGTGAAAGGGTCGTGTTGGTTTTTTTTTTTTTTTTTTAATTTTTTAATGTTTATTTTTTGAGAGGGAGAGAGACAGAGTGTGAGTGGAGGAGGGGCAGAGAGAGAAGGAGACCCAGAATCTGAAGCAGGCTCCAGGCTCTGAGCTGTCAGCACAGAGCCCGATGCGGGGCTCGAACCCACGAACTGCGAGATCATGACCTGAGTCGAAGTGGGGTGCTTAACCCACTGAGCCACCCAGGCGCCCCAGAAAGGGTCTTGTTTTGATTTCCATTTCTTTGATTATTAGAAAGGTTGCTTTAGCTTCATTTTATTAAAGTTTAAAATTTTTTTTTAAATTTGGAAATGCATTCTCACTGTAGAAATAAGTAACTGGCATTGAAGGTGGAGGCTTAAGGTCCCCCACTGTGCTCTGTCATGGCACCTCCACCCATTACTGTTCTCTGCCCAGAGCTGCCAGACTACTGGTCTGGGTGTAACCCTCTAGAATTATTCTCTGCATTTAACATTTTGGGGTGTGTGTGTGTGTGTTTCTTTTAAACATAAAGGGACTTAAGGAATATACAGACCCTAAAGGTTCAGGCACTGGGCAGGTCATGAACACTGGGTTTCTTCCCTTTTTACATGCATTTGCTGTGTGAGACATTGTGAATTTGTTAAATGTTGAACTTCTGATCTCCTTCCTTTTTTAAAACTCAAGATAATGTATACAATCCTCTGTGTTTAAGGACAAAGAATGACTGTATTACTTTTACATGTTTATTTTGAGCGAAAGTGAGGGAGGGGCAGAGAGAGAGGGGGAGAGAGAATTCCAAGCAGGCTCCGCACTGTCAGTGCAGAGCCCGACATGGGGCTCCATGTCACAGTGAGATCATGACCTGAGCCCAAATCAAGAGTCAGACGTTTAACCGACTAAGCCACTCAGGCACCCAGAATGAGTGTACTTTTTATCTTCAAAATCGTACCTGCGGATATTTGAAGGGAAGTCAAGTGTGTAGTTTAAAAATTGTCGTCTTTAACATTGATATGCCTCATTTCACAAAAATATAATTCTCTGAACTTACTTCATTATGATTTATGAAGTCTGGTCATGTTTCACTGGTTTTGTTTTTGTTTTTTTCCTTTCCATAAGTGGAAATCTATTCCATGTAATTTCTAGGAGTTGAACAGCAGGGAGGTGAAGATCCACTAAAGGTAAATTTTTGCAAGGCTAACTTTTCCCTTTTGCACTATTTATACTTGCTTTTACTTTCCTTCCCAAGTCTCTCAGTTCTTCCACTTAGCCTCTGATGTCTGTCTGTCCTCTAATGTTTTTATACAGATGATACTTCCAAGTTCCTGCCAGAAAAATTCTGGGAAAACCCTTACCTTACCTTCCAGGTCTCTCTTTGCTCCCATGATGTGTCTTTGTTCTCCCAGGCCACCAGCACCATCGGACCTCCCTTTCCCCCACCCAAGGGTAGGTCCTAGCCAGTCTTCTCACCGAGGTCTCCCCAGCACCCCAGACTTAATCTTCCTGCCTAATACCAGGACTGCCCCGTGACCTCTGTGTCCAGGCTGTAGGGCACTGCCAGGCAAAGTGATGAATCACTGCTCCCTTTCATCAGACTAATAGATAACAATTCATCTCCCGTGGACTTCCTAACCCATTTCCTTCCATGACTATTACAATATTTTTTCACAGTTTTCAAGTCTCAGTCTATACTCCCCGACTGACTTTGTAAGGATGACATCATCGCCTTCTTTTGTTGAAAAGATGTGGGTCAGGGGTCACAAAGCCGTTGCCTACAGGAGCCATTGAAATGACTAAAATGGATGTGGTGGCAGGCTGGGACTGTGGTGAACCGCAGGGTGCCAGCCACGCCTCAGGTGTGGGTAGCAGCAATTGTTGGCCTATGGAAGCTGGGGCCCAGTTGGCCCATGTTCTGTGTTCTCTAGAAGAATCAGATCTCTGATTTTCTAGGTGAAATCTCTGCAAGTCTCAGTCACAGTGTTTGAAACTCTCTATAGGCCGACAAAACAAATATGACACCTAGTCATCGTGGTTTTCAAGCTCCGCTTTCCTTCCCTCCCCACCCCCCAATGTATTTCATATTTCAGTATTTTCACTGGCCACCATTTATTGTCTCCAGGGCCACTCATTTTCTTTCTTGCCTCAGGGAGAGGGGCAGAGAGAGGGGGAGAGAGAATCCCAAGCAGGTGTTCAGTTGTTTCCTCTCCACTCCCTTTTATTTGCATTAAAATATTCAGAATGTCCTTTCCTAGAAAACCTAACACAGTAGGTGCTTCTTATCCACAGGGTATGTATTCCAAGACCTCAAGTAGTTGCCTGAAACCACAGATAGTACTGAACCCTGTATATGCTATTTTTTCCCCTGTATGTACATACTTATGGTTAAAGTTTAACTTATAAATTTGGCACGGTGAGAGATTAATTACAACCACTGATAATAAAATAGGACAATTATGACAATATGTTGTAATAAGTTAAATGAATGTGGTCTCAAAATTCTTCCCGTGCTGTACCCCCCTTCTTGTGAGGATGTGAGATGATAAAATGCCTGTGTGGTGACATGAAGTGAGGAGAGGTATCCTATGCGTATTACTTCTCCAAGACTCTCTCACTGGCCCTCTCTGCACACTTTTGCTGTTGGTTATGGTGGCCTGGTGTGTGTGTTCTGCTGGGACATCAAAGTCAGCATATTCCAATGGGATTCATTGTGTCACTGCTTTCCAATCCCAGCTCTTTGAACTGACTTACAGTTTCATTAACGGTGCCACTATTTTTTCAGACATTTAGGTTCAAAGCTTTGGAGCTGACTTTGAGTTCTTTTTCAGGTCTGTCATTTGAGTCACCAAGTCCTATTTTCTCTGTCCAAAGTATAGCTGGTATTTGTAGCTTGCTTTCTTCTTGACTTGACTCGGAGGTGCCTGACTTCTGAATTAGGATACAGATGGCCGTCTCCCTTCACCTCTGTGCATCTGTATTAATTTATATGAAACACAGCTCTAACTGCCAGTCACTGGTTCAGAAAACCTCAAAACCTCTTGGTTACTTATCCATCCAGCTTCCTCACCACTGCTCATTGAGAGCTTTTAGGATCCAGTCCCATTAAGTCCTCTTAGCCTCCTTTCTCATTGCCTTTCACACATCCTACACTCCAGCCAGAGCTACTGCTGTTCCTTGAATGCCCCCACCCTTCAGCCCCCCTGCTCCTGTTTCCTTTGTCTGAAATTCTCTTTTTGCTTCTCCCAATCCTTCTTCTGGCATATTGAAGTCCTACACATTGTCCGGTCTTTCATCTTACCTATTACCTCCTTAAAATGCTCCCCTTATCTACCCTCATTTATTTTTCCCACCTGATTTTTCTCCTAGCATTTCATTTGACTGTCTCATATGACACTTATCATTGTATTATGTTCTATTACATTATAGATCATTAGTAAACCCCTCCTCTCTCCTACTGGACTTTTTTTCCCAGAGGCTGTGCCCTGTTATTAATTTTTAACCCCCCATAGCATGTGACCCAGTAGTAGGCGCTGAATACATACTTTAAATGAAAACTTTCAGGTTCTTAATAATTAAAACATGAAACCATTCGATTTTCCCCTTTTAAAACCCAACAGATTAGGATTCATGAAGTTGCTTGTGCTAAATGCCATGTTTGGCACATGGTAGTCTAAGGGAAAAAAATCTGTCTCTCACTTGAATGCGTTTTAAACAGCCAAGAAGATTAGTTCTCTGACTGTTCAAAGACAGCTGATTCTCCTGCTGTTTGCAAAATATGGATGATGTATTATCCCACAGCAGGGGTAGTTTTTCTTCTGAAGTACCATTATAGACAGAAATTGGCAGGAACTCATGTGAGGCAAAAAGTCTTTAGGATAACACTCAATTTAGAGTCTTCCCATAGTGGGGGAAGAAAAGAGGTGGTACCTCGAAGTTGAGCTTTAGTTTTGAGAGGGAGATTTTCACTTTTAATTAGGGACAGTAACTTAAAAACAATCATGATGACAACTTTTTGGGGGGAGCTTGTTGAATGCCAAGCTCCTTCTCTGAATTAGCTTGCTGTATTTTCACACAGTAGGTGTGGAGTATGTTATGTGCATTTTATGGATAAGGGCCCTGAAGCACAGGGAAGTTAAGGAAGTGTGTTTTAGACCACACAGCTGGAGAGTGGTGGGGCTGAGAATCACCCTAACCTGCTTGTTCTAGAGCCCACCCTGACCTCTTTATACTATTAGGGGGAGTTGGAAGGGGAAGGTCTGGAACATTTGTTACCTGTGCCTGTTCCTATGACCTAAATATGACTTTAGAAGTCCAGGGCCCAACTTCTGTTTCTGCCCCAAAGATAATTTTATAGCATCCTTAAATAGTGTCTCTCAGGTTGTTTTCCATATTACTTAATGTCAGTAGAATAGAAAAGCATGCTGGTTTTGTTCACTGCACCGTGGGGTATCTATATCAACAAGAGGCAGGAAAAAATTTCACCACCTGAATTTTAAAGGTGAACTAAAATTGTTAAATTGTACTGCCAATGCAGCCAGACTGTGGGATACTCTGCAGGACAAATCCAGTTTCTTCAACCTAGCAATCTTCAAGGAGAAAGAAAAGAGATGAAGGGGGAAACCTGTAGATTAAAAAATTCTTAACAGACCTATCAGTCAACCATAGTGGTAAACCCTGATGAGATCCTAATGCAAACAAACAAGTGGTTTTTTAAAATATGACTATTAGGGGTGACAGCGTGGCTCAGTTGGTTAAGTGTCTGACTCTTGATCTCAGCTCAGGTCATGATCTCATGCTTCATGAGTTTGAGCCCCATGTTCGGCTCTGTGCTGGCAGCATGGAGCCTACTTGGGATTCTCTCTTTCTCTCTCTCTGCCCCTCCCCCGCTCACATATGCACACGTGCACACTATCTCTGTCTCTCCAAATAAATTAAAAAAATAAATAAAACATGACTTTCAAAGGGCCATTGGAAATGTGATCATTGACTGGAAATGTGATGGTATTGAAATAGAAATTCCTTTTCCTAACATTAAGAATTAATTACTAATTTTAGGATAATAATCTTAAACTTTTATGTTATCTTTTAGAGACATATACTGAAATATTTGTGGAAGAAATGATACAGGTTCTGGGACTTGCCTTGAGGTAATATGGGAGGTATGGGTGGGAGAGAACATAGATGAAACAGTATTGACCATGAGGAGTGATTGTTGAAGCTGGTAATGGGTGCATGGCATTCATTGTATTAATCCACTTATGTTTGTAGATCTTTAAAATTGTCCATAATAAAAACTTGTGGAAAAAAAGAGCTGGTAAATTCAACATGTGGTACTATTTTTAAGTCAGAGAGGGTTGATTAGCCTCCCTGAGGTTTTATCCTCGTCAGGACACTAAGACCTAAGATCAAGTTTATATCCTTTTATCATTATGGAGAAATTCTACATTATAAAAAATTTGAAGGGCAATGGAAATGTAGTAAAGTTTGCTTTCAGTTGAGATTTTATTTCCCTTTACGAGAAGACATTGAATGTATCCATAGTTGCCTCAAAAAGCCAAAGTCGATCTTTATATCACGACAAAGGAGGCCTGGTAGGGTCCTGATGGGAAAGAGGAATCATCAGTGTTGGCCAGGCAGTTAATCAAATGTAGCAAGAGTAGCATCAGAAGTTATTTTTTTGTGTTTTCTGGGTGCTAGGGAGGTTTTATTCTTAATCCCATTAGGCACTTTTATATTCTTTTTACTTGTTGACTATTTAAAATCAAGGTTTATAGGGAAAATGTACTTTTTCTTATAATGAGATGGTATGTTGTGTATGACAGCTTAATTGTAACTTGATTATGTTTATTCACTTATTCCTGTAGAACGTAAGGCTGCCAATACTATGTGTTTCTTTACCAAGCTCATCTCTTTCAACCTCTTAAATGTGTTAAGTGTTCCAGAGCTTCTGGAAACTTACCTTGTCAGTGACCACTTATAAACAGATGAAGCTCCCCATGAATGAGCCCAGGCTCTTTCCTGAACTTTCCAGCCCCGTTTTTCCAGTTACCTCGGATGCATTCACCCCATGGTTCCAGGGCATTGTGATCTCAATGCGATCAGAGTTTAATTATCATTGCTCCCCTTCCCCCCCATCCCAACACATACACTTGATTTTATATTCTCTTCTGAATTCCCTGTCACCACAAGTCAGAAACCATAGAGTCATCATTGACTTCTGTTCCTTCATGACTGATGAGTGTCCTAAATGCTTTTCTCAGCTTTCCTCTCCCTGTCACTGCCAAGCTCAGGCCTTCAGGAACCAGTAGCTGCACCCCTGCGGCAAATTCATCCTCTGATGTTGCCTTCAGAAAGAGCTTTTTGAAGTGCAAATTTGATTGTTTTCTCCTGCTTTAAAACCTTCTGCAGTATCTCTAAACTTTTGAGCCAGGGTACTGCTGTCATTAAATTTGTGAGCCTCTCCTCCAGTACATGTACTTATTATATAATTAACATATACATTATCACACTAACATATTAGATATTGTAAACACAAAAGTAGGAATTCAAAGGACATAAAACTATGTTTGAAAAATAGTTTTAGCTTCATTAATGTTCAGTGTTCTAATTTTTGGCATTTTTTTTCTGAGTGATAATTTTAGTGAGAATAATATGATTGCATTTGCTGCCTTAGTTTTAAAAATCTATTTCCACTTTGTGATACACTAATTACGCTGTTTCTAAGTTCAGTTTATTCATATACTTATTTTTTCAGTTGTCATCATTGAAAAAGTTAGTTTATCTTTAAGTACATGCGGATCCAAATGGGAGACATGCATTTTTCACTGCTTGTTCATTTTTATCCATCAGCTGCACAAAGGTTTGGTTGAAATCAGCCAGTAAATTGTAACCTAGTGCAGTATTCAGAGTGGTTAAGAACAGACCTTCAGTTATGTAGATTAGAATCCTGTCTTGTTTATTTACCAGATTGGAATTTGTATAATCTGTGTCTCAGTCTCTGTATCTCTGAAATAAGATTATTGTAATAATTATAGTCTCTGCATCAGGGATAGTGTTAAAGACTGAGCGATTAACACACATCGAGCCCTGAGAACAGTGCCTGACCCAATAAACAGTAAGCCCTCAATACATGGCAACTATTATTTGCCCTTTTAAGAAAGAACTTCAATCATTTCTTTATGAAAGAATGGGAACATGCTGCGTTTTCCTATTTTTAATAGGACTTTAAAAACTAAAAGTCCTAATTTTGTAAGTTGTAAGGCAGATTAGAAAATTCTGTGTCTACATTTTTAGAGAGTACAGATAGGAGCAGTTGATGGATGTGACATTATTTGCGAGGAAAATGTCATAACGATGGAAATATTTTCAAAGTTCTATTTTCCGAATGCACATGTTTCTTTGAGAAAACTTTCTCACTGTGACAATGTCATCTTTAGAGGGACAAGGACTACTGTATGGTTGTGTGGTTTGAACAAGTAGAGGTATCAGATTCACGAGTTTATGTTCACTTGCGCTTATTACCTTATTGATACTATCATCCATCTGTGGGTCCTATAAAACCACTTGTCCATTTCATGGAGATTGTTTTGGTTAAATTATAATAACATCCGTCCATCCACATGCCTGGGTATATGTAAACTGTAATACTTTGCAGTCGTTGGCAGGACACCAGGAATGGAGGATGCCTCATGGCAGTGGAGCTCCCAGGCTTCCTTCAGAGACCTCTTTTGTGTGACTAGCTGGCTTCAATCCATTCATGAAATTACTAGTAAAATCTGGTCTTCCTTCCTTAGAAATAGGAAGTCTGGTATTATCTACCGTGCAATGGACATAGTTGACATGGCCCACTGACTGTGTCTTATCCAACTGTTGAGGGCGCCATGTTGAGCTATAACTCCGCTTTTGTACTCACTGCCCCTCTGTCTAGAAGCCTCTCCTCCCTATTCCCCACGCACCTCCATCACCTCAGTTATTCTTGTGCTCAGGTCTAAGTGTTTTATATAGGGGTAGAGTATAGATATTTTGAATTGTTGTTTTCACTTGAAGGTGTATTTTGTTTCTCCATGATCTTCAGTATGACGTTTACTGTCCCTTTAACAGTGGATATTCAAATATTTCCAGTTACTTACTGTTATGTAAGATTCTGTTATGAACATCTTTTTGCATATTACTTTTTGCTTTAGGCACATATTTCCTGCAGATAAATTCGTTGGAGGAATTACTCTTACTACAATAGAGCCTAAATGCTTTCCTAAAAGATTCATATTAAATATAGTGCTGCTAACAATGAATGACCAGCAGTTTCACTACAGCATTGAAACTGAGCATTGGGCATTTTTGTTTGGTATATGTAAAATGGCAACTTGGGGCTGCTAAATAGGCATTTTTGTTACCATTGCAAATAAAATTTTTCCCATGTTTTTGTTGGTATTTTTTTTCCCCATGAGACTGGGGTTTGGATTTATTTTTTTCTTTAAGGTGTAAACACTTAAATTTGTATTATATAGTACATAATAATCATTTCCTTTATCCAATATGGAGTTTCTATTAACTTCTCTAATAAAAAGACTGCTGTAATATTATTTTGCCCATTTGTCAAATGGGAAACTTAGGTTAAGTAATTTGATCATGTAGCCAAAAATTTAAACCCAGGCTGATCTGTCCCATATTCTACACTGTTAGTCATCATGCTCCCTTTGGCAGAAATACTCTTTATTGTAAAATTATAAAACATAGGGGTGCCTGGGTGGCTCCGTCGGTTAAGCGTCCGACTTCAGCTCAGGTCATGATCTCACGGTTTGTGAGTTCGAGCCCCGCATCGGGCTCTGTGCGGACAGCTTGGAGCCTGGAGCCTGCTTCAGATTCTGTGACTCCGTCTCTCTCTGCCCTTCCCCCACTCACACTCTGTCTCTCTCAAAAATAAATAAAACGTTAAAAAAATTAAAAAGAAAATTATAAAATATAGATAAGCAAAACAGGAAAATAATCACATTCATCTGAAATTCTGCCTTGCAGAGAATACCACTGTGAGCAGGTTGGAGTATGATCGTGTATCCAGAGAAAGGCAGAAGACCCAGCAGGGACCCTGGGTGTGGGGGAAGTTTTGAAAAAACGTGTGTACCTCTCTCTTCATCCCACACACCTCACCCCTGTCTAAAGATGTGGACTGGTAGACTACTGTAGGCTCAGTGATGAAGGAGAAGGTGTTGAAAACCATAGACAGTATCCTTCCTGACGTTTAATGTGTATGTTTACAAAAAATGGATCAACTGGGGCGCCTGGGTGGCGCAGTCGGTTAAGCGTCCGACTTCAGCCAGGTCACGATCTTGCGGTCCGTGAGTTCGAGCCCCGCGTCGGGCTCTGGGCTGATGGCTCAGAGCCTGGAGCCTGTTTCAGATTCTGTGTCTCCCTCTCTCTCTGCCCCTCCCCCGTTCGTGCTCTGTCTCTCTCTGTCCCAAAAATAAATAAACGTTGAAAAAAAAATTAAAAAAAAAACAAAAAATGGATCAACTAATACATCATGAATGTCCTGTGTCATTAACCATTGGTAATCACCTCTACAACTTTGGCCTGCTTAATAGTCTGTTTGATGGATGTACCTCAGTGGCACTATTGTTAGACATTTAAATGGTTGCCATTTTTTTCTTATAAATAATATTGTGAATATTATATATATAAATTATTTGCTCATTTGCCCAATTTATTTACTTTAGCTTAAATAATATGACACGCTAGGTCAAAGGCTAAAAGACTTTTCGGGCTTTTGTAAACCATTGCCAGTGCCATTCTACCCTGGAAAAAAGCGTCTTCCAATGTGGCTCTGTTACAATAAGAAAGCAGGCCAAGAAAGAGAGAGAGGTTTTTTTCTTTTAATAATTTCTTATAATTCACTAGCTTAATTCTTAGGACATGTCGGTCAACCCACATGTATTTCTAAAATACACGTGATGCAGAGATCATGGCCCTAGTCTGACAATGAAAATAGATTGATTCTACGTGGGGCAATTTAAGGGAAAGAGTCCTTACTGTTCTGCTGGGTCAGCAGTGACAGAGTTCATTAGAGGCCAGCCTACTTTCCAGAGCTATGATGAGCGCCCTGGGGTATGTTGGTTCACAGAGTTCTACTGCCATGATAACGTGTTATATACCAATGGACTGAAGTCATTGTTTGTATTCAAACAATTACTATACAAATTCACATTAGTTCAGAATGCTCTTTAAGAATGCTTGTGGGATCAGAGTGATTTTTTGAGTGATATTTGCGGTAACATGTTAGTTAATGATATAGGTAGAAGTACTTGGTTCTATAACATTTCTTGGGTATGGGGGCCAAGATTTTAGGGCCGTGCAGTTGTTTCTCCTACACCTTCAATAGGGATAGAACATATTTCAGAACATTTATAGAATATTTTTCCCACTGAAGACATGACTGACTATAATCAGCAATCTCTGATTTCTATAAAACTATGCTTAGGCTCCAAGAAATGTGTAAGTAATGGGAATGTCTACTTTAAACTTCCTGCCCAAAATTTAATTGAAGTCAACTGTTTAAAATATATTGTTGGGTAAAATTCACATTATAGCCCATAATATTTGTTATGTAAAGTTGGAATATATTGTTATGTAAAATTTAACTTCAGCCCATGATAGTTTTTGTATGAAAAAGTGTTTGCAACAAAGGACAGTTGGTGTGTTAGGAAACTGAGCCATGTTCATTCCTTCACCCTCGCCCCACTGTCTCATGTCGCAAGCAACTGTGCATGTTTATTTTTATATAAAACTTCATGGCAGGCCTTAGTCATTTCAATCAACTCAGTCAAAACTTTCAAAGAATAACAACTTTTGAATTCCAAAATTGCTTAGAATCTTTGAGTTAGAATCTTTCTGTGGGAAGCAAAAAAATAATTTGCCAGTGTTGGCCAAGAAAGCTGTGCATGAAAATGTTAAAATAAAAAAAAAAAAAAAGGCAAGCCATTACTAAACGCTACAAATATGATTGTGAAGCAACATGTTAATTTAAAACCATGTGGGCTTTATTTGATGTAATAAGGCAGTACACACTGCAAATACTGAGATCTTGGAACCCTACTGGAAATCTGACTACATTGAATTTGATGTTGGCTTAGAAAATGGGTTCACTGAAGATTTTGGCACATCAGAGATTATCAGATTATCCACTCAGCTAGTATTTACCGCGTGGTGCTCGGTATTGTGAGAACACTGTATGATGTACACTGAACCCTTTTAGAGCATAAGGATGGATTCCAAGCCATTTGTCCAACCTCAGATTTGCAAATATACTACAACATGTAATTTCTTCAACTCTTTAGTGTCTATTTTTTTGGTTAAGAGCCTTCCCTTTCTTGTACCGCTTAACTTGATCTTTACTTCTATCATTAGCCCTAGCCTTGAGCTTTTTTTTCTGAGCATCCCAGAAAGAAATAAGTTTTAAGTCTGTTCATATGAGTTACTTTATAGGCAGAACACAAAGCTGTGCTGGAATACGGATGTTTATGGTTGACTGGCCCTATGTAACTACCCAGACAGCCCACCCTTATGATTTAAATTGCTTCTCAGCTAAGCTAGTACTACTTGTCAGGGACCTTGAACCTAAAATTTGAAAATGCCAAGGGTCTATTTGAAAGAATCCATTCTTTGATAACAAAGTCTTCTTGAGGAGGCAAAATGCACTTCTGGAATATTTAAACAGTGAAAATCAATATGTGATTAAATGCCCAAATGAATGAATAGGTCGAAACACTCAATCCCGTTGGCAGTGAGAAAAGGAGAATACGAGAGATTTGATTGAGCAAGACAGGAGAATTGGCTACAAATACGGTTTTGAGCATGGTTAGGCATCAAACTAACTTGTTTGATTGTAACGCCTGCACTCTGTTTCCAGTCACAGGGAGCCAGGATTTTGGACATAGGCCTAAACAGCTCTGAAGTGCGTGGTGTAAACCTTTATCCCATTTGGGTACCCCTGCAACTTTAGGCTCTCTGTAAAGTCATTTTGGATCCTGTAATCTATGTCCTGTAGCACTTTCACACCTTTAATATACAGCTTTACTTTAGTCTTTTGAGTACCTCTTTCCCCTGGGATTCTGGGGATCCAGTACTCACATGAAGTACAAATTATATCCCACAATATTGAGCACAGAGATTTGGCCTTTGCCGTGGATGTGGTGTTGATAATAGAAGAGAAAATGGAGGGGTGCCTGGGTGGCGCAGTCGGTTAAGCGTCCGACTTCAGCCAGGTCACGATCTCGCGGTCCGTGAGTTCGAGCCCCGCGTCGGGCTCTGGGCTGATGGCTCAGAGCCTGGAGCCTGTTTCCGATTCTGTGTCTCCTTCTCTCTCTGCCCCTCGTCCGTTCATGCTCTGTCTCTCTCTGTCCCAAAAATAAAATAAAACGTTGAAAAAAAAATTAAAAAAAAAAAAGAAGAGAAAAAGGAGTACAGAGTGAGTATGGCTCAGAAGCAGGAATAGAGGTGATGTGAGAGGGAGAAACAGGCTATCCTTGTTACATGAAAGACTGAAAATAAAAGGGGGTAAGATTTGAAAAGTAGCTAAGGGATAAGATGAGAAAGGTCTTGAATGTCAAAGTCAAGGATTTGGTCTTGACTCTGTAGACACTGTGAGCCAATGAAAGACTAGCCTGACTGAAAAGATGGCTATGACCATCTCTATCTAAATGTGAAGTTGGTGATGAGTAACTTGGCAGTACATATATTTTCCCTTTGTTTTATTTGGATTGTGTAAACCTGTCTTTCAGTACAAAAGAGCACTGGGTTACATTTAGGTGACACATTTCCTCCAGACATCCTGGTGAACTTCAGGAAGTGGTGGGGATGATTCACTAGGGGACGTCTTCCTGATCCATGCAGCGATTGGTATCTGGACACAGTTGTTCTTGCCAGGCTGTGAAGAAGTCTTTCCATAATTTATGTGGATGTTTGCTCTGCCTTTTCCCAAGACTTGGGAAACCAAGCACAGGATGAGACTAGATGGGAACAAATTTGGAAGATTTAGGGTCCCTGGTAAGTCTTTATTCAGAAGTCTTTTTGAAAGTCCTAAAGTGTCTAGACAGGCCTTAGCTTACCAAGGGGAAGATAGACATTGGTCAGTTTGGTTCTTTGATTACCTTGGTTAAAAAAAAAAGGTATTTTGGATTTTTATATTCCCCATACCCCCATGGTAAGCCTAATCTTAGAATCAGAAGATTCTTGCAAATCTGTGGAAGTCCATTATATAAATATATATATTTATGATATATGTATATATGATATATATATATTTATGATATATATATGTGATATATACCTGATATATATGATATGTGATATATCTGATATATATCTGATATATATATATGATATATATATATGATGTATGTAAATAAGTACCTTATTTTAGGTACCTTATCCTAAACTGTGCAGAGGTATACTTTACTGCCTTTTCCTAACATTTCTAACCTACAAACCTGTTGAGATTTCTTTTTATTATCTGTAACTTTTAAAATTATTATCAGTATAGCACAGAGATTAATAATACCAGCTCTGTACCCAAATTGCCCAAGTTCTGATCCTGATTTTTCCGCTCAATAGCAATGGACTTTGGGCAAATTATTTAACTCCCCTACCTCAGTTTCCTCATCTGTAATATGGAGGTAATCATTTACTTTGAGCATTTTTGCCAGAATTAAATGAATGAATTCATTGTTCATTTACTAAAAGTAAAGCCCTTAGAATGGTCCCTAGTACATAAATTCCCAAAAAATATATCTATTATTGTAAATGAGAAAATTAAAGCAGCTAAAGATCAAGTGACTTAGGTAGTTATCTAGCAAGATGGTTAAACCAGGATTAGTGTTTCTTATTTCAAGATTTAGTCAACTGAGTGTATTTAACTGGTCGACTGTACTATACTGATATAGAGACCAGAGGTCAGGAAATTTTTTCTTAAGGGGACAGATCAGTTAATAAGTATTTTATACTTTGCAGGACTTACAGTCTCTTCTACAACTACTCAGCTCTGTCATTGTGTCTTGCAGAAGCTGTAATTGATAAGGTATGGCTGTGTTCCAGTAAAACTTTATTTATAAAAACAGGTTGCAGGGGCGCCTGGGTGGCGCAGTCGGTTAAGCGTCCGACTTCAGCCAGGTCACGATCTCGCGGTCCGCGAGTTCGAGCCCCGCGTCAGGCTCGGGGCTGATGGCTCAGAGCCTGGAGCCTGTTTCCGATTCTGTGTCTCCCTCTCTCTCTGCCCCTCCCCCGTTCATGCTCTGTCTCTGTCTTAAAAATAAATAAATGTTGGGAAAAAAAAATTAAAAAAAAAAAAAAAAACAGGTTGCAGACTGTTTGTGTAGACCTATGCTTCAGATGCTTAAGTTATACCTGAATAGAGACTTTGCATTCCATTTAGTTTTAATCTATGAAATAGGTATTGCTGTGGGAAAGGAAGGCAGAAGAAAAAACAAATTTCCCTACAGCCCATTGACAAGTTCTTGAGACAGGCAGAGTGACATTCCTCTGCAAGCTCAGGTGCCTTGATGACACTTTGCTAGGGGCAAAAGGGAATCTGAACTTAACATTATCCTGACCCTCAGCATCCTGTAAGTCTGTCTACTTGAACATATAAAAAAATCCTTTGGAAACTTCTTTTATGTCTGCCCGCCTTCCCCTTCCCCTCCCCATATATGTTGGCAGTCTTACTGCAAGCTTATGGCCCCCTGATATACATCTGAAGGCCCTCAGATGAGACCTTTTGAGTAATCAAAGGGACCGAGTTTTTACTAAACAGTAGTAAATGACCTTTTCCAAGCAATAGCTAGCCCCCTCAAGGTCCTGGAAACCTTGTTTCCAAATTCTTTGGAGGAGGCTTACCCCCTCCCAACTTGAAGCTATATAACCAGTCACCTGACCCAATTCCAGTGCAGCTCTTTCTGCCCATGGGTTCTGTCCCTGTGCTTTAATAAAATCACCTTTTTGCACCGAATCTCAAGAATTCTTTCTTGGCTGTAGGCTCTGAACCCTAACACCTCAAACTACAACCCAGGTATTATTATAATAAACAATAACTTCGCCTCCAAATGATTATGTTTAATGTGTTATTCTCAGTTGTGATGGTCATGCTTGAGAAGATCTAAAGGATTTAGAAAGTCACCAATAGTAATAAATGTGTTTTCCCATCTCAAAGAGATGTATAGAAGTTGCTGATGTAATGGCCTGGAGGATTTTTCTTAGAATTTGAAATCTGTGATTTGGGCAGGATGATAAGGGTTGTTTTATTAAAAGAACACAAATACAGACTGTTGTTTGGTTTTTTGTCTTTTTTTTTTTGTAATTTCTGTGTAGGAAAAATATGTGAGTCAGATAACATGCTATTTATAATTATCCTTGTCATTACACAACAGGTTTTTCTGCTAGGAATGTTGTTTGCATGGGTTTGGATGTTTTTCTGGCTTACTTTTCAGTTTAATAAAGTGTTCTTTTTAAATTAAACTTGTCAGTGAACCTTTTTTGTGAGTGGCTTTGTTGGTTAGTTCATATTTATAACTTACGTCTGTTTCTGAGGAAATGACTACATTCTCTTGCATTCGATCAAAACTGTGTAACAAAGGACATCTTTGACTTACTTAAACAAGGCTCATGATGGAAACTCAAAAAATCCAATGGTTCATGTTTATAAATGTTTTTATGTATTCATTCTTGGTTGGGCCAAATAATCAGAGCTCTGTGCAGAGGGAGGGATTGAAAATACTCAGTGTTTCTCAATTGAATAGAATCGTCTGGAGCAAGTTCAGGGAACACTTGCTTACAATTCTCTTTAAAATTTTTTTATTTTATATGTTTTGAATTGGGTCTTACAGAATATAGGTATGTATTTTTTTCTTCTCTTTAAACCCGTTCCACTGATTTTTCTGTCCTCATTTGTACCTGATAGGCCCTGACCTATGGTGAAGTCTAAACCTTGCACGTGTAATTTCTAGCAACGAGGCTCATGGGGATTGGGAAGGGGCCTGGGGACGTAGCTGACTCACAGAAACCCTCTGTGTCTTCCTCCCTGCTGGAGGCCTTTGTTTCCCCACCTCTGGAACATCCTCAGGTTGTCCCCACTGTAGTCTTGTCCCTCACTGTTGATCCCTTCCTTCTGCTGTTGGTTGCAGGGCGGGACTTGAAAGCACAGGCGAGGCTCTTGCCTGCTCAGACCCGGGTTGACCTGGGCTCTGGGACCCCGCGTAGAACTCACATTCCCCCACAAAGGCCCTGTTAGAAATGGTGTTTTCTAACAGGATTTTGGTGTGATGATGATTTTATATCTGTTCGGTTATGAACTCATTGGGATTTTCTGTGCTAGTTGCTAATGTAATCATCAATTTCAGCCCTTTCATGAGCGCTCAAGGAAACCCCTTCCCTAACCCCAATCTTGGATCTAAGTCTACAACAGACAAGAGAGAAGCTGCTGTACTTGCTGCCACACGTCGCTCACTCCTGCCTTTCTCAGAAGCACCTATGGAGTAGGGTTCCTAAACACTCATGTGGAAAGCTGTTGACTAATACAACTGTTTACTTTTGGAGCACAGACTAGTCTTAAAATTAGGCTGGCTTATGCGTGCATCATTAATCGCTTAAAATTCACCTGGATTGGTGTGTCTGTGTGGGTCATACATGAAGCCAGCTTTAGGGGAGACAGAATGGGCAGATGCTTACCTGAGTGGAGAGATTTCTTTAAGACAGCCACTATCCCCCATTCATACCTGAAATTCTGTTGTCAGTAATGCATTTTATTTCCGTGTTAAGCACCTGCCTCTTTTGAAGGTCTTTTTCAAATGCAAATGTCCTTAGGAAGGATATGCGTTAAGCTGTTTGAGCCACAGATCTGATCCTATTCTTTCCTTCCTTCCTTAAACATCTGGGGTCACTGGCTCCTCAAAAGGACAGATTAAAGAAGGAAGGAACCACACTGCTCCTTCATAATTTTATCCGGGACTGGCTCTGACCATATATAGATTTGAGAAACACATGTAAGGTAACATATCTGGTATTTAACTTGGAGATACTTTTGCTTTCTCATTTGAGTAGTGAGCACCTCTAAAGGAACTTCTATTCCTAAATATTCCTTAACGACCAAAATATGTTATTACTGTAATGGTGAGGATATACATGCCCATACATATAGTACTGGAAATTTTTTTTCTAAGTATTTGTTATTTACAGGAGGTAAGGAAATCAGTCAAGTCTAATTGCAAGCCTAGAAAACGGTATATATGTTTCTGCCATATTGTCTGCATATTGATTGGTCTCGTTGGACAAGAAAATAATTTCCTTTTTTTTTTTAACCTTAGCCACCAAATATTGTCAAGTTATGATTTGTTCATTTACTCAACAAACATTCATAGAGTACCTAACATGTGCCAGGTACTTTGTGCTATAAAAATGAATGATGGTGGTTTTCTGCTGAAACTCAGGCTTCAAGGAATATTTGAGGTTGTCCAGCAACTGGGGAAGTAAGGAAGAAGGAGAAGGGAATGCTGGGGGCAAGGGGAGGAAAAAAGGGGGAGGAAGCAAAGAAAGAACTGGAAGGAAGTTAGTTAAATCTGTTGGTCCTTAACACATTTTCATGTTTTTAATTACACATGTGTTATCTAGTTTGATGCTCTTTGCTTATACAATACTTGACCATCTTATAGGCTGTATTTTTTTTCTGGTGTGCTATAATTTGAAATTAATTTTATCTTTTTTATATTTGTTTCTTTTCAGTATAGAAGAATTTTATGGATCAGTTTGCTAAGAAGTACATGGAAAATTTGAAGAGCTGAAGAAAAAAAATCACTATTAAACTTGCTTTTAAAAATGTGAGTAAACTTTCTCCTCTGCATTGTTTATTTCCAACACTTGTAAAGCCTGTAATTACCTTTCTGTATATTGAGTGTGTAAATTTTTTCCCAGTAGTAAAGTTACTCAACTGTGTCCGTCTACTCATTAAGTCTGTGACAATTGATGACCCACCCCCCTCTGGAAAAGTTTTTCAATTCTAAAAGTGCTATGACTAACATAGGTGATTGTAGAATTTAGATGTGTTATGGCAGTCAGTGAGCAAATCTGGTTGGCAGCGAGAAGAAAAACACAGACCTGCTAGCACAGAAAAAGCACCACCCTCTTCTCAATCCTTGATGGCTCTTTGTCCCACAGACCATCTCAGTGCTGTATTGAAGCCAGTGAGAATTTGGTCAACCCCTTAATGACCCTGTACGTTTAGAAACATGAGGTGTTTTCACATAAGCTTATTTACTCTCTTCCTCCCCGTTATTCTTGTTCAGTAATAATAATACTTAGCTATTTGTTGAGCATCTTCCAAGTGATAGGTACTTGATTCATTCAATGCAATCAGTATTCATTTAACAAATACTTTTTCCAGTGTTTGCAACGTGCCAGGCACTGCTCTGATACTATGATCTTATATTGTCATGGCAATCTTGCAAGGTTGGAGTTAACATTTCAGTGATCTGCATGAGGATACTAAGGTTCAGAGAAGGGTAGGGAGTTTGCTGACCGGCACACAACTGTTAAGTGGCAAAACCCACTGTGTGAATTTGGTGCTGACATTTTTTGATTGGCCATATCCTATGTAAATGGTGTTTAAAATGCTTTTCTTGGCACTGCTTTTGGTAGGAGACTAGAACCTTCTGGGTTGTATTCTTAACAGGAATATGAGCCTAATCCTTCTAAAGTTTGGCCATAGCACAAGGAAGGAAATTAGAGAAACATCCTCCCACTTTTGAGAGGTAGCTTTGGTACCTAGATGGGGAGTTAAGAGATAAAATGTCTAGTCCCAGACCTTCCATGGATTTCCTGTGTGTCCTTGAGATAGTTAACATACATGGGAAACAGTTACTTTTATTTATGCCAACTGAGGAGAGCAGACCAGACGTTCTCTGGGGTCTCTTTCAGTCAGCTCTTTATGGAAATAAATTACGAAGGAAAGTGCACAAATCATAAGTGGATGGCTTGAGGGAATAATTGTCACAAAATGGACACACCTTTGCCACAGCACTCAGATTAACAGAAAATTGCCGGCACCCCAGAACCCTCCTCTTCTAATGTTCCTGGAGGTAACTGATTCCATGATTTCTAATGCCATTGATAAGTTTGCCTGTTGAAAAAATTCGTGTGAATAGAATCATGTACTATATATTCTTTTGTGTCTGGCTTATTTTTCTTACTGTATTTGTGAAATTCTTCTACAGTATTGCATAAGTTTGTTTTATTTCATTTTCCTTGCTCTTAATGGTATTCAATTATATCTCTCTTTTTTTTTTTTTTTTTTAATTTAACGTTTATTTTTGAGACAGGGAGAGACAGCATGAATGGGGGAGGGTCAGAGAGAGAGGGAGACACAGAATCTGAAACAGGCTCCAGGCTCTGAGCTGTCAGCACAGAGCCCGACGCGGGGCTCCAACTCACAGACCGCGAGATCATGACCTGAGCCGAAGTCGGATGCCCAACCGACTGAGCCACCCAGGCGCCCCTATATATCTCTTTTAAAGTTGCTGGACATTTAGGTGCTATCCAGTTTGGATGAATAACGAATAGTGCTTTGATGAATATTTTTGCACATATCTTCTGGTGTTTGTATTTTGTTCAGAGACTACTCAGTGATTTAGATTCTGCAGATCTGGGGAGTGATGTTGAACTAAATAAATGTCTTTGAAAGCAGACAAGTTGTTTTTAGGTAGCCAGGTGATTTGTCTGGCTCAGCCTGATGGTCCAAACATGCTAGTCGGAAACAGATAAAGATGCTTTTGTATATTGCTCTTGTAGATTGAGAGTGTGGCCAGGTGGAAGCCTTCCTTGATACGTGTGTGGTGTGGTAAGGCTTGCTCTCCTGGCAGAGAAGGGCTTTGGTTGGGTCCAGGAAATGGTTACAGAGGGGAAGAGGCCGTAAATCCAGAAAAGAGAGATGGCTCGGCTACCCTAGAAATGATTAGGAGATCTCATCAACCTGATCAAGGGCCTTAAAAACTGACAACCCAGGGGAAGAATCTGTATTGTGAGACTGAAGAGTTTGGGGAGATGAATAAAGAAATAAATAATGAGGGGCGCCTGGGTGGCTCAGTCGCTTAAGCTTCTGACTCTTGGTCTTGGCTCAGGTCACGATCTCATGGTTCATGGGATCGAGCCCCACATCAGGGGGAAAGCTGCTTGGGATTATGTCGCTCTGCCCCTCCCCCACCCACCTCCCTCCCCTCTTCTCAAAAATAAATAAACTTAAAAAAAAAAAAAAGAACTATTGTTGCAGGCAGGCAGGCTGAATCTCAGAAGGAGCTCTCAAAGCATTTTCTGAACGAATTTATTCTAATGTTGGCCAAATTTCTTTTTAAGTCTAATTTTGTTTTGAGGAAGCTTTGAAAAACCAGTTCCTACTGTATGAATCTTGAGCCGACCCGGACTTACTCAATAGAATTACCAAACTAGGAAACAAATGTATTTTCAAACAAATGTGGGGTGTGGGTGTGAGGGTCTTGCCGTGTGACCATTCTGTGTTCAGGTCACAGCTCCTGCCTCTTCCGACCATCTCCCCAGGTTAGCTCTTTCCTCTGTAAAGTAGGGATATTAATGTGCTTACCTAATAGGTTTGCTGTGACAGTTTACTGCCATAATGTCTGCAGTGTGCATTTGGGTGTGTTGTACACCCAATAATGACAGCCATTATTCTTACTATTTTTCGGAATCTTCTTATGGATGTTGCCTGTTTGACTCAGTAGCTGAGACTTCATAAGAGTTTTCAGGTGATTTTTTTAAAAACAAAAGACTAGCTAGTTTCTTTTTTAAGTATGGTGAACACTAATAAGTATTTTCCGACTTGCCTCGCCTTAAACTGAAATCAGAGGAAAGATGAAAGGAAACATTTGTCCATGTGTTCTTGGCCAGGCCCTCCCCAGGGTGAGTCAGTGAAGACACTGTTGGTTGTTGGAACTCCTTTACTCGGTTAATTCAAGAAGAAGCCAGTGGAGCTGAGATTCATGGGGAAGTTGGGTCATTTCGGACAAAGGAAAATCAGAATTTTTGTTGGACTCTCAATTCTTGGCAGGCATTTTGCAAATGTAAATAAGGTGTCCTTATTTACCAGGGGACTGTGGTGAGAGGCTCTGTGGGTGACTTACTACATACCACCACACCCAGTATAGGGTATGCTTCCCAACTGGTTGTGGTTGGCCACGTCTTTTCACCCATTAGTGATTCTGTACTAGCTATTAAGACATATGGTATCGATTAAGCTTGATTTTGCCCTCGGTGAGATTATTTTTATAAAAAAAAATTTATTTTAAGTTTGTTTATTTTGAGAGAGGGAGAAATAGCTTGAGCAGGGGAGGGACAGAAAGAGAGGGAGAGAGACAGAAGCCCAAGCAGGCCCCTCGCTGTCAATGTGGAGCCCGATGTGGGGCTTGAACTCACAAGCCATGAGATCATGACCTGAGCCGAAATCAAGAGTCGGACGCTCAGCCAGCTGAGCCACTCAGACGCCCCTGACCTCGGTGAGATTATGATCAAACAAATGAATCAAAGTTCTGAAAAAACTTTTAGAGTGATTTGAGCCAGGAGAACAATTTACCCAAAACTCTGAAATTCTACTTCTGATTTTTCTAGTACTAGCTTTGGCACTTCTGCTATATCATTTGCCATGGGCCTCTGTTTCCTCATCTGTAAAATCAGGAATAGTTTAGATTGGTACTTTGAGGCAGAGGGGAGTTCTGTGAATCCTCTAAATGTCATACCTAGTTTGGGAGTGTATTTTTTTTTTTTAGGGAGAGTATGCGAGCAGGGGAGAGGGGCAGAGGGAGAGAGAAATCTTAAGCAGACTTCACGCTCAGTGTGAGATCATTGACCTGAGCCAAAATCAAGAGTCGGTTGCTCAACTGACTGAGCCACCCCAGCGCCCCAATATTTATATTTTTCTAAATGCTAGATTCTTTGACAGGTTCATTCCAAGTCAGAATCCTTTGACAGCATATGTTGGTACTTACGATAGTAGATGAAGGAGCAGTTTTAAGATATGACCTAAGTTCACCAAATAGTTACTATCCATATCAGATAAAACATTAAATGACTAAAGTGAGGTAACTGATTTAAGGTTGTAAGAATATATCTACATTTATTTTCACAGCAGCATTTGCTTTAACAAGCTCTAATACACATGCTCTATTCATGAAAGGGTGTATATATATATCAACTACACAAATATATAAGACATGTATTTAAATATATGGCATAGCTAGATTATGAAAGCTGTATTTGGCTTTCTCTCATATCTCTATTTAAATTCCCACTTCCCACATTACATCTTTGGGAGTGTCACCCTGCCCCCAAAATTGGGTTTGTTTTGTTGTTCCTGATGTCAAAGCAAATATTTACTAAAAAACATTGAATAATTGTCATAGAAATTAAATATTAGATTAATTAAATTAATCAAATAAGTACCAAATAGTGTTATTACTTATTTTTTTAAGTTTATTTATTTATTTTGAGAGAGACAAGAGTGTGAGTGGGGGAGGAAGAGAGAGAGAGAGAGAGAGAGAGAGAGAGAGAGAGAGAGAGAATATCCCAAGCAGGCTCCGCATTGTTGGAGCCAAGCCGATGTGGGGGTCGATCCCATGAACTGTGAGATCTTGACACCTGAGCTGAAATCAAGAGTTGGACACTCATCCGACTGAGCCACCCAGGCGCCCCTACTTAATTATTACTTTTAAGTTCCGACCTCGATCCTCTTATACCCAGGGGTATCTACATGCAGCTGATGCAGGAGGGCATATAGGAAAGAATTAAACCAAAAACTTTGGGATGTTTGTACTTTCCGGCATTTAGATGTTCTGGCAACTGGCAAACAAGAAGTATCATTTGTCTCAGAGCCCAGGCAACACCCTTCTCTCTACATTGTGCTCATGGTTCTTGAGGTCACGGGATGGTGGTGGTGAAAGCTGTCTGGTTATGCCACTTTGGAGGCTGGATGGACCCAGGCACAGGAATGAGGTGGGGCCTCTCATCTGGCTTTGTTACTGCCCTGTCTTCTTCAGGCTGAGGAAGGCCGTGGGACTGTGCACTTTATTACTCAGGCCTGCTTATATAATCGCTGCACCTTGTCATGTAGTGGTTTCTGAACAGGCATTTTGTAGTCGCTGAGATGATGTTGCCCCTAAAGAAAAGCAGCCCCCGTAGCTCTGGCCCTTTGGGCTCTCTTTCTCCATACCCTGGTAGTCTTGTTCACTTTATCATATGGTGTTGATGTTTTCTACCTCCTGGGTAATTCTCAAAATACTGCTTGGGATTGGCAATCTTATTTGGAATCATGTGTCACATATGTGTTTTGTGTTTTATTGGTCCGTTATAACTTGAGACAATATGTAAATGAATTTCCATTAAAAGATTTTGATTTCCATTTTTTTCCCCCTCTAGTGATCTCTCCCTCTTTTACCAAGTAACTAGGATCTCCTTTACAATCCAAGGGAGATGTGGTTGGGGTTTTAGAACTATTCCTTTAAGCAGAGGCTTCCTTTGTGTGTGAGGTGCAATGGAGTTGGAGGGTAGCTTGAAGCTATTTGCTAAGCCTTAGCAGTCTTTATTCTCAGTTGCTTTGTTTTTTCCCCACCCCGTTAGGAAATTGGCAGTCAGTGACTGATTTTTTTTTCCCCTTCTTAATACAGATATGCATGGGTGTAACGTGGAGAGAAAGGAAATGTTTACACATTTTGCAAATAAATAACCAAATCATGTGGAGGGTGTGTGTGTGTGTGTGTGCACATGCATTGGCTCTATAACTGGACAGGTGGTTCTTTTAAGTGCTATGTGTTTGTTTAATTAGAAGAACTTAGCACTTCGGACGGCACTTTAGGCATATAGTTTCAGCAGTTTTTTAAGAAGGAAGAAGGTCCAAGGGAATTTTAGTGGATCTCATTTAGTGGATCTATGGTTTAATATTATGGCATTTTTTGAAATGCATGGTTCTGGCATCAGAATTTCAATTAGCCAAGGCTCTCCATGGCTTAGGGGGCAAGGAAGTGGGAGAAAGGATTTCAGTCATTCTTAAATCTATTATTTAGCAGTAGCTGGAGGCTTTGTGCATCATAGTCAAAGAAATGAGGTTGTGTCCCCAGGGTGTGTTCTGTGTTCCTGGAATACCCAAATGCTGCCTTCCCCCTGAAGAGTCACAGCCCAGAGCTTGTTCAACCTAGAGGACACTTAAATTAGGGGTGTGGTAATTTACAGCCACTGTAGCAGGACCCATTTAGTCTTTAGGCAAAAAATAATACATGCTGTCTCTTAAGAAATTATGGTAGCTCTCAGAGCTTGAGATAGCTTCAACAACTTGCTATTACCTCAAACTCCGGTATAATCCCTCGCCAATGACGGACTCCTCAGTACCATGCAATAATTATATTTGTTGTCTGTGTTTTAGTTTGTCTTTCAAAACACGAGTTGTCACTGTACCATCAGCTTTTCTTATTTTTATATTTGTTTTCACTTTATTCCTTACCTTCATGGTAGTCGTTATGTGCTTGGTTTTAGGTACGTGGCTATTTGATACTGGGATATTAAGAGATTTTAGAAGAAAAGGTCATCAGCTGTCTTTCTGGGCTATTCTGGGCATTTTGTACTATATTTATTTTGGGTCCAGCTTTTCCTGCCCTTGATTTCTGATTAGCTGTTCCTCCTCCTGGCCGTGGCCTCTCATCTTGCTTGGAAGCTTTTCAATAGGTCTGAACTTGGATGACTGTTTTGTTTAACAAATAAACTTGATGTCAACCTTGGGGGGTAGAGACAGACACAGGATGGAACTCTGTCCATTAATGCTTCTGGTTCTAATGCAAGGAATTCCTGGAGCAGGGAAGCTAGTTTCCAGTACACCAATTTCCAGAAGTTGTTTCCTGCTTGAGGAGATTAGCCTTTACAGTGGGAAACATGAATCCTGGGCATTTGCAAAAGTTTTGGATGATTTGTGAGATTTTATTTTTTCAATGTTTATTTATTTTTGAGAGGCAGAGACAGAGTGTGAGCAGGCAAGGGGCAGAGAGAGAGAGGGAGACAGAATCTTCAGACAGAATCTGAAGCAGGCTCTGGGCTCTGAGCTGTCTGCACAGAGTGTGATGCGGGGCTCGAACTCATGAGCTGTGAGATCATGACCTGAGCTGAAGTCGGAACCTCAACCGACTGAGCCACCCAGGTGCTCCTGATTTGTAAGATTTAAATGGTCTTACTGTCTGTAAATTTTTAGAAATTAAAGAATGGGGGGCACCTGGGTGGCTCAGTCAGTTGAGCATCCGACTTTGGCTCAGGTCATGATCTCATGGTCTGTGAGTTCGAGCCCCACGTCGGGCTCTGTGCTGACAGCTCAGAGCCTAGAGCCTGCTTCGGATTCTGTGTCTCCCACTCTCTCTGCCCCTCCCCCGCTCATGCTCTGTCTCTCTCTCTGTCCAAAATAAATAAACATTAAAAAAAAAAAATTAAAAAAAAAAATTAAAGAATGGATTATTTGCTTAGAGAGGTGGGCCTTTTGGTTCTTCATAGTCTGAATTGGTCTTGACTGAGGTCTGGCACAGAACACCCCTTTTCAGAAGCCTGGCACCCAGAGACGGAGCTTTCTGTGTTCTTGGGAGAGTGAAAAAAAGAAGTATCAAGCAGGAAATAAGTGGCCTTCAAGGAGTAGTGGGCCTTCAGACATAAGACTTGTCCCAAGAAGAGCAGAGCGACAGCCAAAACACCTGTTTGCGTTGACCCACAGTGCCTCCTGGCCTGTTGACCCTTTCTCTTTCCTCCCCTTGTTAGCCAGCACAAGCAGCAACACTTCTCTGTGAGTCTGTGTGGAGTGATTTTAGAGGAATAGAAAATACCGAGTAATTCTAATGGAATGTTGTAGGATTCAGAAAGCGATTTCTGCTTCCTCACTTGGGGGTCCTCCTGGGTCCTCAGAAGGTAGAGCTGAAAAAAATCAATGTGTTATGTGTGGTTGGTTCTTTGCACTCTTTAACACGATACAGTCGATTCTCGTTATTTGTGGTAGTTACATTCTATAAGGTCACCGCAAATACTGAATTAGCAAATACTGAGCCATTGGCCCTGGTGGGTATATAAGTTTAGGTTCCTGTGAGCTTCTGTCACATTTTCTCAGTTGATCAATGTATAGTCTTCATCTCTTTAAGGCACCTATTTAATATTGTTGATTCATTAACAATGAACTCGCAATCAACAGTGCTATAACATATGCCTAAACAAAGCTTATCTAACACATCCGTTTTTCTCTGCAAGGCACGTCACAGCCTCTTTCACTTGGGAACACTAGACAGCACCTCAGCCCTATAAACACTTGTTTGTAATATGAATGCTGATCTGAAATAAGAAGGGAGAGCATTGCCTTATTCACCTTCAGCTGGGACCGTGTTCACAGGCAACTCAAATTTTTTACTGCTCTGTGCTTGTCCAGGAATGCCCATGAAAACACCACGAGTACTGATTTTGGGTTTACAAATACATTTTTGTTAGTGGGCAAATCCACAATATCTACTGTGTGACATGAGAAAAGTAATCCCAATTATTGTGGCGGGAACCCTTTTTAGTCCAGCTCTACAGAGTGTGTACCAAACCAATCATTTAAGGTAAAAATAAGTTTCAAGTTGGTACTGTGACCACTATCCAGAACACATTTTTAAACAGCCTCTGCTAATATGAAGACTGTTAAGGACAACTTGCCCAATTGGTGATTCCTATTGTTGAACAAGTGACAACACTATAGCCAGGCTTTGAACATGTAGAGAAAAGGAGCAATGGCTTGTGTATCCCCGTGTCCTTGACATGAAAGGTAATAATGGCCAGCACATAGTGGAACCCCAGTGGGTGAATGAGTACTAAAATGAACGAATGAAGGAAAGAGCGAGGAGAAATCTGCTTGGTATTATCTGACAGTCTACTTCAGGGCACCTTTGGAATCTGATGCATCTTTTCAGCTTAGCTAACTTCCTGCCTCCTGCATTTATTAAATTAACTCATGTAAATGCTTACTAAATGTCAGAGGAAGTAGAGTCTAGGAGCTGGGGTAGCATGGGGGATATTGCAGCTGGGCTGAGAGCGGAATAGGAGTACTGCCAACCATACTGAGAAGACTACTTAAGGGCTAAATCAGCATTTGATTCCTTCTTCCATCTCACCACGGAGCAGTTTCTTTCTTGGCTTTTTTGCTCATATTCCTGCTACCAACTTCTCTCCTCTTCAGTCCCCCTTCCACACTGCTGTTATCAGAAGCCTTTCTAGAACATGATTTAATCATCTCAGTGTCTTGCTTCAGAATTTCATTCTCCTCGTAAGATACAATTCAAAACTCCTTAGTGATCTGGCTCCATCCCTGCATTTCCAGCTTCTGTCTCTTACCCTTGCACTGAAGGACATCATCCTGTGCTCGGCGGCGGAACTAGACTTTTCACTGTCTCCCACGCATGCCCTTTAGGACTTTTGGCTTTTGCACAGTGTCGTTGCCAATGTTGTCTGCTCCTCCCAGATCTTCCCCTGTGCTGTGTCTGGCAAGATGCCCATCCCCCCTACAAGTACGAGCTCTTTAAGGGAAAGGTCTATCGAATCATCTTTGTGCATAGCCTCTCAGCCTGTAGCATGTTATGTTCCGTAAATGTAGTTGAGTGGGTGAATGAATTTAGACATTGTCTGGAGGATTCGGAAATACGAAGACTTAAAAAAAAATCGTTTTAAGTAAAAAAGAGAGGATAGGATATCAGTTTGTACTCAGACAAATAGAAAGATGTGACAGTTCTCTTGTTAACTAGCTTTGTCTGATGGGTAAAACTGAGCTTTTCCACTCAGGAAACATCTACACTACACCATGCTCCCTGGCCCCCAGTATAAATATCCAGGAACTAGATTTAATTAAAGTAGAAGCTAGTTAAATTTTATATGAGAGGAAACAACGTGCAATTTCAGATATTATCTGTTGCTGTTATTTCCTGCAGATTAACCATTCATTTCACCAAATATTTATCACGGAGCTACTATGTCCAAGAAACAGGGCCAGGGGCTTTGGAGCATGAAAAGAAAAGATAAGCAGAACACAGGGGCTTTTGTCTAGTGGGAGGGAAGGACATGAAAGCACATTTCTGTAAAACAGGATAAAACGTACACTTATTACAGGTAGTGCTGTGGTAGCACAAAAAAGAATGAGGTTATTTCTAGCCTGCTCACTTCTATACAAGAGCTTGAATTTAACATGAACCTGGAAAGGGTACACTTGGGAGTAGGTAGGTAGCAGGGCAGAGGAACACGATTAGGGTGGTTCCAAAGAGAGAGGACAGTATAAGCAAAGATGCCGAGGCAAGAAGGTACAGGGGATAAGTACTGCAAGGAGCGGGATGGGTGAGTGCAGAGCATTGTAAGATAAGACTGGAAAAGTACATCAGGATCTTATTTTAGAGGGATTTAATGACAGTTTGCTTGGACTCTGTTCTGTAGGCACAAGGAGCTGTGGCAGAATTTTAACAGGAAGATTTTAAAAAGGAAATATGTGACAGCAGCCAGCAACAGCTAAAATTTGTAAGCAGATATCATGTGCCAGGCGCTTTTTCTAAATCCTCACCACAACACTTTGAGGCTAGTACTAATAGGATCACCTTTGATAGATAAAACGGAAAGCCTGGAGAGGTTAAGTAACTTCCCAGGATCCATAGCCCATAAGAGGTGGACCTGAGATTTGAAGCCAGAAAATCTTATTTGTGAATGTGGGTTTTGAACCTGGGATTGAAGAGTAGGACTCAAGGAGTCTCTGAACTTTTCTCAATTATTTGCAGAGTGTTAATATCTATGAATGTATACCTTTGTTTAAGACAAACATCTCTAGCTTTAATCCTGTAAGTTGGAGCACACCAAATGATGTGAGTAAAGACTGGAGCAGCGCCCCATTTTGCCCTCACGAATCCCCAGTATGTACCATGCATCATATGGTGATGGTGTGCTTACGCTGCTTCTTAGATTGGAAAAAGAACACTCTCGCACTGCTCAAAATAAAAGGAAATGTCAGAAACCATTTGTAAGAATTATTATTATTTTTGTTTGTTTGTTTGTTCATTTATTTATTGTATTTTACATGCAAGAACCCAAACTAGAGAGACAGTAGAGAGAGACAGAGCATGAACGGGGGAGGGGCAGAGAGAGAGGGAGACACAGAATCGGAAACAGGCTCCAGTTTCCGAGCCATCAGCCCAGAGCCTGACGCGGGGCTCGAACTCACGGACCGTGAGATCGTGACCTGGCTGAAGTCGGACGCTTAACCGACTGCGCCACCCAGGCGCCCCGTGTAAGAATTATTAGTACTATAAAGTGTCAGGCTGTTCCTTGGTTTGTGAAAAACAGAAAGTGTCCAACAAGTTTTGTTTTGTTTTGTTTTTTTTGAAGGTAAACATGAGCTCTCCAGGCCCTGGAACTTGGGATAACATGAAAGAGAAGAGAGCTAGCTGTCCATTGGGCAAAAATCATTCTTTTAAATTTCGACAAAAGCTAAGGGCACAGCTAAGGGTGGCTGTGTCAGTTAAGTGTCCGATTTCAGCTCAGGTCGTGAGCTTGTGAGTTCGAGCCCCACATTGCATCAGGCTCTATGCTGACAGCTTGGAGCCTGGAGCCTGCTTTAGATTCTGTGTCTCCTCTCTCTCTGCCCCTCCCCTGCGCGTGCGCTCTCTCTCTCTCTCTCTCTCTCTCTCTCTCTCTCTCTAAATTAAACATTAAAACAAATTTAAATTCCAACAAAAGCTAAATAAACTCTGGAAATCTGAAATGTTTTTGAAAAATGCCTAGATATTAGTCTGTTTTCAACTAGATCAACTAACAATTCAGTTAGTACTCTACTGAATCAATTATTACCATGGTGGTTTCAGTAGAGTACTAACTGAATTGTTGATTACTTTACTGGAGAAAAATTCTCCTTTTCATCCCCATCCCTGTTTGGGGAGAATCTAGGCCCCAAAGACAGATGGTAGTGGGGTTGATGAGAGGGGAGCATAAAAACGACTCTCCAAACCTGTATTAACAATGAATGTGTCCAGTGTTTTCCTTTGTGATGAGTGCATGGGAAAGTTCTATGAGGAAGGAGGGATCTCTTTAGTTTTGGAGATTTGCACTTAAAATAATCTTTATTGATGCAGGTAAGGAAGAATGAAGTTAAATTGTCATTCTGATTTCCTTCTAGACTAAGAGAATTCAGTAATAATGAGATGAATTTTCATTCAACAGCCACAACCTGAATAGATATTTGATGTCTGCCCTCCCATTTGAAAATACCTCACAAGTATTTCCTGATGAAATACTTCAAGCATATTAGATTGAAATCCAAAGGGCATCAAAACCATGGAATTCCTTGGAAAGGTGGAATAGTAAACAAATTGTTTAGTAAGGGGATTTCTTGATCTGGGTTTATAATCCTTTTGGGAATTCACCCTAAGGCTTTTGTACCCACACGACTCATGACTGGCTCACTCAGTGGTTTGGTGTTATCTGATGAGGATCTTATTTCACTTTTGAAAGCAGGGTGTTGTTCTCTTTGTTGGGGTCTGAGGGGGTAGCAGGAAAAGACGGACTCCATGAAGTGCAACGTAAAGCCTCCCCATCCATCTTGAAATTAGAGAGCCCACTGCATGGAATAGAATGTCTTCTACTTGTCACTCATAATGAAAAGACTTATTTTTGAAGCAGTTTGTTTAAGCCTCCTGCCTAAACAAAATCGTTCTTAATTATTGGGGTACAAACCTTACCAGACAGTCTTGTGAATTCATGTAGAATTTGTTCCATTTTTCCTTTTTTTTTTGTTAAGAGGATTTGGGCCACTGTTTTTGTAACCAGGTAGATGTAGACCTGTGTGTCCTCTGGAGCCATGAACTTTAATATTCTGTTCTTTAAATCTGGATAAGATGGTTTCGCCCTTGTTTTGCTGGTATGGTACACACACTTTTCTCTCAAGGGGATCTTGCTAAGTAAGAAATTGACATGGGATGATGTATACAATTTTACATTAGTCTATCTGATTCTGTGTGTGGAGGGAGCTGAATACTGTCTACGTTTGCTTGATAAGCTTTTGCTGTATTCTGGCTCATTATGATGTTATAGATTGTAGAATATGAATATTTAAGTTAAACTGAGCTTTTATGGGTTTCAGGGTTGAGTAGTTCACTTGAAAGAATTGTTTTCATTTTGAGATAATGGGATCCTAAAACGTATTGGTTAAGTAGATTAGCACGTGTCTGATAAGTGCAATCATTCTAGCTTGAGGTTATAGCAAAGATTGTATCTTTGTATGACCACTTCCATTTTGCTCTAGGTCCTTTTGATGTATAAGTGGGCCTCCCAAAGCCCCAGCTCCACGTATGTGACATAAAGCCAGTAACCTGGTCACAGTTTGGCATGTAGCCAATAGCTTCACAGCATATTTGACACGATGATGAATGAGGAGGTGTTGAAATATTTCCTGTTTTTAAACACTTGGACTTGGTCTCTCAGATGTTGTATGATAACCCCAAAGAATATTTAGAATTCGAATTCTTTACAAAGAATATTTGTTACAAAAGCTTATAAAATACATTGTTTGAATTTTAGAGATAGGTTCATACCTGTCAAGCAGGTTTATAGAACACCAAGAATTAAGTACAAATATGTAAGATGTCTTGCTAGTGAACAGGGCTTCTTATTCACTGTGGGCAGTCTTTTGAGGTAGCTCATGTTGTTTGAGCTTTTCTTGGAGCTTGACTTAATTACTAGAGAAAGTTAAAATAACAGAGCCCTGATTACGAGTGCCACGATGGTAGGAGAGGTCATCTTTTAGGCGTATCATACATCTAGTCTAAAGCAACATTAGGGCTCCGTGTGTATTTGTTGAATTAACATTTCAGATTAATTACTGAATTCCTCTGGTCTTAGATTTCTCAGTCTGTAGGTCACCACTTCTCTTGGCTTTTCATGGATTGCCATTTTCTTCCTGTCTCCCCACTTTCTACTCTCATTCCTGCTCTTAACCCTGCTTGCCCTAACTTTTTTTTTTTTTTTTTTTTTTTTAATTTTTTTTTTTCAACATTTATTTATTTTGGGGACAGAGAGAGACAGAGCATGAACGGGGAAGGGGCAGAGAGAGAGGGAGACACAGAGTCGGAAACAGGCTCGAGGCTCCGAGCCATCAGCCCAGAGCCCGACGCGGGGCTCGAACTCACGGACCGCGAGATCGTGACCTGGCTGAAGTCGGACGCTCAACCGACTGCGCCACCCAGGCGCCCCTGCCCTAACTTTTTTTTTTAAACTGTTTTCTTTTTTTTTTTAATGTTTATTTTTTTGAGAGAGAGACACACATGCACATAGACAGAGATGAGTGGGGGAGGGACTGAGAGAGATAGAGACACAGAATCGGAAGCAGGCTCCAGGCTCCGAGCTGTCAGCACAGAGCCTGACGTGGGGCTCGAACTCACGAACTGCAAGATCATGACCTGAGCTGAAGTCAATGCTTAACCAACAGAGCCACCCAGGCGCCCCAGCTTGCCCTAACTTTTAACTTAAAGAATAGCAACTCTAAGCTGTTATATTTCACTTTTCAAAAAAATTATATAGGAACAAGTTTAAAGAAATAAGTTATATTCAAATCATTTAAAAAATGTTATTGAGACAGACCACTGTGTACCAGACACTGTATAGTAAAAAGGAACCAACCAGTAAAAAGTTGGTCTGTAGGTAAACTAGTTGGATGAAGAGAGCTGAAAAGTACAAGTCATGGTGTGAGGGTGGCAGGATGGGGACTGGGGCCCAGCTTAAGGAAGGGCACGGTCAACTGCACCTGCCAGGATCATTCTTGGCTATAGTAACCTGAGAGCGGCATCTTTAAGGGCAAATTCCCCAGATAGTGGGGGAACTTGAAAAGGCAATGGGGGACATTCTCCAGGGAATGACGAAGGTAACCCCAGGGTTTTGTGTGTTGGCCCCGATGAAAAGTACAGGTGTTCCTTTGGGGAATGTGGTGAGAATAGATTAAAAGAAGATCTGGAAAGGGCAACACATTGTGAATGCTACTAGATGTGGTGTGTATGCTGCAGTTTGGGAAGGAGGTACACAGGGGGATCTGGAAGGAAGAGAATGAAAATCATGAACGGGTGCGGTAACGGTACCCAAAGTCGTGGTGAAGTCAAAGAGCGAGTGGAGGTGGAGCAGCGTGTTTGAGTGAGCTACTCAGATGGGAAGATGTTCTCAGAGAAGTGGATAAAGTGAGGAGTCTGCCTGTGAAGAAACTCAGGATGTGACTGTGAACATATATTGCTCTTGTTTGATTTCTTCCCTGCCATCGTGCTGTCATTCCTTAGGCAATATCATCCCCAGTGTCTCTCACACATGACCAGCCTCAACTGCACACTTTAATGCCACACCAGTTTATCCAGCAGTGTAAAGTCCTCCACCTTATTTATTAACTGTCCGACTCTTGGTTTCGGCTCAGGTCATGATCTCACAGTTCGTGGGTTCAAGCCCTGCGTCGGGCTCTGTGCTGACAGCTTGGAGCCTGCTTGGGATTCTTTCTCTCCCTCTCTCTCTCTGCCCCTTCCCTGCTTGCTCTCTATCTCTCAAAACAAATAAATAAACATTAAAAAAAAATGTCCTCCACCTTAAACTAACAACATTTGTAACTGAAGCAACCTTATATATGAAACCGTTTAAAATCCACCTCTTCACATTTAATTATTTTTTAGTATTCAATGGGTACTTCATACAGACAAAACTTATCACCCGTAATCTTTTTATAGTCATGTTTGCAAGGCTTTATCTCTTAAATAATAAGCTCACTGAGCCCAAGGATTGTTTTTATAAGTTAGTAAAGTACTTGGACCTTCTACGTGCTGGAAGGGAGGAATTTGAGGGTTCTTGGGTAAATCTGTGAGTGAATAAGGAGGAGGTAGTGGTCCTGGGGAAGCAAATTGATAACAGTAACAGGGAGAGGTCAGGACAAAAGAGTGAGAGGTGAGCACAACTTTCCTTAAAGAAGTTGAAATTCAGAGGAAAGTTGAATGACAATTGCAAAGCCATTGCAGAAGGTATGGTGGGGAATGGGCTGGGAGAGGACTTGGTTGAATCAAGATCTGCTAAAACCCATACCTTTTGGGAAGTATTGCTTCTGTGTGGGAAATATTTCAATGAGAATTACTCTTAAGCTCTCATTCTTGGATGTCCCTTGGATTGAGGTTTCTGGGGAGATCCTCTGGAGAATGAATATCAGCAGCTACAGCAAAATTATGTATTAAGTGCTTGCCTTATCTCCTCAGTTCTCACAACAACCCTGTGAGGTACATATTACTATCTTTCTCATCTTATGAGTGAAGCAGGGTAGACCTAGACTGGCTAAGTAGCACTCCCAATTCTCGGATTCCTCCTGAGTGGGCCACTTACTCTAGCCAACACAGTACAGTCTAGAACCAGTCAGGTCCCCGGGGGACATCACACCTGCCATCAGAAATCCTGAAACACTGCCAATTGAAATCTGTTTCCTGAGTGACTCAGTATCCTCTGCCATTTGCTCAAGCCCTTGAAGTTCAACCCAAACCACACTACCATCTTGGGAATCTGATGGGTTATAGTGTTGCCTCCTGAAAATGGGCATTTGGCTTAATATTAAAATAGGTTAAAATATATAAAAATAAAAGAGGGTAAAAATAGAGTAAGGATGGGGGGCAGAGGAGAGAAAAAGAATGCCTTCAAGTTAGGAAGGGTAATACTACTTAAAATTCACAGAGAATATATCTCAGTCTTCTAGACAACATCTATATGTTCAGCCTGAGTCAACATGGTGAGCTGGAAGAGGAAGACATGACTAATAAGAACATGTGTTGTGTTTATTGGAAAACAATTAACTCGTGGGGATTGTAGAATAGAGGTTATCCGGCGATAGAGGGTGTCCTAATTCGAGGGAATCTTGGGGTTGGATTCTCTTGCCTCTGTGAGAGAGTCTTTTCTTTCGTGCCCGCTGATTGGGGCGCTCAGTGGCCTCCTCCGGGTGTTGTCTCCCGAGAAGTGAGGAGAGGATTTGCTCCCTCAGCCAGTGGAAGACCCACCTCAGGTTCACACAGGAGATGGCCTGTGTGCTGGCATGAGCACCCTCCTTCTCTGGCTTCTCTGGCTGACCCGATGAGACTGAGGAGGTGTCTAGAGTGCTTGTCCTTTGGCTGTGAGTTGCCTGGTTTGTCATCTGCCAAGACAATGAATGAGTTAAAGACATATAATCTGGACAACAGTGGGGCCGATATGTACCCATTCATGGAATTGAAATCCTTCTATCAAAAATAATCCAACTGTAAAGGCAAAGTTTTTTGTTTTTTGTTTTTGTTTTTAACATTTATTCATTTTTGAGAGACAGCCCTCACAGGGGAGGGGCAGAGAGAGAGGGAGACATAGAATCTGAAGCAGCCTCTGAGGCTTAGCAGGCTCTGAGCTGTCAGCAGGAGCCCAACTCAGGGCTTGAACCCAGGAATTATGAGATCATGACCTGAACCAAAGTCAGATGCTTAACTGACTGAGCCACCCAGGCCCCCCCATGTAAATGCAAAGTTTAAATCCTCATTAATAATTAAACACATATATTTTGGGTGGTCATCTTTGTTAGTTTTTTTTTTTTTTTTATAACTTTCCTACCCTCTTTTGTCCTTCAGTGCTCCTCGGTATTTCCCCTTCAGCTCCACCCTGATCCCTTTCCTTGCTGTTAGCCTTCTCCCTCCCTCTCCTGGCCTGTCAGACACCAAGGGGGTGTGGCCCTGCTTCAAAGCAGGTAGTAGTAATACTCCATGTGTTCCAAACTGGTACCCCCAACCCCAACCAGGTCTGTTCCCTTCTTGCCTATGGGGCATCTCTGTGCTCACCTCAGTAAGTTCGCGTTCCTGAAGTCTTAGAGGAATCTGTGGAAACTGCATGGTACCTCTGTGTTGGCAGGGGTTGGGCAAGTCTTGGCAAGTATCATGTTCTTGACGACTGACCTGAGCTCTATCTGGAGGGGAGCTGCTGAACAATTGGAAATCTTCCTCCTGAGCAGATTCAGGGAATGCAGAGCCATCATCATCATCTTTCTGGTTTTCCAGAATTTTCTCAAGCTTTTGCACAAGACCGTCCAGTTTGCTGAGAGTCAGTTGTGTGTTCTCTTCAGGGTACTTGTCTACCCACCAATTGACTCCATTTATGTCCCAATTAACTATGGAATCTGAATTGTTAGAACCCACATCAATGTCCCAGGCCAGGGTGATGCTTAGTTTGCAAAACTGCTTTGGGTCGTCCTGAATTTGGTCTTGTCTCCTCAGGAGTCTGCCTGTACTTTCAGTTCTCCATGTCCCTTGGATAGGAGGGACAAAGATTGAAGGACCCTTGGAAGACACGTCTTCATGGGAGATGGTTTTCTCGTAGGAGGTGTCTTCAGAGGGGAAATAGCCCACAGAGAGGCTCAGGTTTGATTCAGAGCTGCAGTCTGTAGAGTCAGTTCCATCATTGCTAGAGGATGAGTGTGCCATGGAGTTCAAGGGCTCAAATCTCAGGTGTCACCTCAGGAATCTTCTAAAGAAAGGAAAAAAAAAATAGGTGGGATTAGGGGAGAAGAAGAGGGAAGTTCTGATGGTTGAGCAATAGCATTATTAATTCCTTTTTCTACTTGTGACTATCCCATTCTGGTAGAAGTTCATCCTTTTTTTTTGTCTTCTTTAATGAAGGGCAAAAAAGGCCGCCCCATCCCTTAAAAAATTTCTTTCTTTGTATAACAACACTTTTTACTAAGCCTTTCCACCTGATACCGCTCATCTTCTGTCTTGCTACAATTGAAAGAACTTGAATTATAAAAGAAAAAATGATCATTGTATAAAATTTGAAAAACACAGAAAAGCATAAAGGTGAAATTAAATATGCTTATGATCCTACTGTCTAGAGATATTGATAACCATCACTGAAAACATTTTGGTGGACTTCCTTTTCTTTATCTGTACATGTATGTGTACATGTGTATTTGTACATATGCATACACACATACACATATCTAAATGGATGCCACATCAGCTGTTGAAAGTGAGATTATGTTTTATAGCATACCCTAGAGTAAACATATGTATGGCTATTCTGTCATTTTTAACCACTTTCTTATTGATCATTAGGTGATTGTTGTTTTAATAAATAGATCTTCAGTAAACCCTTTTGTCAATAAATCTTTGTGTCTCTCTGTCTATATATCTGTGTGGATTTATTGGACCAAAGATCACACACATATTAAAGCTTCCTGATAGTTGATATCAAATTGCTTTCCAGAAAGGTTATAGCCATTGAGATGCCCATCCTCCCACCATCTGTTGGCACTTTTTAGCCCAGTTTTTTTTGTGATGCCCCTGGTAGGTAAGTGGGGGTGGAAGAATTACGTGGTCGCACACACGTGCGCGCATACACACACACACACACACACACGTACACACGCTCTGTCATGCCCTCCTCTGGTGGCTGCCCACATGGAAAAGGCGCTGCCAATTCCTGAGCCATAAACTGGGGATGTTAAAAATCCTCAGATCCCAACTGTCAGAGGCTACAGGTCCAACTGCCAAAAGTCTGTGTTCTGAGACTGTTGGTTACTATGGCAACACAAGAACCTAAGTTATAGTCAGAAATGTGGAAAGAGAAAAAAAAAGGGATAGAAATCCACAAGGGCTGTCTTTGCTTCCAAACTATTCTGTGGTCATACCATCCTAAGCTGAAGAGGATCCCTCCTGAGGGCAGAAGGACAAAAGTGATGGCGGTTCCTTCCTTCTTGCCATGTGTGTGTGTAAGATGGTTCCTGTCATAAGGGAGTTGAGAGCCTATTTGGTGAGACGGACATAAACCACCTGTTATAGGACAGAATGGTAAGTGTAGCAACAGGACTTAAAAATAATGTGGGAGAATAAAAGGAGGTGCCTCATGCAGCCAGGGTGAGATTGGGTAGGGGTATCAGGAAAGGACTCCAGGAGGAGATTACTTCTGATCTGAGCATTTATGGGGGAGTAGAAGTTAGTGGGGTTAAAAGGGGTAGGGGTCCAGCGAGAGGGCCTTCCAGAGAGAGGGGACAGCTTGAGCAATGACACCTGGCTGACAAACTGCCGACTGTGTGGGGAGATCAAGTATGATGAGGTAAAGGGGAGTCAGTGAGATCATGGAAGGCCTTCCACCCCTGTTAGGGAACTGGGATTTTTTTTTTTCCTGTAAGGCTGTACTTAGGATGGTGGTATTCAATTATCAGGCATTCTTCCAGGTAATTCAAAATATATTGAAATACTTGGCATGATTAAAACAAAACTTCCAGTGGACTTGGCAGGGTAGATGTTATTGGTTGGCTTTCATGAGAATGGGATCAGTAGGTTTGTACTGGGTTGAATGAATGAGCAGAAAGGAAGTGAGAACAGTGAGTACAGACTATATTTTAGAAATGTCTGAGGGGCACCTGGGTCAGTCAGTTAAGCATCTCAGGGTTTGTGAGTTTGAGCCCTGCTTCGGGCTCTGTGCTGACAGCTCAGGGCCTGGACCCTGCTTCAGATTCTGTGTCTCCCTCTCTCTCTGCCCCTCCCCTGCTCATGCGATCTCTTTCTCTCTCTCTCTCTCTCAAAAATAAACATTAAAAAAAAATTTTTTTTAAGTCTGAGAAAGTAGAAAGGAGGAAGCAGAGTCAGGTTAGTTTCTGCCCCCACTTCCCAAATAAAAAAGGGATAAGGAATAAATACAGGGGGAGACTTTTAAAATAAAAGAGATTGGCTGCTACTTTTGGAGAGAGTAAAGATGGGATTCATGGCTTGGGCACAGGGGTAGGTTGTTACACCCTCATTGTTATCCCATGAGATTACAAGGAGGAAAGTGAAAGTACATATGGAGAAATTTGTAGGAATGCAATGCTGAGGACCTCCATTTTCTTCTTTGAGTTTCCCAGCTAGGTGTTTGCCTTATTGTAAGATTAAGTCTATATTTTTTAATGCCAGTCTGTTAGCTGGATCTTTGTCCAGTTCTGTTAACTGCCTCCAGTAACATGGGTATCCTGGTCCTTCTGGAATTGGAAGCAGCATCCATTCTGTTGACCAAGCCCTCTCATCTCCCAGGCTGCTCTTCCCTTAACCACTATTGTGAACTCTTCCCTTTCCAGTGGCGTCATGAAGTTGTTTGAGAATTGATCAGATCATAGCTCCACAGTGATCGAGTCTGGTCACTTTGCCCTCACTGCTATAGTGTTCTCAGTGGGTAATTCATAGTTAGAAGTAGTAAATCTTTCATTGTTACCAAATGTGCAATTTGGAGGACAGACGTGCATGATGTAGGATTAAAGGCTCTTGGTTGCATGGACTAAACCAAAAAAAATTTTCTATGAGCAAAATCATCTTGGCAAATGAGTTATAGCAACCCCAGTCTGATCTAAACTAGGAGGCCATACGATACTGCTTTCAGGTCTGTTCAGTGATTTTCAGGAAGGGAATAGGGTACCTACTCAGAGTTTCCTAGAGGTAAAGCACATGTGTACTTTGAACAAGTATACTCTTTTTTTTTTTCAAGTTTGTTTATTGTTGAAAGAGAGCACAAGTGTGGGAGGGGCAGAGAAAGAGGGAGACACAGAATGTGAAGCAGGCACCAGGCTCTGAGTTGAGCCTGATGCAGGGCTCAAACCCACGAGCTGTGAGATCATGATGTGAGCCGAAGTCGGACACTTAACTGACTGAGCCAACCAAGCACCACTGAACAAGTATGTTCTTTTTTTTTTTTTTTTTAATTTTTTTAATGTTTGTTTATTTTTGAGAGAGAGGGAGAGAGAAACAGCGCGCGAGTGGGGGAAAGGGCAAGGAGAGAGGAAGACACACAGAATCCGAGCAGGCTCCAGGCTCCGAGCTGTCAATACAAAGCCCAGTGCAGGGTTCCAACCCTTGAACTGTGAGATCATGACCTGAGCCAAAGTCAGACGCTCAACGGACTGAGCCACCCAGGCGCCCCTGAACAAGTATATTCTTAAATTAACACTGATTAGGTTCGCTTTTGGTCCATTTTTTTAAAAATTTCAAGTTTTAAATAGCATTTTAAGAAACCATAAGGTTTTTATACTTGTCAAAAAAGAGTCATGGATTTAAACACACACACGTGCATGCACAGGAAAAAAGCCAAGAAACACAGGTCGACTTAAAAGAACCTCAACTCATTGGAATCTATCAGTTGCTTAGGATCTTTTCCAAATATTTTTCTGTCTTTGTTTCCATTTAACAAGATTACATTTAAAGCTTGCTGTGACTCAAGTTTTTCACTGTTGTACTGGCTTAAATTTTAGGTTCTATTAAAAAGGATTGTTTTAGGCAACTCTGTTTCAGGAGTCGGAGTTGGGGAGAAACTGTATATTCTTACCCAACAGCTGGCAAATGGCCGCAATTCTGATGAGTGGTTGAGGACCTAGATTAAACCCTGGGGAGTGGGGTGGAATCAGAACCTGCAGACTCTCTAGCATTTAATGAGTTTCTACTACATGGTAGGTCCTGTTCTAAGCACTTTACAAGTATTTAACTCTCACAGCAACCCAATCAGTTAAGTGCCATTATTTGCTCCGTTTTACAGATGAAGGAACCAAGGCATCAGCAATTACATAACTTGCTACACGTTCCAAGATTGTAAACCCTAGAACCCTAATTTAAACGTACACAGTCTGGCTCTAAAGCCAATACTCTTACCCTGTACATACTCTTGTCTCTCAGGGGGATGACCGCCTCTCTCCTCCCTGGAAGATTCTTAGGAGAGTTGATACAGCCCCAAAGCAAACCCATGTCCTGTTTCTTTGAAAGAAACTATTCTGAGTGGGGCAGTGTGTTCTAAAAGATATGCAAGAGGTGTGTGTGGTACGTGGGACTGGCCCCAAACAATGGCATCCACATTTGGGGTGGGCTCGAAGATTTAAATTAAGTATTCACTTCCTCTTTGGCATAATGAGACCTGGATCCCTGTGCTCTAGCTTTTTATAAAAACTTGTGATTACCTCTCGGAGCACTGGGAACCTAGGAAAGAATTTGTGAGGAGCTTTCTTTACGTGAAGTTGGAGTGAAGGTAAGGGAATAGCTGAACATGGTACCCGTTACCCATGGAAATGGAACACTTTGAAATATATATAAACATTTAGGTGGAAAAAAGTATTTCCCTGCCTAAACCACCAAAATTTAGAGTGATCCTGAAGGTAAAAGAGTTTCAAATGCGGGAAGCCTCAGAGAAAACTTGAAAATTTATTTGTACCATTTTTCTCTCTTGATACACACACACACACACACACACACACACACACGTACGTATGTACATATGTACCGTTGACACTTGAACAATACAAGAGTTCGGTTGCCAGCACCCCCCCCCCGTTCCCTGAACGCAGTTGGAAATCTCAGTATAACTTTAAAAAACAATTTTTTTAATGTTTATTTATTATTGAGAGACAGAGCATGAGCATGGGAAGGGCAAAGAGAGGAGGAGACACAGAATCTGAAGCAGGTTCCAGGCTCTGAGCTGTCAGCACAGAGCCCGACGCGGGGCTCGAACTCACAAACTGCGAGATCATAACCTGAGCCGAAGTTGGACGCTTAACCGACTGAGCCACCCAGGTACCCCTCAGTATAACTTTTGATTCCTCAAAGCTCAAATACTAATAGCCATAATAGATATTGTATTGTATTGAAAAAAAAAAAAAAACGTGTAAGTTGACCTGTGAGGTTCAAACCCATGTTGTTCAAGGGTCAACCATGTGTGCATATACATATATATGTATTTCATTTTAATATACAACTCAGTGAAAGTCTCTGAAACTCACCTTCTGTCTTGCGCCAGAAAAAAGGGCAGTCACTGTTAATAGCTTGATATATATAATTCTTCCAGATATATTTTTTAAAGCATGATACATAGAAGAAGCAATGGCATATCATAACATGTTTAGGATGTTATGATGGGCAGTGTAGTCAATTCTAAATGATAACCTAGCTTTCACCTCTAGTAAGAGATCAGGAGATTATTGGTTCTCATTAACTTGTGTTAATTTCTTTAAGGCCTTAATTTGACTTGCTGGTCTTGCTTCTGTTGGGTCACAGTTAATCTAGGTAGTGTAAGCTGGCTAATCGTTGCCTTTTCTCCTAAGTAAAATCATCCATGATAAAACCCCCTGAGATTTTTAAAAATGATAGTATGTCATGAATTTACAATGCTTTAGGCCTGAAACTAGTGATAATGGTAACTTTAAAAATTGGAGCACTTCCTAAAATCCATTTGGCTTGATAGGATTTGGAACCTAGATATACACAGTAGGAAGTTTCTAATTTAGAAGTTAAGCTACGATTAGGGTTAATTTTGTGTGTTGTCTTGACTGAACCACAGTAGGTGTGCTGATATTTGATTAAGTATTTTTCTGGGTGTGTTTGTGAAGGAACACAGGAACCAGGCTGGAACACTGGCAGAAAAACCAAGCGGCACTCAGAGATCTTGGTGGATCGGAGATTTATTTAACACCGGCGGGCTCAGAGGAGACCGTTTCTCCAAAGATCTGAGCCCTGAGCACAAGTATGGGGGACAATTTATAGTCTGTTACTTCTGCATTCTGCATTAGTAGTAATTTTGTGTACACAGCAAGCAGGGTGGGAAGAAGAACCTGGAAGAGGGGTCTCTAAGCTAGAAACTAGAGTTTATATTAGTCCCGTAGGCCATCTTATGGTGCATAACTTCACTTATTTTCCCAACATTTCTAGAGGAGATTAATATTTGGCGAATTACCCTCTCCAGTGTGGGTAGCCATCAACCAGTATCTACCTATCTGCCTACCAATCTATTTACAGTTTATTTATTTTGAGAGAGAGTGCACACATACACACACACATAGGGCGAGGGGCAGAGAGAAAGAGAATCTCAAGCAGGCTCTGTGCTGTCAGCATAGAGCCTGACGTGGGGCTCGAAGCCACATACCATAAGATCATGACCTGAGCTGAAATCAGGAGTCAGAATACTTAACCAACTGAGCCACCCAGGCACCCCAACAAATCTTTGAAAGGCCTGAAGAGAACAAAAAACTAAGTAAGGGAGAATTTGCTCTCTCTGCCTGTCTTTGAACTGGAACTTTGGTCTTCCCCTGCCTTTGGACTCAGACTGGAACTTATACTGTCATCTTCCCTGGTTCTCAGGCCTCTGACCTTGGACTGGAACTAAACCACTGGATCTCTGGCTTTCAGATGGCACATCTTGGAACTTCTCAGTCTCTATAAATGCATGAGCCAGTTCCTTATAATAAACCTGTGTGTGTGTATGTGTTCGTGTACACACATACACACACACACATATTTATTAGTGGTCCTGTTTCTCTGGAGAAACTAATATAGCTGCATATTTTTTATCTTTTGAAATTATGAAATATTTTAACAATATGAAAAGTTATCACAGACTAATATAATACACAGGGACACAGCATCGCATCACTTCTGTGATAGTCTTGCCCATAATGCATGGTCTCAGCCTACTAATGAGACAGTATCAGACAAACCTCAATTGTGAGACATTCATCAAAATAGCTGACAAGTGTGAAGGCCATAAAAGACCAGGAAAGACTGAAAAACTGTCAAAGACTACAGAACACTAAGGAGAAATAACTACTAGTGCACATGCTATTGTAGAATAGGAAAAGGACATCAATGGAAAAAGTAAAGTGATTTCAATATCTTCTTTAGTTTAGTTAAATAGTATTGTATTATATCAAGGTTAATCTCCTGGTCTGATCATTGTGCTGGTTGCACAAGATGTTGATATTAGAGGGAGTGGGTTGGGGTGATGTATGGATACTGTGTTTGCAATGTCTCTGTAAGCCTATTATATGGTCAAAATAAAAAGTTTTGAAAGAATATGTAAAAGTCTAGTAAATCATGTAAGAAACACCTATATACTTATCAGTTCAGTCAAGTCTTAACATTTTGCCATATTTGGGTTTTTTTTTTTAAGAGAAATAAAACATTCTAGATAAAACTTAAACCCCTTTCTAGTTCTCCCTTTTCCCTTCTACCCCTTTTCTCCCCTGATCACTCTCTTGAATTTGATGTTTATTTACCTTATGCATGTTTTAATACCATCTTTTTACATATTTAATATGTTTAATTTTTGGAGACAAAAACCAAGGTAAATTTGAATTTACTTAATACCACAGAAGTGTACACTAAAAAATGGGTGAGATGGTAAATTTTATGTTATGTGTATTTTACCACACACACACACACGCACACACACACACACACAAGTTGGGAGGCGGAAGAAAAAAACCCAGTGTAAGTAGATTACAAGAGATGTTCTTTAGAAAACAGGAAGCCTTGGGGTGCCTGGGTGGCTCAGTCGGTTAAGCGGCCGACTTCAGCTCAGGTCACAATCTCGCGGTCCGTGAGTTCGAGCCCCTGTGCCGACAGCTCAGAGCCTGGAGCCTGCTTCCGATTCTGTGTCTCCCTCTCTCTGCCCCTCCCCCGTTCATGCTCTGTCTCTCTCTGTCTCAAAAATAAATAAAACGTTAAAAAAAAGAAAAGAAAACAGGAAGTCTCCTTATTCCCATAGCTTGTTTTATAGGAATTCTTGTGACAGGGGCATCCTTCTTCCAAACCAAATTCTTAGCTGAAGTATTTAGTGTTTATTTTTGGGGATGGGGAGAGGACAGGTACATACAGTTTCCTATGCTCTACTTGTATGTTTATTCGCAAACAGACAAAACCTTACCAACGCTCATGCACCTTCCTAAAGGAGAATGGTGTTTCTGTGTAAAGCCAAGTTAAATGTTCTCAAGCCTCTGTAGATGCCGCACACTCTGCTGGGTGCTTTCACATGCTCGGTCACTGAATTTTCATGACTGTTTTCTGAGTTGTGTATTTTTGTCCCCATCTTAACTTCTTGTGCAGTTCAGACCACCCAGATCTGCCTTCAGAGCCCAGAGGCCCTCTCAAGCTAGGCTGCTGGGAACTTAGCCTCAGCTGATTATATATTGTGGGTTGATATGCCTAGTGGACAGTGGCAGTAGATGAGCGCTATAGGTCTTCCACATATAAGCATTTAAAAAATTTTTTACTTAATGTTTATTTTTGATAGCGAGAGAATGGGGGAGGGGCAGAGAGAGGGAGACACAGAACTCAAGCAGGCTCCAGGCTCCAGGCTGTCAGCACAGAGCCCGATGCGGGATTCAGACTCCCAAACTGTGAGATCCTGACCTGAGCGAAGTCAGAGCTTAACCAGCTGAGCCACCCAGGCACCCCCATATAAAGCATTTTTAATACACAGGCACAAAAACATCACACAGCCTTCTTTTGTAAGCTCCAGAACTGTGCCATCCGAAAGAGTAGCTACTAGTCACATGTGGCAATTAAAATTGAATTAGTAGTTTGGTTCTTCAGTCATACTAGCCAAATTTCAAGTGCCTAGTGACTGCCCATAACTAGTGGCTAGCTTATCACCGGACAAACTAAACACTCCTGTCATCGCAGAGAAATTCTTTGGGACAGAGCTGCTCTAGAAGGTCCCTATGCTGTGGCTTTTTGTGCATTTGGGTAGCATTCTGAACAAAAAGTTTCACTAGAGGCAGATGGGACAATATTCTAGCATCAGGATTTGGCTTTCTTGTCAGGATCAGGTGACCGTATTTCTTCCAAAACATCTAGAAACAGGACTAGTGACAGTCTTCAGTGAAGGGCACCATTTTAAAAAGGTGTAGACAACTGGGTTGGATAGATTCTCATTCCCACTTAAGTGTAAACAGAATATATCTGTACAATACTTACAGCCCATGATGAATACTGTTTGATCTATGAAAAATCATTTGTGGCAGCCATTATATTAAACAACGACCCTCTGGTGGAGCAGATAATTGACTTGATTTTCTGTTTACGTGAGCTTTTGATTAGTCATTTGAGAGCTAACTGCCCCAGAGTATAGGTAAAAAAAAAAAAAAAGTAATAATCCCCTTTGTATCACAACTGCCTGTGTTGAAGTATTTTGTTTTTTTTTTTTTCCCCCATAACTGTTATCTTCTTCATCCCATAAATTTATTTTTTTTTATATGAAATTTATTGTCAAATTGGTTTCCATACAACACCCAGTGCTCATCCCAAAAGGTGCCCTCCTCAATACCCATCACCCACCCGCCCCTCCCTCCCACCCCCCATCAACCCTCAGTTCTCAGTTTTTAACAGTCTCTTATGCTTTGGCTCTCTCCCACTCTAACGTCCTTTTTTTTTTTTTTTTTTTTTTTCCTTCCCCTCCCCCATGGGTTCCTGTTAAGTTTCTCAGGATCCACATAAGAGTGAAACCATATGGTATCTGTCTTTCTCTGTATGGCTTATTTCACTTAGCAACACACTCTCCAGTTCCATCCACGTTGCTACAAAAGGCCATATTTCATTTTTTCTCCTTGCCACGTAGTATTCCATTGTGTATATAAACCACAATTTCTTTATCCATTCATCAGTTGATGGACATTTAGGCTCTTTCCATAATTTGGCTATTGTTGAGAGTGCTGCTATGAACATTGGGGTACAAGTGCCCCTATGCATCAGTACTCCTGTATCCCTTGGGTAGATTCCTAGCAGTGCTATTGCTGGGTCATAGGGTAGGTCTATTTTTAATTTTCTGAGGAACCTCCACACTGCTTTCCAGAGCGGCTGCACTAATTTGCATTCCCACCAACAGTGCAAGAGGGTTCCCGTTTCTCCACATCCTCTCCAGCATCTATAGTCTCCTGATTTGTTCATTTTGGCCACTCTGACTGGCGTGAGGTGATACCTGAGTGTGGTTTTGATTTGTATTTCCCTGATAAGGAGCGACGCTGAACATCTTTTCATGTGCCTGTTGGCCATCTGGATGTCTTCTTTAGAGAAGTGTCTATTCATGTTTTCTGCCCATTTCTTCACTGGGTTATTTGTTTTTCGGGTGTGGAGTTTGGTGAGCTCTTTATAGATTTTAGATACTAGCCCTTTGTCCGATATGTCATTTGCAAATATCTTTTCCCATTCCGTTGGTTGCCTTTTAGTTTTGTTGGTTGTTTCCTTTGCTGTGCAGAAGCTTTTTATCTTCATAAGGTCCCAGTAATTCACTTTTGCTTTTAATTCCCTTGCCTTTGGGGATGTGTCGAGTAAGAGATTGCTACGGCTGAGGTCAGAGAGGTCTTATCCTGCTTTCTCCTCTAAGGTTCTGATGGTTTCCTGTCTCACATTTAGGTCCTTTATCCATTTTGAGTTTATTTTTGTAAATGGTGTGAGAAAGTGGTCTAGTTTCAACCTTCTGCATGTTGCTGTCCAGTTCTCCCAGCACCATTTGTTAAAGAGGCTGTCTTTTTTCCATTGGATGTTCTTTCCTGCTTTGTCAAAGATGAGTTGGCCATATGTTTGTGGGTCTAGTTCTGGGGTTTCTATTCTATTCCATTGGTCTGTGTGTCTGTTTTTGTGCCAATACCATGCTGTCTTGATGATGACAGCTTTGTAGTAGAGGCTGAAGTCTGGGATTGTGATGCCTCCTGCTTTGGTCTTCTTCTTCAAAATTCCTTTGGCTATTCGGGGCCTTTTGTGGTTCCATATGAATTTTAGGATTGCTTGTTCTAGTTTCGAGAAGAATGCTGGTGCAATTTTGATTGGGATTGCATTGAATGTGTAGATAGCTTTGGGTAGTATTGACATTTTGACAATATTTATTTTTCCAATCCATGAGCAGGGAATGTCTTTCCATTTCTTTAAATCTTCTTCAATTACCTTCATAAGCTTTCTATAGTTTTCAGCCTACAGATCCTTTACATCTTTGGTTAGATTTATTCCTAGGTATTTTATGCTTCTTGGTGCAATTGTGAATGGGATCAGTTTCTTTATTTGTCTTTCTGTTGCTTCGTTGTTAGTGTATAAGAATGCAACTGATTTCTGTACATTGATTTTGTATCCTGCAAGTTTGCTGAATTCATGTATCAGTTCTAGCAGACTTTTGGTGGAGTCTATCGGATTTTCCATGTATAATATCATGTCATCTGCAAAAAGCGAAAGCTTGACTTCATCTTTGCCAATTTTGATGCCTTTGATTTCCTTTTGTTGTCTGATTGCTGATGCTAGAACTTCCAGCACTATGTTAAACAACAACGGTGAGAGTGGGCATCCCTGTCGTGTTCCTGATCTCAGGGAGAAAGCTCTCAGTTTTTCCCCGTTGAGGATGATGTTAGCTGTGGGCTTTTCATAAATGGCTTTTATGATGTTTAAGTATGTTCCTTCTATCCCGACTTTCTCAAGGGTTTTTATTAAGAAAGGGTGCTGGATTTTGTCAAAGGCCTTTTCTGCATCGATTGACAGGATCATATGGTTCTTCTCTTTTTTTTTGTTAATGTGATGTATCACGTTGATTGATTTGCGAATGTTGAACCAGCCCTGCATCCCAGGAATGAATCCCACTTGATCATGGTGAATAATTCTTTTTATATGCCGTTGAATTCGATTTGCTAGTATCTTATTGAGAATTTTGGCATCCATATTCATCAGGGATATTGGCCTGTAGTTCTCTTTTTTTACTGGGTCTCTGTCTGGTTTAGGAATCAAAGTAATACTGGCTTCATAGAATGAGTCTGGAAGTTTTCCTTCCCTTTCTATTTGTTGGAATAGCTTGAGAAGGATAGGTATTATCTCTGCTTTAAACGTCTGGTAGAACTCCCCTGGGAAGCCATCTGGTCCTGGACTCTTATTTGTTGGGAGATTTTTGATAACCGATTCAATTTCTTCGCTGGTTATGGGTCTGTTCAAGCTTTCTATTTCCTCCTGATTGAGTTTTGGAAGAGTGTGGGTGTTCAGGAATTTGTCCATTTCTTCCAGGTTGTCCAATTTGTTGGCATATAATTTTTCATAGTATTCCCTGATAATTGTTTGTATCTCTGAGGGATTGGTTGTAATAATTCCATTTTCATTCATGATTTTATCTCTTTGGGTCATCTCCCTTTTCTTTTTGAGAAGCCTGGCTAGAGGTTTGTCAATTTTGTTTATTTTTTCAAAAAACCAACTTTTGGTTTCGTTGATCTGCTCTACAGTTTTTTTAGATTCTATATTGTTTATTTCTGCTCTGATCTTTATTATTTCTCTTCTTCTGCTGGGTTTAGGCTGCCTTTGCTGTTCTGCTTCTATTTCCTTTAGGTGTGCTGTTAGATTTTGTATTTGGGATTTTTCTTGTTTCTTGAGATAGGCCTGGATTGCAATGTATTTTCCTCTCAGGACTGCCTTCGCTGCGTCCCAAAGCGTTTGGATTGTTGTATTTTCATTTTCGTTTGTTTCCATATATTTTTTGATTTCTTCTCTAATTGCCTGGTTGACCCACTCATTCGTTAGTAGGGTGTTCTTTAGCCTCCATGCTTTTGGAGGTTTTCCAGACTTTTTCCTGTGGTTGATTTCAAGCTTCATAGCATTGTGGTCTGAAAGTATGCATGGTATAATTTCAATTCTTGTAAACTTATGAAGGGCTGTTTTGTGACCCAGTATATGATCTATCTTGGAGAATGTTCCATGTGCACTCGAGAAGAAAGTATATTCTGTTGCTTTGGGATGCAGAGTTCTAAATATATCTGTCAAGTCCATCTGATCCAGTGTCTCATTCAGGGCCCTTGTTTCTTTATTGACCATGTGTCTAGATGATCTATCCATTTCTGTAAGTGGGGTGTTAAAGTCCCCAGCAATTACCACATTCTTATCAATAAGGTTGCTTCTGTTTATGAGTAATTGTTTTATATATTTGGGGGCTCCGGTATTCGGTGCATAGACATTTATAATTGTTAGCTCTTCCTGATGGATAGACCCTGTAACTATTATATAATGTCCTTCTTCATCTCTTTGTTACAGCCTTTAATTTAAAGTCTAGTTTGTCTGATATAAGTATGGCTACTCCAGCTTTCTTCTGGCTTCCAGTAGCATGATAAATAGTTCTCCATCCCCTCACTCTGAATCTAAAGGTGTCCTCAGGTCTAAAATGAGTCTCTTGTAGACAGCAAATAGATGGGTCTTGTTTTTTTATCCATTCTGATACCCTATGTCTTTTGGTTGGCGCATTTAATCCATTTACATTCAGTGTTATTATAGAAAGATACGGGTTTAGAGTCATTGTGATGTCTGTCTGTTTTATGCTTGTAGTGATGTCTCTGGTACTTTGTCTCACAGGGTCCCCCTTAGGATCTCTTGTAGGGCTGGTTTAGTGGTGACAAATTCCTTCAGTTTTTGTTTGTTTGGGAAGACCTTTATCTCTCCTTCTATTCTAAATGACAGACTTGCTGGATAAAGGATTCTCGGCTGCATATTTTTGCTGTCTAGCACCCTGAAAATCTCGTGCCAATTCTTTCTGGCCTGCCAAGTTTCAAAAGAGAGATCAGTCACGAGTCTTATAGGTCTCCCTTTATATGTGAGGGCACGTTTACCCCTTGCTGCTTTCAGAATTTTCTCTTTATCCTTGTATTTTGCCAGTTTCACTATGATATGTCGTGCAGAAGATCGATTCAAGTTACGTCTGAAGGGAGTTCTCTGTGCCTCTTGGATTTCAATGCCTTTTTCCTTCCCCAGTTCAGGGAAGTTCTCAGCTATTATTTCTTCAAGTACCCCTTCAGCACCTTTCCCTCTCTCTTCCTCCTCTGGGATACCAATTATGCGTATATTATTTCTTTTTAGTGTATCACTTAGTTCTCTAATTTTCCCCTCATACTCCTGGATTTTTTTATCTCTCTTTTTCTCAGCTTCCTCTTTTTCCATAACTTTATCTTCTAGTTCACCTATTCTCTCCTCTGCCTCTTCCATCCGAGCCGTGGTGGTTTGCATTTTGTTTTGCATTTCCTTTAAAGCGTTTTTCAGCTCCTCGTGACTGTTCCTTAGTCCCCTGATGTCTGTAGCAAGAGATTCTCTGCTGTCCTGTATGCTGTTTTCCAGCCCAGCGATTAATTTTATGACTATTATTCTAAATTCACTTTCTGTTATATTATTTAAATCCTTTTTGATCAGCTCATTAGCTGTTGTTATTTCCTGGAGATTCTTCTGAGGGGAATTCTTCCGCTTGGTCATTTTGGATAGTCCCTGGTGTGGTGAGGGCCTGCAGGGCACTTCCCCTGTGCTGTGGTGTATAACTGGAGTTGGTGGGCGGGGCCGCAGTCCGACCTGATGTCTGCCCCCAGCCCACCGCTGGGGCCACAGTCAGACTGGTGTGTGCCTTCTCTTCCCCTCTCCTAGGGGCGGGATTCACTGTGGGGTGGCGTGGCCCGTCTGGGCTACTTGCACACTGCCAGGCTTGTGATGCTGGGGATCTGGCGTATTAGCTGGGGTGGGAAGGCAAGGTGCACGGCGGCAGGGGGGGCAGGCTTAGCTCGCTTCTCCTTAGGTGATCCACTTCAGGAGGGGCCCTGTGCAGCCGGAGGGAGTCAGATCGCTGCCGGAGGTTTGGCTCCGCAGAAGCACAGAGTTGGGTGTTCGCGCGGAACGAGCAATTTCCCTGGCCGGAGCGGTTCCCTTTGGGATTTTGGCTGGGGGATGGGCGGGGGAGATGGCGCTGGCTAGCGCCTTTGTTCCCCGCCAAACTGAGCTCTGTCGTCCGGGGGCTCCGCAGCTCACCCTCCCTTTGTCCTCCAGCCTTCCCGCTTTCCGAGCAGAGCTGTTAACTTATGACCTCCCAGACGCTAAGTCGCGCTTGCTGTCGGAACACAGTCCGTCAGGCCCCTCCGCTTTTGCAAGCCGGACTCGGGGGCTCTGCTTGGCCGGCGAGCCGCCCCTCCGCCCCGGCTCCCTCCCGCTAGTCCGTGGAGCGCGCACCGCCTCGCCGCCCTTCCTACCCTCTTCCGTGGGCCTCTCGTCTGCACTTGGGTCCGGTGACTCTGTTCTGCTAATCCTCTGGCGGTTTTCTGGGTTATTTAGGCAGGTGTAGGTGGAATCTAAGTGATCAGCAGGACGCGCGGTGAGCCCAGCGTCCTCCTACGCCGCCATCTTCCCAGAATCCCTGAAGTATTTTGAAAAACGTCAGGCACTGTAACAGCCTGTGTATAGACTGTGTCATTCAGTCCTCATAACGGCCCTTCCTGTAGATATTGCTGATGTTAACCTTATTTTGGACTGGCTTTACTTCCCCAAGGGCCTATGGCCAGACTGTTGCATGATGGAGATGGTTGCTTCTTTATCTCTTAAGTGAGGACTAAATGCAAATTATCCAGTTGCCAAACATATAGGCAGATAGCTTTTCTTGTCTTATTTCCTAATGTCAAGGCTTATACCTACTTGAGGCCGAGATTGGCAATGCCTCACGCAACACCAAATATGGGGAAACTATAGTCCTCTCCTAGCTGTTAAAATACTTGCTGTACTGTTCAAAAAATTTTTTTTGTTTTTTAATTTAACAGTTGTGTGCCTACCAATTGAGTGCCTGTCAAATTCCAGGCCACTTCTAGCAATAGCAAGTCCATTTTTAACTTGGCTCTGCTTCCTCTACAAAATAGAGATAATGATGCTTTTCTTGCAGAGTTTTGGTATTTATTAGAGATTATATATGTGGAATGTGTATGGCAAATGGTTTATTTTCATTCCAGAATTAAAGAAAACTGAAACTTGTTCCTCTTTCGTTGGTACTGCCCCCCTCTGGAGAAAATGTTTTTATTTTATTTTAAGGTTTCAAAGATAGACTCGTGTCCAACCGTTTGTGTATCAAAACCATGTGCACTTAATAATTATACTTGTATTTGTGTGGTTACCTGTGTATTTGTGTGGACCACCTCCTGCCCCTGCGCTGGAGCTTCCACAAGAGACAGGCAAATCTATGTGGTTCTCAGGTAGTATCTATGTGCACTAGCTTGGTGCCTGTTCTGTGAGCCCCTCCAGGATGCGGCAGTCATAAGGAACCACCAGAGTTATCATCCTTTCTCAGTGTCTCACTTGGGAACCATACTGGAGACTTTTCCATTTCTAGTACGTTCTCCAGTTGGGGTGGAAATGCTTGGAAGAGCTCTTTTTGGGACTAAGCGGAGATCAGGTGAAATGAATGCCATCCATGCTGTATATTTAGATGGCATGGATACAAACTGTTTGAGGCCACCGGTTCTTCCTTTGCTATGATTCTCACTTGGGTCCTTTTGGTGGAGAGAATTTTCCACCAGAAATCTTTGGGGTGGAGGATTGGGGGGCGGGAAGGTAGACTCCTGAGGTGCTTTTAGTTATCTCAGAGGAAACAAGAAACCTCAGAGCCTAGTTGGCATTTTACTACCTTAACTTAAAAAACTAGCAGTAAAATGCTCAAAATGCAAAGACTTTGTTCTAGTTCTCTAGGGCATTGCAAAGGAAGGAGGTGGAGGTGTGAATGAGGTATAGAAATCTCAGGAGATGTGTTCAAGGTTGGTTATCCGTAAGGAACCCAAGAGTCCAGAGGTGGAAAGATTAGCATGCAGGTCCCAAACTAACCCAATGGGAGAAAATATGGACAGGAGGTGGCCAATACTATTCTCAGATTCTGGAAGGTCAGAAAGATGGTATGCAGTATCTGGGGAATGAATAAAGAGTAAATGTGAATAGAAGCCGAAAATCTGAATACCTGTTATAGGTGAGCCTAGGATGGGGGCTAGGGAGAGATGCGGGTTGGCTGTCTCTGCATCTCTCTGGCAATTATCAGCCATCACAGAGTTTCCATCAGCAGACACTGCCAGGGGGCCAAAGCTTCTTCTCCTTGCTCCCCCTCCTACCTGTAAGTGCTTTTTACATTTTTGTCCAACCTTTTCTTAGCACAGATGAAGCTTTCTCTCCACTTCCCTAAAGCTAAATAAAGTTAAGCTACAGGAGGTTCTTCACCTCTGGCTCAGGTCTCCTACAGCATCTTTGAATAGAGCTGTTGTGTGTTTGCACAATGGTCTCTATTCAATTATCAGCCACTTGTGCACGGCTCCTTTGGAAGAGAGTTACCCAGAATGTACTTGTTGTGGTGGCCTACCAGCGTTAGAACTGGTTAATGAAAATGACATCAGTTAGTGATAACTGTAGAAAATGATCAGGCAAGGCACTTCCAGATCTTTTAAAGTTAAAAATAACTATTTTTTTTAATGTTTATTTTATTTTTGAGACAGAGACAGAGCATGAACGGGGGAGGGTCAGAGAGAGGGAGACACAGAATCGGAAGCAGGCTCCAGGCTCTGAGCTGTCAGCACAGAGCCCGACACGGGGCTCGAATTCACGGACCGTGAGATCATGACCTGAGCCGAAGTCGGATGCTTAACTGACTGAGCCACCCAGGCGCCCCAAAAATAACTATTTTTAAAACAACATAAGATGATAATGGAAAATTAGAAGACAAAAAAGAGGAAATATTTTTTAAAGACTACCAAAAGAAAAATTTTAGGGTTAGAGATTAGATCAGCAGTTGCCAGGAGCTGGGGGTGGAGAAATGATGTTTGCTGCAAAGGGATAAGAGGGAGCTCTTTGGGGGTAGAAATGATCTCTAAAGCACTGGGCAATAAAAATGTACTTTAAGCTACAAATGCAAGCCAGTAACTTTTAATTTTCTAATACGCACACTAAAGGAAAAATGAAACAGGTAAAATTGATTTTATTATATTAATACGTAACTCACTATATGCAAAGTATTATAATTTCACCATATATTAATAAGATCTTTTGCATTTTTTCCCCAAGTCTTTGAAGTCTGGTGTGTATTTTACACTTACGCTACCTCTGATGTTGGATTAGCCACATTTCAAGGGCTCAGGACCCACATACGGCAGCTCTAATGGGCAACACAGTTGAGCGTTGTTTTGGTGGTGGTTACGCAAGTGTGTACATCTGTCAAAAATCATCAAATTGTATATTTAAAAAGGGTGACTTTTACTGTATGTGAATTATACCTCAACTAAAAAAAATTTTTTTCCTGTCAGCCAGAATGAGCTAATACAGTTTCCTTTTATGAACATCTATTAAAATTATTCTTTTAAAATGAATCTCAGAAATAGAATTGGGCAATTTTTTTAAAAGTTTATTTATTTATTTTGAGAGAGAGGGCAAGTGGGGCACAGAGAGAGGGAGAGAAGGAGAATCTCAAGCAGGTCCCACACATTGTGGAGCTTTACATGGGGCTTGAATTCACCAACCGTGAGATCATGACCTCAGCTGAAATCAAGGGTTGGAGGCTTAACTGGCTGAGCCACCCAGGCGCCCCTAGAATTTGGCAATTTTTAAAAAATAAAAGTCACACACATACACTAGAACCACCCCAAGGCATGTACTCTTCTCATAGATTTCAGATGTGTGCCTGTTTTTCCATTGCAAAGTTTAGTTTAGAAAGAGTGGTGAAAATTTAATTAGATAGTGCTGCGATTTTTAAAAACAGATTTGCATGTGTTTGACAAAATAAAGATGAGCACAAATTGTTTGGAGAAAGACCCAATGCTAATTCTAGGAAAGAGCTTGCTGGTTTCCCTTCTGTTTCATAGCTGCTAGGTGGTTTTAAAAACTACATGTCTCTGGACTCCCTTTTGCTTCCATTATATAACATGCTTTGTAGTAACTATTTTTTGACTGTGGATCTGTGTGCAGGCCTTTTTAGGGTGTGTGTGGGGGTTGGGGTGGAGCTCATGTACCCTTCTGATAGGAGGAGGTTGTGGGGCAATGTGTTGTGGAGGAGTACGTTTAACTTTCATAACTAAAGCCAGAAAATATTTTTGGCTGTGTGACAGTGTGTCAGTAGTTATAAATAATTTCATTTGCTGCTTGGCAGCTATTTTGCTGTTTTCTTTTTGCACCTAAAATTTACTGTTTAAATTTTGCTGGAGCTAATGTAAACATTTCACAATTTACAAATGAGTAAGTCTAAGAGAAATAGCTTCTAAATGGCAGTAAAGCTCAGGTATCTGGGCCAAAAAGATAAAGAGAAAATTCATTAGGTCTGGAAAGCAAATTCTGTAAGTGTAGGCTGGGGAGGACATACCGATAGGAAATAATTCCGCAGCATACATAGAGCATAGAGTGTGATATTGTTGCTCCGAAACTTTACACTCTGAAGAATACATTTACAAAGTGGACCACAGGTCAGTAACCAAATAAGCTCTCCTCATTTCGATTCATCTTTGTTCAGTGTCCTGTGCTCAAGAAGCAGTTAATTTAAATCTGTGGTTATCAAGATAGCAGTTCATCTACAAGCAGGAGAGATCAAACTTCAGTGTGCATCAAAAATGCATAGCCCTGACCCCAGAAATTTCTAGTTTAAAAGACTAGAGATGGGGCTTATTATCTGCATGCTTAACGTGTACTTCCAGTAGACTCCACCTTGAGAAACACTGGTCTAGAATAACCACTTAGACTTTTACTAGGTTTCTTCTGTATATTAGACATGTACGAATCGAAATGAAAGGCAGATACCTGTTGGGAACGTGCTATAGCTTGCAATATGAGGCAGAATTCCGGGTGGTGCCGCCAGTGTGAAGAGAAGGAACTCTGAGCAGGAGGGCAGTGCTACTAACCATTGACTCAATGATAAGGCCAAGATTTAGATTAGTGGAGATGAAACTGGGTGCTTGCGTACCTTGAAGGAGATAGCATGGGAGTCAGATGAGGGATAGCATCACCTGGGGAAGGAGCTTTACTTAGACGTAGACTGTACTTTTGGAGTTCTAAGGAAATTTTAATGGGAAAAAAGGATTATGGACATTTGAAAGCAGTTGTGAAGGAAATGTAATTGATTGTTGTCACTGGTTCTTAAACTTGGGTATGCATTAGAAGCACCCTGAGGACTTGTCAAAGCACTGAGTGCTGAGTCCCACCCTCAGAATTTCTGAATCAGTCTGGGGGTGGGGCCTGAGAATTTCAATTTCTAACAACCTCCCAGGTTCTGCTCATGCTGCTTCCTCTGGGGACCATGCTCTGAGATTCACTGCTCTTAATGAATTTGGTAACTTAATCTATCAGAAACCCCTAGATGAGGCTTGGAACACATTTTGGGGGCAAGATGGAGGATGGGATGGTGGTCAGAGTGTTTTGAGTCAGAGTGTCCTATTAGATGGGCTGTCTTTTCTCCCTTTTCTTCTGAGATTTATTTACTCTCAGAGCAACTGGTCCAGAGGTGGGGACAGGAATGTGGTCATGGAGAATAATTTGAGAACTATAATCATAGTCCAAGTATGGCCAGAGTGCTTCTAAAACTGATTAAAATTGTGTTTCTCAGATTTTATTAAAAAAAAAAAAAGTAAGTATGGTATATCCTATTTTAGTATCAACATTTACTAAAAGGCATAGTAACTCACTGTTTGATGGAAGTCTTGACTCTAACACTGAACTCATGAGCTTGATCACTCAAACTTCCTCCTCTTCCAGTGTTCTTTATGAACAGCAGCATTGTCTGCCCGGTTTTTTTGTGGCACAGTTTGGGAATCCTCCTGGACATCATTCCTTCTTTCTCACACTTTCAGCCCTGCATCTAATCATTCACAAAGTCCTGGTGATTCCATTTCCTAGTGCATCTTGTCCACTCCATTGCCATCACTTTGTCCACCAACTCGCACCTGCATTCCACATCTTCTCTCTTTCCCTTCTGATTCATTGTCTACATGGGAGCCAGAGAGAACTTTTTAGAAACACAAACCACAACAGGTCCCTTAAGACCCTTCAATGACAACCCTCTGTATTTAGTATAATCTTTATTATTTTTTAATGTTTATTTTGAGAGAGAGTGTGAGTGGAGGAGGGGCAGAGAGAGTGGAAGAGAAAATCCCAAGCAGGCTCCGTACCATCAGTACAGGACTCGATCCCACGAGCCCTGAGATCATGACCTGAGCCAAAATCAAGAGTCGGACGCACAACTGCTCAACCGACTGAGCCACCTAGGCACCCCTAGGTTAATCTTTAAATTCTCAGAATGGTCCCTGTCAACATCTCCAGCTTATTTTGAGCCACGCCCTCTTTCTTCTTTAAATTCCAGCCCTACTGTCTTTTTCGCTTCCTGAACTAAACATGTTTAAAAGCATTGCCCTTTCCTGAGGTGATTGGAGAGTATCTACGGAGAAGAAGGTGTATGTGGCCCTAGTCCTGAGAAAGCTTTTGTGCAATTAGAAAATGGTGGCCCTGCAGGCAGATACAGCCCCTGAGCTGGAACAGACTGGATTTCAGCCTCCACTCGCTAGGGCAGGGCACCCTGTGCAGGACCCAACCTGCATAGCCAGAATGGTGACCCTGACTCAAGATGTCAGTTGGTTTGCCTCCAAATTAAAATCGGTCTGTTTGTCTTATTTAGAAGTGGAATACTGGGCAACTTCTGGAGATTCCTGAAAGCCTAGTGATTTAGTAATGATTGTAAATACGAAAAGGCTTTTACTGTGAAGCTATAGAAATTGTTCTTTGCATGGTGAGGATAACACGTATGTGTCTTCCCAAGCCAGCATGGTTACATCTGTGCTGATTGCTCCTAGCTGTGTCTCATGGTTGAAGATCAGGAGTGATTTACAATCTAGAATGTCTTTCTTTGTTAGCCAGTGAGGCACAACATTCTTTCGTGTGACATGTTTGCTCTTGTGAAAATGACTTGAAGTATTTGGGACCTGGCAGGAGAAGAAATGGGAGGGGACCTGATTCTTGCTAGTCATGAGTCATCTTATAAAAATTTATTGAACATTTTATTAAGCACTTTCATTGTTGGTACAAAACTATTCATCAATCCTAGATTGCTTTGATGTACGTGTTATATCTCCACATGTCCTCTGCCAGGATTTGAGCATAAATCTCTCTCTGAACAAGCACTGAATAAATATTATGATAATTTTGCCTTTGATTTGAGGGTACTTTTGTTTCTTTTTTTAAAGCTCTGTGTTGGATATTTATTTATTTTTTGGTCTTTTTTCGGATTTATGAAAGTGCCTAAGTATCGGGGTAGGAGGGGCAGTAAAGGAAAGTATGGAAAACAACCACATATGTGCGGTACCTTGTCATTTCAAACACTGATGGACATTTTCTGAAAGAGGCCTCTGCAAGAGGTCTTTCAGTAGGAATAGAATTTGAATCTGGGAGCAAATAATTGCTCTGTAAATGCTTATGATGTTGAAATTGCAAATACACTATATCTAATCGAATTAGTTTGTCATGTTCATTACTGGGTCATAAAGGCAGTTGTTGACTGTGGACACTGAAAAGGCCAGCACATTGTTGCCTAGAAGATTCATCCTTCTCTGTTGAGCTACAGCTGGATTTTTCAGGCCAGCTTACTCTCTGAACTCTGCCTTCTTGCACTGTGTCCTGTGCCTTTGTGATCCTGGGTCCTCTCACCCATGGCTTAAACAACAGAAGTGTATTCTCTCACAGTTCGGAGGCTGAAAATCCAAAATCAAAGTGTCTGCCAGGCTGGAGTCTCCTGATGGCTGTGAAGGGAAGGACCTGTTTCAGTCTTCTCTCTTGGCTTGGCTGGTAGATGGCCGCCATCGTAAGTTTTCATGTCTGTCCATACATGGCTGTGTGTCGAAGTTCCCCTTTTTTATTGGGATACTACTCATATTGGAAGAGGACCCATCCCAGTGATCCCATTTTAACTTGATTGTTTCAGCAAAGACCCTATCTCCAAATAAGGTCACGTCCTGTGATCCTGGGGGTTAGGACTTGAACATATGAATCTTGGGGGAGACACAGTTCAGCCCATCATACCACCCATATCTGAACCTTGATAATAAATTAGCCTCAGAAATCTAGCTATACTTATTGTGGAATCTTCTGTAAATCACCAATAGAAATCTGTAAATTAGCTGAATTTTAAGTCCTCTCTTTCAACCCAGCAGAGTACCTTAGTGTTGATGGTGTTGGTTCTGCAGTTTACAGTACTCTCCCTTGTGTTCATTTCATGTGTCATTAGACCAGAAAGTGTTAGGCAAAGGAAAACAAATATGAGAGTGGCACCTTTAAGTAAGGGGGCTTTGGCCACTCCCTTTCCACCCAAGTCCACGACCTATAAAATGTCCAACCCATTCCAAGTTCTGAGGATCTAAGATAGAACATGTTGATGTGTAGTGTGTTTTTACTTGACATCTGTTTTAATTACACCATCCTTGCATATCCTTTATTTCGCACACAAGCCTGATTTGGCTGAGTGGTTTTGACACTCATAGCCCTCCAATGCTTTGGGCTGTTTATTCCAAGAGCTTGCAGCTGAATTTTCTGGCAAGTCATTGTGATACTATCCAGTGATTCCTTCAGAGATGTAGGTTTTTGAGCCGAAGGATATATTTTCTCCTCTGGGCTTTTCCTAGTTTCTGGAAGATCGGGGCACCTGCCAGGCCTCTGTCTCTGCAGATACCTAGCACCTGTCATGCTTGTATTTTTAAGCTTTCCCCATTCCCTGTTCCCAAGCGTGTCCTGTTAATGTGACTGTTAATGTACTTTTCTTAGGCTTCTGAACATTGAGTCATAATCCATATTTCTTTTCTCCTAGCCTAAAAGACCAGGAAAATGGGAGCTTTTCTCTCCTTTCTACCAAACGAGATAGATTTTGTCTCCCTGCAAGTATATTCTAAAATAACAGCAATCTGTCAGTAAAACCACACATTGAATTCAGGGCTGGTTAGATACTGTGTGGCATCATCCTTATTCATTGCTCTGTAAGCCTGGAGCAAGGTGGAAGCAACCAAAGTCAAAGGTCCTTTCTGACTCTATGCAAAAGGCCCTAGTAATCTTTCCTATTAAGATGAAGTAGAAAACTACAAAATTTTTTCTAAACACTAATACATATATTTCCCTAAGATAAAAGTCACTTCTTTGTTCCTTCTTTACATGGCCAATGCTCCCTTTCTCCCTCCTGTGCTCCCCCCAGAGTGAATAACTTCTAAACTAGGAGTTTCTCACAAGTGAAAGTTCTTGGTCAACTTAGGGATTGCCCCTCTTCTTTGGCCAAGTCTCTTGAGGAAAGGCACCTCTTAGGGGAATTCTCATGTAGAATTGGAACAAACATGTGCATCTTTTCCCCTAACCTCTTGGTGTTAAAAAAAAAAAAAAAAGATTTAGGGGCGCCTGAGTGGTTCAGTTGGTTAAGTGTCCCACTTGGCTCATCTCACTGCTTGTGAGTTCAGTCCCCATGTTGGGCTCTGCTGACATCTCAGAGCCTGGAGCCTGCTTCAGATTCTGTGTCTTCATCTCTCTCTGCCCCTCCCCTGCTGGTACTCTCTCTCTCTCAAAAATAAATAAACATTAAAAAAATTTAATGAATGAGAGCCATTCTTTCTGCCACCCTCATAAGGGATAGATCACTTTTTCTGCCACTTGCTAGCCAACCCCCATGTGGTGGGCCACATTTTTAACTCAACAAGAAGCAGTAAATATATCAACCATCTTAGCTAGCCTGAAAAACGTTGATTTTTGTTCTAGAAGTTTTGTCCCTCACTGGTTTGTTTTTCTTCATGGAGCCTGGAGCTGATGTCATACCTAAGCAGAGGCCTAGGACCCCATCTCTCCAGAGGCAACCATGTAGCTTGAGAGTCAATCCTAGATTTGGATCATTCCATTACCAAGAACCAGAACCTCTTCAAGGCTACAGTTGGAGGCTTCCTGATTGCCCTGACTGGCCTCCTGTTGGAGGAAATCCCAGAGGACAGCAGAACCCCCACCCCCAACCCCACCCCGTCCCCCTGCCCCAAGAAGCTCCAGAGAGGAGCCCAAACTTTCCAGCATCCACCTGGTAACCTGATGGTTCTGGCACTTGATCTCTTCAAAGAAGACAAACCTAGGGGATCCCACATGAATTCCAGTTTCCCAATTGACTAAAATACTGTCTCCAGCTTCTTTCAGAGCTTAGTTATGAGGATGTTTTAAATCAGCTAGAGATCTGAAGTATCGGGCAGTGGTTCTTTGGCCCTTGACATCAGTCTTCTGGGCTAGTTTTCAACTTTGGCTTATGGACTGTCCTTGAGTAGTTAGACCTTCCTCTGATTTCCTCTCTCCTTAGGATACAGGGCAATGACACCAACTCCCAGTTCCTTCCTTTGGGTAAAGAACTACACCAACTTTGCAAGCTTGACTATAGCTCTCTTACTGGGACCTCACTCCACAGGTCTAAAACATTTCAAGAGGCTACATGAGGTTTAATTTCTCTTCCTATTCCCTAGTAAGATGTTTTCACAGAGATTTGTCTCTGGGAGCTGTTTCCCCCTTGTCACTGTAGGAGGACTTCCTAACCTCCTTTGGCTTTTTTGCCTACACACTGGAGCCTACAGCAAGTTAAGAACAAGCTCCTCAATGGTGACAGCCATGTACAAATGAGAATCCTGGGGCATGTTAATGGCTCTGCTTAGCTTTTAGCAAGCTTCCATCTCTTCTTACTGTCAGAGTCCTAGGCTGCTAATGTTCCGTTGTCACAGTTGGACAAGCATTTAATGAAAGTTACTGTCTGCTTTCCATTCTCTTTTTTCTTCCCTGTTTCCCTTCTTCTTTTTCCTTTTCATTCTTCCTTTACTTTTTATACCCCTATATCCATTGTTTTTAAGCATAATGTATACCACAGGGGATTTTTCTTGTGCAAGGTGGGGGTCTGTCATGAGAACATATTTATGGAACCAATGAAAAAGTGTGCTAAACTCTGGGTTTGTAAAGTCAGCCAGGATGTTCTCAGCTGATATGTGGCAGGGGCAGAAATTGTAGTTATATATGCCCTATTTATTGAATCCTTAAAATGGACCAGGCCTATGGGACACAAGGCACATCACACACATTTTCTCAAATCATTTTCCAAATTGTGCAAACTGCTGCTGACAGCAGGCTCTGTGCTGTCAATGCAGAACCCGATGCAGGGCTTGAACTCAGGAACGGTGAGATCATGACGTGGGCCTAAATCCAGAGTTGGACGTTTAACCAACTGAGCCATCCAGGTGCCCTGGATTATTTTATTTCATGAAATATAGTACTATTAGACCACCAGGGTTGGGTTTTTTCCTCCATCCTCCCCCCCCCCCCCAGTTTAATTGCATTGTGCCAATATTCTATGGGATTTCTCTCCTACTCTGATGAAAGGCTGTTTTCCCATCTTTGTTTTTAGGACCATTTGTTTATTTTTCAGCCTTTTTTTTTTATTGAGGTATAATTGACACACGACATTATATTTGTTTCAGGTGTGCAACATAATTCAGTGTTTGTATATATTGTGAAATGATCACCTCTTAGCAACTTTCCACTATGCGGTACAGTAGTATTAATTCTAGTCACCATGCTGTCCGTTACATTTCCATGACTTCTTTATTTGGTAACTGGAAGCTTGTATCTTTGGCCCCATTTTGTCCACCCCTCAACCCTTTACCTCTGACAGTCTCCAATCTGTTCTGTGTATCTATGAGGTTGGGTTTGGTTTTTTGTTTTGCTTTGTTATTTGTTTTTTGGTGGTTTTTTTTTTGGAATTTCACATAGAAGTAAGATCATATGATATTTGTCTTTGTCTGACTTACTTCATTCACTTAGCATGATATCCTCAAGGTATGTATGCACCATGCTTTCTTGTGTGTGTGTGTGTGTTTTAGAAAGTGGGGGGAATGTGTGAGCAGGGGTGGGGGCAGAGGGAGAGGGAGAGCATTCAGTTTCACAACCATGAGATCATGACTTGAGCTGAAATTAAGAGTTGGATGCTTAACTGACCGACCCATCCAGGTGCTCCCCATGCTTTATCTATTTGTCTGTGAGTGGACACTCAGGTTGTTTCCCTATCTTGGCTATTGCAAATGATGCTGCAGTGACCATGAATGAGGGTGCATGTGTCTTTCTGAGTTAATGTTTTCAGGTGGGCTCACTTAACCGGTCTGTGAAATGGACTTGATTGGATGGTGAATGCAGAAATTGGGGGTGTTCATGTGAATGAAAACTGCTCAGTGCTTGGAACAGTAGTTTCTGGCATGTGGTGGGGATGTGATAAATACTCTTTGAATGAACATGTATGTGTATCAATGAATGTATACATTTTTTCATGTCATTTTGAAGCACTAGTTCTGTATACAGTAAAATATGAAAAATCCTGATTAATATTTGCCATTTGGTAGCCTTGCCCTAGTTATTCAACAGATAGCACATTCTCTCTTGAAAGGTATGGGTTACCAGAACTTTTATTAAAATGAAAAAAAAATTCAGGTTGATGATCTAAAACACAAAATTGCCAAATAAGTCCATTAATGTACCATTCTTCCCTGTGCAGCACTCTATAGGGGGGAGAGAGAGAGAGAGCGAGAGAGCGAGTGAGAGAGCGAGGGAGAGTATAGCATGCTTTATGGTGATTAATGAATAGTTTTGTGTTGGTGGATATAAATGATTATTCATTTATTTATTGAATCTTTACTGAGCACTATATCCTGAGCTAAGCTTGGTAGAAATTATTAAGAGTAGGACCTTAGTTCTTAAAAAGCTCGCTCAAGTAGAGACTCTATTCCACAGGCCTAGTTAAGTGAGCCTACCTGCCAAGTATAGCATGTAGTAGAGACAACTAATGGTTCCATATGGTACCTGGCAATAGAAGTATATATATATATGCAAAAGGAGTGCTATGGGAGTGTTTGATGCCATAGTCATGAATTTTGCTTGGGTGTTCTGCCATGACATATAGCTTTCACATACAAGATGCTGGTGTTTCGTTTGGCTTTAGTGCAAAAGATAACAGGTGATGACTCCATGGATGATGATTTAGTAGTTCTTGCTTCCTTCCTTTGATAGGTAGAGGAAGTACTTGTCATGCTCAGAGTTGGGAGCAGGCAGGTTAGTCACCTCGGTAAATGGCCACCCCATCCTTCTATGGAGTAGGCCACAGCCCTTGAGTCCTTTCTTTTTCCCAAGCAGTGTATCAAATTGTGTTAGCTTTTCCATCAAAACACACACAAGGTGATAAAAGTGTTGATATCTTATGGGGGGTGTGTTATGTAGGTGTGTGCATTTATCAGAACTCATCAAACCATACAGTTAAGACCTGTGCATTTCACTGTGTGACTTCTCTTCTCCTCTTATACAGACTACATGAAGCTACATCAAGTTCTCCCTTTTGGCCATAGTACTGGTTGGTTGTTTCTACATGGAAGCTCTTCCTATATAGTCATGTGACTTTCCCCCTCACCTCTTTGTTTTTTTTAAGTTTATTTATTTTGTGAAAGAGAGAGAGAGGGAGAGAGAGAGACAGAGAACAAGTTGGGGAGGGGCAGAGAATCCCAAGCAGGTTGCACGGGAGCCAGACATGGGGCTCGATCTCATGAATTGTGAGGTCATGACCTAAGCCCAAATCAAGACCCAGATGCTCAACCGACTGAGCCACTGAGGGCCCCTCCCCCTCACCTCTTACCAAGCTTTGCCCAGCATCATTTTATCTTTGGGGTCTTCCCTGATTAGCATATTAAAATTGTGACTCCCTGTCATTCCCTTTCTGCACAAAGAGCCATCACAATGTGTAATTAAGAGCATGGGCTCTAGAGTTGGGTCTGTCTGGCCTCACATCCTTCTTTTAGCTGTATGACTTGAGTGTCTTTCTGTGGCTCAGTTTTATAACCTATAAAATAGGGCTAAATATTTGTCAATAGGATTATTGAGAAGATTCAATGAATTAATACATGAAGAGCATGTAAAACAGTGACCGATACATAGTAAGCTAATGTTAACTTAATTCTCCTTTGCTTTGTTTTCCCATATCACTTATCACCATATCATCTACTGTATATTTAAACTATTTGCTTATAGTTTCTTGCCATTAGAATAACAACTTTTACTCTTTTTTCTTCTCCATTTTCTTTTTTTCTTTTTCTTTACTGTTGTACCCTCATCACTTATATTTGTGCCTGATACATAATAGGTACTCAGTAAATATTGTTCAGGGCATCTTGGTGGCTCAGTCAGTTGAACATCCGACTCAATTTTGGCTCAGGTCATGATCTCAGGGTCATGTGATCGAGCCCAGCGTCCAGCTCCACGCTGAACATGGAGCCTTCCTAAGATTCTTTCTCTCCCTCTCCCCTTCCCCTGCTCTCTCACACAAAAGAAAAAAATATATAGTTTAGTCAGTGGGTGAACGTGCATATAGGAGAGGATTCTGTGGATTGTCAGGAGGCTATGGGATGGGTTGGGGCAGGGGTTGGCCAACTTTTCCTGCATTTGGCCGGATAGTAAATACTTTAGGCTTTGTGAGTTACAACTACTCATTCTGCCGCTGAATGTGCAAGTAGCCACAGATGATATGTGAACGAATGAGTGTGACTTTGTTCCAATGAAACTTTATTTACAGAAACAGGTAGTGGGCCTGAGTTGGCTTATGGGCTACAGTTTGTCAGCTCTTGTGTTGGGAAGTAATTTTTGGCCTCGCTTTCCTGATTCTCTTTACCCCTCCCCTAAGACATCTCCCACTGCAGCAGTTAGTGCTAGTCATTCACAACTGAAATAGAAATAGTTTGCAAAACATTGTATCATCCATCAATTAATACTTGATTGGGGACTCATTAATTGTACAAAATTTTCGTGTCTTTTTAATATTTTAATAGTGAACAACAGTGTTAAGAATGTATTTTGTACTTTCAGCTATATCGTTTCAGGGCTCTGTTTTTCTTCTTTTACAATTTTTTTTTTTTTTTTAACATTTATTTATTTTTGGGACAGAGAGAGACAGAGCATGAACGGCGGAGGGTCAGAGAGAGAGGGAGACAATCTGAAACAGGCTCCAGGCTCTGAGCTGTCAGCACAGAGCCCGACGCGGGGCTCAAACTCAGACCCGAGATCATGACCTGAGCTGAAGTCGGCCGCTTAACCGACTGAGCCACCCAGGTGCCCCTACAATGTTTTTTTTGATTTTAGTTAGTTAATACACAGTACAGTATTGGTTTCAGAAATGGCTCTGGCTTGGATTTTTTTCCTCCAGGAGCTGAAGACTTGTCTGTTATGGCCAGAGACATATATGCTATTAAAGAAAAAGATGACCTTCTGCTTACTATACAGCCAACAGTGTAACTAACTCCTCATTGAAATAAAACCAACAGAAATTATCCACTAGACAGTTTAGTTTTTTAAATTATTATAGAGTCTTATTCCTCCACAAAACTGTTCCCTAGCCCACAATTTTTACCATTCTCCCCAATCCATTTGGTATGCTGGCAGGATTCTTTCATTTTTAAATACAGTACATTTTTGGCCGTGTAGTATTAGTGACAGACTATGAAGTTTTAGCATGAACTATGTAGCCTTTATTGCTATAATTAAAACCAACTGGATCAGAAATTAAACGTGTTTTGCTGCTGTGATGCATCATAAGAATATCATTCTGTATTTTTTTTTTAATGTTTATTTTTGAGAGACAGAGAGAGTGAGCATGGGAAAGGCAGAGAGGGAGGAAGAGAGACAATCCCAAGCAGGGTCCATACTGTCAGCACAGAACCCGATGCGGGGCTCAAACCCATGAACCATGAGATCATGACCTGAGCTAAAATCTAGAATCGAATGCTTAACCAACTAAGCCACCCAGGCGCCCCTGATGTGATGCATTGTAATTAGACAAAGAAGTTCAAGTATATGACTGCCACTGGTATTAATTTTACATAACCCAAATGGTTTTTGTTTCACTTCTTTTGTTTCACTTCGAATTTAAGCACATGTCATCATCAATGCTAACAGTTTTCTGCTTGTCATTTAATTACTTTCATCATGTGACATGTGTGCAGAGAGAACCTGAACGGTGCTCCCCAGTTGTTGGGTTTCTCTTGCTCCCCATGCTGCCTATTCTCTCTCTCTGTGATCCACGGTTGCAGTTTCCAATCTGAGTACTGGGTACACACTTTCTCCCAAGGCACCTGCCCGATGTGTCCTCCAGAGCACTGCTTTTCCAGCCATCTCTGGTAAAGGACCAGTGTTTTGTTTTTTTTTTTCTTATTTCCAATTCATCATGGATTGATTTTGTAAAATTCAATTTTAAAAAATTGGGTGGGCCAGCAAAATGATCACATAATTGGATATCATAGCAAGGTCCAGTTGCTATAAGATTTTCTAAATACTTAGGTTCTGAACTTAACTCATAGTTGACCGGTGACAGTTAATGAACCAGTTCACAGACCACATTTTAAGTCGTTGCACTATAGAGCAGTCTTTCTCAAGTGTTTTTGACCTAGTGTAAGATATACTTTCTTCTATCATGATGCAATACATATGCATGCATGCCCCCCAAGCTCCTTCCCCATTATGCTGAAACCATGGGAATGTCAGCTACCTAAAGGCAGAGGTATTTTTCTTTTTTTGCTCGTACCTGGCACATGGTAGGCCTTCAGTTAATATTTATCGCATACAGATGTGTGTATATATAACTGAATCAAAAGTTTCACAAAACAATACTTAACCTTTTCTTCTTGTGGGACACTCTTGATGTTTTCTATTTTATTCAAATGTTGATTGCAATGTGCTAAATTTATTTCACTGCCTTCTGATTATAGGGGTCATGACCCGCAGTGTATAAAAACATGCTTGTCCTTTCCCTCCCTTTTAGAGCTTTGAGTAGCTATTAACCCTCTCCTGCCCTCCACAGGGTATCAGTCTGGATTTCCGATATCCCAGAACTGCTTACCTCTTGCCAGCTAAGGCTAGGTTGGTAGACCTGGCAGAAAACTAGGAGACAGATGAGTCTCCGGGTTTGTAAAAGCTACAAAGAAGAGATGCGTGAGGGTTAGGGTTAGAGTAGCTAGAAAAGTCAGAAGTTAAAACCTGTTCAGGCCCCCTAATACTCCTCCATCCTGTTGGGAACTCAGTTTGCAAACTCTTAGAAATAACATCATCCCAAAGTTGCACAATGGCTTTGGTTCACCTACGTTTTGAAGAGTGTGAAAATTCACTTTGTAAGATTGTGGGTGATAGCAACCATCAGATTTATCCAAATTTCTCTTAAGAGTCAGGGTGAGGAAATAGGTTTTTGACATATGCAGCTAAGAGGAAGGTCACACTATTTGCTGCAAACAGGATATAGGAGCTAGAGTCATTTTGACAGAAGCGTACCTGTTTGAGGAGCCGCTGGAACACGGCACCACGCTGGAAGCCTGCTGTCTGCCACACGAGATACTGCGGATACACAGCTTAGTCGAGGAGGCAAATATTATAAAATTAGGGCTCTGTGGACTCATGTCCGGGGTGCTCTGAGAGAGGCAACAAGGCCTTGGCAGCACGGATCCCCAAGCTGAATCTTGAGACTAAGTGTCCCAGGGCATACAGGGCGGTCTGAGCAGGGAAGGAGCAGCTCTCGTGACTGCACGGAGGTGAGCAGGTGTATGTTCAGGGACGGGTATGTTGTCCAGCATGCTAGGCAGTCAGGGCTGCACACGCTGGAGGTAGGTGTGTAATCTGGTTTGGAAGCTCGTGAGAAGGGTCAAGGTTGGTGGTCTGAGTCAGGGCTGACTAGCCTTTTCATGAATACCTATGGGGAACAACATGGGTTTTGGGCTCAAACCTTACTTCTTGAGTGACCTTAGACAAATTCACAACTTCTTCTTGCAGTCATTATAGCTAACGATAGTAGATCAGGAGAAATGGGACATTCTTTCACCTTCTCACAAGATCTTCAGATTTACTGATATTTAGTACAATCAGTTTTTCAAATAGTAGCAACATGCTTTTATTCAAGAAGTAAAGGGTCTTGGCTTATTGTGTTCACCTTTTTATCAATTCCCTTGTAGTTATTCCTAAATATTAACATCATAGAGCTGAGAAGCTCGTTTCCTTTTATCTTGTCCTGTTTTCCCTTGGTGTTTCATTTATTTACTTACCAATGTGGCCCCATCATCTTTTGGCTCTTCATATTAGTGAGCAAGAGAAGTAACTTTGACTAAGGCACAGTCATTAATACTTGCACTTTTATGCTCTGCCTCACAAACTCTCTGTGAGAGGCCATCCCATTTTCTGAGTGCGTGTTTTTGTTTATGCAGGTGGTTAAAATAAGTATTTTCTTATTTGGTTTGTAAATATTTGGTGAGACCTTGGTGTGCTTGAGGTCATGACAGAAAAATAAAGTATTTAAGACAACATATCATGGTCAAGGGTGTTTGAAAATCCTATCGTCTACAGATATGGATGAAAAAATTGTAAATATCTTATTATGGAAAATCTCAAGTATATGAAAGTGTAGAGAGAATAGTGTGATGTTATCGCATGTACTTATCAGTCACTTTCAACAATCTTGACTAATCTTGTGTCATTTATATCTTTACCCTTCTTCCCTTCCTGTTTATTATTTTAAAGCAAATTCCAGATGTCATATTTTATCAGTGAATATTTTGCTAATAACTTCTAAAAAAGTAAACTCTTAAAAATAATTATTATAACTTAAAAACTATAATAATCCCCTAATATCATCAAATGTACAGTGTTCACATTTTCAATGATATCATCAATATTATACTTACTTTAAAGTTTGACAAATTAACATTTTTTTAACGTTTATTTATTATTGAGAGGGAGACAGAGAGAGAGAGTGAGTGTGAGTGGGGGGAGGGGCCGAGAAAGGGGTAGACACAGAATCCAAAGCAGGCTCCAGGCTCTGAGCTGTCAGCACAGAGCCCAGTGCGGGCTCGATCTCAGAAACCATGAAATCATGACCTGAGCCGAAATTGGATGCTTAACCAGCTGAGCCACCCAGGCGCCCCTGACAGATTTTAAAAATTTTGTTGAACATTAGGTATCACCCCTACTGCCAACATCCCCAGTCTTTCTGTTTTTGGCACTTCCTGGGCACCTTGACCTCCACTTCTTACCATTGTTGCCTTTTCAAGTGATTCTGAATTAATTTTACAGGGATGTTAAAGCAGATTGGAGGTGAAAAGGATTTGGGCTAATAGAGTGGGGAGGAGAAAGTATGTGATGACAGATGCATAGCAGAGAACCAGAAAACAAGGAGGATTGCATAAGAATCATAAACCAATCATAATAGTTGAAGTTTAAAAGGAGAGTTATCGGGTTGAAACCTGAATTGTTTATTCAGAGCTGTTATTTTTGGATCAAAAGAAGCAGTGACTGGGGAGAGGAGCTCTTCCCTTGTTTACCTTGGTCGCCAGTTCAACCTCATCTTGGGTGGAGCTTGTTGTCCCAAAAGGAAAGACGGGTTCTTATGCTCTAGCACAGTGATTGAGTGTGAATCAGAATCACCTGCACAGCCTGTAAAAACCTCCTAGAATTTCTCATTCAGTAGGTTTTGGGTGGACTCAAGGATTTGCATTCTAACTAGGTGCAGGTGAGGCTGCTGCTGGTCCAGGAACCACACCTTGGGAATCACTGATAGTCCGAACTACTCGGTCTTTCCATTTTTAAGACATTTTATCTTTGCTGAGACTGTATTGCTGCATACACTGGGAATATTGTATAATTGATTAACATCCCTAGTGAGCATCTTGGGAGGAGAAATTGATGAGAAATCTATGAGTAATTTATATGAAAATATATATTGTTTTCATAATGACCATATAATAATATGGCACTCCACCAGCCTAGTGGAATGTTTGTAAACATTCTCTTAACAAAAGGATTTCTTCTTCTAAGTGTCTTGATCTCTGTGAATTGTATCTGTCTCTGGGCATGAATTAGAAGTTCTCTTCAAACCTAAATATTTGAGCTAAGGAAAGCAGAGAAAACTAGGATAAATGGCATTCTTACCCAAGTTTAGAACAAACTTACTAATTTTCTTAGTCTTTTTTTCCTTCTTCACAGAGAGACTGGGAAGTGAGCCTGACCTAAAACTTCAGTCAGTCAGCAACCCAGCAAAATGTGGTTTTCTGCCAACTCTTTAGCTACCACGCCCGTTGCTGGAACTTTCCTTAATATTTTATCCCATTCAAATCTACTCTAAATGGGTCCTGACCAAGCTTGAAATATACCCAGAACATGCTTTTCTATTGAGTCCTTTTTGTGTGTGTGTGTCCTTTAATATATGAATGTTATCCCCAGAAGATTGCTTTTCCAAGACTTCTCTAAATTTATTTTTATTGAGCCATTGGAATAAGAAACCACTAGACTAAGGACTTCTGCAAATAGCGGTGATCTGTTTGTTTATTTTAGTTTTTTTTTTTTTAATTTTTTTTTCCAACGTTTATTTATTTTTAAGACAGAGAGAGACAGAGCATGAACGGGGGAGGGGCAGAGAGAGAGGGAGACACAGAATCAGAAGCAGGCTCCAGGCTCTGAGCCATCAGCCCAGAGCCTGACGCGGGGCTCGAACTCATGGACCGCGAGATCGTGACCTGGCTGAAGTCGGACGCTTAACCGACTGCGCCACCCAGGTGCCCCTATTTTAGTTTTTTTAATGTTTATTTTGAGAGAGAGGTGGAGGGGAGAGGCAGAGAGAGGGGGGAGAGAATCTGTTCTGTCAACGCAGAGCCTGACTCAGGGCTCCATACAATGAGATCATGGCCTGAGCCAAAATCAAGAGTCAGACCCTTAACCAGCTGAGCTACCCCACCCCAAGATCGCTGTTTAAATCACCCAACAAATAGGGCTTTCCCAAGTTTGAGCTATGACCTTGAACCCAAACCCCACTCCTTTGTTGTGGTAGTTATATTTTCTGGTATTTTTTTCCCTTCAGCAAGTCATTCAAAGAAGTACATTATTAGCTCTTTAGAGTTCAGAAGTGAATTTGCTATCATATGAAAATTATTGGATGTTGAAGTTTTAATCTAAATGATTTGTGGACCCACAAGACCAAATTATAATCAGCAGGTTTCTGGGTAGGCAATGAATTAGAACAAAGGGACTTGGATATTCGGAGTCTTTTACTTTGGACCTCAAGTGTATAATTGGATTATTCATTATCTTTGATTTGTGACATCATTATAAGTCCATGCATTTGCTTTTTACATTAACCCTTTTATTTAGTTCATTTTAAAACTACAGTCTCATTTTTTTAATTAAAAAAATTTTTTTAATGTTTGTTTATTTTGAGAGAGAAAGTGGGGGAGAGGTAGAGAGAGGGAGAGGGAGAATCCCAAGCAGGCTCCACGCTGTCAGCACAGAGCTGGATTTGGGGCTTGATTTCAGAAACCGTGAGATCATGACTTGAGCTGAAACCAAGAGTCAGGTGCTTAACTGACTGAGGTACCCAGCCGCCCCTCTACAATTTCATTTTTATTTATTTATTTTTTTCAATGTTTATTTATTTTTGCGACAGAGAGAGCCAGAGCATGAACGGGGGAGGGGCAGAGAGAGAGGGAGACACAGAATCGGAAACAGGCTCCAGGCTCTGAGCCATCAGCCCAGAGCCCGACGCCGGGCTCGAACTCACGGAGCGCGAGATCGTGACCTGGCTGAAGTCGGACGCTTAACCGACTGCGCCACCCAGGCGCCCCTACAATTTCATTTTTAATTGATAACAGTCTTTACCAAATTTTAAAATTTGAGATGAAATTTACATACGGTGAAATGCACACATCTTAAAGTGTATAGTTTGATGAGTTTTGACAAATGTATAAGCTTGTGTAACCAACCACTCAATCAATATATTGAACAGGAACTCCCTCTGGCCATGCCCCCCCCCCCCCCCCCCCCCCCGCCTCCCGGATCATTTGCCACTTCCTGCAAGTAACTGTTGTCTTACTTTCTATCACTGTAGATTGCTGCTTGTTCTTGATTCATATAAAAGAAATCATGTAGTACATAGTTCATCTCTGGCTTTTGCTCAGCATCATGTTGCATGTGTCAGTTCAGTCTTTTTTATTGTGGAGTAATTTTCCACTGTATTTGGAGTAATATTGTATTAAGTGTGTAAGGATCTTTTTAAAACAAGGGATTTTCTGAAGCTTTTTATTCAGCCTTACTGTTTTTAAAAATACTTTTACCCAGCCATGAAAGTTGACATAGTTTTATCAACACAGATGCTCATTAAATTGGGCTGCCTCTAAAATAACTCAAGCCATGGGCAAGTCAGAATTTTAATAAATATGGAAATTCTATTTTAATATTAGTCCCACTTCAGTTTGCTGTTCTTAACTCTTCTGTGTAGTCCTTTGAAGTCCAACTGGAATTTTTTGAGACTTACTTTGTGGCCTTGCATATATGGCCCATCCTGATGAATATAGTGGATTTGAAAAGAATGTATATTCTGCATTTTGATTTTTTTTTTTTTAGTATAAATTGATTTAGGTAAGGATGGTTGATTATATTGTTCAAGTCTTCTGTGTTATTACTGGATTTTTTCCCCTACCTTTGCCATTCCAAAAGAGGGTTGAAAAGGAAGAACAAATGACAGGTGGGACAAACAAAAAGGACAGGACTGTACACTTACATCTAACCATATCAACAATTACATCAAATACGAATGACTTAATTTATGTAATTCTTCTTTAATTTTGTTGGGTTCTGCCGTATGTATTTGGAAGTTCTGTTATTGCAAAAATATTTGTGATTGTTAACGACTTCCTGATGAATTGACTCATCGTTATAAATATCTCTTTCTGGTGATACTTCTTTGTTGAAAGCTATTTTTCTTATATTAATATAGTCACTCCTGCTTTATTAGGCTTACTATATATATATGATACTTCATTTTTCATCCTTTTACTTTATATTTCTTTATATTTAAAGTACATCTCTATTAACCGCATATAGTTAGGTTTGTCTTTCTTTCTTTTTTTTCTTTTCTTTTTTCTTTTTAGCCAATCTGATAATCTCTGGCTTTTAATAGTGTTCATTCTGTTTATATTTAATGTAATTATTTATATGATTGAATTTAAATTTACCATCTTACCATTTGATTTCTATTTCTCCCATCTGTTTATTGTCCCACCATTACTGCCCTACTTTTGGATTGGCGATTTTCTTAGTATTCCATTTCACTAACCCAATTGGCTTTTTACTTACATCTCTGTAGTTTGTAATTTTAATGGATTATATCATGTATTTTTCGCATAGCCTACCATGAATTAGTATTAAGAAGTTTACCCCCTTCTTTCCTTTGAGCCAATAAGATTTGGATAGCTAGGATCTACTCTGTATCCCAAAAAGATATATAAATGTGTATCTCATGTATTATGGTTCCCTTTACTCAAGAGCTAAATTCCCTCCAGTTTCTACCAGCTTTGTTTGCTCTCCAGTTTCTTCAAAACTGTTTTTATATTTTATCCAGTGTTTTGTATTGCTATTTGTGGGATGGTTTGTCCAATAAAGTCTATTCCACATTATCAGAAGTGAAATTGCCATTTTGTCATTTTTAATGATGTACTAAGCACTCTTCTGAATCTATTACCTAACTCAAAAACTTGACAGTAACCTTTATTCATCTATATAACTCTTCTTCTCAGTCTATCCCCTCTATCGCCCGATATCCCTGACTTGAGTTATCCACCATCCTGAATTTCATGTTGCCATTTCTTCTTTTGTTTTTGTCTAGTTATGTTGAATCTGTATGTATTTCTAAAATCTATATATATTTGTATTGTTTTAACTTACAAAAATTTTGCTGAATTTATTGGAGACTTATAATTTGCTATTATACTATATAGATTTAATCATACTACACATACATTACTTTGGTTTGTTTTGACAGCTGTATGTAATTCCATTGTGTAAATATACCAGTTTATTCATCTCCTCTTGTGTTGGACATTTGGTTTGTGTCCACATTTTCAGTCCTATGAACATTTTTGTATGTTCATGATTATGTACTTCGGAGTAAATATTGTTAGATTGAAAATTAATGCATTTAATTGTAGATGATAATGCCAAACTGTTATTCATAAAGTTGTTAAGCCATTTCACATTCCCACCGCCATTCCGTAAGAGACTCTGTGAGGCTACATTTTCTGTAATACTTGGCAGTGTCAGTTTGTTGTTGTTTTTAACCAGTTGACTGGGTATAAAACGGTATCACATTGTTTGTCTAAAATTCCTTGTACTAATGACATTAAGCCTCTTCCTATGTTTATTATAGCTGAAGGTGTATTCTGTTATACGTCTGTTCGAGTCAACCCTGCTTCCTTTTTTTAATTGATGTGTAGAAATTCTATACTTTAAATACCATTGAACTAGACCATCTATTCATGACTACTTTTCTTTTTAATTTTTTTTTAACATTTATATATTTTTGAGAGACAGAGACAGAATGCGAACGGGGGAGGGGCAGAGAGAGAGGGAGACACAGAATCTGAAGCAGGCTCCAGGCTCTGAGCTGGCAGCACAGAACCCAATGCGGAGCTTGAAACCCATGAACTGTGAGATTACGACCTGAGCTGAAGTTGGACGCTTAACTGACTGAACCACCCAGGAGCCCCTATACGTGACTACTTTTAATTTGTTAAAGACGTCTTTGGCATTTGCATCCATCATTCTCTCAGACTACCCTATTTAATTTGCAAGTCTTTCCATTTTTCCTGCTCCATTTTTCCCTTTTATCACATACTACATTTGCAATGTTGTATACATTATTATTAGCTATTTTACATGTAGTAGTAGGCTGCTACTACATGTTAAGTATAGAGGTTGAGAATAAGCATTTATAAATATTTATTGCAGATAAACAAATAATTATTGCTTTATTTAGGCCTTTTGGGAGAATTTACATGGGTGCTTAGTCTAGTATCTGAAGTGCATTAATTAATATTGGAAATCACATAGTCTTGACTTTTTCTTGTTAATAATCAAATTTTTTGCCAAGATAATTTCAATTATATTTTTTCACAGGTAAAAGAATGAGTAGATTGTGGCATAATTTCAGCATAAACCTATTTTTCAGATAGACTCAGATAAACAGAAATTTAATATGTATTATATAAGACCTAGATTAAAACCCGGTCTTTGCTCTATATTGGCTGTGTTTCTGTTGCAAAAATCAACAGACATCTTTGATATTATCTATCTAATGGAGACAAGTTTATTCATTTCATAGAGTTGTTGTCATGATTAAGGATTATGAGTAATTTATGTAAATGTATAGGGACCACTGTAGGCACTCAGTACATGGTAGCTGTTGTTATATTACAAAATCCCAGTAGGTGTGTGCAAGTGTGTTTAGTGTATATGCTAATAAACTCTTCTTGTAGGCACGTCTTACGAGACGGGGTGGGGGGGGTGGGGGGGTGGGGAACCAAAATTGGAAGAGCAGAAATTGGGTGGCGCTGGTGCAGGGAGAAAAAAATCTGTCCACTGAGCATTGCTGATGGCCCCTCAGGAAGTTTCCATCAGTATCTTCAATGCTTTTCATAGAGACTTAGAGCTCTGTATAGCATGGAAACCATTCTACTGGCTGTTAAACACCTTGAGTGCAAGAACTGAAACTTCCTTATTTTATTACCTAATGGAGCATGTGCTCTTGCAGGACGGTAGACGGTGGGCCACAGCATGTTAAGCGAGGCAGGTCATTCAGCTCTGCCATTTCAGAAGCTCTCTCTCCGTGTTTGACATCTAGGTGGGGTTGCAATTTGAAGTTGAGTTACCATACCCTCCAGGAAGCACGTGTCACGTAAAGGATGTAATGGCAACATCATTGCTTTTTCAGCTCTAGGTTGGAATTTGCCCTTGACAGATAACAACATGATGAGTGATGCAAGTGACATGCTGGCTGCGGCGCTGGAGCAGATGGACGGGATTATAGCAGGTAATCTGCGTCCTCTGAAAGGTGGCGTCACCACATTGACTCTGCGCTCTTGGCTTTTTCAGTACAACACTTTTATTCCCTTTCCACTTGCTTATTTTCATGTATTGGCTGCCTTTAGATTCCACATAGTTGCATCTTGGTCCCTCTTCTCCATTTTATACATTTTATTTTAAAATGCCAAATTCCATTTCCATCCTAGGTTTCTGACTCAAGGATAAAGAAACAGCATCTCATGTGATTTTTGTGCAGGTAGTCTGTGGACCACACTTTGGGGGATACTGCTCTACCCTGTATCCACGGATGTTCTGATCTGTTCCCTGATCACTTTCCCACCAATGACTCTCACTTTGTATTTGCTTTCTCAGTTCTCTGCTAAGCTTCAGGTCTCTAACTGCCAATCAGGTACTCCTTTGAAATAGCCTATATGCATATCAGTGTCATCATGTACAACTTTGAGCTCATTATCTTCCCTCAGAAGCCCCTCTAGTAGTCTTTATATTGTCTAATTTCATAACCTTCCATCCACACAGTTTCCTAAATAGAAATTTAAGTCAGTCTAGACCTTTGTCCCTCATTGTCCCTATTTAAGTCAAGTTCTATCCATTCTACCTCCTTTCTGCCATTCCCTTTTATCCTAAAACCTGTCTTGTCTGTGCTTACCACTGTCTGGCTTTATCCAAGTAACCCTCACACTTGATGTTCTTGAGGCTCTTGCTTTCTCGCTCTAGTCCGTCATTCTCTGGACCACCAGAATGTCCTTTATGAAACACACATCTGGTTGTATCACTCCCTTGTTAAGAACCTTCAGCAATTCTCTATTATGGAGATGGAGCAAAAACAGTGTAGACCATTGCCTCCTTGTTTTCTCTTCATGACCAAGGAGACTGACTAGCAGGTGAACATTTTCAGTCCCTTGTGTCTTCCAGAGGTAGTGGCTACCTAAGGTCTCATGTCACATTTTGTATTTTGTCACAGGAGAAATACATTTATGTATTTAGGAACTCAGTGTAATGAAGAGAAGGTTGAATGGGCAAGTGGGTAGGTAGGTCAGGGTCAAAGTGGAATTTGGCTTCTACCGCTTCTCAGTTCGAGCTGTCTTGGCCCCTGTTGCTTACTTTTCTGGACATAAATTTGACCCTGCTCTGTTTTAGTGGTTCAGAGAATCCAAATGTGTTTTCTTGTCAGAGGGTCTTCTCTTGAGGGAAGTGGCAGGTCACACTTTGGCCTCCTTTGTATATCCCGGAGACCAGATTTCATGTTGACCTCCTTTGTAGATTAGACTACATCTTGAATACTGTATTCAGTGCTTGGAATATCAGTTTCAAAGAGGTTATTGGTAAACCTTACCTAGAGGAGGAGGTGACCACGAAGGTAAAGAGTTTGACAGTCACATCTGGCAAGGAAGGAACTGGTTAAGTTTAACCTAGAAAAGTATATTCTTGTTCAGGGCATGATATATACTGTCAAACAGTTGAAGGACTGCTAAATGTCTTTCTCTGTCACAATTTCAAAAAATATAACCAGAACCATTTGTAAACTGTTACCAGAGGTTATAACCTTATACTCTTAGTAGAACTCAAGTCAAGAGAAGTGGTATTTCTAGGACAGTAGTTGAGGCTTTATATTTTACATACTCCACTAGATGAATGTGTTTGTACCTTAGCCCTGGCAGGGCTTGAGGACCAACATTAGCATTCTTAAGAAAATCAAATTTTCCAGGTCTTACCTCACAATGAGTCCGTCAAGTAGCTTTGTGGGTAGAACCTGGTTTATGTTCTCAAATTAACATCGGTAGTTCTCCTCCTCAGGTAGGAGGGAGGGGGGAGATAAGACTACAAATATTTGAGGAGTTTTTCTAAATATGCATCTCTCCTCCATCCCCGCCTGTTTTGTGATGGAGACTTAACAGAATGGAGGGTCAGTGTGGGCACATCTGCTTTTAATAATATTAATCAGGCGATCATAATGCTTAAAACTGCTGGAATAGGACATTATAGCCTGTTATCTTTTGAATGCTTTCCTGTTCCTCCATTTCCCTGACAGACTCTCCTCAATTTATATTTTTCTGGATTCTCTTCTCAGCCTTACATGGTTCTGGAGGAGATTGATTCAGAGGGTTATGTGAAGCATTTAGCAGTGGGCCTAGCATATCAATGGTTACCCTTATTGTGGTTCAATGCAGGTTTGGGTCCAAATCATTTGGTCCAGTATTAAGCAATGTTGGTGGGATGGACTAACTGAAAGAGAATTCCTCTCCCTACCGTTGGAATTGATCAAGCTGTATAGCCACTGGAGAGAGAATTTACACATTGGTTCACAGTTTTCTTCCAATTAGAAGACCTTCAGATTAATATGGTGATAGCCTAAATATAGTAATTATTGATACTTAAGTATAAAGCTAGTATGTATAGTTGATAGACCAGGAAATAAAAACCAAAGAGATGAAGAGGATATATATGCATGCTTTCAGAATGGGCTGTGGGTTGGTTATGTGGTTTTTAAGTAGTAGAATGCTTTCCCTTATAAGTAATAGGAAACAAAAATGGCTGTAAAACTTTTTAAAGCTGATATTAGCAAGAGTATTTGATGTTAGGCTGCAAACAAAATCATGGGAGAAAATGTTTATACACACAGGCTCATGCATTTATACACAAGTGTATATGTAATTCATTGAACTCCCCCAAAGTTTAAATTCTGGTAAATTAACTGAGAGCTGGCCCTGTTACATTTGACATTATGCTATGCAATTTCCACCTCAATGTGCAACTTCTCTGCAGGGAATTTCAACACTTTATGAAACTTAAAATTTATATTTTCAGCTGATCTGCTACCTTCTTAGCAGAAGGTACCTTATTTCCATGAGGTCAGCACATCCTTCACCAAAGCCCATCACATTCTTACCATACTACACAATTGGCCTCTCTGTTAGGTATTTGATGATTGATATTTACCATCAATTATATGGTTTTATTTTTGTACCAAGAATCTATGACTTGGAAAGATTTTCATGACTGAATTATTTTCTTTTTCTTGTTGCTTGTTTTGATTATTCCTCACTGTGACCTGATTTGCTTTGGTCTATTATCTAAATCCTGTTTAGATAAATCCTGTTGCTCTCTGTGATTTTTTTTTTTTTTTAAACCTAGGTTCTAAGGCCTTGGAATATTCCAATGGAATTTTTGATTGCCAGTCTCCCACCTCCCCATTCATGGGAAGCCTGCGAGCTCTGCACCTTGTAGAAGACCTGCGTGGGTTGTTAGAGATGATGGACACAGATGAGAAGGAAGGTTTGAGGTGCCAGATCCCAGATTCAACAGCGGAAACACTCGTCGAATGGCTTCAGAGTCAAATGGTAGGTGTCTGCACGTTACAAGTCCCATGCTGTGAGTCTTTTGTTGCTTATTTCAAAATTTAGAACATAAAATAGTGGATTCAAACACGAAAAAAAAAGTATAGGGCAGCAGGTTTGCTGTGGTTTTATCCCTTAATGGATCCTAATTCTCTTTAAGGGTAATTTTTTAAAAAGTACTGTTAGTGTACATTTCACGGGTCCCAGGAGTTCACCTCCTGATTTTGCCCATAAATGTGGGCTAGCTTTCAAATTTTGCTTGGATGACGTGCCGTGGCCTAAAACAAAGAGTCCTATAAGGGAAAGAACCTTGCGCGTGATAGATGCCTTCTCAGTAATAATGGGAAGTTCACTGTTAAAGGACCCAGTAGCAGTTCTAAATAGGAAGTAGGGTGCATAGACGCCTCCAAAAGCAGCCGAGCTCTGTAGCAGTATTTGATATGAAGTGCCATCTAGTGGTGTGAGGTGGTCATTTCAGTGCCTGTGCTCGAGTTAAACTGTAGAATTGGACTTTAAATGGTGCTCTTATTCATTTGAACAATGAGGCCTCTTTCTAGGCATCCGTCTCAAAAGCTGGTGGTGTGGCCGACGTGCCCTTTCCCTGAACACAGTGGTAAATACCATGGTGTTAATATGTGTTGAACAAATACAACCTAAAAGAATACCGCTAAAAATACTCAAAGGAGAAGACAGGGAATGTGTTCATTTTGTAGGTTATACACTTAAAAATGGTAAAAATGATACATTTTATGTGTGTATTGTACTACAACCAAAAATAAAAACATTAATAGGGTGGTAAAATTGGGGGTTGGATGGTATTTTGGCATTTACAGATGCTGGTGCTGGAGACCACAGATCTGAATTTTTATTTTGGCTCTGACCCTTAGAAGCTTGTATGATTTGGGGCAGTTTTTTTAAAGCTGTTTGTGTCAGTTTCCTCATTTGTAAAATGAGGGAATGATAGTTTCTGCCACATAGGGTTGTGAGTCCCTTGAATTAATTTATAAGTGCTTGTCAGTGAACCTGGTGGATGATTAGTCAAAAAAGGTAATACCACAGAGTAGATTGTAGCAAGTAGAGGGAAAACCATGGGGTCCCTTTGCAAAGAGGCCAGGAGAGGGTTGGCTCCAATTACTAGGAGAGTTAGGTTACACATTACTCATACATAATTCACTTTTTTGGGGGAGGGGCGGGGAGAGGGAGAGAGAGAGAGAGTGAGTGAGAGGGGGAGGGGGAGGGGCAGAGAGAAGGAGGCAGAATCTGCAGCAGGCTCTAGGCTCTGAGCTGTCAGCACAGAGCCTGATGTGGGGCTCGAACTCATGAATGGTAAGATCCTGACCTGAGCCAAAGTTGGATGCTTAACCGACTGAGCCACCTAGGCACCCCTGTGGTTCACTTTTTTGACAGAAGTACAGACATCTCTCTGACGGAAGTACAGACTGTGGAGAAGCTTCCACAATATTTTAGAAGCACTTATTACTGGTTACATAATTAAGATTTCATTTAGGTTTAATGATAGCCAACTTGGGAGTCCACATACTGAAGAGTAATACTAATCTTCTCAGTGCAACTGGGCATTGGCATTTCTAATTATTACTTTGCCTGGGCCAGGGAGATCTCCTGGTTTCCTGTAGGATGCTGGTTATTCCTTCTCTGCTAATTTCTACCACCTATTTAATTGTTTCATATGATCAGAAGCTGGATAAGAAAAAAGAGAAAATAGTAACACTAGTAGTTTGTTACTGATGAAGGGATATTACATCCATAAGAATGAATTTGTTTCAAGAAGATAGCTATAGCTGTAGCCTTCTAAACATGAAAAATTTTCTTTTAAGACTCAGAAGTTCCTCTCTGTGGTAAAAAAACAAATCTATTGAATATGCCGTGTTTGTTCAATTACTGAGGTAGAATTCTCTGTTTTGATTGTGAAATATTATCACGTTAATACAAATATTGATGGAGAATTACATGCTTTATCAAGCTCCAAGTTTAAGAGGGCAAACAGAAAAAATATGTCGAACTGTTTGAGCCAAGCAATTAGTTTCTGTTTACTTTAGGTCTAACTCAGTGAGTTGCCGAGAGAATTCTTATAATGCTTTCTCCAGTAGACGCAGTTGAGGATCGTGACCTTGATCAGGTCATGCAGTCCCAAAAGTGTCCGGTTATTTGACAGTTTTAATAGGAGGCATTCTCAAAATCAGCAGAAGTTACAAAAATGTAGTTTTCAACAAAGCTAGTGAAAATGTGGCTGGCAGAACTCCAAGTCAGGCGTCATGGCCCATGAGATAAGTAAGGAGAAGTGCACTGCTTCTGACCTGAGAAATCACCGCAGTACGTTTCTGTCTTAATCCTACATTTAAAAAAAGGCAGTATTAATTCTGAGTGTACCTTTTAAGAAAATTTGTGTAACCGGTTTCAGAAAAATAGAAACACTCGTGGGGGTACCTGGGTGGCTCAGTCGTTTAAGGCTCTGACTCTTGGTTTCGGCTCAGGTCATGATCTCCTAGTTTCGTGAGTTTCGAGCCCCACGTTGGTCTCTGTGCTGGAGGTGGTGCGGAGCCTGCTTGGGATTTTCTCCCTCTTTCTCTCTCTCTCTCTCTGCCCTTCCCCCACTCACACTGTTTCTGTCTCAAAATGAATTAAAAAAAAATAAAAGAAGTAAATAAAAACACACATTATTTAAAGAGTTCAGATGTGGGGCATGTTCTGTCCAGGGCTGCTGGCTATTCTCCCCAGGTCCCTGATGCTCAGCTCCGTGACCCATTGCAACACTGCCATCCTTGGATCCCCCGCTGCTCTCTGGCCAGCTTCTCTTTTCATGTGTGCCTCTGGGGGATGTTTTTTCAAGCCTTGGTAAACAAGGTACATTCAGATTGTATTCGGTACGTGGTCACAATTCTCTGAGTTATGCAGCATCTCGCTGAGACATCCTAGCTAAAGTTAAAGCTGCTCTTCCCCTCTGGTCCCAGGCTTCTGATAAACTCCCATGAAAAGTGTCCACAGGCACAGGAAAGCAAGTGGACTGAGTCAGCAGAATTCTTGAAGGAAGCCAGTGCAGTGTGATAAGTGAGAGATGCACTTTGAATGAAAACCCTGGCCACCGATGTTGGTTAGGATTGAATGGAAAGAGACTTGTCTGTTATTTCATGAAAGTGAGCAAAGAAAGAGGAAGTGGCAAGGAAAATAGGGACAGTATTTTTTCTTCATCTCATGTTAGCCCTTCTCAAAGTAGAAGATTCTCTTGCTGTATCTGCATCCGGTCACATAGCTGGCTTTCAGCAAATGTTGAATAAATGAATGAATAATGTTGAATGAATGAATGAATAATTCTTCTACTAGAATAGGAGCTGGGCCTTAGCTTCTAGGCCTTCATCTTCTATTCTTCATCCTTCTGTAACTCAGAGGGCTTTGGCATATTCTTGGGACCGGGATAATGTAGTCTCCACATAAACCCCTCTCCCTACTTTGAGCATAGTGGTGCACATGAAAACAAAGTGAGGAAGGGTCAGTGCCCGTCTTCCCTACTCAAGTGAGGTGTCTAAAAGAATCTTTCGGAAGACACTAAAGAAATCCATCTCACCCTGTGCTGGCCGTGGCTGCATAAATAAGAAGCTGTGCATGCATTAGCTGCATCATGGGCTAGCCAGTGTATCTTGGCACTTGATATTTTGGCAACAGAGATACCCAGAATCTTCAAGGGAGGCTCCCTCCAGATGTTTCTAATGAGAACAGCAGATGAAAGCGCTTGGCATCTGCTGTTCTTGCAAGTATTTGAGATGTAGCTCTGTTTTTGGAGTCGTGGATCTTAGAAGCTGGCCTACCGCTGTGGTTCGTCTCACCCCAGAGCACTCGATTTTGCTCCAGTTGGCTGTCTAGTTAAGAAGATGTTTTGTCTCTGGAAGACAAGTACTGAGAAAATTAAAACGTAGAAGTAAAAGCCGTAGCCTGATTTTTGACCACATCTGCAGTCTTGGAACGTACAGAGTGTATTCAGGCTTATTCTGAGCTTCTGTCTTTGATGAACTTCCTGACAACACTGAATAAACTCATGTCTTTCCTGGAAGAGGGTCATGATTGGGCTTTTTGGGTGTGATGAAGTGTATATGAGATTGATTTCTCCCTTTGGTTTCCTTTTTGAGCAGAGATGAGATTTTGGAATAGAGGGCTTTCCGAAGAGGTTGTCCCTATTGCCTTGGCATCGTATTTCCTTTTTAGAGCCACAACAGAATCTTCAGAGGGAAAGATAGATGGAATGTTTCAAGACTGACCAAGTCAGAGGTACAGTAGATAGTAAAAGGGGCACCAGCCAACCAGACGGGATGCTCCAGTGGCCCCGAATGGCAGTGGTGTTGCCCTAAGATAATTACAGCACAAGGATGAAGCCTCACCACCCTCATTCTACCATACTTGGTGAGAGGAAAGGGAGCAGAGTCCTGCAGCCTGGTGGCATGATTTCTAACGTTGTTGATATCATATTCTTTGATTCTATGGACGGTAGTGTGGGAGATGCCTTCTTGTGCTGTTGAACCCCGGTGAAACGTTGACTGTGGTGTTCATGGCTTTCAGGTCTTTCTCAGTCTATTCTACGAGAGTGTCTAGTAGAGAGCAGGCAATGAATGTATGCATGCAGCAGTAGAGAATGTCTGCATGCAACCGATTAGGAGGCATGAGGCCCTTGTGTGAGATGTTTCCTTTCGTAGCTGGAGATAACATTTAATTAGAAGAGCTTTAGTGGGCTGTGCCTTCCTTTTTCTTTCTTGATCCTGAATTTTTTTTTTAAATGTTTGAGTGAGAGAGAGAGAGAGAGAGAGAGAGGGAGGGGCAGAAAGAGGGGGACAGAGGATCCGAAGTAGGTTCCAGGCTCTGTACTGACAGCAGAGAGCCTGATACAGGGCTTGAACCCACGAACTGTGAGATCATGACCTGAGCTGAAGTCAACGCTCGACTGAATGAGCCACCTAGGTATTCTTTGATACTGAATTTTTAAAAATGTAATCATGAAATCAAAAACTGTATGGCAGTTTTTAAAACTAATTTTCAAAGTAAGTATGTTGACCTCGATGGATAGTATGTATATGTTGGAGGGGGGCTGCTGCGTGTGTGTATGTTATAGTACTACTCTATTTCTTAACATTTGTTGTCCTTATAAAATTGAGCCGATGTTCTTTTCCCCATTTTAATTTAGCTACTCCCTGTTGTGTTTTGGGAATGTTATATTCAAAATGAATTCTGTGCTACAACGTAAGTAACTATAATTGTGGCAAATCACTACTTGCGTGTTGATTTTGGATTTAGACAGGACAACAGAGCTTAGGAAAGAACAAAGCAAAATGAAGTTTGGGGAGAAAAGGGAGACAACTTTAGACTAATGCAAACCAACAGAACTAAGAAAATCAAAGGAAAACACAGTATGATGCTTTCAGAAAAATAATGGGCAAAATGTTCTTGTCTACTTTGAAATAATACCTGTTGGTACTGTGTGATGGGCATATAAAGTTTCATCATGCTAGTCTCTATTTTTATATATATATTGAGAATTTTGTATAATAAAACATTTTTTGAAAGGGAGGCACATGAGACAAGATGCTAACATTTATTATATCTTTATACTTGATTGTGTGTATATTTGATAATTAAAAGGAAATTAGGGGTGCCTGGGTGGCTCAGTCAGTTCAGTGTCCGACTCTTGATTTCAGCTCAGATCATTATCTCATGATCTCAGGTCTGTGAGTTTGAGCCCCACATTGGACTCTGAGCCTACAGCACGGGCCTGCTTGGGATTCTCTCTCTGCCCCTCCCCTGCTTGTGCTCTGTCTCCTTCTCACTCACTCAAAATAAATAAACTTTTTTAAAAAAGGAAATTAATACTAAAAAGAAGAACTTCTATTTAGGTGGTGATGGGTGAGGTATATTGTGACTCTAATGTTATTTGTAGCACCTGCCATGTGAATTCAGGCAATTCATATTCCCAGGTGTGGTTCCTGACTAACTCTAAGATCTCATAATTCTGTAAGAAATAGAACTTTTCAGACATTTTCCCCTCATCATGCCAGGAAAATCTGGCAAACACCATGAGTTCCTTGATTAAAGTATCCTTATTACAGTCCTGCTGGATCCCTTGCCCTTCCCTCCCGAGTGTCCCACACCCACCTCCACATGCACTGCTAGCTGGATATGGTATTGAAACCCCCACGTTGATTCCAAGTTTGACTTAAACTTTCAGGTGGACTAAATGTAGTCAGTAAAGGGTTGCATCATGAGTTAAAGTAGAAAGAGTTATTCTGAAGGCATCTCTGGGATTTTGAGTAAGGTAATTTGGGCTGGTGTTCAATGCTCTGGATGCCCAATTGACTCAACAGGAGTTTATACTAAATATGTTTTTAATTATATGCTATGATTTTTTTAATTTTTAAAAAATGTTTTATTATATGCTAACTAATTTGGATGTAAATTTTAAAAAATAAAAAAATTTAAAGAAATGTTTTATTGTTTACTTTTTGAGAGAGAGAGACAGAGCATGAGCAGGGGAGGGGCAGAGAGAGAGGGAGATACAGAATCCAAAGCAGGCTCCAGGCTCTGAGCTGTCAGCACAGAGCCCAATGTGGGGCTCAAACTCATGAACCATGAGATCATGACCTGAGCCAAAGTCAGACGCTTAACTGACAGAGCTACCCAGGTGCCCCATGTGCTCATGGTTTTATAAGAATCTTAGGAGAATCAAAAGAAATGTACGACATTTTTGCACTGAGGGACTGTTAGAAAGAATAAGTGACCAGCTGTCATAAAATCACTAATAAACTATCCATGGCAGAATATGATGAAAAGCTAAATTGTGAAGGACAAGACCAGACACAGAAGGGAAGCCTGTGGAGGGGAAGAAGAGAATATGGCACAATATGAGGAGGGGGTAGGAACTGGATTGGTAGGAACTTTGAAAGATGGATTTGTAGAGGCAAAAAGGAATGGGGAGGTGAGTAGAGTGGTGGACACAAAGCCTTGGGGTAGATGTTGGAGAAGGAGAATGGAAGATAGTTCATTAAGAGGAAGAAATTGAGAATGGTAAGGGTAGAGGTGACCATTGTGAGTCTCAGAGAAGCAGGAAATTAAGGTTCCAAAGTATACGTGGAATAATGAGCTTTTTTAAAAATTTTTTTTAAAAGTGTTTATTTTTGAGAGAGAGAGTGAACACGTGCATGAGTGGGGGAGGGGCAGAGAGAGGGAGACACAGAATATGAAGCAGGCTTCAGGCTCTGAGCTCTTACCACAGAACCTGACATGGGGCTCGAACCCACAAACCGTGAGATCATGACCTGAGCCGAAGTCAGATGTTTAACCAACTGAGCCACCTAAGTGCCCCAATGATGAACTTTTAGAAGGAGTTAAGACTCAATCCCCCCAAGACTGGCAGGGGGATAGAAAGGAAAGATGTTGGAGGCAGTATATACATTATGCTTTGGAGAACACATTACATAAGGGGGTTCATGCAAGATAGTCTCAATTACTAAAGTCCAGCAAAAAGGCTCTGGCAACACCTCCTAAACATAGTAGGAAGAGACAATACAGACTTGAAGTTGACCATGGAGGACATACCAGGTTGTAGGGAAACATGAATGAAAGACTTGCTGAGATGTAAGAAAGCCAAGTTAAAACCAAGCGTTCATTCATCTTTCATTCATTGGATGTTTATCGAACACCCCCATTGTTCATTCAGCTCATTTGGTTCGTACTCATTGTATGTCAGATGCAAAGACAGACATACTCACAAAGAATGGCAGTTTGTTGGAAGAGAGGGACGTATGTGTAGCCAAGTATAACCTAGTCCATTCAGTATGATGCCTGCTGTGGTGAGGGTTCATCCGGATGTTGTAACTGGCATGTGAGTGAACAGGTAATTCAAGGAAGACTTGACAGACAAAGCTCTAATTGAACTGGACTTTAAAGAATGAGGAAAGATGAGGAAAGGGTGGGAAATACTGTCCATGCAGAAGGAACAGAATTAGTGTGTGAGAGAGCATGCCATGTTTGGCTTTTGAGTGGTCTGGTAGGCAGAGCATGAGAGTCGGAGGGAAAAAAGAGGTGGTAGGATATTTGCCCAATGGAATTCACCTCTGACATTTATAAGGCAAAGGTAACAAAATTGGCAGAAATATAAATAAATGTGTGAACAAAATAGACCTTTACCTACTTGAATAGATCAACACAGGACTTTAAAGTTATGCAACTACTCCATTGGTGGCTCTTAACTTTTGCTTCATTTTGCTATAGTGACTTTTAATGGTTTTTTTTTTTTTTGATTACTCAAGCATTATGAACACTCATAAATATCAGTAGTCTTGAGAAGTGTGAGTATGTTCATTGTGAGTCAATTTTTAGTAATTTAATATTTTTAAGTTTATTTATTTTGAGAGAGAGGGAGAGGGAGAGAGGGAGGAGTGGGAGAGGGGCAGAGGGGGAAAGAGAATCCCAAGCAGTCTCCACTGCCAGTGCAGAGCCTGATGCAGGACTCAGTCCCACAAACTGGGAGATCATGACCTGAGCCGAAATTAAGAGTCGCTTAACCAACTGAGCCACCCAGGTGCCCCTACTATTGTGATTTTAAGATAATTTTGTGATACTGATTTTGGAACTTCTCCTTTCCATATGATATGTAGTAGCTTCACAAAACATTTGTAAGACTTGCTATAGAAACACTTCCAATCTTTCTATAATTTCCTTCAGTCAGAAGGAATAATGACTTTTGCTTTTTGTCCTCATTGAACAGAAACCTTTTTTTTTTTTTTTTTTTGTCTATCTAATGAAATGTATCAGTTTATAAAGATTTGCTTGCGTGGGGCTTTAAAAGCAGTTGCCTGCTAGTGTTCATAATCAGAACAAGGAATTTAAAGCTATACAGGGCCAGTCTGAGTACTTCCTTAGATTGAGGACATGTATTATATACATCCTGGCTCTTTTCCAAAAAATGTCCTCAAGAAATTACATAAATTTGGGGACGCCTGAGTGACTCAGTCACTTAAGCATCTGACTCTTGATTTCGTCTCAGGTCATGATCTTAGGGTTTGTGAGATTGAGCCCTGTGTTGGGCTCCTCACTCACAGTATGGAGCCCACCGAGGATTCTCTCACTCTACCCCCTCTCTGCCCCTCCCCTGCTCACGTGCATGCACACACGCATGTGCTCTCTCTCTCAAAATAAGTAAACGCTAAAAAAAAAAAAAAGTTACATAAATTTCATTTTCACGGTGGTCCCCAGGGTTGAAAGTCTTCCAGGCTATTCCATCTGACTCCTCATAGTACTTGTAATTTAATTCTGGGTCCTTCAGTTTACAATATGAACAGAATTATGCTGTGGTAATTGTGCAGGTATGTGGTCCAGCAGCTGATATTAAAAATTTTATCCATTCTAAATACACATTGTAGGCTTATTAAATTAGCTTCTGATTCTTTAGTTGCCTCATGGGAAATATATCCAGTGCATCTAAGTTTTTAGAAGCAACATCTTGAAATTTCATTTTTTATGAAAGCTCCTGTGTGTGTGTGTGTGTGTGTGTGTGTGTGTTCTCCTCAACAGATGGCTTTTGTTATTCCCACAATTTGTACTGGAAACTACATTATTTGGGAAGGTAGAATAATAGTACCAATTAATTCTGGAAAATAATGGATGTCACATTAGCCAGGTCCTGGGTGGTTAGGCTGTAGTTTGTATTTTCTCTGATTCTAAATCTGAAGTTATTTGCTTTTTTGATTGAACTCTGGATGGCCCCATCTAACCAATTTGAGCTCCAGTGGCTTTTCTTTCTGTTGTACTTCAATGAGGAATCAAGAAATTCTATTGGGATTACATATTATATGGTTATGAGGTATTTAAATGAGATAACAAGGGACATACCACATATACTGTATTTCAAAATGACGTTTTTATGTTGTCTGTTCTCTGCAAGCCTTTTCATGTGCCTCTTTAATGACTTTCATATATGAGACTGGTGAGAAAAAAAATGTGACTTGCTTCCCCAGTCTATACTTCCTTTGGCATTTATGCCACGCATAAACATATCTGAATCTGATAAGAAAAGACATGGGTGCCAGAGGGAGGGGAAGATAGTGAGCACTAATCTAAGCAGAGCCCTGGGCCAAGTGCTCTGGTTGTAGGATGATGCCCATTTACAGGCTCTGGCAGGAGCTGGGCATCATTGTAGGACCAAGCAATCTCACAAGAAGTTAATGAAGTCAGGATGGAAATTGGTGAGTTGCTGATGAGGATGGCTAGTCAGTGCTGCCAGGGAAAGTCACGGTGGACTGACTGCAAAGCTTGCAGGGGAGGAAAGAAAGGTTTCAAAGACAGAGGGAAGACTAGCCCTGTGATTTGGACGTGAGTAGCAGGGAAGAAGCTTGTGTGAGCTGTCCCCGCTGTCTCCCGTGTAAAGCAGGCATTTACAGTCCTGGATTTGGAATTTGGGGGGAGGAGAGAGGAAGAACAGAAGGGTGTCCCAGGAAATTCCCACTGTCTCCACCCAGAATTAGTGGCACTGAGCATTTGGGGGGAAAAGGGGGTTTTGTGCCTGATCACACACATGTGAAGCTTTGCATGATTTGGGTGTGTATCCACCTGCCAGTAAATATAAGTAGCCACCACCCCTCTTAGGTCATGATTTTCTGCTTGATGAGAAGTTGTCTAGTTTGGTGATAACATGCCTAAATGCCTGACATGCCTGTTTTACCTATTTTGAGCTAAATGAACCAAGTTGCAATCTCATATTTTCTGTTAATGACAGCAACAGCTGTGCCCAAGTCCATTCAGGTTCCTTGGATTAAAAACATATGCAATTTTGTTTGCCCACAGCGGTTTAGTTTTAAAGAGAGTTGAGCCTTACGCACATTATTTTACTTTGTTTTTTTTTTTTCAGACAAATGGACACCTGCCTGGGAATGGAGAGGTGTATCAAGAAAGGCTAGCCCGTTTAGAAAATGATAAAGAATCTCTCGTTCTTCAGGCAAGTGATTTTAAAATGTTCTTCTTTCTTCATGATGTATTTACAAAGACCATTTTAAATTGGGATGGTGTATTCAGATGCTTACAGGAGCCAGACTGCTACCAGAAGTAAGTGCATAGGCCATCTGAACACAACAGGGAGAGGTGGGTACCGTGGGAGAACAGGGTTTGCTTACCTAGTCTAGAGTGAGCTAGAATCCGCCTTGGCTCCTCTGATGGCAGGCACGGTATCATCTAAACTGATTTTCTGATCTGATCTGTCATCTTATTTGATCTGATTTTTTAAATATACAGCAGATATTATAATTTCATATATACTATATATATTCATAAATATGAATATTTCTCATTTGGAATATGTTTAATTTTTCAGTTTTAAAAATGATACCATGAGACAAACAAAACATAAAGTGAGTAGTGGAGTCTGGTTTATTAGCCAAATTTGAGTTCTTTTCTTTGTAGTGTTTTAAATGCTTGACAAAAAAAAAAAATATATATATATATATATATATATATATATATATATATTTTTTTTTTTTGGTATTGAGCTAAATGATTTGCAGTGTATTTACTAGGCTGGTGATTGTTGGGGAAAGACTCAGATTTTCAATAACCACTGAAGATAAAAGACTAATCCAGTATCTCCTTATGGATCTTTGAGTTACATCCTAGATTGGAACACATGTGTAGACAGTGTGATCATGAAAGATCTCATGGAATTTGAGTTCTGTGGATCCTTTTCTTTACTCTTCGTGAAGTACCAAACCTGAATAGTCCTTCTCTTTCAGACATTAACTCCATTGTCTATCTTAATTTCTAGTATTATTTCCCTCTTCCACCCCCCCCCCGAAAAAGATGATTTGTTAACATGCCCTCTCGCATAAAATGAAATGATTTTAATCTATAAATATAAGGTATCGCACATTCCCAATCACCCCAACCTCCTTAAAAATTGGAGTCCTCAGATCAATAAGCATCTGAAGTAGGAGTGTAAAGGACCGCTGTCTTACAAATTCACAGGTTTTTCCTTTACAACCAAATGAGTAGTGACATCATTCCAGTTTTTTTTCTATTTAGAGAAATAAAGTTTGCAGTGGGACCCACATTCTTCCTAATCCATTGCAGTATTTTGCTCTCAATACAGGTAAGTGTGTTAACAGACCAGGTAGAGGCTCAGGGAGAGAAGATTCGAGATTTGGAGTTTTGTCTTGAAGAGCACAGGGAGAAGCTGAACGCCACAGAAGAAATGCTGCAGCAGGTAATGTACAGAAGCTGGCTCCAAGGTGCTATTTTCTTGCTCAACTATTTGAAATGCTACATTTGCGTGTGGTGTTCACTCTGATGCAGCAGTAAATCTCATGACTCACTTAGACCGGCATAGTTTAAGCAAAAACCTAGAGTAGCGGGGTCTTAAAACTTCACATAATTACAATCTGGAATAAAATACTGATAGGATTGTAGATAATTTTAATGTTCTTCTTTATGCTTTCATATGGTTTCCTAATGCCCATCCATGAGCATATAATGCATGATTAGGAAAAAAGGTAAGTACCTTTAACTGAAAAAAAACAAAACAAAACACCCAAAAAACCAACTTGTAATTTGTGTACACATACGGACACACACACACACACACACACACACACACACACAATGCTCATATTTGAGAGGACCTATAATATGTATAGGGTACACTCTGACACCCTGGAAGGAGACTGTTTTGGTTTGAGTCTTACCTCTGCCATTTCCTTGAGGAGAGTTCTTAATCTCTCTGTTCCTCACCCTCCTTATTTGTTGAATGAGGATAATTCATGAGTTACCTTTAGGAGCTTTTACTTCATAAGGTTGTTTTGAGGATTGAACCACTTAAAACATGTCAGAACGGTGCCTGTTGCTTAGCAAACATGTCGTCATCGGTGTTATAATCAGGCTGGGCAGCATCTAAGGCTTATGCTGTATATGTATGTATGTATCTGTATAATGTATGTCTCCCCAATAAGCAGGTGTGTGTTTAGTTCTGCTCAATGAAAGTTAAAGCAAATAATTTTTTCAAATTTTATCTATTTAGTAATTAATCTTTCCCAACTGGATAGTTAACCACTTTGCAGTTGTGAGACACATCCATATGTGACTACTGGTAATAAAACAACTTTTGAATGTATCTCTTAAATTCTAATAGGAGCTTCTGAGTAGGACATCCTTAGAGACTCAGAAGTTGGATCTGATGGCTGAAATCTCTAACTTGAAGCTAAAACTGACGGCTGTAGAGAAGGACAGATTGGACTATGAAGACAGGTTCAGAGACACAGAGGTAAGTGATATCCCCTCTCTTTATATACAGATAGGTACGTGTGTGTGTGTGTGTGTGTGTGTGTGTGTGTGTGTATCTCATACACCTATCTCTAGAGCAAGTGGAAATTCCTTGTAGGTGTGAGGCAAGACAGTTAATTACTATATGCTCTCACTCATCCATGCTTCTTTTTAAGAATTAACTTTAAGTACATTGACTTTTTATCACTAAATGCTAAATGGCAATATTTGTTGTGAGAGTTTTGATATTAATTATTAATCCTTTCACTAGTCTTTAGGAATACTTTTGCCTTCATGATATTTGGAGCTTCTGTCTATTCATCTGTCTGTCCATCCTTCTGTCCATCCATAGTGGTTTTCTTTGTTGTGGAAATAATGGGTTTAAGTGTACCATTTTACTAAAAGCTATTAAGTTTATTCATTTATTATTTCTGAGAGAGGAAGGAAGGGAGGGAGAGAGAGGGAGGGAAAATGAACACAAGTGGGGGATGGGTAGAGAGAGAGGGAGACACAGAATCTGAAGCAGGCTCCAGGCCCTGGGCTGCCAGCACAGAGCCTGATGCGGGCCATGAACTCACGAACCATGAGATCATGACCTGAGCTGAAGTCAAACATTTAGCCGACTGAGCCACCCAGGTGCCCTTAAAAGCTATTATGAAGTTACACTGATTGTTTATTATATAATAAGTAAGTCTTTAAATATGTATAGAAAACATGCTTTCATTATATAATCATAAAAAAAACAGATTTTTAGAGTTTATTTAGTTTGGCCTTCTACTTTGGGTCTATTCCACACACAAATCATTCCAATTAAATAAAGCTCACTAAACTTTAGTGAAACTTGGGATAGATTCTACAGCTTGAAGTACTCATTTTTGTGGTTAAACCTGCTTTGTTTTTTGTACTATTTTATTAATCTGGGTCTTTTATTTGCTTATTTGTTGTTGGGGAAAGAGCATATCCATTTGAAATTTATTTATTTGACAAAAGGGGGCTCCTGGGTGGCTCAGTGGGTTAAGTGTCTGACTTCAGGTCATGATCTCGCAGTTGCTGAGTTCGAGCCCCGCGTTGCGCTCTGTGCTGACAGCTCAGAGCCTGGAGCCTCCTTTGGATTCTGTGTCTCCCTCTCTCTGCCCCTACCCTCTCAGGCTCTGTCTCTGTCTCTCAAAAGTAAACATTAAAAAAAAAAAAAAAAGAAAAGAAATATGAAGAGCTGCAGGACTTCCTTCTCTCCTAGGGCCATCTCTTTTTTCACAAATTTTTTTTTCCTTGGTTGGAGTATGGAGAGTTGTCATACTGGATTAGAAAGTGGGTACCAAGAAGGAGAGAGAAGAAGAAATCATTTAAGTTCTTTTCCCCCTCTATTTTCATTTCAAACATTTATTCCCAGCCAACTACATACCATCATAATATGAAGTACATTATGTATATTAGCCACTGTATGAAAGCCCTACATAGATTTGATGTCATGAGATTTACTCCATTGCTATTTTCAAAATTAAATTTTCTGTGAAAGGTGGAACTATAATGAAAAGTCTTGACGTGTGTGTTACTTCCTCAGCAGCAAAAGGAAATCCCTAAGCTGGTTCATGTTTTAATCTTCTGAAGCTCCTGGTCGGTCACCTATATGAGCATGTTTCTCACTTGATTGCGACTGGAGCTCTTAAAACAGATTTCTCCAAAGTTGTCACTTTTGTGCTTTCTTCGAAAATCTATTTGGAGAGGCACCTGACGTGTGATGACAAAATCACTTGGCTTATGATTGAAAGTGCATGAGGAGCACCTGGATGGCTCAGTCAGTTGAGCGGTTCAACTTCGGCTCAGGTCATGATCTCACGGTTCATGATTTCGAGTCCTGATCGGGCTTTCTGCTGTCAGCCCAGAGCCTGCTTTGGGTCCTCTGTCTCCCTCTCTCTCTGCCCCTCCCCAGTTTGCTCTCTCTCTCTCTCTCTCTCTCTCTCTCTCTCTCAATAAATAAATAAATAAATAAATAAATAAATAAATAAATATTAAAAAAAAAATCTGTTTGGATATTTTCCTCTTTTTCCTTTCCGTCATTCCCTGACCCCAGCTGCTACATAACATGATAGAATCCAGTCAGCAGGTAGACTACGTACAGAGGAGCTAACTCCGGTACAGGGAAAGAAGTTAGAGTGTTTAGGGATCAAGAGTTGGTGTTTTCCATTTTATTCTTAAAATTTAGGGGGAGTCTTAACTTTCACGACTGGTTAATTGGATCTGAGATGTTAACTGAACACTAGGACTTAAATAGAAGCGGACATGTCACGATTTTTTTTAAGACTCTAGAGCATTATTTACATCTGAGTTTGTCTACTTTTTTTATTTTTAATAAAACTTTTTTTCCTGGCACCTCCCTGCTTCACTCATGCACTTTTTTTTTCTTTTTTTAATGTTTGTTTATTTTTGAGAGAGAGAGAGAGAGCATGAGCGCAGAAGGGGCAGAGCGAGAGGGAGACACCGAATCCGAAGCAGCTCCAGGCTCTGAGCTGTCAGCACAGAGCCCCATGTGGGGCTTGAACCCATGAACCGTGAGATCATGACCTAAGCTGAAGACAGACCTCCAACAGACTGAGCCATCCGGGAGCCTCTCATGCACTTTCAATCATAAGCAAAGTGATTTTGCCATCACACTTTCAGTAAACTCAATCCCTGATAACTTTCTAATAAATATTCAACACTATTGGCAAAATATATAGCTCATATATACCCAGAGATTATAAGAAGTGTGATAAACTTTGTAACATATTAATTAAAATAGCCCTCAGAATTAAAGCTGACTTGAATATGTTAATTTTCATAGTATTGTTCCCTTAATAAAAATAAAATGTTTTGGGGTGGTTCAGTTGGTAGAGCATGCTACTCTTGATCTTAGGGTCATGAGTTCACACCCCACATTGGGGGTGGGGAGGAGCCTCCTTAAAATAAAAACAAATTTCCATGGCTGTCTCATGAATCCAAAATTCTTAAACTTTGTTTTAGAATTTTAGATTATTTGGAGATTAATTTCTAAGAAAATATTGGAGTGGGGAAGAAGTATAGGCACTTCCAAAAGATTAGGGGTAAAAGTCTTGAAACCTTGGAATATTGAGGACTTGCCTGTCCCAGGAATGGCTGATAGGAGATGCTTAGCATTATTCAACAGTGCCCCCTTCTGGTAAGAGTGCAGATGTCAGAAACTGAGCTTCTGTGGAGCCTAAAGAGTTTCTCTGAAAGGGAAAAAAGGGAGATTTTCTTTTTAAAAAGAACCGAAATTCTGATAAGAAATTAGTTGGAAATAATTTGTATTCCAGTTTTTAAAGTTTTATATTAAGGAACTATTTCCAGATTTTCCAGCTTGGGTTATTACAGTTCATGTTGGAGATTTATATTCATACCAACAGTGTTGCCTCCAAGTATACTTGGGTAGGGTTTTTTTTAAATAGAAAAATGACCTCGATTTATAATTGTTTTCTTCAGTTATTTCTTTTTCTTTGCAAATTGTCATTATTTCTAGAGGTAAAATAAAACAATACCAAATAGGAATTCAAAGCTCTTTAACTATGAGAAAGTGGAAAGATATACATAAAAAAGATGAAGGAAAATCACTAAGAATTCATATTATGCAAGGATGATTAATAAATGGGAGAAACTGACATTTTCCTTAAACATGACTCTTGAATGTGTAGATAAAGAATCACAAGCAAAATGTTATTAAATGATGTCACACAGTTCACAACCTCATTGATAAAAGGAGAAAATAGATATCCTCTTATTGAAATATTGTATTAATAATTGAAATAATAACTAATGAGTAGTTATTGTGTAATAATGCTAAGTAATACTCTCCCCCATTTTACAAGAAACCATGTCCAATTTAAAAGCCTGTGGGTTTTCTGGAAAGTGTATTTCCTTGTGGCATCCCTTTCCCTATGTGTGAATCATTACACACAGAAGTTTAGAATAACCCCTCATTAAGAAAGTTTTATCTCTTTTAGCATTGTTCTATTCTTTTTTATGGCATTTTGTGTAATTATGTTCTGTCATGTTAATTTGTGGCTCAGGAATAGGGACCTGTAAGATGAGGAACAAAAACATATTAACTGTTGGTGGGGTCTTCATGGCTTATAGTAAAAAAAAACAAAAACAAAAACAAAAACATCTTCTTCACAATACTTGAAGTTGGTATTATTTAGCATTCTAATTTCCTTTTCTGGGCTCTAGACAAAAATATGTCACTGTTTCTCAGAACACTTAGACAAATTTTACAAGCAAATTAGTTTTTTTAGAAAGCGGCAGTAGAAGAAGTATCTGTATTATGAAAACTTTTGGATTATTTTCTTTTTCCTATTCCAAATATAACATTGTATTATGACAACATATTTGTAAATGACGGGGCCCTATCTATCTATCTTGGTATAGATTAGCGTGTTGCTGCTTTCCTGATATATTTCTTTGCTTCCTTTTTTTGACAGGGTCTAATGCAAGAGATCAATGATTTGAGGTTAAGAGTCAGTGAAATGGACAATGAAAGACTTCAGTATGAAAAAAAGCTGAAATCAACCAAAGTAAGTTTTCTCAATGACAAAAATGTTTAAACACTTGACTCACTACTTACCTGTGATCAATAATATAAATAAGTTTTCAACCTAGTGTATGATAAAGAAGGTTATTTTACAAGTGAATGAACAGTTTTCCCCAAGCTGGAGACCTTCTTGAATTGAAGCACTACTATTCTGAATAAAAATCGGGCTTAACTAATCTAGTAAAACATAACCTGTTATTTCTCTTAATTACCTAACCTCCTTTATAAACTGATACTATTTTCTTGGTTATTTAGGGTTGTCTTTTTCTATCTATAGTTTTCTTTCACACCTCTGTCTCTCTACCAGTCTTTAATGGCCAAACTTTCTAGCATGAAAATCAAGGTGGGTCAGATGCAGTATGAAAAGCAGCGGATGGAGCGAAAATGGGAGTCACTGAAGGTGTAGTAGACTTTGGGTAATGGGGTCCTGGGCCTGTTGCTTTCTGGCTTGTGCTGTTTTGCTGTGATAGTGTTTTTAGTAGCATGTGCATTCATTTTGTGTGTGTCATCTGCCTTTTAAAAATACATCTAAAGCTGATGAAAGGGACAATGAGATCCCTAATACTGTTTTCAGAAACGTATGACGTAATTAGTGTGAAAATAATAAACCGTATTCATTTATAAATTAAATCTCAACCCTCTTAGCGTGTCTGAGATCCAAGCATGGTAAAATAATTGCAAAAATGCACCTATGAAAAAATTCTGTTTTGTAGCAGTAGTAAAGATTGCTTTTTCCTTTGGGGCTTTCTTGAAGGTAAATGTATATAGCAGTTAATTGTATCATGGCAGTGAATTGAAATTACTGCTTAAAAGAAGCTTCTAGCCAGTGCTACTGAAAATTCCTTATACTCGGTCTCCACTCCTATCATAAGTAAAAAGTATGGAGCCAAGTTTCTGGCTTTATTAGAGATCTTCTCATAATACTAAACATAATACACTTAGAGACTGAAAATAAAATGTTTATTGAATATCAAAGAACATTTATTAGCACTGCATAGCTTTATTTTCTGTGTTCAATACAACCAGCAAAATTTAAATTTGCTAATGCTAAGTTCTTCACCAAAGTTAAACTGAAAATTAAACCATTAGCAAATAGAACATCAGACTTGGAATCTTTAATAGCTGTGTAGTAAAAAAAGAAGAGGGGGATTTAAAATCTGTTTGCTCAGTCTTTTTTTCCAGTGTTGTTAGAGATTCTCTTCCTTTAGTTTGGGGTTGGGGATGAATTATTAAGTCCCATGATTTGGCTAACATTGTTCATCACTTGCTACCGTTAATTAAGCTCTACCTTGTCCAGTGAACATAAGTGCCATCTAGGAATACTAAATAAATCTCAGTCAAGTCTTAATATATATTTTCCAATTTGCATTTTATTTTGCTTTTATGACACTAAGCGTCTAATTTGGTTATCATCCTTGATTAACTTGAGGAGATTTTTTTTTAATTTATTTAACATAAGATTTAAACATTAGGGCCACCTCGGTCCTAATTATACTTTAAAAGGTTTTGTTTTAATTTGGTCACACAGAAGCCTGAAATACTTATACCAGAATTATTGTACATTGACTTTCATTAACTGTCTTGCTTCCTGCTTCCCATTGCCACTGTCTGATTTCTGAAGTCTGCATCTAGATCCCTGTCGTTTTTTTTTTTTTAATTGTTTGTTTCATTCACAAAAACTAATTATTGATTTAAGAGTTGACACGCTCCCTGAATATTCTCTTTTGGCCGTAATCTGTTTTAAAACAAATTTGTCATTTGTAGGACGAACTGGCATCTTTAAAAGAACAGCTAGAAGAGAAGGAATCTGAAGTAAAAAGGCTACAAGAAAAATTGGTGTGCAAGATGAAAGGAGAAGGGATGGAAATTCTTGATCGAGGTAGCTATATACATTTGACATTTGTTATCTTTGTTGAAACCCTCCCTACTCAGCCCTCCCTATGCTCCCTCTCTTTGTATAAGAACTCAGTTTTAGTGGATATTTAATTCCAGAGAAAGGGCAGAGGAGTAGAAACAATATAAGCCCAGGACAGCAGGGAATCCTGAGACTCTTGCCTGTGCCTGGGGATCTGTTAACTTCCTCTTCAGCAGCTGAAGAAGGGTAGCTCTGTACTTCATCGGATATTTATTTTAGATTACCAAGTTGTAAATTCTCACGAAAGAGTTCTTGTTCAAATTGCAGTATAAAGGAGTGTCTGAGAGCATTAAAAGGAACCATCATTATGCCCCAAGATTATTTTCCTCTGAACTGAACTTGAAACAGCACAAAGTAGGAGATTTAGAAACCTTGCCTGCCCTTTTGAGAGAAAAGAGGAAAAGACTCTGCATCTTTGGAAAATCAGTGAAAATTGACTGTGGATTGAGCCCTCCACCTGCTAGAAAGGAAAAACAGGGGAATTCTCGTTCTGAAAAAGTATATGAATTTATCAAAATTGTTCTCATAATTGAGGAGGTTTGTTTTGAAAATTGTATGGACTGTAAATTTTAATGTACATTATACTTGAAAGAAAATAACTTGAATGAAATGTGGTTTTTATATTATATTTGGAAATATAAATGCACATAACACCTGACAACACTAGGTTCAATTTAACCTTTCTTTGCTGTTAAAGATTATTGTGGCACTGCAGAAAACCAAAGCAACTTCTGACTCTTTTTTTTTTTTTTTTAAATTTTTTTTTTTCAACGTTTATTTATTTTTGGGACAGAGAGAGACAGAGCATGAACGGGGGAGGGGCAGAGAGAGAGGGAGACACAGAATCGGAAACAGGCTCCAGGCTCTGAGCCATCAGCCCAGAGCCTGACGCGGGGCTCGAACTCCCGGACCGCGAGATCGTGACCTGGCTGAAGTCGGACGCCTAACCGACTGCGCCACCCAGGCGCCCCCTGACTCTTTTGAAACAAAAAAAAAAAATTGCATTTAGTGTAGCTTTAGTATATTTATCTGTATTATGTGAAAGTTGGTAACATCATTGTGCAATGAAGGCGTTGAATTAGGTTACCTTTAATGTCTTTCTTGGCTCTAGAATATCCTGGCTTTATATACCTGTAGTTATTACATTCCACTATGGATCAGAGAACTTAATTCATTAAATATTGAGGAAAATGGATTTTTTTCCCTTGTGTATTTTGGCATAGAATTTGTGTGTGTGTGTGTTTGTGTGTTAAGTAAGCTCTACGCCCAACATGGGGCTTGTGCTCATGACTCCGAGATGAAAAGTCACATGATGTACCAACTGAGCCAGCCAGGTGCCTCCAGAATTGTGTGTCCTTAAAGGACATTCATAGGCAGGTCATTCTTGTAGGGTTTTAAGAATAAAATGGAGGGGTGCCTGGCTGGCTCAGTCAGTGGACCATGTGACTCTTGATCTTGGGGTTGTGAGCTCAAGATCCACATTGGGTGTAGAGATAACTTCAAAAAAAATAAAGTCTTAAGAAACAAAAAAAAGAATAAAATGGAATCAGAGGACTTGTGGGCTAGAGTAGTGGTACCCAAAGACTGATACTGGTCTGTGAACTGCTTGTTACCAATGTACAACCAGGTAAATATGAGGGTTGAGAGCAGGGTTTAAAAACTTCATGGCAGTCTGATGTTGGCATAACATCTAATTGCATGGTCAGTGGACTCCTCCTTATTGAGGACATAGACCATTTATTTCAGTATTGTTGAATTTGAGTGGTGAGTTTCATGTGACATAAGCAATGTACTAGGCACATTCAGGAGGGCCATATATTGAACTGTAATAGAAATGTAAAAACAACCAAAGCATCACTAGTGGGTTTTTCACCATGTATAGTGTAAGGAGTGCATATGTACTCCATTTTATACAAGAAAATTGACAGAGGTAAGAACTCAAATTTAGTTCTTTTGATTAATTATATTCGATTCTCTTTCTAACCTTACACAGAGCATTATATATTGTAGTGCCATTTGTAAAGTTACAAAATAGTGCTTAATATTCAATTTTTATAAGGTTAGCATTTCTTTATCTTAGGTGAAAGGAAACTAAATGATAGTGCTTTTAAAATATTCATTGTTGTAATGTATACTAACTTCCAATTCGATGGGTTTTCCTGCACAGATGAAAATTTTAAAAAGAAGCTCAAAGACAAAAGTAAGGTTTTTGGTGTATTTCCATCAGCCTTTACATTCACCAAAAGTACTACTTGGACTGTTCTTTGCATGTGTTTTAAAACATTTATCTCACCAAAGATGTAAAGTTGCTTCATCAATAAGCTCTCCATTTCTTCAGAGTGCAGTAAATAGAGGGTAAATAAACAAACAATAAAAACAAGGAGTAAAAAGGTCATTTTGCATTTTTTCTGATTTAGTCCTTTTGCTCCACAGGATACAACAGAGCACTCAGAGTAGTAGTGGAGGTGAGAGAGCGTTTTCTTTGTAGTCCAGGAGATATAGGGTCAGAGGAGAAAATTAAAATGACTTGTCAATGTGTTGTAGCTCGCTTTTTCACTGAGATCTGCATTAGGAATTAAACATACCCTCTTGATGTTCGAAATGAGATTGTACCTAGGCTGACCAACAGAACCCAGATCATACAGTGCAGCATAAAGATAAATCCTTAATGGGCTCTTTGCTTTTAGATACTGAATTCTTAAGTCAAAGGAATTTGGCATCACAAGAGAAAAAAAGAAAAGAAAAAGAAAAAAGCAATTTCTACAGAATATACCTTAATTGAAAATGTTAGGGGCACCTGGGTGGCTCAGTCGGTTGAACGTCTGACTTCGGCTCAGGTCATGATCTCGTGGTCTGTGAGTTTGAGCCCCATGTCAGGCTCTGTGCTGACAGCTCAGAGCCTGGAGTCTGCTTTGGATTCTGTGTCTCCCTCTGTCTCAAAGCTCCTCCCCTGCTCACATTCTGTCTCTCTCTCTTGCTCAAAAATAAATAAACTTTAACAACAAAAAAAGAGAAAATGTTATGCCAGTGTTTATGATGCACCACTGTTTTAAAAGTTATCTTAAGTAATATTTTTTTTCCCTCAGAAGCAGGTAACTTAGGTGAATTTTTTTCTCTATTGAATTTTTTTAATTTGTGATTTCATTTTAGGTTGACTTTTCTATCATAAAATATTTTATTTATTTATTTATTTATTTATTTATTTATTTATTTATTTATTTATGAGAGTGCACATGGATGGGCATGGGCACACACTTGAGTGGGGGAGGGGCAGAGGAAGGTGGGGAGAGAGAATCCAAAGCAGGCTCCCAAGCCCAGTGGGGAGCCCCACACAGGCTTCATCTCACAACCACGAGGTCATTCATTACCTGAGCTGAAATCAAGAGTCAGACACTTAACTGACTGAGCCACCCAGGAGCTCCAATATTTGTTCTTTTATTATTAAAGTAACATGCTTTTCTATTAGGCCATCAAATTTTAAGGAAAATCACATTTACCTTACTTTGGCTTTTATGTTTCAAAATAGTATTGGAAATGATGTTTATAGATGAAGCAAAGTGCTTATTATCCTTCTGTGTGGAACCTACAACCAGCTGCTTAGCATGACTACTCATATAAATGCCACATTCCATCAGGCTCTTACCATTCATGTCTCCATATTGGTTAAAACGGAGTATCATTTTCTCTGCTTCTGTCATCATGTACACTGTTCATTGCTTTCACCCACTGCTTTCTAGGTTTCTTTTTTGGAAAACTCCATGTTTTCATTGTTATAGCACTGAAATTTCATGTTGAGTGTTCTCATGAAGATTTTGTTTTGCTTCTAGAGAGGGTAGTTAGCTCTCACTTACCCTTATTGTTAGCGATGACCGTTCAGGTGAGATAGAAGGTGTTCATTTTTCAGATTTTCCCTAAAAGGAGGATATGGATGGTAAAAGTTTCATTAAAACATTACAGTCTGAAGAGGCAGCCTCTTGTTATAGTCACACCTATTAACTAACGTGAACTCTTTTGTGATGTTATGATATTTTCAGATATTGAAGTACAAAAAATGAAAAAGGCTGTGGAGTCTTTGATGGCAGCAAATGAAGAAAAGGTATCTAGATGAAATTATTTATATGGATGTGTAACACCATTGTGATCATTCCCTGCGCTTTCTTGAGATATGTCACCTTGAAAGAACATAGGCTAAACACTGCTGAAGTTGAGGGACAGCCGTTCTCCCTTTCTACACAAGTGTGCCCCTGCTCAGTGTTGGCAGATGTAATTGGGATTATGTACAAAAGAATGGCAGCCAGCAGCGCTGGCTCCACTAAGAATTCCCTCCCCTCCTCTCCATGAATTTAGAAAATGTTCAAGCTCTCAGATCATTTCTTTATATGCGGGTAGGAAACGAGAGAAAGGATATGGTCCATGGTGCACCCTTTGTGTGGTCACTGGAAATCCTAGGCTAACGTGAACCCTGAAGGAAGTGGCCCATGACAGCTGTAGCTTCGTGATGGTGTTGATTTTATTCGTGTTATTTCCTTCTCGTTCCTGGATTCTTTCACATCAGGGATTGCCTCTATTCTCCTGAGAGATGACACACGAGAAAACAGAGGCACAGGCACTATGAAATCAAGTATGGCCCCAGGCCCTGTTTTAGGTACTCCGGCCAAATGGCCAAGGTCTCTGGGAGTTCTTTTCTCCCAGTTGCTTCTCTCACTTCATCCTGCTTAGAGCAGGGACACAATTACCTACTAAAACAAGGTGTTTCTTGGTGGCCTGCATGATCAGCCATATATCCAACTGGCAGCAACACTTGATTTCAGCTCCTGTCATCAGAACTACTTTTACCTCTTGTTCCTTAATGAATGGAACAAGGAGGCATTTTCCCGAGAAAAGATTAATTTCAAGGAAGTAAAAAACAAGCAAATGACAAAGAACTTTGTCTTGATCTTTTTCTCTCATCTTGTGTCTTTCTCTTACTTCTCTCTATGTTTTTGCCTTTCATTTTCTTTATTTGCTCTTTATTATATGGAAATAAACTCACTGTCCTGTCACCCATGTGGTTTCTTTTTTACTAGTCTTTCCTACTGTTGAATACAAAGGAAAGTCATTAGCAAGGTGCCCCCATAGCTTTTACTTTTTAAAAATAATCATTGAAATTCATTCGGTTTTAATTTCCCTCTGCCCAAAGAGCAACAATAACAAACAAAACTCCCAATGTTGACTGAGGGCTTATTAGATCCTCAATCTGCTTTAGGAGCACCAAGGGTGACAAGTTTTTAGTAGTTCCAGAGAGCTTCAAAGAGGCCATATTTGAGCAAAACCTGAGGAAAAGCAAGAGTTGTTCATTAGGAAAATGAAAGCTTCTAGGGAAAGTATCTGTTACCCAGAACATGTCTCAAAAGCAAGGCTTGAGACAACCAGTGCATCCTGGGAAAGTTCAGAATGATATAACAGGTGGAGGGGTAGATGAGGCTAACAGGGGAGCTGCTATGAGGTGTTAGGCAAGCTGGAGTGCTAAGCTAATCATTTGGGGTATTAACTGTAGACCTTGGGCAGTGACATGATTTAAATTGTCATTTTAGAAAGCGAACTCTAGTGGCAAAATGGAGGCAAGAGTAAGGGAGGCAGAGTTAGGACAGAAAAATTAAGAGGCTGTTAAATAGTCTAGGTGAGAAATGAAGAGGGGTTGAAATACAGCAGTAGAAGTGAAGTGGTAAGGTTTTCCAGAAATTTACAGATTGACAAGATTTTTTTTAAATCTGAATTTGAGAATAAGTTTCTAGTTTGAGTAGCAAAGTGAATGATAGTGCCCTCAAAGAGTTAAGGGAATCCAAGCAAGAGGCTCAAGTACTGAGGGCAAATAATGAGTTTAATTTTAGGTACATTCAATTTGATGTGCTCATGGGACATCTAAAAGGAGATTTCTCATAGAAAGTGAGTCTAAATTTTAGGATTAATGCAGAATTACAGATTGGTAGGGAATGGACCCCATCAATTTTAGAAGTACAGAATTATAGATTGTTGGGGATTAAACTGTAATTGATGTATAGTTAGCTTTTGCTCCAAGACCAATCACCTACATTATTTCTCATACTTCTGAGGGTTGGCTAGGTAATTGTTATGGTCTGGGCTGGCTTTGCAGATCTCTGCAGTTAGCCAGTGGCTAGGATGGGGCTGGATGGTCTAGAATGATGTGATTCACCTGTCTGGTGATTAACCGACTTGTATAGGTTGGTCCCGTCCGGGATGTCTCTTCTCCAAATGAACTCTCATCCTCCAGTAGAGTAGCCTACGCTTCTTCACATGGTGCTTACAAGGTTCCCTAGAGCAGAAAAAAGAGGGCAAGCCCTAATATGCAGATAAATACCTTTCAAGCCTTTCCTTGCACCACATTTGTTTATATCTCTTTGGCCAAAGTAAGTCACATGGACAAGCCCAAAATCAGTGAGGGAGAAGCTAGGGAGCCCATCTTTATAATCCACCAGAATGAGGGTAAAGGACAAAACCTGGAAGTGCTAACATTTCATGATCTGGGTTGGCCAGATAGTGGGGGTTGTAGAAGTAGAATATCTTATCTGGTCAAGGGATTAAGAAATCAAAATAGAAGAAAAGAAAGAGTGGAAAGAAAAGGGAACAAAGAAGGAAAGAGTGGGGTCAGTCAAGTACCAAACAGAGGTCAAATTAGACAAAGGATGAAAAGTGTTCATTATTTCAGTAAATAGAAAGTCCCTAATGACTAATTGAAGCAACTTTGGCTGAGTGTTTTGTGAAGGAAAAAGTCAGATGGTGACTGATGACAGCTGATAAAGACAGCAGGTGTAGACCTTTCTTTCAAGATCTGACCTAGAAGTTGGAGAGGAGAATAATTAAAGTTGATTTTATTCTTGTTTTTTTTTTGTTTGTTTTTGTTTTGTATCTTATTACCTTGTTTTGTTTTTGTTTTTTAAAGATGGCAGCTGAAGGATAGGATCTCTAAATTTAGAGGTACCTCTTCTCTATCTCTGATGTACGTAGGAAAACTATTTTAGATATTACCAGTTTTACTAAAGTCTAGAAGTCTTCTTTGGATAATGTAAATAATTCATGTCTACTTATTCTTTGTGTCACAGTTTTACTGTTTAAAATCAATAGTATTAAAGATGATAATTGATTTTATTATAGGATCGGAAAATAGAAGATCTTCGCCAGTGCCTGAACAGGTACAAGAAAATGCAAGATACGGTGGTACTGGCCCAAGGTAAAAAAGGTAGCGTAGCTTTCTAGGTTTTTCTACTTTACTTGATTTTAAGTGGCTGTGAACTTTGACATTTGGCCTTGTTTTCTTTCGGGGAGCTTATCCATTATTCCAAATTAGTTCCTTCGTTCATTCAACATTATTATTAGGCATCTGTTCTCTGCAAGAGAGTGTGTAGTCCAATGAGAATACTGTAGATTGTTTGGTTGGTCAGGGGGACAGCATTCCAGAGAGAGGGAGGACAACAGTGTGTTCAGGAGGTTGGGGGGAAAAGAGCTTGGTGTGTTTAAGAAGTAAAAGAAGATGAGTATGCCTGGAAGGTACTGAGCAGGGAGAGAATGAGATGAGCTGAGCTGATAGAAGTTGAGTGTCGCCCAGGCAGTGAGAGGCATTCAGCTCTTCGAGCCCAGAGGGATTCACTGATGGTTTTTAACACGTCAGTGGCATCTGCATAACAAATGGACCATAGTGGGAGGAGGGAGCAGTGTGGGAGGGAAGAGAAGCCAATCAAAAGACCCCTGCAGCATTCCAAGTGGAATGATATGATAGGTACTGATAGGAAATATATTTTGGTGTTAGAATCAACATTGGTTTGATGGACCAGATGAGAGTGAAGAAGAGGAAAGAATCAAGAAAGATTTACCTTTCTGACCAAAGCAACTGGGCGGATGATGATTCCATTTACCAATGTAGAGAAGCCTAGTAGAGGAACACTGAAATGTGTTCAACATTGAATGTGTTAAGTTAAAAAACAAAAACAACCCACGAGACATCTAAGTAAAAATAGTCATGCTTTGATGGTGATTAAGGTGTACACTCGTTGAGATGAGCACAGGATCATGTATGGAAGTGTTGCATTACAATATTGTACACCTGAAACTAATGTTAACACTGTATGTTAACTAGCAAAAATAAAAACTGAAAAAAATAGCGATCCCTTTTGATGTATTGTTATTTTATCTGCACGTGGTCCAGTTGGCCATCCTCCAATGTGGAAAATCTCTGGGGGTCATTTAAAACAAAAACGTCAAGAACTTTGAAAGTTTTCTTGTTCATTAACAATATGTAGGTGGAGGTTGTTTGCTCTAAAAGTAAGCACTGGTAATAAATCTTTTGGAGGGTACTCATGAAACGCTCAGATTTTGGAATTTCAATTTTGATGAGCCAAAAGGAAAGAAAATCATATATCAGACCAAAATTTCTGGTGGCGGGGGGGGGGGGGTGGAAGAAAAGATTTTCATCTTTTTGTTCACAGGGCTTAGCCTGAGTTAAGACTTTGTAAATATCCCAATGAGCAAGCAAATGAACCTTCATCAGTGTTCTTACATGCGATTCTCATCAGTCAGCATTTTCTGTGCCTTCAAAAGAGTGTCTCTTTTTAGACAATATTGCAGATTCACAAGTGATTAATTTTTACATAGTTGTAGCATTTAAAACTGTCTGATTTTATAGAATATCAACATTGTAATTCCTATATATAAAAATCAAGGGAAAACATTAATTTATGTAAACAGATTATTTTGTAAAACATGTAGGAAATAGGGAAAAGGGGTAAAATTGTAATTGCACTGGCATGATCACTTTTGTCAGTTTCATGTATTTTTTTTCATCTTTGTAAATGCATATAAATGTAGCTAAAAGAGGTAGTTTTTTTTTTAATTTTTTTTTCAATGTTTTTTAAATTTATTTTTGGGAAAGAGAGAGACAGAGCATGAACGGGGGAGGGGCAGAGAGAGAGGGAGACACAGAATCGGAAACAAGCTCCAGGCTCCGAGCCATCAGCCCAGAGCCTGACGCGGGGCTCGAACTCACGGACCGTGAGATCGTGACCTGGCTGAAGTCGGACGCCTAACCGACTGCGCCACCCAGGCGCCCCTAAAAGAGGTAGTTTTTAACCACCATTGAAAATTATGTCCTGTTCTGGGGCGCCTGGGTGGCGCAGTCGGTTAGGCGTCCGACTTCAGCCAGGTCACGATCTCACGGTCCGTGAGTTCGAGCCCCGCGTCAGGCTCTGGGCTGATGGCTCGGAGCCTGGAGCTTGTTTCCGATTCTGTGTCTCCCTCTCTCTCTGCCCCTCCCCCGTTCATGCTCTGTCTCTCTCTTTCCCAAAAATAAAAAAAAAAAAATAAAAGAATAAAAAACGTTAATAAAAAAAAAAAGAAAATTATGTCCTGTTCTAATGAAGAGTTTATAAATAGTGATTTCTTACTAGGATTTATATTTATTTAGATAATCCTTAGAAAATGCTATTAATACCTAAATTTTAATAAAATTAGAATAAATAATAAAACCTAAATTAAGAAACTAAGTCTAGTTAATAACTTTAAACGAGCATATGATTTGCCATTTTGTATTACTCAGAGAATAGTGTGTTAAGCAACATTCTTTGGTTTTAGAAAAGAATATCTGGCACTATTGCCCAGCACTTAATCCTTTTCATCGCTGGAGATGTAAAAGAAATTCTTAAAGTTGCTGCTTTCCTGGATATATGATTGAATTTGTCCCTAAAGCTATTCTTTCTGCCTTAAAATAAATGAAATACAGGGATCCTCTTAAGGAATCAAAAGATTGCCTATCTTTTTTTCTTTTCCTTTTTTCTTTCTATTTTTTTTGTTGTTGTTGTTGTTGTTTTTTGTTTTCTTGTTTTCCAAGAACACAGTAGTGATGAAGATTGCGTTGTTTACTGGGTGGCTGTATTACTATTCTGAATTAGTTTGTTATACCACTGGTATTCTCCAGCTTGGTTATTTCTGAACTGAAATTTGTAAAGCTCTAAAATCTGAAACAAAATTATGGGAGGATTTTTGGACTAAATTAGCTTTTGATTTCAATGCTGTGAATCCATGATTATATCTATTAAAACTACCATGAATTAATACCTTTGTTAACACCACCCCCAAGCCGCAGGTGCTCATAGTTTGGGATGTTTCCTAGATGCCATGTTATTATTTTTCTAATGATTTCAGGAGAAGGCGAGTCTTTGGTTTTTGAAGATGAGGAAAAAAAAAAATTATATTCAGTTGGTATTCTTCCACCAAAAGTGAAATGTAAATGAAAAGCTGCTGTTGTCCTCCTTTTGTTTTGTCTTTTTCTAGGCCAAGATAGCGACTTTGAAGATCTGCTCACATCCAGTTCCATCTCTACTTTGCTGGATGCACAAGGTTTTAGTGACCTGGAGAAAAGTCTGTCACCTACACCAGTAATGGGATCTCCCAGCCGTGACCCATTTAACACAAGTGTTCCAGAAGAGGTATTTACAGAGTCTCAGTTTTTTGCTGAGATTCATATTGCTGACAATATGAAGAGATTGTGTCATCGAAGGTTAAGATGCTGTTGACAACATGAAAGACATGGGATCTTTTCTCAGTTTGACTACTGACTGAGTTTTGGCAATTTTTGTGTCTCATAGGACTTCATTTGAAATGTGTGTTTTTTCCCCTCTCTCTTTAATAAATAAATGCCTTGGGTGATGTCAAAATTATTTAAATAATTCAGGAAAAACATGGGAGGATGAGGTCATCCTAAATAGGAGAGGACAATCTATTTATTAAAGAATAAGTAAGGAATAAATGAAGTGGGGATAAAGTTTGATTATATAAAGAAGTTGATTTTAGTCACTTCTGATTGTGCCTCTGAAAAATGATGGACTAAAGTTTCCTTGACTTCTTTAGGCTTGGAAAAAGCAACTGGACAGGAATACTCAGTCTTGAACTCATTTACTTTTCTTTCACATCCAACTGGTGCCAAAACCTGTTTCCATTATCTGTTGCAAGCCACCCCAAAACATTGTGGCCTGAATGACAACACTGATTTTGCTGATGGATCTGTGATTTGGGCAGGGCTCAGCAGGAACATTTCATTTTTGCTCCACTGGGCATCGGCTTGAAAGGCACGAAGGCTGCCCATTTGTATGTCTTTATGGGTGGGGCTCCTTTTGGCTGGGACATCAGCTGAGGCCCTGCTTGGACATGTGACTGCTTGGCTTTCTCATAGCATAGCGTTTAGGTCCTAAGGATGAGCATCCCAGGAGAACCGGGCAAATTTCTGTCACTTTTTATGATAGAACTCTGAAGTCATGTAGCAGCTCTTCTCCTGTAGTCACAGGCCCACACACATTCACAGAGGGGAAGCATAGACCCTACCTCTTGACAGACAAGTAACGACAGCACATTATAAGAAGAACACATGGGGTGGCATATACTGGTGCAGCTACAATCCGCCTCTCCACTCTCCGACTATGATAATTTACACCCCTCTCCCATGCAAAATACACTCACCCTCTCTTCAGAGACCTCTTGGTCTCATTCCAGTTAGGCATCAACATCCAGAATCTCATCATCCACACGAGGTCAAGATGTAGGTGAAGCTCCTCACATCTTCTTGGGCACAACTTCTCAAGGAGCACTTCATTCCATTTAAAGAACCAGGAACTTAAAGGTCAAGCTATGTGTCCCCTCTACACTTGTCGTACTGTGGTGGGACAGGCATAACAACTGCTAGGCATTCCCATTTAAAAAAGAGGGAAAGTGGAAGACACACAGGTGTCATTAGTCCATAGCAATTCCAAAATTGAGCCAGGCCTCCATTGCCAGCTCTTTGACACAGCCCAGTCCCCTGGGCTCTTGGTTATTCCTTCTGAGGCATCTTTCCATTTCCATAAGAAGGAACTTATAGGGGTGCCTGAGTGGCTCAGTTGGTTGAGCATCCGACTTCGGCTCAGGTCATGATCTCTCGGCCAGTGAGTTCGAGCCCCGCGTCGGGCTCTGTGCTGACAGCTCAGAGCCTGGAGCCTGTTTCAGATTCTGTGTCTCCCTCTCTCTGACCCTCCCCCGTTTATACTCTGTCTCTCTCTCTGTCTCGAAAATAAATAAACGTTTAAAAAAAAAAAAAAAAGAAGGAACCTCTAATTTCAGATGAGTTGTTTTCTGTCAAAGTGTCTGTACGGGTCCAAGGCCTTCTACCTTCTGTCCCTCCCTGTCTGTCTAATTTGGTGTAATAGCTTATTTACTTGGAACTTCTTAAGAATTAATTTATAATCCAGTCCGTCAGGTAAAGCATATCCACAAATATCTTCATAATAAGCCTTCTTCTACCTAAAGTTTTCTGTAAGGCTGCTTGGAATATCCCTTTACTTTGAGAGGTTTTGCTCTTTTGAAGGGTTCACTGAGATAGCACCTCCTTAAGTCTTCCTGAGGTCTTAACAAAGGCACACCCATGGCTTCATCTTAAGACTGTTTTCCTGACAGCACCTCGATCTTTGCCCTGAAACTGTTTCTTAATTTTTAAAATATTTATTTATTTATTTTTGAGAGGGAAGGAGGGGGAGAGAGAGAGAGAGAGAGAGAGAGAGAGAGAGAGAGAGAGAGAATATGAATCCCAAGCAGGCTCCATGCTGTCAGCACAGAGCCTGACATAGGGGTTGAACTCATGAACTGTGAGATCATGACCTGAGCCGAAATCAAGAGTTAGATGCTTAACCAACTGTGCCATCCAGACTCCCCGAAAGTATTTCTGAATTTTAGTGTAATGTGCTGTCTAGAGAAACTAAGAATAAGAAAGGTTTTTTTTTTGTTTGTCTTTTTTTTTTTTTTTTTTTTTAACAAAACAATTTTGGCTCCCTTATGTTTAACATTTCTTTCTTTGGTCATCTTTTCTTTTAACATTTTGCTCTATGTGGTGACAAGAAAACTGAGTGGCATCTTTTTTTTTCCTATCTGTTCCTGATAATTACATGGTGAGAAAAGGAAATTTGAATTGACTGCAAAAGAATTCAAGGAGGAAACAATTAACATTTCTCTCTTAAATGTAAGACAGGGCTAAAGGATGTCATTAATAAGAAATTAGTGGGTAAGGGAAATTGGAGGGAGGTGGTCAAAAGGTACAAACTTCCAGTTATGAGACAAATGAGTGCTGGGAGTGTAATGTACAACATGATGCTTATAGTTAACATTGCTATCTGGTATATTTGAAAATTGCTAAGAGAATAGATCCAAAAAGTTCTCATCATAAGGAAAAAAAAATGTTTTTCCTTCTTCTTTTTCTTTCTTCTTTCTTCCTTCTATTCCTGTCCCTTCCCATCCCTTCCCTTCGTAACTAGACAAGGTGATGGATGTTAACTAGGCTTACTGTGGTGATCATTTCACAGTAATCTGTAAGTCATTATACTGTATACCTTAAATTTATATACTGCTGCATGTCAGTGATATCTCCATAAAATTGGAAGAGAGAAACAAAGAGTTAGTTAAGGAATAAGAAATATTTTAGAGGGAAAAAAATTCCCTACTTGCTAAATACATATTTAAATTTTTTTTTAAACCTTTATTTATTTTTGAGACAGAGAGAGACAGCATGAATGGGGGAGGGTCAGAGAGAGAGGGAGACACAGAATCGGAAACAGTCTCCAGGCTCTGAGCCATCAGCACAGAGCCTGACGCGGGGCTTGAACTCACGAACCGCGAGATCATGACCTGAGCCGAAGTCGGACGCTTAACCGACTGAGCCACCCAGGCGCCCCGCTAAATACATATTTATATTGAAGGGAAAACTAATATTTGACAGCCACTGAGTATGCTGCATGTATACAGAAAGATTGCTATTCCATGTAGGATATGCCTAGATAATCTCATATCCTTAACAAAAAGCCTTTGCTATGTGAATTCTACTTTAATGAGACTTTTAGTTTGGAAACAATGATTTGATGATGATTGAGCATGTTCAGCGACTTGGTTAAAGGAAAGCTGGGAGGGAGATTTTGAGGTTGTAGTTAAAGCCCTAAAGTTTGAAATGAAATCAAGAAAATGGGTCACTTGGTTAGTGGAACCATCCCTCCCACCCACATCCCCATGATTAGGAACCCAAGGAGCTACTGTAAACTTCGTACCACAGGGGTAATGGCTCAATAAGTGGCCCAGAACTAATCATAAAGATTCAAACTTAAAAAAAAAAAAAGTGCAATAATTTCCTATTTTACAATAAATACGACTTGCTGTTAACAAAATTCAACCGAATGGATTTTAAAGTTCTTACTGGCTCTGTTCATCAATTCATCAATCGAGGGACATCCACCTTAGCAGGTGGAAAGGAACTCTAAGGATCTGTACAAAATGAAAGGCTTTTTTAGGCAGAAGGAAAGAGGAACAGGCGGTCATGCTAGGCATTTGCTGGTTGGTTCGAGTAAGGTTACTTTCCTTATGTGCAGCGAAGGGGAGTCTTGAAGCAGGGTCAGGTAACTTGTGTAGAGAAGGCAAGCGCTAATTGGTTGACCTAAGCCTGCCTTTTCTGGGCACCGAGCCTTCTCTGCACCGAGCATAGAAATTTAGCTAAGTTTGGGTTTGCTGACATGGAGCTTAATACAGGCCACTCTGTCTTGGGCCCAATCGGGCTATTTTAACAGACTTCACATGTTATAACCGTTTACAGTGTCAAGGGACGAGACCACCCTCAGTAACTGAAACAAAAATCCACAAAGCTAAATTTATTGCCTATTTATTTAACAAAGGGAACTTTGTTGGTCTCAGACAATCTCTTCAGCTGATCATATGTGGGGTTTCCGGGGATGCTTGGAGCTCGGGGACTGGTGGCCTTGCAGAGACTAGAGTGAGTTGACATCAGCTGTGAATGTGTGGTTACAAAGGTGAGACTGTTGACTGATTGGCCTCTAGATGTGTGTTCACTGGTGTGAATCCCTACCTGCCTGGTTGACTTCAGAAGTGAAGCGCTGTCACTAATTGGTTGACTGGCAAAGTGAATTCACTGAGATGAATTTTGTTTATTTTTCTTTACCAGAGTTGTTTTTAAGTGTTTGGTTTATTAGTTTGTGACATGCTCACAACCTAAGTACTCTACAGTTGTCAGAAACTAAAGCCAGAGTATAAAATTTCTTTCGTAGATTCCATCCCTAGGATACATAAGGCATTTGTTGGGGAAAATGTGCCATGCATTTTTGTTGTGGCTCTAATAATGTTATTAAGCAAAGCATTTTAATTGTATCCACAAATTAACCAGTTTGAACAACATTCTGTGTTAGACTGGTGGTAGAAATTAAAGTGAAAACAGGGGTGCCTGAGTGGCTCAGGCAGTTGAGCGTCTGACTTAATTTTGGCTCAGGTCATGATCCCAGGGTCGTGGGATGGAGCCCCTTGTCAGGCTCCAGGTACTGAGCATGGAGCCTACTTAAGATTCTCTCTCCCTCTGCCCTCTCCCCCAACCTCTCTAAAATTAAAAAAAAAAGAGAGAGAGAGAGAGAGAGAACAGAGGTGTGTTTACAAAGTGCTTTACCCAAATCTCATCTTAAATCATGACAAACCTGTACGGTAGGCATTGCCATTCTCATTTTGCAGGAGAGAAAACTGACACTTAGTTAAGTGACTTACCTAAGGTCACTTAGGCAAGTGTTCCAGAGCCAAGATTTTAACTGGGACTTCAAGTTGTCAGGATCGGCTATTAACTTACTTGATGGTATTTATTATGTTTTATTCAGAACCAAGTTCACGGATGACCTTCCTCCAGAAGGTTTTCTCTGACGAACACTTATTGATGTTTATATACTGAGACTGTTTTGTAAATATAAGAATAACGTGCTGAACCCAGGTGTATGAAATTTTATCGATAGACCGTGTAATTGTCTTACTTCTTTTTTTTTTTTTTTTTCTTTGTGACTTATGTTTTGTTTGATGGATTGATTTTTGGCCTTTTTGTAATTACATTACAGTTCCACACCGGTATCTTGCAAGTTTCGGTCCCTTCATTATTGCCAGCATCTAAGGGCTTGGAAATTTCCGAAAAAGCAAAATTGCCTCAACCAGAGACTTCGTTTGAAGAGAAGTACGTCATTTATGTTCTGACATTGCAATATAAATGTTCAACAGAGTAGGTCAAGCAAAGACAAGGATGCGCCGCATTCATTTACAAACAATTTTTCGCAGGGGCAAGAAACAGGAAGGCATGGGCCAAGGGACTTGAAATCAGTTCTGTATTATTGAAATAAAAGGTGTGGAAGCAAGGAGTCACAAGAGAGGAGTCAGGGGAGGTATGGTGGTCAGGTTAGAGAGGGATTTTAGGGCATTTGGGCTTTATGTCTAGGTCATAGGTGGCCGTCAACAAGTGTTGCCAGGTCCATAGTGACAGTCCTGTGCCTGAGGCTGCCTGCAGGATGGCTGGGAAGGATTCAGGACAGGGATACCCTAGTTTCTCCATCAGCAAGTAGAATTTTGAGGGAGCATATTCTCAATTACTTAGTCTTACAATTAGACCAAATAAAAGAAAATGTAATGGAGTATTTGTAAAGAGAGTGAAATATATTCCCTCGCACAGTTTTTTGTTTTTGACAATTGTGTTCACTTAGAATATGTATGCTCTTTTACTCTTACAGGGTATAAATTCTTTTCTTTTTCTTTCTTTTTTTTTTTTTTTTTTTTTACATTTTAGTGATGGAAAAATAATCCTTGGTGCTGCTGTTGAAACCCAGCCTTCTGATAGTCTTTCGTAAGTCATATTATTGAATGTAAAAAATGTCACTTGAGACCTGGCAGAGAGGAAGCTTCTATTACACTAACAATAACCAAACTTAAAAGCAAATGACTCTGAGGCCTGAATACATTAATGCAGGTGTAGTGGTTGGATGGGGGTGCAGGTGAGGTTTGTAAGTTAACAAAGAAATACTTGACCATTATCTCATGCCAGGTTTTTGCCCATCTTTAACCTTCCTTCATCAGCTTTCACGTGAAGTTCAGTGCTTTGAATTTGAGGTTTGCACTGACTTGCAGTTTGACTCTAGCAGAAAAGAGTCACAGAGGATGGTGTGATGGCTGGAAAGGCTACAATTGTTTTTTGCACTTTCAGTGTAGTAAACCAACCCAACATCTGTGTTTATCCAAGTAAAAGTCTGGATTAAATTAGGAAAATATATGTTCAGAGCAGTACTCAAAGATGAGATCTTTTCTTTTGTTTATTTTGTTCTTTTGTTTATTTGGTAGTCAACACTTCTTTTTCTTTTTTTTTTTTAATTTTCTTTTTAATTTTTTTAATTTACATCCAAATTAGTTAGCATATAGTGCAACAATGATTTCAGGAGAAGATTCCTTAGTGCCCCTTACCCACTTAGCCCATCCCCCCTCCCACAATGCCTCCTGTAACCCTCAGTTTGTTCTCCATATTTATGAGTCTCTTCTGTTTTGTCCCCCTCCCTGTTTTTATATTATTTTTGTTTCCCTTCCCTTATGTGAATCTGTTTTGTCTCTTAAAATCCTCATATGAGTGAAGTCATATGATTTTTGTCTTTCTCTGACTAATTTCACTTAGCATAATACCCTCCAGTTCCATCCATGTAGTTGCAAATGGCAAGATTTCATTCTTTTTGATTGCTGAGTAATACTCCATTGTATATATTTACTACATCTTTATCCATTCATCCATCGATGGACATTTGGGCTCTTTCCATACCTTGGCTATTGTTGATAGTGCTACTATAAACATGGGGTGCATGTGTCCCTTCGAAACAGCACACCTGTATCCCTTGGATAAATGTCTAGTAGTGCAATTGCTGGATCGTAGGGTAGTTCTATTTTTAGTTTTTTGAAGAACCTCCATACTGTTTTCCAGAGTGGCTGCACCAGCTTGCATTCCCATGGTAGTCAGCACTTATAGCAACTTATTTACATGTAAATATATGAGAATTGCCTTTTAATTTTTTTTAGTTTATTTATTTTTGAGAGAGAGAGAGAGAGAGAGACAGAGTGCAAGTGGGGGAGGGGCAGAGAGAGAGGGAGACACAGAATTTGAAGCAGGCTCCAGGCTCTGAGCTGTCAGCACAGAGCCTGATGCGGGGTTCAAACCCACGAACCGCAAAATCATGACCTGAGCTGAAGTCAGACGCTTAACCAACTGAGCCACCCAGGTGCTCCCAATTTTTTTTATTTTTTTTTTAGTCTTTATTTTTGAGAGAGAGAGCACGAGCAGGGGAGGGCAGAGAGACAGAGAGGGAGACACAGAATCCGAAGCAGGCTCCAGGCTCTGAGCTATCAGCACAAAGCCTGATGCAGGGCTTAACCCCACGAACCACAGGATCGTGACCTGAGCCAAAGTCGGATGCTTAACCGACTGAGCCATCCAGGTGCCCCGAGAATTGCCTTTTAAAAGGTTCTTTGTATGTTTATATTATTTTGCCTCTTAGAGGAAAGATGTTGCTTTTTTCTATCTCTTTTTTAAACTGGTCACATATTCCTGCCTTCAAAATCTGAGCAAGACCAGCTCTATATAATTGAATGCTACTTATGTGAAAGAAAGTCTCTGGATGTTTACAGGGTCACTTTGCCTTTACTAGGATAGCAAATAAATTACTGTGGGCAGCAATGGGGATTTTTCTATTGTGCTTTGATCATAACTATAAAATGAAGTGCTTTGTCAGATTCAGAAAATTGATTCCTTTGTGAACTGAATTGTAATGCTTTGGTCCTTTATTTTAATTACAAGGATTATATATAAATAGTATGTGAGTATTTTAAAAGTTTCTGGTGTAAATGTATACAGGCAAAGGATGCACCACCAGTCCATGGAAAACACTGTTTCACTTTCAAATATTGACATCACAGGGATAGTCCTACGTGTTTTTCCAGCTATCCTACCATGTGCAGGACATTTAGAGTTATTGGCAGGACAGTTAACCACCTCGCTTTTAAAAGAACGAAATGTTATAATTTAGTTAAGCACATAAGTGACTGCCTGAATCCAGAGTTTCTTTTATTACCAGGATTCAACCCACACACAATTTTAGTTTGTTTCCAAGATATTCTACTTAGAAACAGTGGCACCAGAGGCACTTATTATCAATCCTTATTACTATTATTGTTATTTTTAGAACTTCGAGTCTGCAAAAGTCCAGCAGCCTGGGCAATCTGAAGAAAGAGTCATCAGATGGGGTTGGTTCTGTTTGTTTGTTGTTGTTGTTGTTTTTTTTCTCTTGGTTACCCTGAGAAGAAAATCTTCAGGGTTCTTCATATTTTCCATTTTGCAGATAAAACTCTTTTAAGAAGAGCTTGTAGTTTCTCTACTGAAAAATTATTAGATATCACTGTTAATGGTGAATATTAAGAAATATGAATATGAAGGATTGAAAGTAGTATATAAAACAAAAAAATGAAGACTTTAATAAACCATTACTGAAAATAAATGAAACTGAAATTGTATAGCTTTGAAGTAGATGTAAATTTAATTTATGGAATTGTATGTGACACATTCTCAACATATAAGGGATTCCTGTAACAACCTTAAAATATTGTTGTTGTTTTGAACAGGATACAGAGTCTGTCCAGAAGCCTTCAGAGGTAATTTTTATGTCTAGATTATAATACAAATATGTTTGAGACTTCTAATACCTGTGATTGCTTAAATGCCTCCAAAAAACCAAAACTTAGAATCTCTAAAACATGTTAAATGAAAGAAGCCAGACACAAAAGATCACACATGAAATGATTCCACTTATGTGAAATATTCAGAATAGATAAACCCATAGAGACAGAACACAGATTGGTGGTTGCCAGAGATGGAGAGAGAGGAAGGGAAGCTGCTTAATGGGTAAGGGGTTTTATTGAGAATGATGGAAATGCTGTGGAACTAGGTGGATAATGGTTACACAACACTGTGATTGTACTAAATGCCATCGAACTGTTCGATTCAGAGTAGTTACTTTTTATATTTCACCTCAATAAACTGTTGTAAAAAACAAACCAAAAAACCCCAAACACTCAAATCAGGCTGTTGATGTTCTTAATGGTCATACTTTGACTTCCTTAGACCTCACAAAAAGTCCTTCTTAGATCACCAGTCTTAGACCAGCCATTCATTTACTATAGCCACTGTCTATTTACAGCAAACATTTTGGTGAGGTTTTTTTTTTGTTGTTGGTTTGGTTTTTGTTTTTTGTTTTTTAAAGACATTATCAACAGGGGCTCTGGTTCTTCTTTCCTCTGATTTTTAATCATCAACTTTGTAAAGGGTAGAGAGGCTACTGGTTCTGGTAGAGAGGCTACTTCCAAGTGCACTCTCTTGACTGTTGGCTCTTAATGCCTTGAGCCATATGTAGGTATCATTGATGAGACACAGACAGTCTCTACAGCTGTGATTACAGTCATTCTCTGTCCTTTTTGTCTTTCCAGTTCAATAAATTATTAAGTGATTTTGACATCAGTAATGACACAGATAACAGAATCACTGAATTGTAGCACCTACAAACTTGTAGTTACGATGAGCAGTAGATATGTAGAATAAAATCACCACCTTAAAGCCAGTGTCCCCTCTTCCCTTTCTCCACCTCTGCAATAAAAGAAACAGAGGGCAAGAGATTTTAGAGAAATGAAAACATGCAAACAAAAGCATCTTTGTTTGGATAATACTACAACAATATAATAGATCATATTTCTGTAACTGCATATTCAAATAACCAGAAAGCTCAAAAATAAACAGTAATTTTTTTATTTAAAAATTTTTAAGTTTATTTATTTTGAAAGACAGCGTGAGTAGGGGAGGGAGGGAGGGAGGGGGAGAGAGAGAGAGAGAGAGAGAGAGAGAGAGAGAGAGAGAGAGAGGATCCCAAGCAGGCTCCGCACTGTCAGCACAGAGCCAAATGTGGGGCTTAAACTCACAAAACCGTGAGATCATGATCTGACACAAAACTGAGAGTCAGATGCTTGACTGACTGAGCCACCCAGGTGCCCCAAAAATAAACAGTACTTAAAGTATAACTTAATAGTTAGATTATGGGGCGCTTGGGTGGTTCAGTAAGTTAAGCATCCGACTTTGGCTCAGGTCATGATCTCACAGTTTGTGAGTTTGAGCCCCGTGTCGGGCTCTGTTCTGTCAGCTCAGAGCCTGGAGCTTCCTTCGGATTCTGTGTCTCCTTCTCTCTATGCCCCTCCCTCACTTGTGTTCTGTCTCTCTGTGTCTCTCAAAAATAAATGTGAAAAAAAAAATTTTTTTTTAAATAGATTACTAAGCAGGCTCAGTTGGTTAAGTATCTGACTCTTAGTTTCAGCTCAGGTCATGATCTCACAGTTCCCTGGGATCAAGCCCCATGTCAGGCTCTGCACTGACAACATGGAACCTGCTTGAGATTCTCTCTCTCTGCCCCTCCCCCACTCACACTGTCTCTGTTTCTGTCTCTCTGCCTGCCCCATTCACATGAACTCTCTCTCAAAATAAATTAAAAAAATAATACAAGTATAACTTAATTACAGTTCTTCATAAATACCTTGAAATATTGTGGACAGCCCAAGTGGCTTCTAAATCAAGGAAGAAAAATTTAATTATAGCAAGTTTAGTTTTGATGTTAAGTATATCTGCATAGTCTTCGAAAATTAGTCATCCGTGTTTGGTAACTTGCAGGCAAGATATGAATATATTCCAGAACACCACTTAAAAAAAATATTTAACAGTCACTGATGGTGTCTTCATTTTATTATTAATTCTTTGAGAAGAGGGGCACCTGGGTGGCTCAGTCGGTTGAGCGACCGACTTCAGCTCAGGTCATGATCTCACGGTTTGTGAGTTCGAGCCCTGCATCAGGCTCTGCTGACAGCTCAGAGCCTGGAGCCTGTTTCAGATTCTGTGTCTCCCTCTCTCTCTGCCCCTCCCCCACTCATGCTTTGTCTGTCTGTCTGTCTCTCTCTCTCTCTCTCTCTCTCTCAAAAATAAATAAACATTAAAAAAATTTTTTTTAATATTTAACAGTCACTGATTGTGTCTTCATTTTATTATTAATTCTTTGAGAAGAATATTTAAAATAACTAGAGTAGAATCTCTTTATACTGTTGGTGTAGAAGTGGGGTTAATGCCTGCTTTGTAGAGTGATTATATTATATTGGGCTTCTACTGATGCAGTTATATTACAAAGACTGAACTGTGTTATAGCCAAATATGTGTCATAATTGTTAGAAAAATAAGAAACCTACTGGTGTTCTGGTTATGTAATATCTTATTTCCATGTCCTTGAGGGGAATGAGGCAAATAAAAATTGAGAATTTTTTTTACAGTGTTGTTTTTTTTTTTTTCATTTTTTAAAATGTTTATTCATTTTTGAGAGAGAGGGAGAGAGAGCGTGCATGTGCGAGCAGGAAAGGGCAGAGAGAGAGGGAGACACAGAACTCGAAGCGGGCTCCAGGCTCCATGCGGTTAGCACAGAGGCTTGAACTCACAAACTGTGAGGTCATGATCTAAGCCAAAGTCAGACACTCAACTGACTGAGCCACTTAGGCGCCCCCAAATTTTAGGATTTCTATACCTTAAATATTTCAAGTCCTAAGCACGTGAGTGATGACCATGTTTTTGTTGCTGCCATAGCTGTTGTTTTCTTAAGTAGCTTTCAGCATTGACCTTTTAAACTTATAATATTTGTAATCAATCTGTTAGTTCCATCATTCTTCAAAATAAAGTCAAATATGTCAAATATCAGGTGTTGCACCCGGCATGTGCTAATAATTATGCAAGTTAGTGCTGTGTTACATTTATTATTACTTCTCTCTCAGGATAAAACTCCAGCAGAAAGCAGCCCATTTGGAAGCCTCCCTCCAAAAGCTCCAGGACATGATGCCTCCATGGATGACAACCCCTTTGGCACTCGAAAAGCCAGATCTTCCTTTGGGCGTGGCTTTTTTAAAATAAAAAGTAACAAGAGGACAGCAAGTGCCCCCAACTTGGGTATGTGTGGCCAAAATGCCTTTGCTTTAATTCTTTCAGAATGAGGAAAAGATCGATCTCTTCCCTTGTTCATCTATTAGTGTGTTTTTCTCTTTCTCAGAAATGAAGGTGAATGACTTGGGGGAAAAGTTAGGAAAAAAAAAAAAAAAGGCTTCCATTGGTTGAATTCAGTGGTAAAGATAGTTCTGGGTAGGCTCTCACCCTGCTCTCCTTGTTGGAGCATAAACGTAGAGGAAAGACCAAAAACACTGATGCCCTCTGACTTCATTGTAAACAGCTTCTCATCTGTTTTGAAAGTGGGTAGATTAACCCCATATTGAAACTGCTAATGGAGTCTGCAACGTTGGAAGCACAGTGTGGTGCTTGCCTTTCCTCCCACTGTGTGTATTTTGTGAGTAGGAGTTTGATCCGTGTTTCATTTTGCCATTCTCCTGTGTTCTCTCCATTGGGCTGCGTGTGATTGTGTGCGTTGTTGGGATATCTGAAGATCGTAAACGAAGTGCCAGTGCACCCACCTTAGGTATCGTACCCCTGCATGCCAGCCTTTGCCAGTGCTGTCCTCCAAACTGAGCTAATCCTTGCCCTGGGCATCTGTGATCTCTAGAAAGCGAGCTGGCAGCAATCAGGAAATGTAGTCCTTTACTCCAGAGAGTTCCTTCCACCTCCTGCTGAAAATTAGGACTCTCTGTAGAGCCTATGCTTCCAAGCCTAAATGCTGTTTTAACCCATGCTAATGACACCTCGCGAGGGGCTCTGGGGGGACCTGGAAGTGCACACAGCACCCCTCGGAGACCAGGGCAGGACTATCCTGCATCATAAATTCCAGCCTTTTCACCCTTCGAGTGCACACTGTCTCACACTAACTCCCAGGTCCCAGCAGTACCTTCTTCTCCATGTTTACGTTATCCCCAGAGAGAAATGTTTTCAACCAAATAGAGAAGTCTGTAGAAGATGTTGAAAATGGTCATCTCAGACTTACTTCATTCGGGGGACATCATTCCGACATTGATTGCTTTGAAGATGGAGGTGACGTTTAGTGACACCCAAAGGAGCTCTATGTGATATCTGAGGAGTCACCCCCAAAGTGATTTAAGGAGAGGGGAGGCTCAGTAGGGAAAAAAGCATCCTCAAGACAAAAAATAAGAATAGGATGCTTCTTAAATGAGGGTGAGTTAGGCAACATTTTCAGGCATGCCAGTACCCATGATGGCTTTAGGGTTTCAAAGGCTCCTTTGGATTTTGGTTTTATTATCTTGCATAGGTACCCACATGCCTCTTCATGTGGGTCAGTAAAGGTAACCTCTCTCTTTGTAGTCTTACATTTCTAGGATAAACATGGGATAAAATCCAGACAACTATTTTCAAATTTTTTTTGCATCTTTCTCAGAAGAAATAAATTGTCAATGCTAAGAGCCGAGTACTGCTTATTATAACCTATAATCACAGCTGTGCTTCATAGAAAAGTCAATCTCTGCAACTTTTTATCTTGCTGAAACATCGTTCCTGTGATTTGTGTACAATTTTTACTTTCCTGAAAAAGCATACAGTCTCACATTGAGGAAACAGTACCCCTTGTGTTTGCTAGTGTGGGATCATCCATGAAGGGACAGCTGAATGAATTAAGCTAGTTAATGCTCAGAAACTGAGGAGTAGCAAATTTGGATGTTATTCTTTCAAGGCAGAATCAACAGGCACTGATTTTATATCTAAAGAAAAATTTATGCCTATCAGTTCATTCTTTTCTCAGCACATAACAAGAGATAAATAGGAATACATCTCTTGCAAAAAGAATTGATGGAAATTGGTAACTGAGATTTGATGTAAATGGCAAAGGAGAGGAGGGAGTGAAAAGACTATGACAAAGAGTTTGAACTGGAGTAAGAGGGAGAATATTAATTAGTATTAAGGAAATATTTAAAAAGCAAATTTAAGAGAAGACTCAGGAAAATTGTGTGGTTTATTGAGTTCAAGATGTCCCTGGCACACCAAATTGGGAGTATCCATAGATGTTCATATACGGAGCCTGGGGAGAGAGATTAGGTCCACAGGTTTTGATACCAGCTGCTTATATATGAGGGAAGCCATCATTTAGTGCTGAGTGTGGAGTGGGTGAGCTTGTCTAGAGATCCTACTGAGGGGACATAGAGCAGAATCTTGGAGTGAAAGAGGAAGAGAAAACAGGTGCTACAGCAAAGAAGAAACTATCAGATGGCAGATTTGGGAGAGTGTCATAACAAGAAGGTGAAGGAGATGGTGATGTTGAAGAATGTAGGAGGGAGTCCACAGTACCAAGTGCTTTGCGAAGATTGAGAATGATTTCATTATTAATTCAATCACTCGAGGAAAGATTATTACAATCCTCTCATACCTTTGAATCTCAAAGAGGCTATCACTTGTAAGTTAATCTATACACAATATCATACAAAATGTTCTACATACTGTTAATTTATACAGAACAGCCAACAGAGCAAAACATACATCTGTGTTCCATTTTTAGTATTTGTAGGGTGCTATTTGTAAATCACTGATGAAAGAACAACAGAAGAAGAATGTATAACAATTGCTAAAACCAAAAAGGTTAATAACATTGAGTCACATTCATTCCATACTTAAAGCTCATTGAGTTTGTATTCTATTCTTGGAATAGCTGAAACAGAGAAGGAGACAGCTGAGCACCTAGATCTTGCTGGTGTATCTTCCCGGCCAAAAGATGCGCCGGGAAGTAGTCCCTTCCAGATATCTCCACCATCGCCAGATTCAAAAAAGAAATCCAGAGGTATCATGAAACTCTTTGGAAAGTAAGTAACAGAGCACACAAATGGAGTGGGCTTTGTATTATATGTTGCTCAAATGTAGGAATAAATGGAAAATTGGCGGGAAAGAAGTGTGAAACTTTAAGTCTTTTGTGTTCCCTCTATGGAAGGAAGATTGTGATCTGGAATTCATTAACTCATTGGGTCTCAGTTAATGTTGAAATCCAAGTATCTGTTCCGACCATACATAAGCAATGTTCTGATTAAAGTCTAAGGTCTCTTCAGGTCTCATACAAGGCAACGTGGTATTGTGTCTTCTGTTCAGACTTAGGAGAAGTCAGTCAACTACATTCAACCCAGATGACATGTCTGAGCCTGAATTCAAAAGAGGAGGAACAAGGGCAACTGCAGGGCCGCGACTGGGTTGGTCTCGAGATTTGGGACAGTCTAACAGGTGAGAACAGCCGAATGAATGAACTTTTTACATGTCTACTTAAGTGTCATGGCCGTGAACACCTGCGATGTTAGTATTGTCCCTGGGTTGGATGGTGGAATCCATTGCTTACTGTTGTGCCTAGCGAAAGGGTCCATCATCTTTATAGGGCAGTGCCATTTGGCATTGGTTGGTGAAAATCATGCAGAAGATGGGGGGCTCTGTGAGCTAGGGGAGGGACCAGCGCTAAAGTGTCAGCAACGTCTCGGAATGATTTTTGGACTTAAATTTGACAGAGAAAATAATTACTGTAAGTACTCTAAAGCACAACTCTGGAGAGATGGGATAGCATAGTGGTTAAGCTCTGGACACAGACTGTTTGGATCTGATTTCTGGCCTTACCACTTCCTATAACCTGGGTCACCTTGAGCAACTACTTCCATGCTCTGTGCCCTTGTTTCCATGGTGTTAATTAGTACATTTCCCAAAAGGTAATTGAGTTTATATGCATTAAGTATCTGGCAAATGGTAACTGTTCAAGCAACATTAATGACTAATGGATTCTGTGAAAGCACCTAAAGATGTAAATTCTATAAGAATTACTAAATTTATCAGGACCTTGTGATGTTTTTTCTGTTAAGACTCTGTGAACTTTTCCTTCACTCTTATCCCAATTTAGGGCCGGTTTGAGATTATTACACTGACCTACTAAGAATAAAGAGGGTGGGGTTGGCAAACATCTAGTACAAATCATTGATAACTAAATCTTTTGATTGTGATAATGGGCTAGAAACCCTTTAAACATGGTCCCTCCCACTCACGCAGAAGACTGGACACAAGTTTCATCAAGGAGGAAACTCTGGCTTTCTTCAAATACTGGAGTCTCGTTTGCCATATGTTCTCTTTGTACACAGTAGAGGACTTCCTTGTGCTTTAAAAAAAAAAAAAAGTCTTGTTTATTTACACATTTTTTTTCAAAGAGGAACGCACTATGTGTCAAAGTAAAAAACCAAAAAACCCAGAACTTTGCTTTGATTACATTTTTCTTTTGTCGTTGTTTACATTTTTCTATACTCAGTGATGGCATATTGCTCTCTTCCCATTGGTTACCACCTGGAGAGAAACCGTAATTCTGCTAAAGTTAACTCAAGTTAGACTTGATTTCTTTCAGTCTAACCTAGTGTTTTCTGTTTTGGAATTCAGTCTTCAAGCAACATTGATTGAAACTAGCACAGTGACTTGACTTGTTCTTTCAACTTGGTTTTCTTCCATATGACACGTTCTTGCACAATCATATTGAATCTTTTGTAGTTACATTTGAAATTAAAACCATGGTCTTATGAGGTAACTTTTAACTCCAGTGCCATTTCCTCCTCCAAATATGTCCTGAAACTTTCCATGGTCAAATGGGTACCACCAGGGAATTCCCATGTCAATTCGATATATAGTTGTTCAGTCTTGATGATAAGTCACAGGGTTGGCCTCTGAATTGTTTTTCATGCAGTTGTTCCTTTTCCTACAGTGACTTGGACATGCCATTTGCCAAATGGACCAAGGAGCAAGTTTGCAATTGGCTTGTGGAACAAGGCTTGGGGTCCTACCTGAATTCTGGAAAGCATTGGATTGCATCTGGCCAAACACTTTTGCAGGCTTCTCAACAAGATCTAGAGAAGGTGACTACTTCTCTGTTTGTTTAGACAATGGATACTGAGAAAGAGACTATGAATGTAGGATTTCTAGAAAGGGGAGTGGGTGGAGCCAGTCAGTACTCTTGAAAACATTTATGTTTTCTGCTTCACACTCTTTTTTTTAATTTATTTCATGGACTTAACAAGAAGTACCTGGTCTTAATGGTTCTTTATGAAACATGTAAGCCACTGGGCATTTTAACGAGAAATAGTTGTATAGACATAATAATAAACCTTAAGCTCATATTTCTCAAAATCATTCTGTGGCTTAGCATGGGCCCCACTTCTCAATGTAACGTATGCAATTCAGCTTTACATTAAGGGGGAAAGAAAAGGAGCCTTACATCTTATGTCTAATTATTTAACATTTCTTCCTAATTATTTAACATTTAGTACAAAAACAGTAGAATTTTTCTTTTGTGTGCTGTAATCCCAGTCTTGCGAAGGAAGGAGCCTAGTAGGGAGTATAGCATGCCACTAAACTAATTGCAGTGGTCTTGGCTTTCTAGAGGGCTTTTGTTCAGCAACATCTCACTAGCCTGAGTTAGTACACTGATTTAATGTGATTGTTGACTCTTTAACACTAGCTTCCCTTGGGGAGAATTTGCATTTTTTGCCAGTGGTATCCAGCCCATATTGACAGAATTGTAAAGCTGGTGTTTCTGTTTATTATTTCAGGAACTTGGAATTAAGCATTCACTGCATCGAAAGAAACTCCAGCTGGCACTGCAAGCCCTGGGATCCGAAGAAGAAACCAATCACGGAAAGCTGGATTTCAACTGGGTTACTCGTAAGAGGGTTCATTCATTTATGAATGAATGAATGAACGAACAAACGAATGAATGAAAAAGTAAAGCTGCTTTTTCTTTTTAATCATAAGTACAGGTGTTGTGTGCCTCACTAACAACACTGATTTCTCTCCTTTAGGGTGGTTGGATGATATTGGTCTCCCCCAGTACAAGACGCAGTTTGACGAAGGACGAGTAGATGGTCGAATGCTCCATTACATGACTGTTGTAAGTGATTTACTCCCAGTTTTTTTTTGGAGGTGGGGAGAGGTAAAATTGTTTTTCTCTGAGAAACACAGAAATAGAGTGAGTAAAATACATTGTTTTCAAAATGATTCCACCAGGGTTTGAAGGTGTTGCCTTAACTTGAGAAGAGCAGTGTTGAAGTTGTAGGATTTGATGATTGCAACACCACTGGGAAATTTGAAACTCTGATTTAAGCTATGTGAAACCTAATCTAAACTAAGCTGTCCATGGGGAACCTGGGTGGCTCAGTCAGTTAAGTGTCCAACTCTGGATTTCTGCTCAGGTCATGATCTCATGGTTTGTGAGATCAGGCACCATGTTGGGCTCCGTGCTGACAACCCAGAGCCTGCTTGGTATTCTCTATATCCTCTCTCTCTCTCTCTTCCTCTCAAAATAAATAAATAAACTTTAAAAAAATAACTAAGCTGTCCAGAAAGTTGATTTTATATATATTCAACAATGTACAGTTGAGGTGCACACTTTGCATAAATGTTCTAGTATGTGAATTATATGTAATAAAGATGTTTAAAAACTAGAATGTAGAGTTTTGAAGCACTGGCAATTTCTGAGTTACACATGCCTATATGCAGTATCCACTCAAAAGAGACCATCCTTCTGACCTGACATCTACAGAGACTTGTCTTCTCTCCTCCCTTCCACTTTTGAGACTATTACCTGAAACTTGCTTCCTTTCCCACTTCAGCTCCATTTGACTAGGGCAGGAGTTACCAGGGTAAAGAAGAAGTAGGGTGAGGTAGACCACCTCTGATTCCTTCATTATTGTTTCTTATTTTTAGCCTTCCATCCAAGAGGTGGAAGGACTTGTCCCTACTTTACAACAGTGGGGAGAGACAGATTCCAGGAGAACCTATTCTAGATTCCATAGGACTATTAGTGTACTATTACATTAGATGCTTTTATTTAAAGGGCATTTTGTCAGCTGGGCTCTGGAACCATCTACCATAGTATCTTCTTTAAATAAGTTGAAATTTTCAAACACCAATTTTTTCAGGATCAAATTTGAGGTTCATCTGATGGGCTTTGTTTTCTTCTGTGTCATTGAACCCAAGTCCATACCTTGGTGGGCACGTAACGTATACCTGCTTGCAATAACACCCAACATGTGGTACATTGAACATTTACTGTGTACCAGGCACTCTCTTGCAAGCACTATACTCATATTAATACTCAAGTCCCAGCAGAACTTGAGTTAGCACTCTTCTTGTCCCCAGTTTTTAGACGAGGGAGTGAAAGAACTGAGAAATTGAGTAACTTAGCCAGCTTTCCACAGCTAGAAAGTGGTAGAAAGTCACAGAGCATTTGAACCTAAGCTTTTTCCAGATTCCTGCTCTTAATGCTCAGCCTAAAACAAATTTAGTAAATTCTTGCCTGCCCGTCTAGGTATAGGTTTGTTCCTGCAGGAATGCGAGCAGATTCAGGCTTAAAATCACAAAGGAAGTGCATATAACTTTTGTGGCTATAAAAGAATATATTATCCTAGAAAATTTGACCCCAGGAGTTCTAAGTCACAAAAAATCTGTTTTTAATGTGGTACCCTGGGTTGGATCCTGGAACGGAGAAAGGACGTAGTGGAAAAACTGGTGAAATTTGAATGAAGTCTGTAGTTTAGTTATCATTTTTTATAATCTATGTTAACTCCTTCGTTTTGATGACTATGTCATGGTTATATAAGTTGTTAACATAAGGGGAAGCTGAATGAAGGATATATGGGACTTTGCTCTGCTTTGATAACTCTTCGGTAAATCTAAAATTACTTAAAAATGAAAGCTGTTTTTAAATCTAAAAAAAGTCTGGTTTGATTTAAAAGAAAATAGCCCCTACTTTTAAAATCCCTTAAGCTAAAATAATTAGCCTTGTATATACATTTCAATCATTATGCATTTAAAATTTTTTTAATCTGGTACTTTAATTAGTTGAAAATAGCCCACCTGGGAATGTTTTGAATGGGTGTCTCGCTCTTAGATTAAAATATGTGAAATGCTCTTTCTAACTTACCATAAGGCATTGCCTTTAAGAAATTTATCCAGAAAATTTTCAGGGAAAAAATGTTTGCTCAGTTAGTAGCCTTAAGAATTTTAGCTGATTGTCTAATATTTTTATTTAAAAACTATTTCTGTAATAGATCTGCCTCCCCTTCCAACCCTCCCCCCCCCCCCCCCCAAGAAGCATGCTATCAGTAAGGTGTGCCTAAAATGGATGTTATTCTTGTTTTATTTTCTGGGTGTGTTTGGAAGTAGACTGGTGCTTATCTTGACACTGCCCTCCACATCACCTTCTGAAGTAATTTGTTTTGGTGTGATTGGTATGTTTGAAACATTCCCAGTAACCACAGACAGGCGAAAGGTACCCTTTTAAGGAACTGGTGGTGCTATATGTTGCTACTTACAACTTCCTTTTAACTCTCACCAAAACCTTTGCATTGATCAACATAAAGTTTCCAAAATTATTCACAGCGTCTGCTAGTTAAAGCATAATAATGCAGAAATAGAGATTTTTTTGAGGCTGGGGGAATAGTATAGCAGAGACATTCCTCTGGTTTTCCCTAAAACGGTGATGTGCCTTAGCTCAGAAAACCAAGCTGTGATCGTCAGTGAACATCATGTGCTCTTAACACATCACTTCAAAGAGGATCACTTTTTGCAATGACCCAGCAGGTGCTTTTCAAAAATGTTCTTCAGAGCTGTGGGGTCCCATGGTCCTATCTCAGAATGTCTGGAAGAGAGAGAAACAGGTAGAAGTTGGCTTCTGTTGGAACATTAATTTTTTTTTTCTTTTTAATGGGGTCCTGAAGAGGATTTTGTTTGGAACAGGAAAAAAGGTTTTGTTACTAAATAAAAGGTTTGAAAACACTGACAAGCACTGGAGGCATTTTGGTTAGGGGGCTTTTCTACTTTTGCTCAGGTTTTCTGAGATTTCCCTGAGAAGACCCTTAGAGCTCAGCGAGTTCCTCTTTTTGTTCTTTTTTGCAGGATGACTTACTGTCTTTGAAGGTTGTGAGTGTGCTGCACCATCTCAGTATCAAAAGGGCTATTCAGGTCCTGAGGATCAATAACTTTGAACCAAACTGTCTGCGGAGGCGGCCATCTGATGAGGTAGCACCTGGGGTTCAGATTTATTATACAGCCTGCACTTTCCATGTGTGAGACTGTGTGTGTGTGTGTGTGTGTGTGTGTGTGTGTGTGTGCAGAGCAAACACCCATTTCTTTGTGGAGTCTGCAGGAGAAGCTTCCGGTTTCCACAGAGCTTCCAATCCAACCTCATTACCTTGTGGGGCTTTGTTTTCCTACCTTCCTTCCATTCCCCCCATGACAGCTCCACCTGTGTAACTAAAACACAAAGATTGTTTAATTACCCTTCCTCCTTTTCTTGGGTATATTTTTCTGCTTCCTTAAGCCACAGAGTTAAATATCACTACAAAGACTTGGTTTTCTTGAGGCGCCTGAGTGGCTCAGTTGGTTGTGTCCAACTCTTCAACTCTTGATTTCGGCTCAGGTCATCATGTCACAGGTCATGAGTTCGAGGCTCATGTTGGGCTGTGTGTTGATAGCGTGGAGCCTACCTGGTACTCTCTCTCCCTCTCTGTCTCCCTCTCTCTCTGCCCTTGCTCCCCCCAAAATAAATAAATAAACTAAAAACAAAAAAAAAGACTCGCTTTCCCTAAAGCACTGCTTTATTAGTTTGTAAAAAAAGCTTGAAACCATAACATGGATGCCTTAAAACAAAATTCAGACCAGTAAATACCTTTTCACTCTTTCTGTAAACACTGAGTGGGACATCAAGTAACTGCTCTTTGCAGCAGACTTTTTAGAATTTGAAGTTTTAATGTTTGGAATCCCATCGTCAATGACTGAAGCTCTTGGTGTTTGTTCTCATAGAATAGCATCACCCCGTCAGAGGTTCAGCAGTGGACCAACCATCGTGTGATGGAGTGGCTGCGCTCCGTGGACTTGGCAGAGTATGCCCCCAATCTCAGAGGCAGTGGTGTTCATGGTGGGCTCATGGTAAAACTCTCTTTTAATTTAAAAATTGACTTCTTAACATTTTGTTTCCATTAGTCTCATGAGTAGGATATTATCAGTTTGCTTGTCATACCCTAGAGTCACCTAACCGAACCCTCTGGTACCATTTCTAGTGAGTCTTTACTTTCTGAGCATTTTTTCCCATGGTTTTTCTTTATGTCATATAACTCTAGACCAGATTTAAACCTGTTTCTCATTTATTGTCTCTTATGTTGGGTAAGGGACACTGGCCACTGGCCCTCATATGATCATGTTTTGAAACACCTACAAACATACAGATTGTATTTCTGCACGTTGATGTTGTGCAAGGAGCTGGCTTCCAAAGGCATCCCAGAGACCACTTCAGAGAGCTAGAAGCCCTAACTTTGGTACTGCCTGGATGTCAGGACCAGCTCTACTTCTCACTAGCTTAGGCAAGATAAAGAAAAGGTGTGTGACTTGAAGATCGAGGTTCATACTCGGTCTGTCTCACTGGGTAGTTGAGGGGTCATTGGTGATAACTAAGTGAAAGAGCTTTGCAAATTATAAAGCACAGGGCAGACGTACATGGTTTGTGGTGCCTTAAACAATCTTAATGTTTCTTCTAGGTTCTAGAACCTCGTTTTAATGTAGAAACAATGGCTCAGTTATTGAATATCCCACCAAGTAAGACCCTCTTGCGAAGACATTTGGCCACTCATTTCAACCTTCTGATCGGTGCTGAGGCCCAGCACCAAAAGCGTGATGCCATGGAGTTACCAGATTATGTACTTCTAACAGCCACTGCCAAAGTGAAGGTTGGTCCGAGCTTGTGCCTTCTAATAATTGCTTAAAGCAAAAACTAAAGCAGGGGCTAAGTTTTTACCCATCTGGGTCAGGCATTTTTGTGGGGTTTGTAAAGTTTTGTGAATGAATTGATAGTCCGTCATTTTTTTTTTTTATTTTAAAGTTTATTTCTTTTGAGAAAGAGAGAAAGAGCACAAGTGGGGGAGGGTCAGAGAAAAGTAGAGACAGAACCCCAAGCAGGCTCTCCAACATCGGTGCAGAGCCTGATGCAGGACTTGAACTCACGAACTGTGAGACTACGACCTGAGCTGAGATCATGAGTCAGATGCTTAACTGACTGCACCACCCAGGTGCCCCTGATAGTGCATCCATTTTTTAGAGTAAGAAAGAAAATGCATTTTTGAAAGTTTCTTTTTGGGGGCTTCTTTACTCAAATCATTTATTTTATTAGCGTTAACAGTAACGAAGAGTATGATGTTGGCATGCAGTCAGTACATTGCAAACACAGAGAGTTTGCAACTTGGGCTCAACTATCGATTGCAGTTGTTCTGTGGATAAATCCATTCTAAGAGGAGGATTTCTTCTCACACAGGTTCAGCTTGTCTGCCTTACAGTTGGCCAAGCTTGAAACTTAGAAAAAGATACTTAAGAAATGATTCAAGGTAGACCAGCAGAGAATGACTCTTTCCAGATTGACCCAGATTCATGGGTCATACCAAATTCAGATTACTTTTTCTTCTTTTAAATCATTTCTCAGTGGGCGGCACCTGGGTGGCTTAGTCGGTTGAGTGTCCAACTTCTACTTAGGTCATGATCTCACGGTCTGTGGGTTCAAGCCCCATGTCAGGCTCTGTGCTGACAGCTCAGCCTGCTTAAGATTCTGTGTCTCCCTCTCTCTCTGTCTCTCCCCTGCTTGCACTTTTCCTCTCTCTCTCAAAACATAAAGATTTTTTTAAAAATTAAAAAAAAATCATTTCTCTGTGCACTCTTCTGTGTCTGTTATCTCAACCAGCTTAATGTAGAAATAGGGTTTATCAGCTTCACCACAAATATGTACCAAGTTCTTTATGTACATACATATAATGTTTTGTTGTTGTTGTTGTTTTTTATTACCTCCTCTACCTTCCTGACACTTTCTCTTCAGCTCCTTTTCTCCCTTAAAAGATGTACTGGATTTGAAACGTCTAAAAGGTTCTGTTGTACCTAAATTCTCAGTATCATGGGGCACCTGGGTGGCTCAGTCGGTTAGGCGTCTGACTCTTGATCTCTGCTCAGGTCATGATCTCACAAACTGTGAGATCGAGCCCTGCTTTGGGCTCTGCATTGACAGCATGGCGCCTGCTTGGAGTTCTTTCTCTCCCCCTCTCTCTCTCGCTGCCCCTCCCCTGCATGCACTCCCTCTCTCCGTCTCTCGGTCTCTCTCTCTCTCTCTCAAAATAAATAAAATAAACATTATGAAAAGAAAATTCTCAGCATCAGCCTGATCACCATCTGCTTATGGAATTTCTCTTCCAAGTATCACTGGAAGTTCTGTCTCCAAACGAGCGAGGATTCTTCTAACAGCCACCAATCCTGTTACGGAAGCATAACAGGCGTCTACGATAATCATAGCTTCCCCGAAAAGAAAATACAAGTCAGGTCCATTTTCTTGTGCTCATTTTAGATGGGAAAACCTTGCAAAATTGGATTCATCTCTGAGACATCTCATTGCATGAAGTCCTGTTTAATCAAAACCAAGGCTCTTGACATTTTTGACTTTTCACAGTGACTACCCAGCTAATTGATATGAATGAGGAGAACAAGCTTAGTCTTCTGAGCTTCATAATAAGGATTAGTTATCATACTTGGGTGCGTCAATCATACACCCAGGATGCTTTTATGTTTGTTACACCAATGGAATCATCCGACTGATTTTCTCTGTAGTTGGAATGCATAATTACGCATGTTATTGATCTTTTGCCACATGAATTTTATGAAATCCCTGTATGTTTGCTCTTCTTTTAAAGCCAAAGAAACTGACCTTCAGCAATTTTGGGAATCTGAGAAAGAAGAAACAGGAAGATGGGGAAGAATATGTTTGTCCAATGGAATTGGGACAGGCATCAGGAAGTACATGCAAGAAAGGATTTAAACCTGGTTTGGACATGCGCCTGTATGATGAAGATGAGTTAGACCGGTTAGAGCAGGTAAATGCAACACTGTATACGAAAGTTCCTCCAGCATTGAAACACTAAAATGGAAACTTCATGCACTATGTCTACTAATCAGTTTTTCCTCAAACACCATAAAATAAAGATAATGATAAGGTAATAGTCAACAACTTCCAGATTGCTTACTATGTTTCAGGCACTCTCCTGAGCACATAACATATATTAACTTTCATGGTGACCCTAAAACCTACAGAGCATGGTTATCCTCATTCTAGAGAGAAGGAAACTGAGGCACAGATTCAGTAACTTACCCAAGATAGAAGAGCTGCTAGAAGAACTGGGATTCCAACTTGCCAGGCCAGCTCCAAAGCCTGAGCTATTCACCTATGTTATATCGTCTCTGCATCAAGGAAATCTGTGTGTTAAATCAAGTCAGAAATACACAGCTGTTAGCCTTTTCAGTATGAAGTCATGGATTTGAATACTACCCTTTCAACACCAATCCTTTGGTGTCATTGTCAACATCAGAGCATTGCACTGTATGTGGTAGTCTTGTTTCATCTAGTATTTAATGTCTGGTTACAGTAACGAAAGGAGGTTTCATCAGAAGTGTTCTGTTGTGGGGCACCTGGGTGGCTCGGTCGGTGAAGCATCTGACTCTTGATTTCTTTCTTTTTTCCTTTGTTTTTTAGTATTTATTTATTTTTAGGAGAGCACAGGCAAGGGAGGGGCAGAGAGAGGGAGGGGGACAGAGGATCTGAAGTGGGCTCTGAGCTGACAGGCTGACAGCAGCGGCCCAATATGGGGCTCGAACTCACGAACCGCAAGATCATGACCTGAGCTGAGGTCAGACACTCAACTGACTGAGGCACCCAGGTGCCCCTGACTTTTGATTTCTGCTCGGGTCATGATCTCACAGTTGGTAGGGTTGAGCCCCACATCGGGCTTTGCGCTGGGGGCATGGGGCCTGATTAGAATTCTTTCTCTCTCTCTCTCTCTCTCTCTCTCTCTCTCTCTCTGCCCCTCCCCCTTCTCCCTCCCTCCCTCTCTCTGTCCCCCTTGTCCTCCCTCCCTCTCTCTTCTCTCAAAATAAATAAACATTTAAAAAAAGAGAGAAGTGTTCTGTTGCACCCATCCTATTCAGTGTCACTCATGTTATTCTTAGACTTTTGCTCACTTTGCTGTGCTTTCTTTGAAATTGGGCAAATGAGGAGGTCATGTTATGGTATGTTCTTTGCAGATGGAAGATTCAGAAGGGACAGTGAGACAGATAGGTGCGTTCTCTGAAGGCATCAACAATCTAACGGTAAGTCTATAAAATGAGTTTAAAATGTTAATTCTCCAAGATATGTTTAAAAATAATCCCAAAGTGGGCTCCTGGGTGGCTCAGTCGGTTAAGCGGCCGACTTCGGCTCAGGTCATGATCTCGCGGTCCGTGAGTTCGAGTCCCGCGTCGGGCTCTGTGCTGACAGCTCAGAGCCTGGAGCCTGCTTCTGGTTCTGTGTCTCCCTCTCTCTCTGACCCTCCCCCGTTCATGCTCTGTCTCTCTCTGTCTCAAAAATTAAATAAACGTTAAAAAAAAATTAAAAAAAAAATAACCCCAAAGGACTACATGTTTCATGGAGGATGTGTAGTTCTGAGCTCGTGGCTCCCAGTGTGTGTGACCCCCGTCTCCTTGTTTCCCAGCACATGTTAAAGGAGGACGACATGTTCAGAGACTTCGCCGCTCGTTCCCCCAGTGCCAGCATCACTGACGAGGACTCCAACGTTTAAACCACGGCCCTCAAATGAGCATCAGGAGCCCCTCGCCTTTTCTCCACCTTCCTTCTCAAACACTCACAGAACACATAACAAGCAGCAGATTGTTTACTGTCTATTATTCCAACTTCTCATGTGGAAGTGGAAACCGAAAGCAGGGGGTATGTGCCCGTTCTGAAGACGCCATGAAAAAGGAGACACTGGTGAATGAGACGATAATCGTTTTTCTTCTATTTAATGTACAAATCTGTGATATATTATATTTAAAGTATTGCATTTAATATGAGCGTTTTACCGTCGTGTTGCCATTCCCCTTCACGGTATGCAGGATGTGGGAAGCAGGAAGCAGTCTGTGAATGACTCTGTCACGTCTGCGTCCGTCCGTGTGACAGCACCACAGCCATCAAAGCAGAGCATCATCTGCTTTCAAAATCAATAGGTGGAATTTCTTTAAGCATTCAGTGTGCCCGCTAAGTGCCAGCCACACCTCCCCTTGCCTCCCGTGGTCCTTTTTTATATATTTTTTAAAATATGTGTACATATTTAGTACATAGAAAATAGAACTTTTATCTTGTGACATAAGGCAGATGGTGAAAAGCAAACACAGCGATCAGAATTTTCATGGACCAGCTGGTTTCATGGAAAGGTTGGGATGATCTTTCCTTCTCCACAACTGAATTGTAATGCTGTTGATCATTCCAACCAAATTAGTATATCTGAAATACCCCTTCCTTGATGATACATCACAAAATTGTTGAAGAGTTAAGAAGTTCAACCTTAATCTTGGATCCTTTTACCTCCAAAGGAAGAACTCAAGAGACATTTAAATACTCTTAACTTGAATGCATTCAGGAGTTCCCCCAAAATGTAGACATAGAAATGATTTCTGAAGAAACCAAAACAAAACAAAAACCTTTACAGTATTAAAGCTTCTTATTTTCCTCTTTGCTAAATAGTTTATTACATCAAAACACTAACAGTCTACCTTATGTTATTAAACGTACATTTCTCAGGCTATCAATGAATGAGATTTTTTTTTTAAGAAGCTGAATATTTGGACATTTTGTCCCAGGGTTCAATAATTCTGAGGCTACAACATGAGTTTTATAATGGCTGTATTGCAATATGAAAATGTAGTTGATGATTGTTGATCGCACAGGGCCCAAATATCATTTATCAAGAAATGACTGTTTATCACTTTTTAAGGGGTATTAGAAAAATTATTCTATGTTTTATTCACTACTACATCACTTCTCCTAATAGCCAACCTGGGAAAGACAGGTTTTCACAAACTGGCACAGGGGGAGCAGTTCCATATACGCCAGTGGACGTGCTTATAAATTCTGTTTGAATGTCGGTTGTGTGATCTCGCAAGCTATTAGCAAGTTATCAAGCTTTTCAACAAGGGCCTGTCGAACTAAATTGCTGTTTATTCATTACTAAAATGATTTGATGTTAATAATAATCTTTTGTTCCCCACTAGTCGTTTGGTAACTGTATTGGACTCCTTACATATTAGTGTTTTATTTTAATGCAAACATCTGTCACCATTTGAAAAACAGTTTCTTATCCAAACCTGGTTAACACAATACCAGGAGACTGTTATAGATGCCAAATATTCTTTATTCAGGACAGTGTAACATAACTGATGATATGTGATAAAGTTCAGATTTTTTTGACGATATATATTTTATTTACGAAATGTTGTACACTGCTGGTATTACCATATGAAAAGAAATAAAGTCAATTGATGATTGCCTCATTTTTGTTGTCTGTGACTTTATTTTCCTTTGTTCAGAATACCCACGGGGCTTTATTTCTGGTGTAGAGAACAGTGACACAAATGCTTTATAATTCACAAACTCCCATACGTTTATTGAGGTGAGGCTTATAGCACGTATCAACAGGTAGAAATGTGAGGACTCAGAGGAATTTCTGTATGAAAGGAAACAGGCTGCTGGGCTGGGGGGGTGAGGAATCACGGCAGAGGGGTTATCGGGAAAGCAAAGGGAAAGGACTCACCAGCAAAGTTGAAGACATTAGTTGTATGGAAGGAGGTGTATGGTTCTTTAAAAAACTGAATGCCGGGGCGCCTGGGTGGCTCAGTCGGTTGAGCGTCCGACTTCAGCTCAGGTCACGATCTCACGGTCTGTGAGTTCGAGCCCCGCGTCGGGCTCTGGGCTGATGGCTCAGAGCCTGGAGCCTGCTTCCGATTCTGTGTCTCCCTCTCTCTCTGCCCCTCCCCCATTCATGCTCTGTCTCTCTCTGTCTCAAAAATAAATAAACATTAAAAATTTTTTTTTAAAAAACTGAATGCTACTTTTAATTTAAGTAAAATCTGAAAAGTGGAAACCTGTCTTGGAAGAGATTGCCAAATATTAAAAGTTGAGTGACTAGAACTAGAGAGGAACAGATGTTTTTGGTGAAGGTTAGTTATCTCTCACTTAATAAGCCAACAGGAATCTGTATGAATACAACACGCCTCATTGGCAAACAGGGAGAACTAACGTGTTTGCTTAGTTATGTGTAGATACGCTTAGCTACCCCACATAAATGTGGAGTCGGAAAACTGGGCCCACGTTAACAGATGTGACTTCGTTGTAAGATTTTGAATCTGGAAAAGAAGTCACTCTGAATGAGGATCACACATGTGACCTTCGGAAGCAGTCTTGATGGGTTGCAGAGAACATGGGGCAAAAACCATCACAACAGTTGGCTCTGAAAGACGGCACAGAGGTTTTCAGCGTTGGTGAGGTTGTCAGCGAGGCGATAATCCATGCGGCTGAGAAACTGAAGGACTATCTTGGATTTGAAGATCCTCTGAGCAACCTGTGCCCAGCTTCAAACACTCTGAATGAGATCTTCTTAATCCACTTTGTCACCTTCTGCCAAGAAAAGGGAGTTGATGAGTGGCTCACCACCACCAAGATGTCCAAGCACCAAGCCGTACTGTTTGGGGCAGACTGGATTTGGACCTTCTGGGGATCCGATAAGCAAATAAGGCTGCAGCTGGCAGTGCAGACCCTGCAGATGTCTACTCTTCCTCCTGTGGTTTCTAAGCCTTGCGACTTCTCACATCCAGAACCCGGGCCAGAGGAGCCTTCCAGGAAGAGAAGTAGATTCGATAAGCTGGAAGATTTCTGTAACTTGATAGGAGAGGATTGCCTGGGCCTGTTTATCATCTTTGGTGTGCCAGGAAAGCCCAAAGACATCAGAGGAGTTGTCCTGGACAGTGTCAAAAGTGAGACAGTGAGGGGCCATCTGCCAGGAGCAAAGGCTGTGGCGCAATTTGTCCGGGAAACTGAAGACTGTGTCTCCATCAGAGAGCTGCTTGGAAACTGTCTGAGTAAGAAAGATGGGCTGAGAGAGGTGGGCAAGGTTTATATTAGCATCCTCTGAACTGGATGTGCACAATCAGACTGGCCTGTAAGGCAAAAAGAAAAAATACTCTAATAGGCAAGCTCACACACTTGCATCATCCCAGCATGGGATATGTTGTTGTTTTTTTTTTTTTTTTTTTTACACCCACCCTCCATTGAATGAAAATGATCACCTGGGTCAAAAAATATAATGTCATGACTACGGAGAGGGAAAAACCCTGCCTACATTGCAGGGAAAAGTTACAATTTCCTTTATTCAATTATAAAAATGGGAGGAGGGGATAATAAAGTCACCCTTAAAGTTTGATTTGCTTAAAAAATGCGTCTTTGGGGCGCCTGGGTGGCGCAGTCGGTTAAGCATCCGACTTCAGCCAGGTCACGATCTCGCGGTCCGTGAGTTTGAGCCCCGCGTCAGGCTCTGGGCTGATGGCTCAGAGCCTGGAGCCTGTTTCCGATTCTGTGTCTCCCTCTCTCTCTGCCCCTCCCCCGTTCATGCTCTGTCTCTCTCTGTCCCAAAAATAAATAAACATTGAAAAAAAAATTTTTTTATAAAAAAAAAATGCGTCTTTGTTTATTATAATAAGTCTAGAACTTGAAAGTGTAAAATATATTTTTACTGCTGCGGGTGGAAGGTGGCTGGGGTGAGGTGGTGCCATGCAGTCTCATGGACTACAGAACAGGTTTAATTACATTTACAATACCAGTTTCATTCCAGGACTCCTAGGCAAAACCTCATTCCCCTTTCTTCCCCTAAGCTCTGCCTTTGCTCCCAGCTCATCCCCAGCTGCTTTCTCTGTGCACAGAGGATCTTGGTGGCATTCACTTTGGCACTCACTTGAGTGTCAGCTTTTTCTAGGATTTAAACACAGTGACCCCTATAGCAATCCCCTGTAATGATGATTAACATTTGTTTAGTATTTGCAGTAAGTAAAGTGTATTCACTTATAAAAACCAAATTTGCTTAAAAGCCTGGGTAGAATTCTAGTACTTTAAGGGAGGAAAACTAACAGCAGAAGCAAAAAAAATGCTTAAAAGTGAAAATGAAAGATTCACACACATGACTGGTAAATGATTATGTTAGGCCCTGTCCTGCGCCTTTCCAATCCAGTAGTAAAAAGAACAAAGTCCCTACTCTTGGGCAGTCTCTCTTTTAATGGTGGAAGACTATCCATAAACAAATATATGTGTATATACTTAAAAAAGTATATCGGGTGTTATGTGAAAATAAAGCGTGGATAAAGGGATCGAGGGTGAGGACGTGCTACTTTATATGGGGTGGGTAAGGGAGACCTCTGAGAAGGGGGTAATTGACCAGAGGTCTCAGTGAAGAGGGAAAGCATCAGAGCAGATAAATCGGGGAAAGAATGTTCTAGGCTTAGAGAGCTGTAAAGGCAAAGGGCTAAAACAGGAGTGGAGTTGATGTGATTGAAGCACATACTTGTAAGGACTTGATTTTATTCTGAGTGATAAAGGGAGAGAAATGCCTCGATCTGCTTTACAATTCAAAACCCTCACTTGATTGCTGGCTGGAGACTAGATTGTGGGGAGGAAAGAGTGAAAGCAGAGCCCAGGGAGCAGCTAGGAAGCTATTATAATAAGAGGGAAAAGGATCAAAGTGGTACAGGAGGAGGGATGAAAAGGTCAGATCTAGGAATAGTTGAAGGTAAAGCTTACAGCGTTTGCTGATGATTGGATGAAGAATATGAAATGCATCACAATTAGAATGCTGTCTTTCCAAATTTCTTAAATATTATGGATGTATGCAAAGGAAGAAATAAAGCCATGCACTTTGTGCCTGGAAGGTTAGAATACCCAATTAATGTTTCCTTGGCATATAGTGACCCCTATCTGTAGCAATGCTATGTAGAGTAAGCTATCAAGAAAGTAGTTAGTATAGTAAAAACAACCTTCAGCTTGAAATCAGATGTAGGTTTGAGTTGAATTATCTAAAGAGCAGAGTCTGGTGACTTAACTCTTTGTTTTCTTATTTGTAAATGGGACTTAGTTCAACTAATACAAAGGAGACAATGCTTGTGACGACATTTTCTATACTAAATTGTAAGCTGATGAAAATGTCGAAGACTCTAATAATACAAATTATAAATATTCATGTTCTAAACAGCTGGAAGATATAAGTCAAAGGCTTACCATGTCTTTTTTAAAATTTTTACTTATTTACTTTTAAGTTTATTTACTTTGAGACAGAGATAGTGGGGGAGGGGCCGAGAGAGAGGGGACAGAGAGAATTCCAAGCAGGCTCTGCACTGTTAATGCAGAGATTGACATGGGGCTCGAACCCATGAACCGTGAGATCATAAGTGAAACTTTCCCTGATTTAAGATAGTACATTTTTTTAAAAATGTGTATTTTGCTGTAAAAAGGGACAGAAGTATACAAAGTTAAGGCTTCAGGAATCTCACCTCCTCTTTCCACATCTATTCCCTCCAGTTTGCTGTTACTTTACAGAACATGTACTGCATATTAAAAATATTTTACACAAATGGAATGATATGATCCATAACCTGCATTTTTTAAAACAACTATATACTTTGGACAATACTCCATGCTAATCAATTTATATCCACTCAGTCCTCTTTAAGGCTGACATCAGTGATTTTCAATCCTGCCTATATATTAGATTCACTTGGGAAACTTAAAAGCAAAACCAAAAACCCAATGCATTTCAGAGTGAGGGCCTAGACAAGTTTTCTTAAATGTCTTGAGGTAATTATAATGTGCAGTCAGGATTAGGTTTCCACATGTGCAAGTAGCACTCTGTGTTGTATGTATATACCTTAAAATATTTAAGCAATATTATTTTGATGGATATTTAGATTTCAAGGTCCATTCACATACCTGGCTATTGTCTATTAACCATGCTTGTAAGTAAACATTCTCCGTTCACTCACTTTTTAGAAAGATGATGGTTTTGACCAAAAGCTCTCTGACAGAAAGTCATCAGATTAATCTATGGTTTAAATATAATAACCCATTATCAAAAACCTTAATATTTAAAATTATTCCACATGGGACTGGCTGCATAATTTGTGGAGCCCCGTATGAACTGAAAATGTGTGGCCCTTTGTTTTAAAATTGTCAATAATTTCAGGGCACCTGGGTGGCTCAGTCTGTTAAGCATCCGGCTTCGGCCCAGGTCATGATCTCACAGTTCGTGAGTTTCAGCCCCATATCGAGATCTCTGCCATCAGCACAGACCCTGCTTCAAATCTTCTCCCCCACCCCCCTCTACCCCTCCCCTGCTCACTCAAAAATAATTTAAAAATTTTAAATTGTCAGTAACTTCAAGACAGGGATAGCAGAACTCTAAGCCAAACACGGGGTTCCTCTAAGTGTGAGTTGCATGCCCATGACTCCATTTGTCTTCTGCAATATGTTGAATTATTTGGTCATGAAAGCCGAAGATTTTTATCATAAGTGAGTGCACAATTAAGAATTTTTCCAACTGAAAAATTATGTAATTCTTAGTGACTCCAATGTGCATGCTTTATTCTTTTTTTTTTTTTTTAAGTTTATTTATTTTGAGAGAGAGAAAGAGAGGGAGAGAATCCCAAGCAGGTTCTGCACTGTCAGTGTGGAACCAGACGGGGGGCTCAAACACAAACCGGTGAGATCATGACCTGAGCCAGTCAAGAGTCAGATGCTTTACCCACTGAGCCACCCAGGCACCCCTACATGCTTTATTCTTTACACTGCATTGAAACATTATTATTGCCTGTTGACAGCATTACAAATGAGATAACTTTTAATATAGAATGAACCTTATTGTACTTAATGCTTAGGAAAACAATCACTATTTCTCTAGCTCCTCTAACTCTGGTCATGTCTGTCCACTAATGTCTTACAGAGACAGTACAACAAAAAGGAAACACAGGAAGGCAGAGTGAGGACCTAAGACTCAACTTCTTGCTCAGAAATTGAGAAATCTCTGAATATAAACTAATTCCATAAGGATTCATACTTCTTTTGTCCCTAAATTTGTATGGGATAGGTCTTGCACTTCATCCTACTGAAACATACATACTGGAGAGAGCAAAAATGGCTGCTGTATTGACCCTGAGATTAATTCCAGTGGCCAGTATTTATATTCTGCCTTTTGAAACATAACTACTTAATCACAACAGTCTTGAGGAAAATATTATTGTTCCCATTTTCCACGAAACTGAAGCTCAGACATGTTAGGTAGATTTTCCCCAGATCACAATGAAACAGAGCCTGGATTCCAGCCTGCTATCTATCTGACTAAAAGGCCATGCTTTGAATCTTAAAAAGAGGAGAGGGTAGAACACCAAGTGAAGACAGAAGGAGACTGGAGTCCTGTGTCTACAAGCCAAGGGCTGCCAGGAAACCATCAGAAGCGAGGAGGGAGGCATAAACAGATTCTCTTTCAGAATCTCCAGAAGGAACTGTTAAAACTTATTTTTAAATTTTTTAAAAATACTTATTTTTGAGAGAGAGACACAATGTGAGCAGGTGAGGGGCAGACAGAGTGGAAGACACAGGGTCCCAGGCAGGCTCCAAGCTCTGAGCTGTCAGCACAGAGCCCGATGTGGCGCTGGAACCCACGAACCGTGAAATCATGACCTGAGCCGAAGTCAGGCGCTTAAGGTGCTTAACCGACTGAACCACCCAGGTGCCCCAGAGCTTTGGATGTATTAACTTGATTAGGATCAACCCAGCCACGTAAAAATGAAGTCAAGTTTTAAACTCAAGTAGTCTGGCTCAAGAGGCTATCCATTTAACTACTATCAGATACTGCCCTTAGAGTATATCACTTGCACCAGCTCAAGGCTGCTTTAAACCAAGAAAGTGTGTGGATAAGCAGGAACTGCAAAGGAGCAGGGCCCTAACATAAGCTGCCAGACTCCTGGGCTATCTGAAATCCCACCCAGACCACATTTGCCCTCTGTAAGCCACATTTCCCTCATCTCTTACGGTCCTCTTTGGACTGACTGCTTCGATTCCTTTTTCAACCTTGTTGTTTTCATTACTTTTTCCTATTTGGGGGCTACCTTCTTGCACATTTAACTCCAGTTCTGACTTTGCAGGCCCACGTGTTTTCTGTTTCTTCCCCCTGGAGGCGGGGCAAGCCGAAGCGAACCTGCGCGGTAGCGGCCGCACACCCTCCCCTTAACTCCAGGCTGCGCTTGTCCCATCCGGCTTGCCGTCGTCGCAGCCATGGCGGCCGCCACACTCCCCGCGTGGCTGGCCCTGCAGCCGGCGGCCAGGACCCTGCGTGCCTTCTGCACCGCCGTGTCTCCGGCCACCCGCTCTGCGATACCAAGCCCGCGTGAGTGTCTGTTGCGTCGCCTCCGGGCTTTGGGGGAGAGAGGGCGGCATACCGAATCCATGATGGCCACCGCGGTGGCAGAGGCCCTGCCGCCTGGGGGAAAGCCGGTACGTCCTCTGCTAGCCTGCCGCTGGCCCTCCCAGTAGGAAAGCCGCAGGTGTGGGTCTGACCTCTGCGCCCGTGTCGCCGGGTTCCTAGTCGCCGATTTCTGCTTCTGGGTGCTCTGGGCGTGGCGAGCGTGCTCCCTCCCTCCCCCGTCACCTGCGCGCTTCCTGGTGCTTCCTTGCGCGGCCTTTGGCACGGGGTCACTCCAGTTACTAGTGCTCGGTGATGTTTGTTGGGCAGTGTTGAACCACGGATTTTCCCGAACGTTAAGAGAAGCATACAGTTGTCCCTGAACAAACTGCAGCTCTGAATTCCAGCCTTAGCTATGCCACCAAATGGGATGACCTTCATTCAACAGGCATTATTGAGATAACCTTCATTCAAGATACCGTTCTTGCCTTGGAGGAGTCTGTGGAAAAGACAGATTTGTTAACGGAATCATACTGTGAAGTATGAGGTGTTGTAATGGAAGCATGAATAGAGTAACAGAGGGGTTTTGAGGATGAGCTCACAAGAGTCACGGAAAGCTTAGTCAGGAAGGGGGCATGTCCTGTGCTATCCATGATACCTTCTAAAACATCTCTCATTTTCGTATAACCAACAGTTTAGGCCACCATCTCTCACTTTTACAGTAGTTTCTTTACTGCTCCCTGTTTCTGCCCTTGTTCTCCTACATTGAATTCTCACAGCAACCAGAGTGAAGTATTCAAAAAGAATCTTAGCTTGCCACTCCCTTGTTCAAAACCAGGAAAAGGTTTCTCATTGCTTAAGATGTGATAAATTCCTTAACTTGTCAGAGTGGCTCCGTAGTCTTAATGCATGGCTCTTTCATTAGATTTTTTTTATTCCTTCTGTACCGTGTGCTAGGTAGTGTTATACGGGGATATAGCAAGGTCTCTCACCTAATGAAGTTTACATTCTTTTAGGAAATCCAACTATAAACAAAACAATGTCAGTACAATGTCAGGTGGTGATTAGTGCTATGAAGAAAAATAAAGCAGGGTATTGAGAACGATGGATTGGAGGAGTACTGGTTATAGAGTAGGAAAAGATTGGGTAGTCAGGAAAGACCTCCCTGGAGAAGTGACATTTGAGCAGAACCCGTGGTGGTGTGTATGTGTTTGTGTGTGGAGGGAACTGCAACTGCAAGGGACCAGGAGTGAAAAGGAGCTTAGGGGTGTGATCAAGGAACAGAAAGAAAGTCAACTTGGAGGTGAGTGAACTCAGGAGACTGGTAAGTAATGATCTGATCCCCCAAAGGCTTTTAGGCGTTTGGCTTGGATTTTATTATAAGTTTGGTATTATACTGGAAGGTTTTGAACACAGAAGTGATACAATGTAATTTATCTTTTAAAAGATCACTGACTGCGGTATGGAGACCCAACTTTAGGGGGAAAAGAATGGAATCCAGGAGAGATCAGTTTGGAAGCTATTGCGGTAGTCCAAATGAAATGATGGTGAGTTAGATTGAGGTGATAGCAGAGAAGGCGGTGTGGTTGAATGTGGGATATATTTTGAAGGTATAGCTAAGGGGACTTACTGATGGATTTGGTATTTGATGAGGCATGAGGAAAACTCTTAGGAAGCATGTTAGATTTTTGTCCTGAGCAATTGGATGAATGGAGATATCATTTACAGGGATTGGGAAGACTGGAATAAGAAATCAAGAGTTCTGCCAATGATGTGTTATAGTTGAGGTGCCTATTGAATATTTCCAGCCTCTTTTCTCAGTGCATTTTCTGTTCTCTTCTTAAATTTCAACCATACTGAACTTTTTAATATTGATTTTCCATTTCTCCTTTCTTCATAGGATACTTTCTCTCACTTGCCTGTTCCCAGGGTTACCTCCTGCTCATCCTTAAGGTTTTAGCTTAAAGTCCAGTTCTTCAGGGAGATTTCCCCCAACTAATTGACTGAGTTTGGTCCCCTGCTATTTGTTGTCATTAATATTTATGACTTTATTGAAATTCCTTGATAAATAGTTATCTTATTTGACAACCTCTACATTCTGTGAGAGCAGGGTCTGTGTTTCTCTTGCTCATTGCTGCTTTCTCAGTTTCTGGTACACAATATCACTGAAATGATTTTTGAATGAATGAATGAATTACTATCACAGAATGAATAAGAATTTGTCCGATGAAGGGGTGCTTGGGTGGCTCAGCTAAGCATCCGACTTCAGTTCAGGTCATGGTCTCACAGTTCACAGGTTTGAGTCCCATGTCAGGCTCTGCTGGCAGCTCAGAGCCTGGAACCTGCTTCAGATTCTGTGTCTCCCTCTCTCTCTCCCCCTCCCCTGCTCATACTCTGTCTCTCTCTCTAAAAAATAAATAAGCATTTTTTTTTAAATTAAAAAAAAAAAAAAAAAAGGATTTGTCAGCTGAAGACAGAAACCAGGCAGAGGGAAAGGAGGCACATTCCAGGTAGAGAAAACATTAGGTTTGGAGAAAGTCCAAAGGGTCTGGTACTAGAAGTTCAGTGTAACTGTGGGACCTTGTGAAGGGAGATGAAGTTAGAGATAGAAGTGGTTCAGAGTGTGAAGAGTCTTGTGTGCTATGCTATTGTCACCCTGACTCTTCGATCCTTAGTTTTCTTGGCTGTAAATGACCTCTAAATAAGGATAATAATGGTACTTAACAGTTATTGTGAACAGTAAGATTAAATGAGATAAGAATGAAAAGTATGTAGCATAGTGTATGGCATGTGAAAGTGCTAAATAATTATAGCCATTATTACTGTAATGTAGCAAAACATTTATTTAGAGAGGCATAAGGTAGTATTATGAAAGGTATATACTGTAAGTAATTTGCCCTCTTCTATAGGTATGTGATTTATTAGGAATGGCTATGAGTTTTACTGTTATTGGCATTACTGTAACATTGGCAGTTCTGGGGGTACCTAGGTGGCTCAGTCGGTTAAGCGTCCCACTTTGGCTCAGGTCATGATCTCGTGGTCCATGAGTTCCAGCCCTGCATCGGGCTCTGTGGCTGACAGCTCAGAGCCTGGAGCCTGCTTCGTATTCTGTGCCTCCCTCTTTCTCTCTCTGTCCCTCCCCCGCTCATGTTCTCTCTCTCTCAAAATAATAAACGTTAAAAAAAAAAATTTCAAATCAGTTATCTTTAAAAATGCAGCATAGTTATTTCTAACTAGATGTTTTAACTTGGGAAAGTGAGTTAATTTGACTATAGACTTTAGAATTTATTGAAAATATTTCATTAGATGATAAATTCACTATATCATCAGTCACAATATACTTTATGTTTAAATAACTTGGGAATTTTCTTAACTATTTCTGACTTTTCATTTTCATTAAGATGAGTTAGTCCCACGCTCACAGAAAATGGATTATTGTTTCCTTTTTGTATTACTGAATACCTGAAATTATCTGAGAGTTACAGGATCATCACCAGTGTTGAACAGTCTGCATTATACAGTTCTCTGTAACTCTTATGTTGTCTTCTAGGTACAGCAGGCAGAACATCCAGATATGAAAGACCACTGAGAAGAAAGGTAAACAATTAATGTTGTCTGCTACATACTATCATAATGGTTTCTGAAGTTCTAAAATGAGACAGATATTCACGATGAGGCAGAAGGGTGCTGCCCAAGAAGGCTTTCAAAGGGGGTGTTTACATGGTGACTGCCAGAGCCTTGGCTGCAGTCTTGGACTGGTTTTTGTCAGTACTCCAGGAATGGATCATCTTTGAGAGGTGAGCTCACTCGTACACTCCCAGGAAATAGGTATATAAACTAGAATATAGACTTATTTTTGATGATGCCTTTAATAATCATGAAGTCTGGGATGTGTATATTAATCTAACCCAGTTTGGTTTTACCCTGTCGGCAACTCTATGGAAGAATCCAAATTATTAGGTCACTTGTTGAGTATGAACAGAGGCATATTATTAGATGGAAGTTAAATGGCTAAATTGCACCGAATTATAATTATCTAGAGTAGTTATTTTCACAGTAATATTCCCTGCTTCTAGGACATACACTACATTGGTTTTGATACTGCTTTGTTTGGCATTGCCAAGTTTTGCTTTCTTCAACCCTTCTTATGTATGCTGGCCATGCCCTTCTAATGAATACAGTTTTTATTTTTTTGATTTTTTTTTTAATCTAAAAAAAATTTTTTTTTTAACGTTTATTTATTTTTTGAGACAGAGAGAGACAGAGCATGAATGGGGGACGGTCAGAGAGAGAGAGAGAGGGAGACACAGAATCTGAAACAGGCTCCAGGATCCGAGCTGTCAGCACAGAGCCCGACGCGGGGCTCGAACTCACGAACCGCGAGAGCATGACCTGAGCCGAAGTTGGATGCTTAACCGATTGAGCCACCCAGGCGCCCCAGTGAATACAGTTTTTAAAAAAATATGTGTATGTTAATGTGATTGACTAAACTATCATATAGCTATCCTCTGGGACAGAGTCATAATTTCTCATTATGTATTTATTCAGCTAATTTCACCCTAATTTACTTATTTCCAAGCTCTTGTTATTCATTTCTTATTTCCTTTATTTCCAAATTTTCAGTATCCCTTCATGTCCTGACTTCCATCAAAGAAGTTCTAAAAACTGTAGGTAGTCACCAGCCTACTGTGGTTCAGCTTACGATTTTTCAACTTTATGGTGGTGGAAACCAGTACGCATTCAGTAGAAACTGTACTTGGAATTTTGAATTTTGATCTTTTCCTGGACTAGCATTACATGGTACGAAACTTTAGTTTCACAGCAGTGACAGTGAGCCATAGCTCCCAGTCAGCCACACAGTCATGAGCATAAGTAACCAATACCCTTAACAACTATTCTGTACCCATATAACCATTCTTTTTTTCACTTGCAGTACAGTATTCAAATAGGCTTTGTGTTAGATGATTTTACCCAAATGTACGCTTAAGTGTTCTGAGCACATTTAAAGGAGGCTACACTAAGCTTGCTCAGTATGTCAGGTGTATTGATGCATTTTTGACTTACAGTTTTTTCAACTTAGGATGGGTTTATCAGGACATTAACCCATTGTAAGTTGAGGAAGATCTGTATTTCAAAATACATTGTTACTCTTTCACAAACAAAATGTAAAAAGTTTGCTAAAAGTCTGAGTAAATCCGTAGAAATAAATTTTTAGTAAAGGACATGTGTGCTATTCAAGGGCATCCTTCCCAGAGGGTTTGCAGAAACAAAGCAAAAATATTAGATAGGTTTGGTGTTTTTACATTTGAATAGCGGCAGCTTTGTGCAAGGTCAGATTTTATGAAGGTTGCTATTCTGCTTATGTTTCTCTTGATTTCAGTTTTTTTGCTCTGAGATTAAAGATCATGTTCATATTTAAAATATGTAACTATTTTATATTCCTTAGGCATTACCTCCTAGGACAGAGAAAATGACTGTTGACCTGGACTGGCCTAGTGTTTATCCTGTTGCAGCACCATTTAAACCCTCTGCTGTACCTCTTCCTGTTCGAATGGGTTATCCAGTAAAAAGGGGGGTGCCCATGGCAAAGGAGGGAAATCTAGAACTTTTAAAGGTAAGATAAGTTACTGTTTTATTGGCTAACTTTTATATCTAAATAAATGCTGATCCTCTTCCCGTGCCTACCCTGCCTTGTACTTCAAGGTTCAGTATGTAGCAGCTTATTGTATTTTAGTTGAATTTTTTTTTCAGTTTATAATGGATGATATATTCTGATTATCCATGGTAAAGAAGATTCAAAGAATCCTAGGCATTTAAGAATATAATTAATTGGTCCAATGGCTTCCCTTTTGGCTTTTTCTTCTCTATTATATCTTTTTGGTTTTGTATCTTTCAAGTGGAACTAAGGAAAGTGAAATAACCTAATTTGAGAATGAGAATTGGGGTCTGAAATCTACTTTCTTTTTTTTAATGTTTGTTTATTATTTTGAGAGAGAGAGAGAGAGACAGGGCGCAAGTGGGGGAGGAGCAAAGAGAGAGGGAGACACAGAATCTGAAGCAGGCTCTAGGCTCTGAGCTGTCAGCACAGAGCCCGACGCAGGGCTTAAACTCACAGACCATGAGATCATGACCTGAGCCAAAGTCGGACACTTAACTGACTGAGCCACCCAGGCGCCCCTGAAATCTTTTAAGAGAGAGATTTTAAAACTTTTCTATCCAGAAAGGTAAAATATTATTTAATATTGTTATAGTCCTTAAACTTCTTTATTTCTTGAAGCAAAATACATCATATTAAATGCTTGAGTTGGTAGCATCTATAATGATTTATGAACTGTAAGCTTTTTAAAGAAAATATGAATATGCGGGGCGCCTGGGTGGCTTGGTTGGTTGGGCGTCCGACTTCGGCTCAGGTCATGATCTCACGGTCTGTGAGTTCGAGCCCCGCGTCGGGCTCTGTGCTGACAGCTCAGAACCTGGAGCATGTTTCGGATTCTGTGTGTCCCTCTCTCTCTGCTCCTCCCCAGTTCATGCTCTGTCTCTCTCTGTCTCAAAAAATAAATAAAAGTTAAAAAAAAAAAAAATTAAAAAAAAAAAAGAAAATATGAATATGCTTAGCCTGAGAATGCATATCTTAGATGGTTCCTGTTATGTACAGTTGTCATTGGTGAACTGTGTTTTCCACTATATGAGAGTCTTTTTCTTCTTTTTTTTTTGTTTTTAAGTGAAGTATAGTTGACACGCCATGTTACATTAGTCTCAGGTGTACAACATAGTAATTCCACAATCTGTGTGTTACACTGTGCTCACCACAACTGTAGCTGCCATCTGTTACCATACAACACTGTTAAAATACTGTTGAGTATATTTCTGTGCTCTTTTAGCCCTATGACTTACTTATTCCATAGTGGAAGCCTGTCTCCCCCACCCCCCTTCACCTGTTTCTCTTATCCTTCCATGCCCCTTCCCTCTGGCAACCATCAGTTCTTTGTATTTATGGGTCTGTTTCTGCTTTTTGTTTTGTTCTTTAGATTCCACATATAAGTGAAATCATATGGTATTTGTCTTTTTCTGGCCTATTTCACTTAGCATATATATGAGAATCTTGAAAAAAAAAATTTGCTGAAAGGTGATGATAAAAAAATGAGATGGTACAATGGAGGAGTTGTCTCCTGGTAGAGATGAGTAAATGAAACTTGGAAATGTGAATGTTACAAGACATGTAAAAAAGCAGACATTGAGGAAACTAATCTTTTCTTCAAGTGAAAGAAAAGAACTTAGTTTAAAGAAAAGGCCTTTGGAAAATACCACTAGGTGAGAGAGGCTAGGAATATATCTGTAGTAATGCTAATGGTTGTGAATGATATTTTAATAAACATAAAAATCCAAACATTTAATGTATGCCATCCTTTTTAAGAATCAACTATATAGGGATGTCTGGGTAGCTTAGTTGGTTAAGTATCTGACTCTTGATTTCTGCCCAGGTCATAACCTCACAATTTGTGAATTTGAGTCCCACAGAGCCTGCTTGAGATTGTCTCTCTGTCTCTCTCTCTGCCTCTCCCCTGCTGTCTCTTTAGCATGCATGCATGTGTGTGCGCTCTCTCAAAATAAATAAATGAACTATAGTTATAAAAAAGAATCAACGATATATATTATTAGTCCAGTGATGTGATGTATTCCTAGGGGGTGCTATTGGGTAAGTTTAGTAACCAAGCTAATATATGCAGAGTACATGAAGCAGTGCCAATATAAATTCTATGGACACATTAGCTGTTTTTATACTTCTATGATTTTGAGAGACTATATTTTCATTTTTAAACAATAGAGGTATAGAAAATAAAGTCACCTACCCCATAATTTCCATTTTCAGTGTCTATTTTCTCTTAATTAAAATAAACATTTCTGATCAGCACTCATGATTCCAAGCATAATATTTGGAGTAAATTTCTACTTGTTCATATTTTCTATCCAAATGAGTTTCTTTAAAACTCTTCAGATGCTTAACATTATTCAAGAAATAAGGTAGGAAATCTTAATTATTTATTTGAAGGATTCATATCTTTGGTCTTTCCTAAATTTTCATTGGCCCTGTGAATGAGCTCCTAATATATATCATCATAAATGTATACCATATTTCATTAACTGTAAAGACTTGCTAGCTTCATTTATTCAGTTTATAAAATGTCTGTTAAGTACAAAGTGGAACATAGAGCGCCATGCTGGGTATTCCAGGGGACTTAGGATGATTAAACAATAATGTGTGTCCTTAAATCCTTTCAATTTTATAAGGAAAATATGTAGATCTGTAGATTATGGCTGGAAGAGTACTATAAAAACAGCATTTATTTTTTCCCACTATCATCATCATAAGATACATCATGAATCTATATTTCAAGGAATTCGTTTCCTAAATTCACAACACATGTGAAATAGAATTAATATTATAAAAACTAGATTTTATTTATTACAAAGTTTGTTGGGCTTAGGATTTAGTATTGGGAAAAAATTATCTTTATGTTTTTGAGATATTAGGCTAATTTATCCTTTAAATTTCTCCACTTTTAGATCCCCAATTTTTTGCATTTGACACCTGTAGCAATTAAGAAGCACTGTGAAGCTCTTAAAGGTAAGTGATTGTTTTAGTATATGAAGTTAATACTGACTTTGAATAGAATAATCTCATTTCTAGTGATAAAAGAGTCAGTTTATCAAGAGACTACAACATCCGTAAATGTTTATGCACCTAAAATAGTAGCACCTAAATATATAAAGCAAGTATTAACAGAACTGAAGGGAGAAACAGATAGCAGTACAACAGTAGAGGACTCCAATACACCACTTTCAACAATAGATAGGTCATCCAGACAGAAAATCAGTAAAGAAACACTGGATGTAAACTATATATTAGACCAGATGTGTTTAACAGACGTTTACAGAATTTGATCCAACAGAAGCAGAATACACACATTCTTCTCAAGCACACAGGAAACATTCTCCAGGATAGATCACGTGGTAGGCCACAAGACAAGTTGTAACAAATTTTAAAATATTGAAGTCACATTAGGCATCTTCTCTGACTACCCTGGAATAAAACTGGAAATCTATAACAAGAAGAAAACTGGAAAATTCACAAATATATGGAAATTGAACAACATGCCTCTAAACAACCATTGGTTCAAAGAAGAAATCAAAAGAAAAATTTTAAAAATCTTGAGACAAATGAAAATGGAAACAGAACATACCCAAACTTACGGGATGTAACAAAAGATTTCTAAAACAGAAGCTGATAGCATGCATTAAGAAAGAAAGAGAGATCCCAAATAAACAACCTAATATATACCTCAAGTAACCAGAAAAAGATCTAAGCCCAAAGGTAGTAGAAAGAAGGGACTAAAGATTAGAATCGAAGTACAGACTAAAAAGGGAAGAAAAAAGATCAGTGAAACTAAGAGCTGGTGTTTTGAAGAGATAAACAATATACACAAACCTTTAACTAGACACACCAAGAGAAAAGAGGACTCAAATAAATTGCAAATGAAAGGAGACATTACAATTGATATCTGAGAAACATGAAGGATCATAAGGACTACTGTGAACAATTACTTGCCAACTAATTTGACAACCTAGCAGAAATGGATAAATTTCTAGAAACATACAATCTACCAAGACTGAATCATGAAGAAAGAGGAAATGTGAACAGACTAATTACTAGTAAGGAGATTGAATCAGTGATCAAGAACCTCCCAACATGGGGCACCTGGGTGACTCAGTCTGTTAAATGTCCAACTCTGATTTTGGCTCAGGTCATGGTCTCATAGTTCGTGAAGTTGATTGAGCCCCATGTTAGGCTCTGTACTGACAGTATGGAGCCTGCTTGGGATTCTGTCTCTCCCTCTCTCGTGGCCCTTTCCCTGTGCTCATGCACTCTCTCAAATAAATAAAAACATTAAAGAAAAAAAAACCAACAAAAAAAAGTCCAGGATTAGGTGGCTTTACTGGTGAATTCTAATCATTTAAAGAGGTAATACCAGTACTTCTCAAGTTCTTCCAAAAAAAAGAGGAGGGAACACTTCCAAATTCATTTTATGAGACCAACATTACCCTGATAACCAAAAGAAGACAAGGATACTACAAGAAAAGTATCATAGGCCAATATCCTTGATTAACATAGAAAAATCCTCACAAAAATATTACCAAACCAAGTTCAACAGTACATTAAAAGGATTGTGTCTGACCAAGTGGGATTTATTTCAGGGATGCAAGGATGGTTCAACATACTCAAAAATCAAGCAATGTGATATGTATCCCATTAACAAAACAAAATGGGAAGAAACATAGGCAGTAAGCTGCTTGACATGGGTCTTCAATAATTTTTTGGATTCGATACCAATAGCAAAGACAAAAGTAAAAACAAGTGGGACTATATCAAACTAAAAAGCTACTGCACAGTGAAGAAAACCTTTGACAAAATATAAAGGCAACCTACAGAATGGGAGAAAATATTTGCAAACCTCAGGTCAGAGGTTTATATGCCCCAAAAATGAAGAACTTCTATAATTCAATAGCAAAATAAGCCAGACAATCCAATTAAAAATGTAAGCAGTGGATTTGAAGAATTAATATTGTTAAAATGTCCATACTACCCAAAAGAAACTACAGATTCAATATAATCCCTATCAAAATACCAACAACATTTTTCAAGAGGTAGAACAAAGAATCCTAAAATTTGGAACCACAAAAGGCCCTGACTAACCAAAGCAATCTTGAGAAAGACCAAAGCTGGAGGTATCACAGTCTCAAGATTTCAAGATATACTATAAGCTGTAGTAATCAATACAGTATGATATTGGCACAAAAATAGACACATAGATCAATGGAACAAGATAGCCCAGAAATAAGCCCATGCTTATATTATATGGTCAGTTCATCTGGAGGCAAGAATTATGCAATGGGGAAAAGACAGTCTCCTCAATAAATGGTGCTGGGAAGACTAGACAACTACATGCAGAAGAATGAAGGTGGACCACTTTCTTACGCCATACACAAAAATTAACTCAGAATGGGTTAAAGATGTAAATGTAGACCTGAAACCATAAAATTCCTTAAAGAAAACATAGGCAATTGTGTCTTGGACATTGACCTTAGCAATATGTTTCTCAATAGGTCTACTCAAGAAGGGAAATAAAGTTAAAATAAACTGTTGAGACCACCAAAATAAAAAGCTTTTGCTCAATGAAGGAAACCTCAACAAATTGAAAAGGCAGCCTTACTGAATGGGAGAAGGTGTTTACAAATGATATATCTGATGAAAGATTAATGTCCAAAATATATAAAGAACTTACATAACACCAAAATAGCCCAAATAATTTGATTAAAAAATGGGCAGAGGACTTGAATAGACATCTTTCCAAGAAAGACCTACACATCGTCAGTGGGCACAGGAAAAGATGCTCAGCATCACTAATCACGGAAATGCAAATCACAACCACTAGGAGCTACCTTTCACCTGCTAGAAATGGCTGTCATCAAGAAGGCAAGAGATAACAAGTGTTGGTGAGGATGTGGAGAAAAGGGAAACCCTTTTGTACTGTAGATTAGGAATGTAAGTTGGTACAGCCTCTATGGAATACAGTATGGAGTTTGCTTTAAAAATTAAAATTAGAACTACCATGTGATCCAGCAATCACACTTCTGGGTAAATATCAAAAGAAATGAAAACATGGTGTTGAAGAGCTATCCGCACTCCCATGTTTGCTGCAGCATTATTTACAACAGCCAAGAAATGGAAACACCCTGAGTTGTTGATTGGATAAAGAAGTGGTGTGTGTGTAATAGTATTTAATTGTGAAGGAAGGACTTCTGCTGTTTGTGACAACATAGATGGACCTTGAAGGCATTATGCTAAATGAAATAAGACAAAGACAGTTAGTGTATGATTTTACTTACATGTGAAATCTGAAAAAGCTGAACTCGGAAATAGTAGGGACTGAGAGGTGGGGGATAAAAGGGAGACATTGGTGAAAGAATACAAACTTCTGGTTTTATGGTAAGTTCTGGGGATCTAATGTACAAAATAGTGATTATAGTTATTAATACTGTATTATATAATGAAAAGTTGCTAGGAGAGTAGATCTTAAATATTCTTAGCACAAAAATGATAATTACATGATACAGGTATTAGCTAGTGTTACGATTGTAATTATTTTGCAATATATATTAGGTATATCTAATCAACACATTATATATCTTACACAATGTTTTATGTCGCTTATATCTCAATAAAGATGGAAGAAAATCTCATTTTTAATGTACTAAATAGCCTTATATTCTGAGTCATTGCTAATTTTTCCTTTTTTTACAAAAATTTTCAAGTTGTTTTCAGTGAAGACGTCAAATCTGCAAATTTCTTCCTTCCTTCCTTCCTTCCTTCCTTCCTTCCTTCCTTCCTTTTCTTTTTTCTTTTTTCTTTTCTTCCCTTCCCTTCCCTTCCCTTCCCTCCCCTCCCCTCCCCTCCCCCTCCCCTCCCCTCCCCTCCCCTCCCCTTCCCTTAAACCACTCTACAAGTGTCTATAAATAATAAATAGAACCAGAAATCATAGTCCTTGCTCAAATAGGTTAGGGACTTACTGTTGCATTATAGGCAGTGCATACATGAAAAGACTGAAGAAAATATTACAGTGTTGCCAATGGATACGAATCAATATAATACAAACTGAAGATAATGTAGAAGGATGCTGAGTCAGTGGAGTCAGTAATAAGATACTTTGCAGAGTAAGAACTTAGTAAGTGATATATAGATGTGGTAACATCAAGTAGTAGAAAAGCTGATGATAAAGAGCAATAGTCTTATATTTCTTCTTTCCCATCTGGGCCCTCATTTCAGAAGTGTTCTCTTTTAATCATTGTTTAGATCTGGTAATTACTTGCTGAGAGCGTATTTACTTATTTTTCTGTATATTCTCTCTACATAATGTTCATTATATATTCTCTCTCTTTATTATATATGGTTATATAATACAGTAGCATATGCATATTTTGTATATATATACATAAGATAGAGGTAATCACTAGAACATGGTTATATCTCCAGTTCTAAATTTATTTGAACAATAATTTGAACAATTAATTTGAACAATATTTATTGATTCCTAGATTGAAATAGATTTCACTCACTCTCCTTCCCACATGCATGGAGGTAAAGGCAAAAAAAATTTTTTTCATAGTTTTATGCATGTTTTCATAATGTATACATATTCTGATTTAATTTCTGATGTAGTTTGCATTGGACTACATACAGAATAAGCACATTTGAATTGTTTTAGGTTTATAGCTGTTAGTGATTGGTTGTGTAGTGTAATTCAAGTGTTCATACCTTCAGATGAATCTTAAATTCATGCTCATTAAAAAGGAGATGTATAAATACTCAATACACTTGTTAAGACTTTCAGGAACGAAAATGAAATCTAAAAACTCCTCACAGGCAGCCTGATAATGCTGGAAGGAGAAATAGTATAATGATCATGGTTTTGATGAAATTGGAGCTTTTGGAAGGGCCTTTTATTCAAAAAAGTAAGAAGAGATAAAGAAGTCTTAAGAAGTAGGAATAATGGCTTTACTCTTGAAGTGAGGGAAGAAAAATCTCTCCTGTGTCCTTTCATTTATGTGGTCTTCTCTTTTGGGATATTAGGGTACATTTCTATCCTAGATTGTATGTTTCTATTTTCATTAGTGCCTGGTGATAGAGTGATACTGATTACTTTTCCAAATTTGTGCTCTGTTTGGGACAAGGCATATATCACTTTTTGATCCTTTGTAAGGCCAGTTAAGGCATATATTACACTGTGATAAAACTCATTTTTCTCCCTTTTAAACATTTTTAAATGTGAATTTCTAATCTAGAAACTGATTTTTAATGAAGTATTTCTAAAATACTTCATAATTCTTAAAGACTTTCATAAGCACATTCAGAAGAGTAGCATTGTATTTTAAGTATTTAGGTGCTTTAATCTTTCTTTAATTTTGTCTTTACATTTTTGCCAGCTTCTAGATTTAGATTGTATCTTCCAAATAACTCAAAGGCTTTTTAAGTATTTCTTCTCAATTTTCTTTCAAAGTAGGTCAGTTCAGATTTTATATCTAACTTGCAAGTGGAAAATCTGAAGCACAGGAAACTTAGGTAATTTACCAAAACTTTTAATAATCAGTGGCAGAAGCTAAGTAAAAACCAAGGTCTTCCGAAGTCTAGTCTATTGCTCTACCTATCAGATGAATAGGGGTCTATTATGTACTTTCCAGTTGGCTATGTTTTTTAGACATATAATCCGGTAATTTAAAAGTTGTAATTATCATCTGGTCATTGAAATGTCTTATTCAAAGTTATAAAAAATAAAGGACTCAGTACAAACCCAAGAACTCATAAAATTCTCCAAACTAGTCTCTTATAAAGTGCTTGGCAGTGTTGCATCTTACAGTGCAGAATGTTGGAATGAGTCCATGATGGGAATGAAATTTAACTTCAGTAATCATGCTCTTTTCATGTTATTTAAATGTCAGAATGCTTTTAATTGCAGAGATACTTCTTTCCCCTCAAAGTGTCTCAGTATTGCTCTCTTAAGTAGGGTGTTTAGGGAATGGTGTGAGCTATACTTAATTTGCTAACATATATTTAGTTGCAGAGCTTGGAGAGTCTCTGTAACCCACAGTGACATTTTGCTGACTGCTATTAAAGCCTAAATGGGAGCTAAATATAGTACCTGCTATAAGAAAATTGTTAACTCTGGGAAATGTTATTGACAAAGTACTTTTTACTGTCCCTTAAATCATCATATGGAAGAGTTCCCATGTGTTCCTGTGATTGTGACCAGCCTTTCCTACAGTTGTGCTTTTTGGAGAAAGCACAGACCATGAGGTCTAATGTGTTTGACCTCAGAAACTGATTACTTCGAGATATTCTTAGAATGAGGTTGTTTGGGGCTCCTGGGTGGCTCAGTTGTTTAAGCATCTGACTCTTGATTTTGGCTCAGCTCATGATCTCACAGTTTGTGGGATCGAGCCCCGTGTTGGGTTCAGTGCTTGGCAGCACAGAGCCTGCTTGGGATTCTCTCTCCCTCTCTCTACCCTTCCCCCCTTACATACTCTGTCACTTAGAATAAATAAACTTAAAAAAAAAAAATGAGTGAAATTTCCATTGAAGGGAACCTGATGGTGTCTGAAGTTTTCATCTCAAGCTGAGAGCCCTCTACCACACTAACTTTAGGAATAGGGCAAAATGAAATCAGCTATCTACTTACAGAGTCCCTTGATACGGATAGCTGCAGGAGACTGTGAGCTCTTTTCCTTTTAAGTCCCCATCCCTACATTTGAGGCCTGAGTGTATGCCTCTGTGCCATGGAGATAGGTGGTGTGGTGTTCTTGTTCACAGTGCTTGGAACTTTATTTTGTAGCCCCGTTCTAGAGCCAGTCCCACCTCTCCTCTAGGCTAGCCATCTTGCCTGAATATGAGGACAAGTCTCTTCCTCTTTCCATTTAGCCCCATTGGCACAGAAGGCACATAGAAGCAGCATGAATTACCGTTAAGGATCTATCTAAGAATGTCTTAGGCATTTGTACCTGTTTCAGTGTGAGGCCCTATTCAACTCAGTTTCTGAAAGAATATAGACCATATCTCAGTTTCTTCTAAGAGCTTTTTCAGAGCTTCTTTCAGTTGCCTTCAGTTGACCCTTAGTAACTTTCATTTGGGAATGAATTACTAACTAGTAATTACTAACTAGTAACTACTAATTACTAATCACTCAAAAACAATAACGCTCTGAGCACTGTGAACTCTTTGCTTCTAGTTAGTGAGGAGGAATTAAACTGTCCCATAGGAGGCATTGGCAAAGCTATAATAAACTTACATAAAGTCATAGTTCTTTTTTAACCAAACTTACTGCTCCCTACCAGACCTGAACTATCTAAATCATTCCTTTGATTACATTCCCTAATTAGGGTTCGTCTAAGAAGAAAAGGGATGAGGAATGATGATGTGTTTGTAAAGTGCAGAAGACAATCTGTTCTTTCATTCTATGTAACCAGAGAGTCCTCTCCCTCAATAATTTGATTTTGTCTGGTAGCATACATTGTAATGAGAAGTTACTTGCAAAACTTTACTTGAGATAATTTTTTTAATTCTCAGATTTCTGCACTGAATGGCCAGCTGCACTAGACAGTGATGAGAAATGTGAGAAGCATTTTCCCATTGAAATTGACACAGCTGATTATGTTTCGGCAGGACCATCTATTAGAAACCCCAAAGCACGAGTAGTAACTTTAAGGGTAAGAAATATTTTTTTTAAAAATAAGAATTATTATAATACATTATTGCAAAGTAGCATTTTGTATGTGTGATTGTAAAACTGGTACATATTTATCATAGAAGATTTGGAAAATATACAAGTGTTTTATAGTGTTATAAAATTGCCTATAATTCTACCACTTACAGATAACCACCATTAACTATTGGAATTCATTTTAGTATATATACAGTCAACCTTTATGTGTGTTAATAGGATGATATTACTTTGATTAGTTATCTGTTTGTTTTTTTTTTAATGTTTATTTATTTTTGAGAGAAAGACAGAGCATGAGTGGGGAAGGGTCAGAGAGAAAGGGAGACACAGAATCTGAAGCAGGCTCCAGGCTCTGAGCAGCTGTCAGCCCAGAGCCCAACCTGAGCTCAAACTCACAAACCGTGAGATCATGACCTGAGCTGAAGTCAGATGCTTAACCAACTGAGCCACCCAGGCACCCCTCTGTTCTTTTTTATTTAGCAATATGGATTAAAATTTTTCCAGAGTTTTTAAACATTTTTTAATTTTTTATATTGGAGTATATTTGACATTACATTATTGTATTAGTTTTAGGTATACAGCCTAATGACAATTATATACATTACAAAATACTCACTATGATAAGTATAGTTCCCATCTGTCACCATAAAAAGTATCACTTTTTAAAAAAAAATTTTTTTTTTAAATTTTTTTTTTTTTTTTTTCAACGTTTATTTATTTTTGGGACAGAGAGAGACAGAGCATGAACGGGGGAGGGGCAGAGAGAGAGGGAGACACAGAGTCGGAAACAGGCTCCAGGCTCTGAGCCATCAGCCCAGAGCCCGACGCGGGGCTTGAACTCACGGACCGCGAGATCGTGACCTGGCTGAAGTCGGACGCTTAACCGACTGCGCCACCCAGGCGCCCCTAAAAAAAAATTTTTAATGTTTATTTTTGAAAGAGAGTGTGCAGCAGGGAAAGGCAGAGAGAGAGCAAGAGATGCAGATACAGAATCTGAAGCAGGCTCCAGGCTCTGAGCTGTCAGCACAGAGCCCAACACGGGGCTTGAACTCACAGCTCATGATCTGAGCTGAGTGTGTGATGCTTAACAGACTGAGCCACCCAGGCACCCTTGTCTTTATTTTTAATGGCTGCATAGAATAACATGTAAATCAAGTTCTGTTTTGTGCCAAGAAAGTGTTTGAGGCTGGGGGTACAATGTTGATCAATTCAGACATAGTCCTTTTCCTGAAACTGAAGTGGGAGGTACAAACGAATTATTCAATAACATAGATCTACCATATTTAAGTTATCCATATTATGGGATATTTAGACTTTCTCACAATATTCTTTATTAGAACAATGTAATGACTATCCTTAGAGATTAGTATTTGTGTATATTCCTAACTATGTTCCTGGGATAACTTCCTGAAAGGAGAACTGTCAGGTCAAAGGATGTAGATCCTTTGAAGTTTTTTGATATATATATGTATATATATATATATATACATATATATATAGTAAAAATTTTTTTTTTAATTATACATTGTAAAATCCCTGCAGGAAATGTAAACGCACGCACACACACAAAACACAAAAAACAAGCAGACTGTGAGAAAGCCTATTTTCCTGGACCTTCACCAACCTAGATATTATTATTACCTAGCCATTTAATAGTAAATATATATATCTCATTTTCAAAATTTGTATGTATTTGAATTCTAATGAGAGTGAGAATTTATTACTTTGCAAATTGCTTTTTTTTTTTTTTTTGGTCATTTGACCATTTTGATGTTGTATTGATTACTTGTATACTTATTGTTTCTTTTTAGTACCAGCTTTATTGAGATATAATTCACATACTATAAAATTCATCCTCTTAAATGTACAATTCAGTGGTTTTTAGTATTTTCACAGAGTTATACATCCATCACCACTGCCTCACACCAGAAATTTTTATCACCATAAAAAGAAACTCCGTATTCATTATCAGTCACTCCCCTTTCTTCCTTCTCTTAACCATCCCCAAGCCCCTGTGAACTACTAATCTGTGTTTTGTGTCTGGATTTGCCTATTTTTGACATTTCATATGAATGAGTCATACAACATGTATTCTTTTCCTTAGTAAAATTTTTTCAGTGTTCATCTGTTGTAGCATGTATCAGTTCTTCATTCATTTTTATAGCCAAATATTTTATGGACAGTAACATATTTTATTTACCCATCCATTAGTTGGTAAACATTTGGGTTTCCATTTTTTTGCCATTATGAATAATGCTGCTGTGAATGTTCATGTACAGGTTTTTGTATGGACTTGTGTTTTCAGTTCTCTTGGGCATATACCTAGGAATGAATTGCTAGGTCATATGGTAATTACATGTTTAACATTTTGAGGAACTGCCAAGCTGTTTTCCAAAGTGGCTGCACAATGTTACAGTTTCACCAGCAGTGTTTGAGGTTTCCAGTTTCTCCACATCCTCATCAATGATTGCTATTGGTGATCTTTCTAATGGGCAGGAAGCGGTAGCTCATTGTGGTTTGGGTTTACATTTTCCTGATGACTAATGATGTGGAGCATCTTTTCATGTACACATTGACCGTTAGTATATCTTTTTGAAGAAATGTCTGTTCAAATCCTTTGCCCATTTTTTAATTGAGTAATTTGTCTTTTTCTTGTTTGATTGTTTATAATGTCACTTAAATCTTTTTAAATCTAGAACAGCCTAGGACCTCACTACTGCTATCCCCACCTGCCCTCTCATGACAATGACTTATTAAAAAGACAGATATTTTGGAGGCACCTGGTTGGCTCAGTCAGTTGAGCATCACTTTGGCTCCGGTCATGATCTTGCAGTTTGTGGGTTCAAGCCCCACATCGCTGTTGTCAGCACAAAACCTGCTTCAGATCCTTTGTCCCCTGCTCTCTGCCCCTCCCCTGCTTGTACTTTCTCAAAAAATAAAAAAAAAAGTTAAAGGCAACTATTTAAAAAATTAAAAGACAGATATTTTGTCATATAGTGTTTCCTTTCGTACTTTCTGAATTTGTCTGAATGTGTCCTGATGTCATTTACCTTATTTCTTTACCTTCTGTATTTCTTATGAACTGGAAGTTAGATTTAAGGAACTGATTACAGTGAAGTATTTTTAACAGTAATTGATAGATGGTGTTATGTATTTTATACTGTGTTACATGAGCAGGCATATAAAGTCTGGTTGCCTCATTCTCAGTATGCTGAGACTGACCGCTTGTTTTAAAGGCTAGCAACCTGATCATTCCGTTGCAAAATTTTGGGGGGTTTTTTTTTGGTTTGTTTTGGCTTTTTTTTTTTTTTAGTAATCTTTATACCCAATGTGAGACTTGAACTCACAACCCCGAGGTCGAGAGTCACATGCTCTACTGACTGAGCCAGCAAGCCGTCCCCATTGTGAAGTTTTTTTTTTTATTGTTGTTTTGCTGTTCCCTTGAACAGGGAATCTGTAGGTGGGTACATTCAGTAACTTTTGATCAAGTAAAATCATTGTTCTTTTTGATGTTCAAAGTATAGCCTAACTTTGGTGGGAATTCTTTTAAATTCGTTCCTATGTCTTTTTGTTACAATCCTATTAGCATTAGAAAATTTCTTTGCATTCTGGCGCAAGACGGCCCAGGTTCACTTTATGTTTTCCTTATCCCAGACCTAGAATCAGCCTCTGTGTCTCCAAGGTGCCCTAATACCTTTTAGTGGTCATTGATATATAATAAGAGACCAAATTCTGAATGCCATGAATTTTTAGTTCACTCTTTCAGAGATTTCTCAGGAAATAAATGATAAACAATAGTGGTTTTAATTCCCCTTTCTAAATATCTATAGCTTGTTTTTTCTTTTTGTGCTTTTCATTCGATACAATTTCTAAAATAATGTTTATGTAGTCCCGTATCCTGTTCTACACTTTAATGGGTGTGCTTCTGGTGTTTAGCCTCTAAGTATAAATTGTAATTCTGTTTGAGATAATATCCTCTATTATGTTAATGGTGTGTCCTGTTCCTATCGCATTTTTGGAATGATCTCCTTTGAATCGTGGTAATTGTTAGGTTTTCAATTACTGAAGCATTTCTGAACCCTGATTATTGCTTAGTACACCATTCTATTACTTTACTGTAGATTTGCTTTGTTAGCATTTTATTTAGGATCCTTTGTCCTAATCTCATGTTGGAGAAACGTTAAATCCCTGCTCTTACTCATCAGGAGCATTCCACCTACCGTAGCAGTTCCAGTGTCTTGCTGTAGTAACTTCTAAGTTAGTATTTGAAACCACTATTAGTTTCCTCTGGTAAAAGAATCTTAATCCACATGGTATTTCTTTCTCATGGGGCGGTTAGCTGGTGGTTTTGTTTTGTTTTGTTTTGTTTTTTTTTGTTTTGTTTTGTTTTGAACTAGAAAAGTTTTAGATTTACGAAAATGTTTCAAAATAGTTCACAGAATTCCCCTGTATTTCACACCAAATTTCTCCTGTTACAACATCTTATATTACTATGATACATTTATTACAACTAGTGAGTCAATACTGATACATTATTAATTAAAGTTCATACTTTATTCAGATTTCCTCAGGCACCTCTTTCCTGTGGTGGTTTCTCAGAATTTCCTTGTTTTGGTGACCTTGAGAGTTTTGAGAAGTACCAGTTATGTATTTTGTGGAATGTCCTTCACTTTAGATATGTTTGGTGTTTTTCTTATGCTTAGACTGGTTTGTATTTGGGGGAGGAAAACCTCACAAGTAAAGTGCCACTCAGATTACATCCATAAGCAAGAGTAGAGGCTCCCAACATGATGTTAACTAATGATGAAGGCTTGATCACCTGGTTAAGGTACTGTTTGCAAGTTTTCTTCACTATAAAAGTACTCTTTTTCCCTCCTTTCCATACTGTACTCTTCAGATGGAAGTCGCTATGCATAGTTACGCTTCACCTCGAGGGAGAAATAGCACATAAGTTGTTTGTAATTCTTCTATGTAGGAGATTTGTCCGTTCTCATTTATTTATTTATTCAGTCATTTATTTATATCAGGATTACTTATTTTAGCATTTGGGTTATGATCCAATAATACATTATATATTTTGATGCTCAGATTGTTCCAGCTTTGGCCATTGGTAGCTCTTCCGGTTGGCTGCTCTGTTACTTTGCCATGCCCCATCATTTGTTTCTTGAATACTTTTTATTTTTTGGCACCACAAAATGCTCCCGGCTTATCTTATGTATTCCCTATCCTTGTCCTGGAATCAGCTATTTTTCTGGGGAGCCCTGACTAATGTACTTTTGAATCATCTGTTCTGGAGGATGACTGCCCACTTTTTTAAGATGCCTTCCAGGACCTCAAAAAATTAGTTTTATATTCCTTGTAATCTGTATTTTAAATCATAATACTCCAAGTTTACTACAAAAATATGTTAACAGTCTCTGCAACCATTTGACACTATAGGTAACAAATAGACAAACTCTAATTTCTAGAAATTTTTCAGGGATGCATCAGTGTTTGATTTGTAATTTTCTTTCTTTGCTGGGTTTTAGTATCAGGATTGTGCCATCTTTATAAAGTAAATTCATGAAGCTTGTCAGCCTTTTTTTATTCCATAGAACAGCTTAGATGTAGAGCAATATATTTATATATTTAGATTGAAAATATTTAAAGTGACAAAGGGCAAAATAGCATGTTTACTGTATAAATTTTAGAAAATCTATATAAACAAAAGGGAGAAAAAAAAAAACCTTAAAATTCTGCTTGGCTGACATCATTCTGCTAGTTAATAGAAAGTACCTAGGCTGGCCCAGATGGGAGAGCATGTGACTCTTGATCTTGGGGTTGTGTGCTCGAGCCCCACATTGGATGTAGAGATTACCTAAAAATAAAATTTTTAAAAAAGTACCTAGGGAGTAATAATATCTGATACATTTTTAATAACTTAGTAAATGTTGCCTCTTTTTATTAATGATGATAACAGTAACAGCCAACTGTTGTTGAACTCTGTCAGGAAACCTACATTTTGCTTTACCTTTTGTGGGCCTTAGTCTTCCGTACCAGAATAAACATCCAATTCCCTACTGGTTCTAAGTTTGCATAATATATTTTACATAAAAATAATCTCATCGCTTTATTTGAAGTATACACAGGATACCACTTATGATATCAGGTACCATCCTCTTGTCTCCTTTTTGTCCTTATGCTGCCATGTGATACCTTTGTCACTTCCTTGTATTCCTTTCCCCTGACTCAGTGTTTGCTCCTGTGAACTCTTTTCTGCCTACCCACTGACTGTTGAAACTCAGTGGTGATGTCCTGAATGGTGTCATGTAGTCTAGGGTGAAAGTAGGTAAAACAGTGGGACTAAAGCATGTGCATTCCAGCATGATGTAAAGCAATATTGTGAAGGTAATCAAATATTACAAAGTGTTATATAGAGAGAGATACATTTTTAAATTCAGAGAAAGATGGTATCATTTTTCTTGATAGTCATAAAAATAGTTCAGAATTTTAAAAAACTTAATATTTGTGTAGGACTTAATTTTAAAAGTGCTTTTTTTTCTATTTATTCTCATTTATTTCCTGGCAAAATTCTTCTGAGTCCTTTCTATTTTGTAAATGAAGGAATAGTAAGAACAAATGATTTAAGTTCACTTAGCAAGTAAGTAGCAAATCTAGAAATCAAACCCAATTCTTGTCTTCTGTGTATTACCAGAGTTCTTTAACTGCACTATACTTGTAAATATGTAAATAGAGAAGGTATTTTACACAATTAGATATTTCTCAATTTATGTAGCTCTTAAATATGGGCATTTGAAAATACATATAACCATCATCTCCTATGATTTGAAATGTCAACATGGCTTTTGGATAATGTTAATAGTACAGTATTGATTGTTTAAAAAGTAGCAACTGGAAAAAGAAAAGTCCAGGGATTCTTTTGAATTCTGGAAAAGAATGACAGTGCCACTCAGCTGCAGTGTCAGACAACATTAGTCCAGGTTAAAGACTGCAGTTTTGCAATCCCTTTAAGTGCTAGCAGGTGGCGCGAGTGTACCACAGAGCTTTCTGAAATCCTGATGAGTTTCTGGCATAAACTCTAAAATAATTTTTGAACATTAAAATGTTAATGTGAACATACGTTTTAAAGCAGTTATAATAATCAGCGTTGCCATGTTTTTGACTACTTCTTACGTAAAAAGCTAGAACACTTAAATTTTTTAAATGGTAAATTTTAAAATTTATTATTAAACATGATAACATTGAAGGGATTTTTAAAAGGAAAAAATGATTCCATTCTCACTATCCTAATGCAAAGACAATTCATTTCTTGTACTGTATCTGTATGCATGCGTATGTACAAATATTTTCATAATTATAATGTAGATTCATTTTATGATTTTCTTATAAGTAAGTCTTATTGTTAACAGTCAGAATTATCATAAAATTTCTTATTTTATCCATCAAGCTGATAACTTGGTTGTTGATACATGTTGTTTCCCAGGAACTGTGGTAATTTGAGCAGCCTAGGCCCAGAGAACCATTCTCTTGGGTTGATACCTAATAGTCAGTGTTTTTCCTCCATATGTTCCTTAAAAGTGTGTTTTTTAAATTTATTTTCTATATTTTCTGTAGTTCAAATAAAAATTTGAAGTGTTCTTTTTTTCATTTATGTGTTGTTTCAGCAAATACACGTTATATGCTTTTTAAGTGCCAGGCTGTCGCCTAGTGGGAAAAATGGAAAAATAAATAAGCTCTTATGCTATGATGCCTTGAGGGAAGTGCAGGGTTATTGAAGCCAGAGAGAAGTGGGTGTGATTTTAAAATCTTATTTAGCTTTTTTCTTCTTCATACAGTATGGCTCTTTCTTAGTCTTAATGCTCTCCATGGAAAAACGGTCTGTGTTTTACCTCATTTAACGGTATTCTAGTGTCTAACCTATTTTCCTGTGTCAAGACTATTCATATCTTAGATATCTTCAGCCCATATCATAATTCTCTGCAAATTAAAAAGTGTGTTCATTTAGTCCAGCATTTCCCAAAAGGTGTTTTGAGGAAGACTGATTCCATGAACTGTCCTCCCTTGAAAAGTAGAATATGAAGGAAAAAAGAAAAGAAAAGAAAACCAGAATATGAGATATGAGATAAGAGGTCAAATAAATTTGGGAATCATTACATGAGAAATTTTCATCTTGAAATTTCAAAATGCTCATTAGTGTGTTACCTCCTCTAAGAAATCCTTCTATAAGGAACCCAGTTTAACTCAGCATTTCCCAAATGTATTAAACAGAAATAGCCTTTTTAAAGAAATAATTCTTAGCAGCTTCTGGGACTAGTATTAACATTTTGACAAATGTTGAGCTGGATTATTTCAAATGTCTTGATCCTCTTGAATGCTGTATTCCAGCCTTCATGAGGTGTCTGTACTTTTTAAGATAGAATGACCCTAAACTAGTTGCAGTGATACAGGTCTCATAATTACATGGTAGAAATATCTTAAAGCCCTTTTGTTTTATCCCTTTATTCCTATATTCCAGCTTAACTAACACTAATGGAGTTTAATACCGTTAGTGCTAATCATAAACTGTAATAAACTGTAATTTCCTTTATTTAAGAGTCTTGTTATTGGGTTCTTTCAGGAAAGGTGCTAATGCCCAGAACTTTCAAAGAACTCCAGCTTACTCCCCCTCTCTTTTTTTTCCATGAGTAAGATTGGGCTTCTTAATGCATAATGCTTCATACTGCAGTTGTTAACCTGTATAGACAAGAGTGCAGGGTTGAGAATGTTTCTTTTTGGTTGGTTTAATGTTAATATAAATAATCTTGCTGCTGTTTTTTTTTTTTCATTAAACAAAGTATATGAAACAACTTTTTTCAAATAACTTTTTCTTGTATTCTTAAGGTTAAACTTTCCAGTCTGAATTTAGATGATCACGCAAAGAAGAAACTTATTAAACTTGTGGGAGAGCGATACTGCAAGACCACAGATGTGCTTACCATCAGGACAGACAGGTACAGAAAGAAGAGTTCAGCACATTGGTCAGATGGGTTTATTGTCTTCCAGTTCCCCAGCAGTCCTTTTCTTAAGAAATGACACTGCAAATCAAGGTAGCCTTTTATGTCAACTTGTATTAATGTATTAGGTCAGAGAAGTTGTCTAATTCATGTGTATAATGTCTTCACTAGCCTACTCTTGCCATTCTCTTTCGGTACGTGGAGCGGCTTGCCTAACTGCCTCGTTGAATTATCGTTGTTATTTTTCAGTCTTGATTTTAATATAGCCATGTGTATAAGACTCAGTGGAGATGTTAGAAGAAAACAAAAGTATGATTTGCTAATTTAGGCTTAAACGGGTTTTTACAAAGCCACAGATCTTACAGTTCGAAATTTAAATTATTAAATATGGAAATTTAATTTGCCCAGGCAGTCTTGTACATAAGCAGAATTTCAGTGAATTCCTTTCATAAAGGCAGTATTAAGTTTACCTCATATGAATTTATAAATTAGGTCATAGGGTCATCTGAGGTGAAGGATTGTTGGTATGTTTTCACAAAAGGGTTGTTTAATTTCTGTCTTATATTTGGCTGTTTCTAAAGTATGCCCAAATCTAAAGACCTGCCTTTAGAGAAAAACAAGTGGAAAGATATCTTCTCTCACTTCCTATTCCAGTTTCAAAGCATTTTGAGGTGTCGATATCAGTTAGGCTTTATACCCTGCTTCTTCGTGGTGGGAAGAAGTAGCATGACATGCACAAGTGACGGTAGCAGTGTGGGCTGGCCAGACCTTGGGACCCCTGGTTCCACATTGTTACTGTATGGGGGAAGCATAGATTTCAATGTCAGTGATACTCTTTTTTTACTATTTTTGGAAAACGTAAAATAACGTTGAGTTTTGGGGTTATGCAACTTGAAAATACCTTTAAAATGTTACTCTTTGAAATTCCATAAGTACCTGGTAATTTTTTCCCCCTAAGTTAACAAGTGTGTCAGTGTATCTATATGTTTTATGGTAACAACTGTTTAGAGGATTATTAAACTTAAGTATACAATAAGAGAATACCATTAAAGTCACTTGTCATAGGATGGTTTTTGTTTTATATTTAAAAAAAATTAGAAGTAATGATTTTCCGTTCTATATTATTAATCTAAGAGCTAAACTTGCCCTCTCACACTTATGTAGAAGATTTACCTAATATTAGGTTATTAATTCCAATTTAAATATAACATCAGCAATACGACATCAGTTAGTGTAGGTCACTTTTTTAAAAGTTGGCTCTGGACAAATTGAGATGAACATTTAGATTAGCATCTGTCATCAGTCTATCTCTGTTTTTAAAATGAACTCTGTAGATGTACTCACGCTGTCCTGCAGACTCAGCCCTGATGTTAGGAAGGGCACTTGGATTGGACGCAATCATAGTAAAAATAGTGTAAAACTATTACCAGATACAAATAACTCCATTAATGATGAAAGCAAAGAGAAATAAAAATAAATACATACAAAATAAATCAAAATAACACTAGTTTTCAATAACCTTAGGTAACCACCAACACGGACTATTTTTGTTCTAAGAACGGAATTTTCCTACAGGTAGGATATTCCCTAAAGATAGGGAATACCTGAATATACGTTATCCTTTGTGTTCAGTATTTGTATATTTTGCAAATTATTGTATGTACTGAGTTTTCAAAACTTTTGCTTCCTCCCTCTCTTTCTCTTAAAGGTGCCCTTTGAAGAGACAGAATTACGATTATGCAATGTATTTGCTAACAGTTTTATACCATGAGTCTTGGGTAAGTAATTGTGTGTGAATGTTTAATAATTTTGTCAGCGTGATTTATTTTATAATTTAGATGGTGTTAACCTTTCAAAACAGTCTGTGGCAAGTACTCAATTGAAGGTTTAATGAACTACTAGATAAACTAAGGAGGTATGAAATGTTATAAAAAACTTCTGACATTGACAGGGAAGACCTTGAAGCAGATTATGCAGTCCATCTCAGGACCTTACAGAAATCAGATGACTAAACACCTTTAAAATTCAGTTGTGGACTTTGGTTGGAAGATTCAAAATGTTTTACTTTTTTTCTTTTGTTTGACTTTGGCTGAAAGTTATCAAAGTTACGGAATGTAATCATCTATATAATGTAAGAATTGATAATGCATCCTGCTCTTCACATAAACTGCAAAACAAAGCCCCAAACTTTGTAGAAAGGTATTTTAAATATTTATTTCAAATTTTAGTTACCACATAGCCTTTCATATGAGCATTTCACTGTCATACATTAGGGGCAATTAGAGGCAATTAATTATTTAAATAGTAGTAAAAACAGTCTTGTGTCTGACTGGATTTATTGAGTTGTAATGTAAGCATACACATATATTTGTAAGGAAGGTTTTGCTCTGCTAGAGCATCAACTTACTAATTTTAAGTTGGTATATAGTATGTTTAGATAACTCTAAGTTTTAAATGCTATTTTTTTAAAATTGAAGTAATTTTAAGTATGCATATAATTTTTTTTTTTTTTTTTTGCTTGCCTAACATAGACGTAGGTCTCAATAGCATTTTCTTTCTTTTTTTTTTTCCATCACTAGCATTTTCTATTAGGAACATTTGAAGTAATGGAGATAGCTGGAGAAAGAATCACTCTCTTTAGACACTTAAAGGATTTCTTATGAAAGAAGAGTTGGATTTGTTTTTCATGACTTTTAGGGATACAACAAGGTAGAAGTAATAGTGAAACAGACTTATTTCACAGAGTACAAACTTTCTAAGAGAGTCATGGAAAGATGGAGTGGGCTACTTTAATAGGTAGAAAATATTCCATCTTTTGGCTACTTAGCAGGGATATGGTGGTAAAAGGATCACTTTCTTTAGATAGGTAGTTGCATTAGATGGCCTTTGGAATCTCCTGCCATCCTTGAGATATTGTAATTCTGTGAACACATGCAGCCATTCTCTAAACCCACAGCATTTCCTTCGTATTAACAATAAAACAGTTGTAGCCCAAGAGGATACGTGGAAAATTAAAAAAAATATAAAACTTTGTTGCAAGGTTAGTAAAGAACAAAAGGCTTGTAGCTTTTGTCTTCTTTTGAGGTATTCTAATTATCATAATTCATCTGAATTTTCTAGTTCCTGGCTTCAGGAACAACATCATAATAGCAGTTAATCTCTCTTTCCTGCCAGTTGATTTTATAAATGCCTTTGGCTTGAACTAATTAAGTTCTTTTTTGAACTGGCAACAGGGTTGGATTAGCTGCAGCTCGATGGCTGCTCCTTCAAGAGTTAATCAATAAAAACCACCCAATTTTGAATCTCTTATTTTGCCAGCAGCCTGTAAAATGAATTTGCCCTAAAGGAAATGACAGGCATAAATAAATTCAGTGAAAGTTGACTTACTGGATTCTTTCTGTGGTTCCATGACATAGAATCCAAACAAGTTTGTATTCTGGATTCATGCAAGTAGCCTTTGATCTTTAACGCTAATTACTTTGATGCCAGAATAAGTAGCCACATACATCTATCCTAAACAGACAGAATTAAAGAATTTCTATATTAAACGTGGCTCTTGGTCCTTTCTAAACAAGTGCCATCAATGAAGAAGCTTTAAGAGAATGCAGATGAGCCGTGAAATTTTGCAAAGCTGGTGGAACAGAATCTTCACTGAATTGAAATTCTTCTTTCCTTCACCAGCATGGAATTCAGACTTGAAATTGATGTTACCACCTGGTGTTTAATCAAATACTTTAGAGAGCCCCCTTTTAATCCATTTCTTTGTTTTTTTAACTAGTTTCAGAGCATTTAATACCTAAAAAAGGTAAGCTTCTCTTAACTTTCTGGCTTTTTAATTTTTGTGTGGAGGTTACCTCTAAGAGTTGAGAGGAAAGTGGTTGGTAGTTTTATGTCGCACACAATTCAGAAACTTCTCTGAAAAGATGTTCATCTAGACTTCAGGATAAGGAAGTTACTGTTGTGTGCTATTCAAAGTAGTTTATGAAAGTATCAAAGTAGACTTCAAAAAATGTAGACTTCCCATGCCATAGACTTCAAGCATGGAGGCTTAGCAATGAGTTAAAGGATGGTTATTGCATTGCTGGGAGGTGATAAGAGACTGTCCTTCTCTAGTTCAGAGAAGCAAAGAGAGTTGTAGAAACTGGTTTCAGTAATTCCATGTGACACATTGTTGGCATAGGAGTGAATTAAGTTTTATCCTTTGGAACTGTGCAGACCTGCTATGTGGCTATTAATATTAATACGAAAATGAAGAAATACTTATCTTAGGATTTTGAATTCATTGATTCCCAATTTTTGTACATAGTTTACCTTTAACTTAACAGAGACTTCATATAGGTAATCAGATCTGTGTCATGTTGTATTTGAATGTTTTGAACAAGTGTCCTACTCAGCATTCTGATAGTAGCTGATAATGACAAAACTTCCTAAATTTTAACTTTGTTGCATGATATTCTTTAAACCTTCCACAAGTAATTTGATTAGGAAGTGCTTGAAGAAAGTATTTTGCAAAATGATTTGCAGAAAAGATAGACCAAGACACTGGGGGAAGAAAAAAGCACTTCTTTTAGAAAATGTAGAGATCTAAAATCAAATTCCAAGAGTTTTTAAATGTTTGGATATTTAATTACTAATAGTTCTTTTTTTAAATTAGAGGGTTTTGGGGTTTTTTTTGAGTTTTTGACTTACTTGGATTTCATGGTAGTCTTATTGCCAGTCAAAAATACATCTAGGTTTGTAATAAATTGATTCTGAAAAGTCGTGTAACAAAAACTTCCAAGTCAGATAATTTTACACTCAATAAGAGTTCATTTAAAAAAAATTTTTTTAATGTTTATTCAGTTTTAAGAAACAGAGAACAGAGCATGAGTGGGGGAGGGACAGAGAGAGAGGGAGACAGAATCCAAAGCAGGCTTCAGGCTCTGAGCTGTCAGCACAGAGCCCAACACGGGTCTTGAACTCTCTGATGCCAAGATCATGACCTGAGTTATGAAGTCAGACACTCAACTGACTGAGCCACCCAGGTGCCCCAATAAGAGTTCATTTTTATGTATTTATTATTTTTTAATGTTTATTTTTCAGAGTGAGAGAGAGAGAGCACAAGCAGGGGAGGGTCAGAGAGAGAGGGAGACACAGAATCTGAAACAGAGAGAGAAAGAGCACAAGCAGAGGTGGGGGGGGGGGGTCAGAGAGAGAGGGAGACACAGAATCTGAAGCAGGCTCCAGGTTCTGAGCTGTCAGCACAGAGCCCAACATGGGGCTTGAACCCATGAAGCGTTAGATCATGACCTGAGCCAAAGTCGGTCGCTTAAGCAACTGAGCCACCCAGGCACCTCAGGAGTTCATTTTTAAAGGGGACGTTACTGCAAATATTTCTGATAAAATGAAGAGTCTTTTTGTAACTCCATACTCTCCATTCAGTCTGTTTGGTTTATGAGTTCACTGTGATTGCATGTGCCCACATACATATACATTTCCAGGTTATATTAGAGAATGCTTGAATGTTTATTATGTTGTTTACTCTTTCTTGCATTCAACAATGATCTTGTTCTTGTGTACAAGATACAGTGACAGGTATTGGTAGGACTATGAAAATGAAAGAGCCTCTGCCTAATCTAGGTACCTTTATTTCTGGAGAGAACCAGTGCCTGAAATGTCACCTGTTTCACTGGATAATGGAAGTAGGAACACAGTGCTGTGAGAGGCACTGACAAGGATTAATTCTCCCTGGAAGCTTTCCAAGAAGTCGTGACTGGTTTTGGAAGAAGAGTAGGAGTGTGCAGCAGAGAAGTGGGCAAAGGACGCTGCCTTGTGGATGTAGAGAGCAGGCAGAAGTTTGGTGTGGCCAGGTTGTAAGACTGACAGTGCAGAGGTAGGGGATGAGGGGGAAAAAACCAAGTCAGAGCCAGATTGTGGACTGGTTGTATAGTCTATTTACAGAGTGTAGATTTGTATCCAGAGGGCAAAATGGAGCATTTTACTAGTTGTTTGAAAAGGTACCTGTTTCACTTTTTTACTGTTTTTGAAATAGTAAACCATCCATGTAGCAAATGTTAAGTGTGCTTTCATTAAAATGAACTGGTTATTGATTGATGGGCAAATGTTTACTGGTTGCCTGTTATTGCTTGGTGTTTTTGGATATGGAGGTTAATATATAAGGGGGAAACTGTCTTTTCCACTGAGGAAAATTAGTAGAAACAAGTTGGTTTAGTGATAAATACTACAAAAGTGTTGGGTAGTTTACAATTTAATTATTAATGTTTCTCTTTATTTCTTATATATCATTCAAGGCTTTAATTGATACGTGCTTTGAGCCTGTTTTTTTTTTTTTAATTAAGATATTATTGACATAAAATGTTATATAATAGGTATATAACAATGCTTCAATACTTGTATATGTGTATGTATGTACATCTATATACTATATACATATATGCTGTATATATATACATATACTGTATATACACACACACACACATATACGCCATATATATATATATACACACACACACACACACACACACATATATATATAAAAAGAGAGAGAAACAATCACCACAATATGTCTAGTTAACATTCATCACTACACACAATAGTTACACATTTTTTTCTTCTGATGAGAACTTTTGAATTTTACTGTCTTAGCAATAGTGCAGTATTATTGACTATAGTCACCATGATGTATATTAACATCCTCATGATTTACTTTATAAATGGAAGTTTGTACCTTTTGACCATCTTCACTCATTTTGCCCACCCCAACCTCTGGCAACCACCAATTTGTTCTGTTTCTATGAGTTCGGGTGTTTTAGAGTCCACATATAAGTGAGATCATATGGCATTTATCTTTCTCTAACTTACTTCACTTAACATAATGCCTTCAAGGTCCATTCATGTTGTCACAAATACCAAGATTTCCTTCTTTTTTTTTTATCATTGAATAATATTCCATAATGTGTGTGTATGTATATTCACACGCACACACACACACACACACACACACACACGCTCACCTCTTTATCCATTTAACCATCAATGAACACTTAGGTTATTTCCATGTCTCGGCTATTGTAAATAATGTTGCAGTGAACATGAGGGTGCAGATATCTTTTCAGGTTAATGTCTCATTTTCTTTGGATAAATACCCAGAAGTGGAATTCCTGGATCTTATGGTGTTTCTGTTTTTAATTTCTTGAGGAACCCCCATACTGTTTTCCACAGTGGCTGTATCATTTTACATTCCCAACAGTGCTCCAGGGTTCCCTTTTCTCCACATCCTTGCCAATACATGTTATTTCTTATCTTCTTGATAATAGCCATTTTAACAGGTGTGAAGTGATATCTTGTGGTTTTGATTTGCCATTTCCCTGATGATGACTGATATGGAGTGTCTTTTCATGTGTATGTTGGCCATCTGTATGTCTTTGGAAAAATGGCTATTCAGATCTTCTGGTCATTTTTAAATTGTATTGTTTGGGTTTTTTTTTGTTTGTGTGAGTTATGAGTTCCTTATATACTTTGGATATTAACTCATCAGGTATATTTGAACCTCTTTGTATAACTCCTATTTTGCATAAATAGCATGTTATACTGTCTTATTTTCTATATTGGTTACTAGGCCCTTGACTATATAGACAGTGTCTTAGTCCCTATTCCATGGACAGTTTTCCATGTATGTTTTTGTTCCATGTATGTTTTGTTTTTCTAACTAATCATAAGGTCCCCATTAGCATGTATAATCTTACTGTATTTTGTTTTTCAGAGTATCTAGGTCAGTGCTAGATAAAAACACTAAATGTTTAATAACAGCTGTCCATTTGGGATTTCTATAGATTTTTGAAGTAGAAGGTTTCCAACTTGAAAAGTGAGGTGACAAAGTAGCAAACTCCCTTTTTAGTAATATAAAATGTAGCATACTTGGTAGATATTAGGAATAATTAGCTTACCGGAATAGCTTAATAATTACCTATTAATAAAATTATTAATCAGCAATCATAATTGTGCCCAGTTTGTAAGAAATATCTTTGCAACAGTTTGATGTCGTATGATTTGTGTTATGTGTAGATCAAATTTGTTTTTCATTTGATCATGTTTATTCAGATATTTAAAAAGTATTCTTGGTGCACCTGGGTGGCTCAGTCAGTTAAGCCTCCAACTCTTGATTTTGACTTGGATTATGATTGCACACTCCAAGAGATCGAGCCCCAAGTTGGACTCTGGGCTGACTGTGCAGAGCCTGCTTGGGATTGTCTCTGTCCCTCTCTGTCCCTCCCTCTCTATCTCTCTCTCAAATGAATAAACATTTTGTTTTTATTTTTCACTGTTTTTGGAAGTTCTCTACAAATTTTGTTCTCTACAGAAGTTTATTTTCTGATGCTAATTTATATTTGACAACGTTAATATAATTAATTTTCTAGAAGAATATTGGTAACTCCTAACAAGGTGCATCTCTTTAGTGTGAAATGTATTTATGCATAAGCTTCTATGTAATCTAATTATGAATAAACTAATAATACAGTGTTTATTAAAGAAAAAATAAACACATTAATGGAATTCCCATGATCAGTCTGAGCACTTGTCGTAGACCAGTAACGGTAAATAGTACTTACTTGCTACCTGTTCCTTGATTCCAGACAAATAGCACATCTGGCTTTTGTTTTATTTGTTTTATTTGGTTTTTTTTTTTTTCAACGTTTATTTTTATTTTTGGGACAGAGAGAGACAGAGCATGAACGGGGGAGGGGCAGAGAGAGAGGGAGACACAGAATCGGAAACAGGCTCCAGGCTCTGAGCCATCAGCCCAGAGCCTGACGCGGGGCTCGAACTCCCGGACCGCGAGATCGTGACCTGGCTGAAGTCGGACGCTTAACCGACTGTGCCACCCAGGCGCCCCTGTTTTATTTTTTTAATGTTTATTTTTGAGAGAGAGAGAGAGACAAAATGTGAGCGGGGTAGGGGCAGAGAGAGAGGGAGACACAGAATCTGAAGCAGGCTCCAGGCTCCAAGCTGTCAGCACAGAGCCTGATGTGGGACTCGAACTCATGAACCACAAGATCATGACCTGACCTGAAGTTGGACGCTTAACCAACTGAGCCACCCAGGTGCCCCCTGGCCTTTGTTTTAAAAGAAATTTTTAGTGTTGCTCTGAGAGTCATCTGTGTCTCTGTCTAACTTTCTTTTTTACCTCCATGCTGTTCCACATGATCACCTTGGATGAAAATAAAACCAAAAAGAGGGTGAACGGTGGGAGAGGAGCTCCATTTTTAAAAAGTGCTTTAAAATACTGTCATTTTTCTTAACACAAAAGTGTTTACTGTGTCCACCCAATTTAAATTAGTACTAACTTTGAAGATCAGGAACCAGATTTATCTATTACAACCTCTTCATTATATCAATTGAGAAATTAAGATTTATTTTTTTTTTTTTTAATTTTTTTTTCAACGTTTTTATTCATTTTTGGGACAGAGAGAGACAGAGCATGAACGGGGGAGGGGCAGAGAGAGAGGGAGACACAGAATCGGAAACAGGCTCCAGGCTCCGAGCCATCAGCCCAGAGCCTGAGAAATTAAGATTTAGAGGAGAGCTATGTACTTTGCTCAAGGTTACAGTTTATTAGCTGAAGGACTCAGATTTGAACTGCAGTTTCGAAGTTTCATATTCTTCCCATGGTATATTATTTAGTGTAGTTCATCTTTGACTTCCATTAAAAATACTGTGAAATAAGAGATGAAATCAAACCTGAACTTTAGCTGCTTGTTTACTGTCTTCTCAAACTGAACAGTTGACCATTGAAAATTTATCTCCATAACCTGTTTTCAGCTGGGGGTTGTATGAAACTCCCCTGCAAAGCTTTTTTAAACTAGAGATGTATGAAGTGTACGGAATTAAAATCTCTAGTGCAGAGACTCAGGAGGGTTTCTTCCATTTTAAAGACTCCACATGTGATTCTGATGGAAGTTCTGATTGTGAATAATTTCCCCAATCTTTGAGTCTTTTTAATAAAGAAACTAATTGGAGGGCTGGCATATCTCTTTAAAGACAACTTTTGTACATGTATCAAGTATCAGAGCTGAGGGTGGGGATCAGAATTAGAATGAGAAGGGCAAGAAAATGGAGGGATTTGTCTGTGATATAAACGCAGACCTTTTTTTTCACTTGACGTGGTAGGCAGTAGGCCGCTGTTCTGGATTCTTGGGTGGGATGATGATACAATCAAGGGGACACTTCTCAGATCTCTTTGCCTTCAGGTAAGACTTCATATTATATCCATTAAAATTATTTTCTCCTATTGATCCCTGCTGCTTCCACCCTATATAGGTCTTTCACTCTAATAATAGCCTTATTGATTTTCCCATCTCATCCATCTTCCGGGTTGCTGTTCGAGTAATTGCTCTAAAAAGCAAGTCTGTTTTGTCATATTCCTTAATAAAATCCTTCAGTGGTTCCCTATTACCCAGGATAAAATCTAAACTACTTAGGCTGTCTATCCACAGCAGTTGGCCACCTCATTACTAGTTACTCAGGAAATGTAGGTTATATATTCTATATCTCAGCCATAATGAACATAATGTGTTCTTTTATAACTTTGCACATGCTGTTCTCTCTGCTTATGATCCCTTTTTCAAATTGATCAACCTTGCAAATTCATATGAATCTTTTAATACACTTCAGATGTAACCTGTCTTAGAAGTTGTCTGTGCATCCTTTTTCCCTCCTCCCATTAGCATTACTCTTATTATTTTTACAGTAATTGTCCATATCCATGTCTGGCTGACCCCGTTAGACTGTGAGATCACTGAGGGCAAGGACTATACATTTCATCCATCTTCATATTCCCAACCCCTAGTACAATGTCTGGCAAAACAGCATTTGTTAAATTTTTAAAAAACCAATCTGAATTGAATTGAATTCCTTGACGTATTCATCACTTAAACATTTAGCTGTGGTAACTGAAAGAATTGGCAGTATTTTTTTTTTATCCCTTATGGATATTTTGCCTCTTCTTATTTTTTATGATTTTCAAATAACTTGGATTTTTTTTTAATGGTTAAACTGTTTTCCCTCATATTGCACAATGCCTTACTTGTAATCATGAGAAGTGGAATATTACTATGATTCATGTCCTAGGCAAAGGGAGTTGTAAATAAGATGGTAGAAGGTGACAAATTTGTGTATTTAGTGGAACAGATATTTCTTTGCCTTCTATTACCTCAGAATATACTGACCATTGCATGAATGCAGTGTTTTTCTTTGTATTGAATTTATGCTTACAAGGGGGGAGAAAAGGTAACAGGTTCCATTAAATTATTCTTCTATTCTTTATATTCTTTTTTGCCATGTCTCTCTGTTCCTTGGAACGTGTTGTTCTACCACTAACAAGATTTGGGCAAATTATTTAATTGCTCTGAACTTCAGTTTTTGGTCTGTAAAACAGATAGTAATAGTACTGCCTCACAAAGAGTCATGGTAGAAGTTAAGTGAATTAATCTATGGAAGGTGCTGACATACATAGTAAGTATTCTAAACTGAGTGTTCTATTCAGACTCGTCCCATGCTACTTTCCTCACCTTGGCCTTCATTCAGTTCCCTGAATGTACTGAGCTCTTTCGTACCTCCAGGCCTCTGTGGAGATTGTTTTCTCTGCTGGGATGACAGTCTTTATCTGACTGGCTCCTACTCAACTCCAGGCTTCCGGCTACCCTGGCAGTTCCAGTACAGCACGGTGTGTGCCTGGCACAGTAGTTGTGCAGTAAATATTTATTGAGTGAGTGAATAATTGGGCCACTTGTGGAAAAGAGAACAGATCATGTGGAATGGAAGGTTGCTTCCTCTAGGATGATAGTCTGAACAGGTTCTCTCACTGTAGGAAAGGAAGAAGAGAGAGCCCACATATATGTATATGTATTATATGCACACTTATAAATTAGTTGCTAAAATTATAACTGTTTAATGGCTGAAGAATTAAAATAGGAGTCTACAGGTTAATCACACTCTTTGCCTAAATGGTGATCAGTTCAAGCTTAGTGGTGTTTTTCATTGCTGCCCAGTAATTTGAATATGCTATTCTTTCTTTCTTTCTTTCTTTCTTTCTTTCTTTCTTTCTTTCTTTCTTTCTTTTCTTTCTTTTCTTTCTTTTCTTTCTTTTCTTTCTTTTCTTTCTTTTCTTTCTTTCTTTTTCTTTCTTTTTTTCCTTTTCTCTTTTCTTTTCTTTTCTTTTCTTTTCTTTTCTTTTCTTTTCTTTTTTAATGTTTATTTATTTTAGAGACAGAGTGTGAGCGGGGGAGGCACAGAGAGAGAGGGAGACACAGACTCTGAAGCAGACTCCAGGCTCCGAGCTGTCAGCACAGAGACCGATGTGGGGCTTGAACTCACGAACCTTGAGATCGTGACCTGAGCTGAAGTCAAACGCTTAACTGACTGAGCCACCCAGGCGCCCCTTGAATATGCTGTTATTTCTACTTTAAAATTAATGCATTTCAACTACACTTCAAAAAAAAGAAACTCTCAAAAAAAAACCTCTTAAACAACCGCCTACTTCAATTTTGGGTATGATTTTAGAAGCTAAAACTTGGGCAGCGAATTATAAGCAAAGGTACAAAATTGTAAATAAAATTGAACCATAGCAGTGTTTTTAAAAATGGATATAGGACAAGCACTGAGTGTCACCAGTATTGATTAGTTTCTTTAGGTGGTAGAATTATGAATGATTTTTTCCCTTTTATTTATTTTTTTAAATATTTATTTATTTTGAGAGGCAGGGGTGCAGGGAGAGAGAGGGGGAGAGAGTATCCTATGCAGGGTCCACACTGTAGATGGAGAGCTTGATGCAAGGCCCATTAAGACCTATGACCTGAGCCTAAATCAAGAATCGGATGCTCAACTGACTGAGCCATGCAGGTACCCTGATTTTTTTCCTTTTAATACTACACCAGAATTCACTTCTTGGTTACTATCCCTCTAGGATTAACCCTGTATTTTTAGAGTACCTTAATGTAGCATTGGACTTTTTGCATAAAGACAGTGAAGTTAAAAAATCTTTTGTTTTTATGGTTTTGTGTTTTTTTTTTTTAAAGGAAACTATTCCCAAAAGGCCATTTGAAGTCACATAAATGTAGAAGCCTTATTTCACAATTGCCATTTTTAGATATAACATCTTGGAAAGATACTGCTTATTTACAAAGAATACCAAGCCTCTTTAAGTATAAAGTTTCTGACTGTGATGTGCCATGTTTCTAGAAATGTCTACTTTATATTTCAGTCCAAATCAATTAAATTTGTTTCCTAAGTTTTGTCCTTACTCCCTTTTACCTCATTCTGTACATTCTTCCAGGTGCTATAAAGTATCTTGTATATGCTGACAACTCTGAACTCTTTATCCTCAAGCCTCTCTCCTGAGCACCCTGTGTTATTTGACACCTCCTTGTTGTAAGTCATAGAAACTCACTCAGGCCAGCCTAAGCAGAAGACAGAAGGGCAAGGATGCTACAAGATCTCAGGAATGGGCAAGAACAGAAACTAGGAGTGTGAGAGCTTTTATTCTTTGGACTCTGTTACTTTATAGGCAACTGCTTTACTCTTTTCTCTCCCGAGACTGATTTCTTCTCCTCCAGTCTGTATGTCAGAAAACATGACCTCGACTCTTTCAGGATTTATAGGACTAGTCACCCCCAGGAGAGAGGGGGAGACAAGGGAAGAGCGAGCAAAACTAATACAACTAAACTTAAAATTAAATTATGTCTTTGGACTCATACTGCAGAGAAGGGACTCTGCTTCAGTCAGGTATTATTCGGTAACTGGCCAGATAGGCAGGATGATACCAGGGAAACGTACCTGTCTGGGGCAGTAATTTGTACAGAAGGAATTGCCCCTTGGTAGAGTGAATGAATTTAATGAATGAATGAACTGACCTAGATTAGGTGCTCATGAATTAAAACACCACAATAATGTTATTGTGGTTATGATTTTTTAAATGACCCCTTCGTTTAAAAAAAAAAAAGAACAATACCAATATATTATGGATGAAATGATATAAAGTCTGGAATGACCTCCATAATAATTCAGTGAGGGCGTGGTAAGGGGGCAGTGGATAGAGGCTTATATGAAACTGGACTGCTATGCATTGATTGTTGAAACTGGGTGATGGGTACATGAGAGTTTATAGTGCTGTCCTGTCTACTTTTATATGCATTAGAAATTTTCTGTAATAGACTCCTTTAAATCACAAAAACAAAGTGTATTTAGCCTCATAGAAAATGATTATAGGTTGAATTTTGTTTCAGTATCAGTAGTATTGCATTTGAATAATGAGGTATTTTTTGGCTTTGCCAGCCCTATTTTTATTTCACCAGAAGGGGTGTTTCAGTAGATGCCTATTAGGAACAAGCATATGTACCCCTTTTCTAAAATATTTGGATATGAAAACATTAGTTTTTATCTAGGATGCCTGGAGACATCCAGCTCTGCCTAGTACTGTCTAGCACATAGTGGGTTCTCAGGAAATGTTTTTTGAAAGAGTGCCCAGAAGCAGTCACAACCCAAAAGGGAGTTTGTCTGTTGAGCTTTTTTCTTGCAGTTTATTTGGTGAAGAAGTCTTGGGTGGGGGGGGGGGGTGGCGTTTGTTTGTTTGTTGTGGTTTTTTTCTGTAGCCTTTTCTATCATTTGAATTCTGCTGATTGTATCACCATAGTGTAATTTTTTAAGTTTATAGTTGCAATCTAGAGGCTTAAGCAAATTCTATTTTGATTTTTTTTTTTTTACTACTGTATAATTAGGATTGTGTTCTTCCATCAGGAAGTGCATGGTTTTCTGATTGTCTCTCTTTTTTTGAATTTAGCACTGTAGCTTTTTTAAGTTAAAAGTTATAGAAAAATTATAAGTTTTTGATAGTGAAAACTATAGGTTTTTAAATAAATAAGTTATTTCAGAATCACTGATCCAGACTAAATTTCCCAAGGTCTGTTACTGCAAACTTAAAAAAAGAAGTTTTAAATTTTATTCATATAAGACATTGTCTTAGTCCATTTGGGTTCCTGTAACAATACCACAGACTAGTCTTATAAACAACAGAAATGTGTTTTCTGCAGTTCTGAAGGCTGAGATGCCCAAGATCAAGGCATTGGCAGATTTGGTGTATAGTGAAGGCCTAAACGACTTTCTTGCTATGTTCTCTTGTGGCAGAAGGGGCAGGGCTTTCTCTGGACATTAAACCCCATTTATGAGGGCTCCACCCTCAAGACCTAAATACCTCCCAAAGACCCTACCTCCAATACCAGGACTTTGGGAGTACTATTTCAACAAGAATTTGCTGGGGGGGGGGGGGGGGGGGAGGGGGAGGGGGAGGGGGATACAAGCATTAAGTCTATAAAAAAAAAAATATATGAGTTGTCCTCCCAGGTTTAGATTTGTTGGAACTTGTTAAGTAGAATCATTGGGAACCTTAGAGGGAGTTGATTAGTAAAATATAAAAAAGATTTCAGAATCTCATAGTTATAATTTCATAGTACAGAACTGATATATATAACAATATAGTTTTCTTTTGTTCTGTTTCTGCATTCACTAATTCTGACTTCTGCTGTATCTTAGACTCCTTTTAACTCCATCCAGTGATTTATTAATTTTAGATACTGTGTTTTTCAATTCTAAATGTTCACTTAATTGTTCATCTTTTATGGATACCAATTCTGTGCTGAAATTCTTCATTATTTAATTCATGTTGGTTATCTTTTCCTTTTTTTTCTTTAACACATTAATTCTTAGTTATTGTAAAGTTCCTGTCTGCTAATATCATTATCTTGATCATCTGGAGTTCTTCTGCTATTGTTTGTTTTCCCTTGGTTATTAATTACTTTTTTCTTCAGATGTTTCAAATGTCTAGTAACTTTCTTGTATGCTAGATGTTGTGTGTGAAAGACTCATAAAAGCTCCCAATTGCTGTCAACCATAAGAATTTCTTCCTTTTCTTTTTTTTAAATTTATTTTTGAAAGAGAGAGTGAGTGCGCATGAGCGGGGGAGGGGCAGAGAGACAGAGGGTGACACAGATTCTGAAGCAGGCTCCAGGCTCTGAGCTTTCAGCACAGAGCCCAATGTGGCTCAAACCCACCAACAGTGAGATCATGACCTGAGCCGAGGTCGAATGCTTAACCAACTGAGCCACCCAGGCACCCCCCTCCTTTTTCTCTTAGGCAGAGAGGGTCAGGAGTTTATCATTTTAATCCAGTCATGATTCAGGTAGACCAAGGCTGGGCTTCAGTTTTGTAAGATTTAGTGCAGCTCTGATTTGTTCCTTTTCCTTAGGCATAACCTTCAAGGCTTTGATTAGGAACTTGGTGAGTCAGCTTCCACATCTCTGAAAATCTACTGAAGAGTCCTTTGTGCTGTACAGAAATTTTGAGCTTAGCTTGGTAGCCTCTTATCTTGCAGCAAAATCTAGCAGATGTTTTGAAAGGGAGATTGGTTGTGTGTTTACAACAGGACTTCCTCCTTCTAGTGGGACTTTGTGTCTTAAACACTAGGAAATTAATGGTGGATTTCACACTGCTTTTTAGAAGCCTGATTCTGACTCCCCACCCATAAGTAGCCCCAGAACTAAAACCAGTCATGTTTAGGGCTCTTCGTTTCTGGTCTGTTATAAGAGCCCTGGATAACAGGTCAAACCTCACTTGTTTCATTTCCCGACTAAAATCCTTCTCTATGAGCCAAGTGCCAGTCTTGTACAGAATTGGAAAATGCCTTCAGGAAAGAAAATGGGGATTTTCAGAAGGATCCTTCTCATACCTTTGCAGCCTGGAATTCACATTCATCTAGTCATTACTGATTCTGTAACTCTCTGATATCTTTAAGATTTTGGAGAGTGGGTGGTCAGTTACAGTTGACCCTTGAATAATGCAGGGGTTAGAGATGCCAACCCCCCATTTGTTAAAAATCTAGGTGTGTAACTTTTGACCCACCGAAAACTTAACTACTAATAGCCTACTGTCAGAAGCCTGACTGATAACAAGGTTGATTAATACATATTTTGTATGTTAGATGTATTATATACTGTATTTTTATAATCAAGTAAGCTGGAGAAAAGAAAATGTTGTTAAGAAAATCGTAAGGAAAAGAAAATACATTTATAGTCCTGTGCTGTATCAAAAAAAAAAAAAAAAATCTATGGACCCTTGCAGTTGAAACCCATGTTGTTCAAGGCAAGTACAGTTATAGCTAGTTATAGCTAGACTGGAAGCATTATGTGATCTCTTACATCCTGTTTGAAAGTGGAAATCATAATGTAAGATTAAAAGATAATTTTAAGGGTTTCCCCCCCAAGGATTTTATGTTTATGCCTCTTAGAAATGAAAAATATTCTAAAGTGATAAGCATTATGGACAGCATTATTATTTTTATGTCATTGACAAAGATTAGAAAAGAAGACTGGAATAGGTTCTTTTTTTTAACGTTTATTTATTTTTGAGAGACAGAGAGACAGGGAATGAGCAGGGGAGGAACAGAGAGAGAGGGAGACACAGAATCTGAAGCAGGCTCCAGGCTCTGAGCTGTCAGCACAGAACCCAGCACAGGGCTTGAACCCACAAACCGCGAGATCATGACCTGAGCCGAAGTCAGTTGCTTAACCGACTGAGCCACCCAGGCGCCCCTGGAATAGCTTCTTAATATATCATTTATAGACCACCATCTCTTCCAGTTAGTTCTGTTCTCTTCACCGACAAGCTCCATTTGGTTGACACTCATCTGTGAAAACTTCTGTATTAATGACTAGAAAAGATTTCTTCCCTCATAAGGTAAATATATTGATAATGATTAGCTTTTATTTTTCCTGCTTGAAAAACAGACATTCTAAAGATGTAAAGATCTTTTCTTACATTTAATGTAGGACTTCAAAGAACTAGGTGTCTTTTTCTTGACACAAACGCTATTTTGTGCATGTGTGCATGTATATTTTCTAATCTACATCTGGTTAGACATAAAAAGCCTATACCCAAAGGAGACTGCAGGAAAATCGGAGATAACTCAGTTATTTTTAAGAACAGGCAGTGAACTGAGAAATTTAAATCTAATCAGTGATATGTTTGTCAGAAAGACAGTAACAAGCATCAGGAAGAACATTACCTTTATATCAGAGATAAGGAGTAAAGACCTCTTGTTTAACTGTTTTATCTAAATGTCATAAAAATCAATGATTTTGTTAGTGGGGATAACTGCAGAACATTTGGACAATTGCATCTGTGTTTATATTTACCTTGAAAGTTTCGATTTACTGTTTGATAGGAATAGTGATGCTGTTGACATAGAAACATATTTTGCAGGTAGTCTAATAAGGTTTGAATCCCACTCTTCTTCTGTGTTATTAGTAGCAAGCATTTATTTAGTGTTTACTCTGAGCCAGGTGCTCTAAGTGCATGGATATTCCTTACCTCTTTTAATCAGCAGAACAGCCCTTGGAGTCAGTTCTTACAGAAATGCCAGCTTGTCAGCATAGTAAGTAGTGAAGCTGGGATTTAAACTCAGTTGGGTAAAACACCAAAACCCATATTAAATATAGTATCAATACCACCTCCCTGTGTGACCTTGAGCAAATCACAGATATACATCCCCTGATTCTGAAGCCCTAAAAGCTTTGGAAATTGTTAATCTTTTTATAACTTACTTGGTGGCAAAATGAGACGTCAGTGGATAAAAAGCTATTTATAGCCTTTGTTTATCCCATTTATTGTGAATATTCAGACATGGTAATGTATTTGCTTTAGGGAGTGTTGCCATAGACCTTCTCTGGAAGTGTTACAAAATATATGGTATGTGCACCATATTAACTTTCTAAAGTAGGAACAATTCTGAAATCTGAAACATTCTCAAGTGGCTGTGGCCCCCTATTTAACGTCCATAATATTTAGTTTTCTTATCTGTAGAGATGTTAACACCTAACCTAGTAGGTTTTAATAAGAATTATATGAAATAACTATGTAAGTCTTCAGGCTCAGTGGTATATAATAAGTATTAAATTTATTGGTATCATGGGGCGCCTGGGTGGCTCAGTCGGTTGAGCGTCTGACTTCAGCTTAGGTCATGATCTCGCAGTCTGGGAGTTTGAGCCCTGTGTTGGGCTCTGTGCTGATAGCTCAGAGCCTGGAACCTGCTTCGGATTCTGTGTCTCCCTCTCTCTCTCTGCTCCTTCCCTGTTCATGCTCTGTCTCTCTCTCTCTCTCTCTGTCAAAAATAAATAAACATTTTAAAAAATTAATTAAATTTATTGGTATCGTTACTGTCATTATCTTGGAATTTATTGTCAGCTGTTGCAGAGTTTGGATCCTGAAGTTAGAATTGTCGAGAACATGAGCTCAGCTTGCAGCTGAAGCCTGACACTGCATCGTGTCTGTACAGGATTAGTAGGAAGCCATGTCTTTTCCAGAATGTAGTTACTTTCACTCACCAGTTTAAACGGTAGTAATTTCCTCCTGTAAGTGTACATTATCCCTTAGTGCAGGATTTCCTAACCTCGTTTGTGTCATTACACACTTAGAAAATTCTTTCCTGAGATATGAGGGAGGAGGGTGCTTGGGACTGCTCCTGCTACTCTAGGCTCACCTGGCCACCTGAGGTCAGAAGGAATCTGCGTCCTGGGACACCTGTAACATTCCTTGGCAAAGCACTGTAGAATTGCGTAGACCAGACGTAAGGGGAAGAGAAATGAAATGTTGGAAATTACTAGTGAATTTGCGTTGGGTACCTCTTCTGTTTAAGCATCTATTTCAAAGCAGTTAAGAAAATCCACATAAACCTAGGTGAAATTTATAATTTCTAAAATAGTTAATCTCTTAATTGCTTGTCTTCTCGCAGTCAAGAATGAAGTAGATTGGGAATTTAAAAAAAGAATGAGGTAGATTGACTTTTTTTTAATGCTTATATATAATGTATTTGCTGGCATCTTAAATATACTTCATTTGTAAGCTAGAATTATGAAGAAACTAACATTGTCTTAGCATTTGAAGCACTTCCAAGAGTAGATAGGACCAATGATACATTTAATTTGGGGCATTTGTTTTTTTTTTTTTTTTTTTTTTTTTTTTAAGGGGCTGACATTTATATTTCTTCCCCAAATATTACAGTAAAAATCAGGTGGGGTAGGATCATTTTGTCAATTTTCTGATGAATGTAAAATTCAGAGTTTGACTGTTAGAAGTTATTTGCAACAGGCTTGTACACACAGGCCACAAGAAGTTGTTTCACATCATCCCTCCCCCTCAGCCAAGCCGATAGCCTCACTATCAGATAAAAAAGGGATAAAGAGTTGATTCTCAACCACGTCAGAACATCAATTGACACATTACCCTCAGCCATAAATTCAGGATGGCGGGGGGGGGAGGGGGTGGGCAACAGTTTAGGTAGCTGCCAGAACAGATACCTCACTTCGGCTAAGGGATTTGAGGGTGACTGGTTTCTCTTAAGCGAAAGGGCCCTCCCTTTTGAAGGATTAAAGGAGTATTTCTTTTTCGTGTGTTTCTCTGTGACGGAGGAGACTCTTTTCCTGGCCTTCAGTGACCCGAATGGGGTTAGCTGAGTCTATGGCGTCCCCAGTGGCCTGTTAGCATTTGGCGGGGCTCCTCCTTACCAACCTTTGAGGGACAAATTTCCAGTGCTCTTCTCTCTTTTCCTGGACGCTTACAGTGAGGTTGGGACGGGACGCAGGTGTGAGTGGAAATGGTCTCCTTGGTACCCACTTAATTCTGGAGAGACTTGGAGCTCTGTCTGCTCAAATTGGGGGCTTTTTCAAGAGGAGTTTTCAAAGATAAAATATTTCTGACAGCCTTACAAATCTGTCTTTCTTTTAATCCTTCAAAAATATTATAATTTGGGGGGTTTACCACCTTCTGAAGTTATAAGAACATTGGATGATTCTATAATTGCATATAGCCAGAATATGTTGTGTGTTAATTTGGGAAGAATGTGGCTGGCTTTCAGCACTTCTTTGAACCAAGGCATATTATTTATTAGCTGCGTTTCTTGATTTTTCCCAGAATGTTACATCTTCATCTAAATCATAAATCTGAATTATATTGCTACAAAACCTAACTGTTGCCTAGAATAGTGTGGTAATAATTTTTGTAAGAAAAAAACAAGCAGTAACAATTGTTTCCTTTATAGGAACAGAAAATAAAGCTAGTAACAAAATTCCAGGTTATATGAAGTCATTATGACTAAAAATCATGTTTTACATGTGTATTTTACATTTTTTATTTTATCATAACAATTGGTCTTCCTTGTCATCCCCACAGGCATGTTACAAAGATAAATACAGTCTCTTCTCAACTCTTAACTATTTTTAACCTCAGAAATGTGAAATGTTGAAGTGTTAGAGTTTAGAGATTAGAAAGTTGCAAAAAAATGAGTTTTCTGTGTCTTTTGGGTAACAGTCGTGCTTTGTAAGTGAAATTTGCAAGGCAGGTGAAGTGTGCACTGTGTGGGTAGAATTCGTGAGTGGTAAGGAGTATTCACATAACAGAGTGAGCAGTCCTGAAGCTGTTGGTGCAGGTGGACAGCCACACCGTAAGGGAGGCAAATCAGGGTTTACATACAGAGCATTGACAGGGAGTCTCCGTATTTTGCAGATTCTCTTTCCCTAAAAACGAAACAAAACTTAGTTTTTGGAAAGTATTTCTGTTTTCAGAACTCATTTTTTCCTTTCAGAAAACCGAAGAATGGGAGAAAGAGAAGACTGAGGCAGATATGGAAGAGTATATATGGAAAAATAGCCCCTCTGAAAAAAATATCCTGGAAACACTTCTCCAAATTAAAGCTGCTGAGAAAAATCTGGAAGTAAATAAAGAAGAGCTCCTTGGTACAAAAGAAGTCGAAGATTACAAAAAGTGTGTTGTTAGTCTTAAGAATGAGGGGGACAATGAAGAGACCCTTTCTCAGTACAAAGAATCCGTGAAGAAGCTATTAAAACTGATGTGATTTATGTAGAAAAACTGCTTGATTTGCTAATTTTATGATCTATCTGTAATCATTATCTAACTTCACATAAATTTGAAAATGTTAAAAAGAACCATTGTTTTACATCAGATTTAAAAATACTTCTTTCATACTAATCCGTAATGGCAATGATTATTCATAAGTTCTTATTTGTACAGTGCGGCAGAAGGACTAATTAAAATATCTCGGTGATTCCTTCTGGCTTCTGAAGTGTCTTCATTCTATTTCTACCATAACAACTTTAATATTCCTATATATACATATATTGTTATTTTGTCACCTGCTGTATTTCTTTCCCTACAAATTAGCACCTATTGGTTGCTTTTGAATACGGATCTTCCTCAACTTACAGTGGGGTTATGTCCCAATAAGTTCATTTTAAGACGAAAATATTAGAGGTTAAAAATGCATTGTTTTTAATTTTTAAAAAACATTTCTTTATTTTGAGAGAGACAGAGCATGAGCAGGGGAGGGGCAGAGAGAGAGGGAGAGAGACTCTTAAGCAGGCTCCACGTTGTCAGCGCAGAGCCACACACGGGGCTCAGCCTCACAAACTGCGAGATCAAGACCTGAGCTGAAACCAAGGGTCGGACCCTTCCTTAACCAACTGAGCCACCCGGGCACCCCAGGTTGAAAATGCATGTAAATATACCCAGTCTACCAAACATCATAACTCAGAGCACTTAACATTAGCCTGCAGTTGGGCAAAGTCATCTAACACAAAGCCTATTTTATACTGAAGTGCAGACTGTCTAGTGTAATTTATTGAATACTATATGTTGAAAGTGAAAAGCAGACTAGTTGTACGGGTACAGAATGGTTGTCAAGTTGTTTCCCTCGTGGTCACGTGGCTAAAGAGGCACTGTGGCCGCCACCGCCCAGCATCACAAAACTGAAAATTCAAAATTTGAGGAATGGTTTCTACAGGATGCATTGTTGCTTTCACACCATGGTATGTAAAGTAGAGAAATCATAAGTTGAGTCATAAGTCAGGGTCAGCGTAATGATTTGGGTTATTTGGGAAGCTGGGCCTAGAATGCAGTCCCTTGAATATAGTGCAGTGCTTTTTTTTTTTTTTTTTTAACGTAACTGCTGTCTACACAATGCATTTTTCACAGATGCCAATTCTGATTAGAAAGGTCCTTCAAAATGTTTTCTAGCCTAAAAATTTTGCTCCATTCCTCTCTTTTAGGCTCACTTTATGTTAATTCGTCTCTGCTTAGCATCCAATTTTCTATTTTCTGGGGCTCATTTCTCCACACCCTAGCTTGCAGAAAAGTAGAAATGGAGATTAACTGGTATCCATCTCTCTCTAGATTCCCCAATGAGAACTTGTACAGCTCAGAAAAGAGATGAGGTGTAAGGACCTTGAAATTAATTGGAGTAAATGACAAAATAAGAACTGCTCTAAGAAACATTCCTTTCAATTTGGCTGTCAATTCAGTATTTTTTTTAATTCAGTATTTTTAAGTATATCTATTATTTCTTACCACTTCCAAAGTTGTCAGTAAGTGATCAAGTTAAAGTAAAGGAATTACTCGGTTTGGTATTTGTCTAAGACTTATTTTACCTAACAGAATAAAGCCAAAAAGAATTTCAAAACAATTACCCAAAAGATTTCTGTGAAATGAAGGTATAATTTCTTATCAAGGCCAAGAATCTGTAGGTTATTAAGGACAACAATGTGATGTTGAGTGCAAAAAGGAGAGAGATGTTCTAATCCACTGTATGGAAATAGTAAATGAAAAGCAAGGTAGATAACACAACATTTAGATCATGTTTAAAGCATACATTAAATGTATTGAAATGTTCTCTTTCTTAGAGATCCATAGAGCTTAGGAAAATTCAGATGCAGAAACAGGATTGAAGAAGGAAACATTTTGAAAACAGGTGGAGGAGAAATGATCATTTGGGAACATGTAACAAGGTGGTAGATGAGGGTCATCTGTGCTGTAGTAATAATATGGTGCAGATGAAAGGAGAGGAAGTAATGATGTGTAATAAAGAATTTGACCTGGCCCTAAGAGGTCTGGCCTTTGCCTACAGCTTCTGAAAGGTAATCTAGGTCACACCTCATAGGAGTATCTCTGTTTTGGGTGAGAGCTAGTCACAATGGATTTCAGGGTGGGGCTGACCACACCTGACAGTCTTAGCCATGCCAGAGAAACCACAGGATTTAGAGCGAGGGGCATTGAGTCACCTGGGATCAGGCCACTTGGCAACTGAGATCAACCACCCAGGTAATCAGTCATGCCCACGGTAACAGCGCCTCTATAAAATATTTGAACACTGAACCTTATGCAGGTTTCCCTGGCTGGCAATACTCTCTCTAGGCATAGTGTCACACACTGGTACAGGGAAAGTAATGCCATCTTGCCTCTAGGGGGAGAGGACACAGAGAAGCTGTGACTTTGGAACCCTCCAGGACTTCATCCTATGTGTTGCTTCCCTTGGCTGATTTTAATCCGTATCTTTTCCCTGTAACCATAACCGTGAGTATAACAACTCTCCTTGAGTTCTGTGAATTATTCTATTGAATTATCAAACCTGAGTGTGGTTTTAAGACAGACCTCCCCCCTCCAAACTTATCTTGTAGAGAAGTTGGTATCTTGTAGAGCACTGTACCTTCTAAGCCTTTGCAGCTTGGCTATCTAAAGGCAACTGACCTGAACACAGGCTGTAATGTAGCCTTGACGCCTAATGGCGAAATCTTGGACCTATAACATTAACACAAAGCTGCCTCAAAAGGAAACTAGTTGTTGTCATTGTAATATTAGCAATAATTAAACAGCACTGTTTGTCATTAATCAGACCTTTGTTCCTTTAATTGATCCAATATATACAATGAACATGAACATATTTATCCTTATAATGAAGAGTCTAGGGGATATTTGCTACATTGATAGTCACTGCTGACTTCAAACTCTTAAAAGTTACATAACTTAGAAGTTGCTTAAACACATAGGCAACTAAGAAATAGGACAAATCTGTTTTCTTAATTGTAGCATGTGTTAGTTCTTTCTTTGCATACATTCTTCGTAACATTGGTAAGTATTTCATGATCCTAGACAATTACAGACTTTTTTAAAAGAGGTCTGGCTCGTTACAATGTTGGAAAGATTTCAGTATCATGGTTACTTTGCAATTGAGTGTAACAATCTTGGCCTTGGTGGTTAACTGGACCTTGAGAATCTTTGTTTCTTAAGAAAGGTTTAAATTCTATTCACATGTTCTCTTTGGTCCTTTGGCTTCCAGGAAGGACATGGTTTCTAGGCCTGCCAGTTTTTGCTTCCTGGCTGACTCTGTGCTGGTAACATCTGTGGTCTAAATTTACTCAGTTTATCTCATGGTCAAAGGTAGTGGCTGAAGAAGAGGAGTGTGAGTTTGTTTTCTTACAAAGATAAATATTTTTTCTCAAATGATGGTCATTTCTATAAAACTATCAATTTTGGAGAATGAGCCAATTCTGAGAAATCTCTAGGAAGAAAAAACTTTTTCTAGCAGCCCTAGTTTTTCAGGAAACCTTTAAACAACTTGTATATATTTTTTAAAAAACTAAATAACCTTTTACAAGATTGTATGTACAAATAAGATTTAAAGACTGCATCTTGAATTATTTATTTAAATATAATTTAAGGATAATTTAAATCTTTATATCCTCCCTACACAGTATGGGACTTTTTCCTAATGAATTAGGAATGAAATTGATGAAAGTTATGATATTTAATTTCATGACTAGCGAGTAAGGATAAATTGGTGAATTTTTTTCCAGACTTTTTTCAGAGTTTTTTTTTTTCTTTTCAGACTTTGTGGCTAATATGCCACTGGTAGAGATTTTGTATATTTCTTTTTTTACACTAAAAAAGAAATAGACATCCCCCCCCCCCCACCACCACCACACACAGTATCAACAACAAGAAAAAGAAACAGAACGACCTCTTAAGCCACTGGACAATTTGTTTTAACAGAAGAGAGAACTACTATTTTATTAATCCTATAATAGGATTTCCTCTTATCTATTCTTCATGCTTATTGGCTGTCTTAATATCTGTCCTCACATTTAGGAAGAATTTCAGGAATGAGATTAAGGTCCTAAAGTTTAAAATCAGTGGAGACTTGGATTAAACGTGTCTGCATTTAGGAGTCTGAATGTAAGATTTAGGGAGGTAAATCAGGTGTAAAATTTGAACAGAGCTGAAATATCTACAGCTAATATTTGTACCTGGGGAAACAATGTATAAGAAACAAGTGAGGGATGTAAACTAAAACTCCCGTGCTTTATTCAACAGAGATCAACACAAAACTCAAAGATTCCAGTACCAAGGTTATTTAAAGGAATGTCAGCTTCAGAAAATGAAGATGAATTAGGATTAAAAAGAATTAATCAATTGAACACTAAATCCTTCCTATATAAAAATAGGAAGCATTTGCACATGGGCTAGTAACTAATAATAATGCTCTTCTGTTCAAACCACTACAAGATTTTATTAACATAGATGACACAAATTTGACCCCGACAGTAGACATATATGGTAATCTCCTCTCTGTATCTTTTTTCCACGCACTTTGGGAAAATGGAGGCTTTTAGTCTGAGAGTGATTTCAAGCATGAACTTTTGAACCAGATTGTCTTTTAGGTCCTGGCTTCACTACTTACTAGGTGTGTGACTTTAGGCAGGATAGTTAGCCTCTCTTCTCATTTTCCTCATCTGTAAAATGTGACAATAATACTATAATGGTTAATAAAAGCATACCTAACTCATAAAGTTATAAGAAATCAATGAGTGAATACATGCATAGCACTTAGAACCATATCTCTCATGCAGTGCTGAATAACTGCAGGGGTCAGAATTTTGGAACTTTGGCAAAAGGTACACTTCAAAAAATGGAAATAATTAAAAAAGCAGTTAAATTTATCAAGCATTGGCCTTTTTTTAGAGATTGGTAGGAGTGGGCATCCTGTGCAATTGTTGTTGTTTTTTTTTTAACCAAACTGCCCTTGTCTTACAGAAAATAAAAATGATACTCTTGAAAGCTTACAATCTCCCTGTAACTTTTACTATTAAGAGTTCTCCTTCAGAGTGTTATTATTATTATTATTATTTTTTAATTTGCCTGGATCCTGACGTTTCTCTGTCCTGGTTTAGACTGGCTCTGCTTTCTACAGCATCCAGATGCCAAGATGATTATACAACAGCAAAGAAAGATGACAGAGGTACAGAGGGCCACTGGAGCCAGCCACATATTTGGAGTCACAGATGCCCCATCAGGTGTCATGTCTTCATTCTCAGATGTGTGGTTTCTGCTGTTGTACCCCTTGGTTTTGTTCAGTAATTGTTTGCTACTGTTGAGTCTGGATGGAATAGGCCTATGAAAAAGTTTTGTGTCTACTGGCATAAAGAAAGGAGAAACGGTCTTGTTATCTGGATTGTTGATGAAATCAGTACTGTGTGACACCATATTTACCTCTGTGGCAATGGAGTCATTCAGGGAAATGAAGCTTGCCCGAGAATCTGTGGTTAATTCCCTGGAAGACCTGGTCTTGTTTGTGTTTACAACCAAATCTCGATGTGTGCTTGATGATGGTGCCTCTACTGACGGTAGCTTTGGGTTTATCATGGTGCTTTGTTGTTTACCTAAATTTGCAGCTTTTAGAATCCTTAGTCTGTCCCCTGTGTTAGATGAAGAACGGGTATTTAGATATGCGGGAGGTGACTGTTCAAAAACCAGCAAATCTGGATCTATACCTGAAAGACAAATAAGAAGTCTTATTATAAGTAAGAAGACTTAGAGAAGTCTTGGATTTGCCACTGAGTTGGTGAACTGAGCTTAAGTTCAAGTTCTACTATTGCATATTTCGGAAGGCCTCAGAAACATACTTGCCACATCTGAATTTATCTTAACTTTCTAGGACACTTTCTGTTATGAACAAGTTTGGTTAGCTCATGGAGGATTCTTCGCGTCTGCCTGGGCATTTGGGTAACAATAGACAGTGTTAGTACAAGAATGGCAAAAAACAGTAGCCATTGGAGATATAGAGCATTTTAAAATAAAATCTTAAGGGGCACCTGGGTGGCTCAGTCTGTTAAGCATCTGACTTTGGCTCAGTGCTCGTGAGTTCGAGCCCTGCATTGGGCTCTGTGCTGACAGCTCAGAGCCTGGAGCCTGCTTCGGATTCTGTCTCCATCTCTCTGGCCCTCCCCTGCTCTCCCTCGCTCTCCCTCTCAAATATAAAATAAACCATAAAAAAGTTCCAAATAAAGTTTTAAAAAATAGGGCCTAAGAAGTGTAACTGTGTCAGAATTCATGAGCAAAGCCCTCAGTCTCATCCCTTCTCAGTTCCTGAGGGTCCTGACTTTGTCTTCAGTATTTTCTCCTTGTAAAGGAGCTCTTTTCCCTCTGACTTCAAATATGCACAAACATTGCTCCATGTGTAAAGCGGGGGGGGGGGGGGGGGAGCCCCTCTCAACAGCTTTCCAGTTGTCCCTGCTATCAGTCAGTTTCTGTCTCTCTCCCTCTGGACATACTAACATCCGTTTCCTTTCTTTGGTTTTGCCTTCTGTCATCTTGTTCCATCCTCACTATTCTGTCAGAATTATGCTTCTGAGGTAATCAGTACTTTCTAGATTTCCTGATCAGTCTCATTGCTTTGGCAGGCTCTTATCCTCGATACTGCTGGCCATCTGTTCCTTAAAATTCTCCTCCCGTGACTCCCTGGAGCACAGACTCTCTTGGTACTTTACCTCAGGCTGCCCGCCTCTCATTCTTTCTTTCTTTTGCTGGTTCTTTTCTTGGTCCTAACTTGCTGTGTACTTTCCACAATCTTCAGTCCTTTGTCTTCTCTTGAATTTTCTCTTCATCTCACCACACACACACACACACGTCTTCATCAACTGTCACCACTACATCGGTGGCACTGAAATCCACATCACCAGTTATTTCCTCTTTCTTGGTCTCTGGTCTCATTTCTCCTGTGCTCTACTGAAGACATCTCATGTCATCGCTGAACATTCCCAGAGCCAAAGTCATTTCGTCTGGTTCTTTGTCTCATTCAGTGGCATCATGAATCTTCATCACCCATGCTGGAATCTGTTTGTACTGCAGAGCAATTTTTGACTCCTCTCTTCTTTTCCTTCATCCAAAAAGTAACTACATCCTATCCAGTTCCCTCCCAATGTTCTAGTAATCATCCCTCCTCTTTGTCGCAGTTACGATCGCCTTCTCCAGATCTCATGCCTCCCTGACTAGATTTTCTAACTTGCATCCTACATATAATTTTCTGAGACTAAAGACAGCCAGACTCGTCACTTTCATGATGGCACTTGCTCACTAAATACCTTTGCTGGTTCACTATTGCTGTCAAAGTCAAACCAAAACTCTACTCTGTCCAAAGCCCTTTTTTTATTACCTTGCCTACCCTATCTTTCCCATATTTTTATTGCAACTCCAAATGTGCCCCTTTTGTAGCTAGACCTGTTTTCTCCATGGTGGGATGCTGAACTCCTTATCTTGCCTCTGCCTGGCCTCTTCCATGAAGTTGCCCCTGAATTTAGCTTTCTTTAGTCTCCTTTTGGGTGCTTGTACTTGGGGAAGTATCACACGTTTTTTAATGCAATTCCACTTTTTACACTAATTGTGAGACTTGTCACATCAGCTAGATTGTAAGGAACTCGAGGGCAGAGATATGGCTGCAATCTTTTGCAATGTTGCACACAGCCTGAAGCATTAGGTTTTCACTAAGTACAGATTGATGACAAAACTGATCTTCTTTGTATTTTGATGACAAAAATCGATCCTTTCATCTTTACCAATTTGTGCCCTGAGATTATATACATGAGCAAGGGACACTTAAATGGGTATTTTTCTAAAATAAAATATACTGGTTATCTTGGGACCATTGGTATGCTAACATATGTTAGTAAGTACATTTCCCTGTCCTTGACATCCATTTCTGTAGAATCCTTGTATGTGGTGTCAGTGGACCTCAAAATTGCCATTAAGCAATTTTCTTTATTTCCTAGTATGATCCTTAGCCACTGCAGTTGAAATGCCCATTTTGTCGCTTGCTAGGGGCCCCTGGAATAAATGTAATGCTTAAGCTCTTCTTCAATCATGTATGATTTGTGATCATCTGAAATGAGCTCATCATTGCTGAACATGCCAAACTAAAGGGAATATCCTTCTAGTTTTCTTCCCTGGATGCCCAAAACCTTTCCAATAGAAATCACTGGGATATAACAATTCAGGGATTCACACATTGTTATTAACAGTAGCTTTTAGGTTATATGTCTCTACTAGAATATTGTCAATATTCTTCAAAATACAAAAAAAAAATACATAAATCACTACCTTCTGTTATGTTGTATAAAATGGCGCTGGTTCCAGGCTCTAATACACAGCTCTCCAATGTTGGGCAGTGAATATGGAGGCAGTTGACATTGTCGTGAATAGGATCATGGTAGAAGACAGCCACGTTACAGGAAACTGAAAGGAAAACAGGCCAAGTGTGTCTGCAGATGGTCTTGGTTTCTACCAGCTTGATGAGCTCTGAGTAACTTACATTTCTTTCAAGAACATTGGATTAACAGCAAGCAATACATTGCAAGGCTACATTCAGATATTTCATAGAACACTGTGAACTATAGTAACTATTTGTAAGAATACAGAAAATGCCTTTTTAAAAAAAACTATACACTAATTTTCTCTCATCTTTCACACATTCCATTCCACATAGGGTCACCCAGAATCATTTCCCAATCCCAGTATTTTATGTTCATGAAGAGATCAGTTGGCTACAGAAACCTCTGGGAATTTATACATATCAGATTTCTAGATGTGTTGCCGTCTCAGAATGCTAAGGTACTGGAGTTCACTAGAGAAAGAAATAAGAAAATAAAGTGACAAATGTTGTAACAAAAGAGGGAGTAGTGGGAAGGCAAAAACAGCATTACTGGGAGAGGCCCGATGGTGGAAAGGCAGCAGGTCAGGTGAACACGACCCTGACCTTGATTAAAGGGGAGCACTAACCCCATGTTGCAAATCACATCCAATGAAAAGCCTATTCAGTGTCATTTAAAGAGGATGAGAGTCGACCATAAGGGATGTTAGGATTTGGAATTCTACTGAGTAGGGGTACATCACTGACTCATGCTGTCTTCCCTTTACTAAGTAAGTTTGCTCCTTACAATGTATCATACTATTTCTGGAAAACCTTAAGTTGGATTTGTGGAGTGCCAGTCTTCAGTCTGTCCTCCTGAGAGGGCAACACTGATTTCCCTCCTGCTGCAGTGAGTAGGAAGCATGTGCTGGGAAACATCCATTGGCCAACGGTATCAACTTTTTTAATAAAAGAAGATTACAGAGGGGTAGCATGCAATTATCAGACCTCAGACTATGCCTAAGGCTGTGGTGGAATTGCTGTTTCTGTGTAAGGTTAACTGTGGGCAGTTGTATCTCCCCCATTGCTTCCAGGACAGCTCACGTTTCTGCACTCTTTCATTTTTCAGTAGGAAAAAGAATAGGACAGAATTCAATTAATAATACCTTGCTAATCCATTACAGATGACAAATACATCCCCCAAAGACTGTGCTGTCAAGTTCAAGGGGAAGGACTAAAATACATTTAAATTTAGACATCTAAATTTCTGATGAGCAAGTAGCTGATGCCGTAGAGAATAATTTTGAAAGATGTTTTCTATTCCTCTTCGTGTACACCTCAGAGTTTCATCTCCGAGCAGGTTAGCTATTGCCCGACTGTGGCTTTTTAAAGTTCTGGCTCCCGGCGAAAAACAGAGACGTGTGTTCGTGCCCTTTCTTCTGGAGGAAGAAAACCACAACTTGGAAGCTACAGAGGCTCTAAAATCATGGAATTCTACTGGTGCTTATAGTATCCCTGGAAGTCCAGAAGACAAAGTTTCCCTGCGGTGGACAGTCAGGTAAACTGATGCCATGGGGAAATGCTGAAACGTATCCCCCCTCGCCTACCTTCCCTCAAGCCTTTTGGGATCAGAAGCATCTCTAAGGTGAAAATCTGAAATGGCAACCTTCTCAGAAATATTTCCCTTTAATAAATTAGTTGTTCTCTTCTGTGCCTGATTATCTTTTGAGGGCTTAGCCTGGGACAGCTTCTCACACTGTGGTCGGTTTATACCCTTCTAGTAGATTCAGTCTGCATCCCAGAAATCTTACATGCATACTTGGATAGGAAGCATTGGCAATTAATAAGTCGGTGTCAAACCATGGAAAGAAACTGTGGAATAACCAAGAGAATTATTTTCAAGTGTTGTGTTGCTTTTGCTGTTTCTTTCCAAGTAACTTTAAAATCTTGGGAAAATGAAAAACAAATGGAAGAAGTCTTTAGACAATTATAACTTGAAATTCTGCAATAATGAAATGTTTTCCTAATTGTAAACCTTGATCGTATTACATGGATGATGTTTAACCCTGATTCTGGATTTCAGACCAAAAAAAAAAAAAAAAAAATCAGATTTTGAAAATGCGTTTTTCTTTCTTTTTGCTATTTGACATATATCTGCCTATGTCTTTCAAAACATTGATCACAATCTAAATTCCTATTCAGTGCAGCCCACATTTAGTCAACACAGCAAGCACATTTCGAAATCCTGAAATACCAATATCACTGAAAGAACTTTGAAAGGGAAATGATAAATATTTTTGAAATCAAATATGCCATATTTGGGGCTAAGAAATATTGTTAGTTAACCCTCAAGGAAATATTTTCATTTAGCCCTTTCGTGAGGAAAAGAAGATTCTCTGTTGCCTATAGTTTCCATGGCATTCTGGGTCATTACCAGATTTGTAGGCTGAGCCAGCACTGACCCAGACAGTCTGAGTCTCTCCTGCACTCTTCCATCCCCTGTCTCTCCCTCATCTCCCCTAGTCCTGTTCATCTTTTCTCTGGAACCTCTACCTACAGGCCCTTACTTAGTCTTCATTTTATAATTTTCTCCTGATTTTTGCACAGGCGTATCATTAATACTTACCATCCTTCCTAAGGCAGCAGCTCCTGCTGCATTTCTGGCCAGTGCCTTCAGAGTAATACTTCAGGAACTGAGCTCCCAGCTTCTGAGACTCCTCCAGGTCAATCAGAAGACCCGGAAAGCGACGGATCCAGCAGTCTCTGTAAAAAATGGTGGGTGAGCAGAGAGAGTGAGAGGCCCGCACCACGCTCAGGAGCAGTGTCACGCTGGTCACCACCACTGCCGCATGCATTTTGCTGGTATGAAGACTGGGCAAGAAGCCTGAGTCCCACACAGATGCTGAAGCTGACCATCAGGCTTCTGGACAGTTTCTGGAACTCGGGGGCTGTTGCTGAGGGACTCTCTTGGAGGGTCACCTTCTAGAAAAATGAAGCCATTCTTTGGCTGCATATTGATTTTTCTTTTGTTTCTCCCCGGCTGAGCCCTAGGTGAACATTTGACTTTCTGACGTTAATTTTGAACATTTTCCAGGCCATTTCGATACTCTGTCCTTTAGCCTCTTGAAGACGTGGATTCTCTCCTCTGCTTTTCTTCGTTTTGTGAAAGTGAATAGTCACAGACACCTCTCACTAAGTAAATATAAAGACAAATGGAAATCCTAGCCAAGAGTCTTTCTCAGGAAAACAATAATTTAGTCACTTGACGTCAGATAAAGAAGGATCCATTTCACCAGAAACAAGACATGTTTTTGTAAGGGCACTTCTGTATAGCTTTAAAGGAACCTGTGACTGCAGATTTCTTTTCAGTCATTTTTTTTCCCTTTGAATTTACATTCTAGTATTCAGGTTCACTAGAAAACCAGTTTGTGCACTGGTTTGTGCACAAAACAAAACGTGAAAGTAAATGAAACTGAAAAAGAAAAAAAACCCAATTTTAATTTTACAGTGATTTTGAAAACACTGAATGTGGATCCTGGTCATTTCTTGGAGCTAGGCTTCCTCCCGACCCCTTACCCCCACCAAAAAAGTCCAGCCACAAGCTTTCTTTTAAAAAGCATAAATGAAAAGCATTACAGTGGAAATTGTGAAGAAGTTCAAAATGGAGACTGTTTAAACTGTTTTCTGATATTCGTGTTTGCATGTTATAAAGGAGACTTTTTTGTGAAGCATATACATGAAGGCATAGTACCTTTGAAGCAGAAGTAGTTGCCAAGAAATGTGTATTCAGGAAATGATGAAATGGCTTTAAATTTCTTTCTTTCTTTCTTCTTTCTTTCTTTCTTTCTTTCTTTCTTCTTTTTTAATGTTTATTTTTGAGAGAGAGAGAGATAGAGCATGAGCAGAGACAGAGGGAGACACAGAATCTGAAGCAGGCTCCAGGCTCTGAGCTGTCAGCACAGAGACCAACGCGGGTCTAAATATTAATAAAATTACTTCAACTGCAAGACCAAAACATTCGAAAAGATACTGAAGGCAGCAAAAATGGCCTCTTACTTTTGTGAAGATTGTGGGTTCCATATCCTGTGATGATGTCCAAAATGACAAATTAGCTCAAAGCATAAAACTCTTCTTACTTTCGTGTATCCATTTTTATGCAAAGTATAAGTAAAAATCAGCTTTTGGCATAATGTACTGTTCTGCTCTTTTCAAAAAGAAGAAGAAGAAGAAGAAGAAGAAGAAGAAGAAGAAGAAAAGATGAAACTTTTTCTATCCAGTGGTCTAGGTTTCTTTCATACCTTTTGCACAATGACTCATTCACTTACTTGACAGAAAAATGTTAATATTCTTTGAATTCCATCTCTCCACCTGTTTCATAATTATAGCTGCTCACATATCCTTTGATTTTTAGAAACATAAAATTTAAGAATCAATAAGATGAAAATATTCATAAGTCTGAATAACTTTAAAAACAAAACGTGTCACTTTCTCCCAAGCCAACATTATATATCATGAATTAACTCCTAATCTTTCATAAGCCACATAAACTACACTGAAAATGATAAATACTTTATTCTATTGAACTTCTCCTAGAAAGCAAGTTTCAATTGCTTACATGCAGATGATCAGACTGTTCCATCTGTTCCGAGGGGAGAGGGAAGAGAGATTTTTTAATGGCAAAGCAAAGGACAGCAAAGGAGCAAAAGATCACTCCCTATTTCCCCACAAGATTTCCATAGCTGTTGTAATTAGTTGATGCCCTGGGGATATAAACCAGAAAGTCAGCTTTCTAACCTTCTAACCTCCATGGATTTCAGTCACATTAAATGCTTCTTTCGTGTGATATATAATTCCTTAAAGTTCTCATGTATCCTGCAGGGATAATAGAACAATCCACAATTGTTTAATCCTTTTGCTGTCCAATGATGTTCAAGTGAAGATCAAAGTTGTATTTGAAAGAATCTGTAAGTTCCAATATAGAAGCATGCTTTAGAATTTTTAAAATAATTTTTTTGGTGATTGCATAAACATTCAGTCTGGAAACCCAGAACTTCTTGGAGTCAAGTATTTTGAAACAAAGAGATAGAAACTGGCCTGCAGGGGCAGAGGGAGAAATCCATAATGGCCCAGAAATGTCTAGTCTCAAAACTTGTCCACGTGAGATGAAATTGCAGAAACCAGAAAGCAACTGCAACTCTGAATAAAATATTGCTATATAGCCTTTGTACAAATTTTATGAAATACTCAGAACCATCACACTACTGCAATGCAGTGATATGCTGTACTTATTTCCAACTCGGTGCTCTTGAGGGGCTCAAATATTGGATTCTTCCGTTAAAAACTAATCTCTTCCAAGAGCCTGATTCAGGTGCTCTAGAACCAGAAGTCTCATAAGTGTCCTAGGTGATTTCCTAAGATGTCTGGAGAACACTGATGTAAAATGCAAGTTTTGCCTACACAAAGATGCTCAATCTGAATTAGAGACATTTTTGAAGACCTGTGCTACTTTAAACTCATTTACATTGTCCCATATGCTTAATGAAAGGAAAATATTTCAGTTTTGTTTGTTAAAAAACACAATTTTTCTTAAAATATTTTACTTTTCATTAAATTGATATACATTTCACTTTAAAAATCCAAACCAGGGGCGCCTGGGTGGCGCAGTCGGTTAAGCGTCCGACTTCAGCCAGGTCACGATCTCGCGGTCTGTGAGTTCGAGCCCCGCGTCAGGCTCTGGGCTGATGGCTTGGAGCCTGGAGCCTGTTTCCGATTCTGTGTCTCCCTCTCTCTCTGCCCCTCCCCCGTTCATGCTCTGTCTCTCTCTGTCCCAACAATAAATAAAAACGTTGAAAAAAAAATTAAAAAAAAAAAATCCAAACCATACATAAAAGTACAAAAAGAAATAAGCACTATTCAAGGTCTTACAATCTTAACATTTTGGTTAACATTCTTCTAGACACATCTATAAAAAATAGACACATGAGGGGCGCCTGGGTGGCTCAGTCGGTTGAGCGGCTGACTTCGGCTCAGGTCATGATCTCACTGGGTTTGTGAGTTCAAGCCCCACGTCGGGCTCTGTGCTAACAGCTCAGCGCCTGAAGCCTCCTTTGGATTCTGTGTCTTCTCCTTTCTCTGCCCCTCCCATGCTCATGCTCTGTCTCTCTCTGTCTCTCAATAATAAATAAACGTTAAAAAAAATTTAAAAAAAAATAGACACATGAATACAATTTTACATAAATGGATTCAAACTGTTCCAGAAACTGTTTTTAAAAAAATCCAGTGTTGGGGTGCCTGATTGGCTCAGTCAGTTAAGTGTCCGACTCTTGGTTTCAGTTCAGGTTATGATCTCACAGTTGGAAGACTAAGACTCGTGCTGGGCTCTGAGCTGTGTGTGAAGCCTGCTTAGGATTCTCTCTCTCCGTCTGCCCCTTCCCCCCTTAAAAAAAAAAATCCACTGTAAAATTATGTATTTCAGGGTTTCTAAAGAAAGCTCTACATGTACATCCAAAGTTGTAACAGCTCTATGGTATATTTCATTCTACCTATGTACCGAAATTTACTCTGCACTTGAGCTTTCTCAGCTGTATAATAGAATAAAAAATAGTATTGTAATCTGTGAAAAGTACTGACAAGTGTCTGTCATATAATAAGCATTCAGTAAATGTTAGCTACTATTACTATTATACATTATGTTTTCCAATTTTTCATTATTAAAAGCAACACTCTGATAAACATCTTTTACTTAGATCTTTTTTTCATTCTAGGTCATAAAGGAACAGCTGTGTTTGACCATCCTTGATTTGACCAGATCATGTTATAAAGTGTTTGAAATGAGTCATTGTACCACAAAGGCCAGTCTTTATTATTCATTGATCAGCCAATAACAGATCTATAAAATTACACCACCAGTTATATATAAGCAATATTTTCATGAGGTTTAGAAAGAATATTTAAAACTTTTGTAAGTGAATTTACATTGCTTTGACTTGGTATTTGTAGCTGAACAGGAAGCTTACTGTGTGAGTTATAAAAATTATTTGATCTTTTAAGATACTTCCAGTTCTAAATGATGTTACTATCATATGAGGGCCAAAAAAGCTTACAGGTCCAGTGCCCAGTATTGTCAGACTCACACCCCAGATTCCCTGTCCAAGCTGATCTTACTCTGATAATATTACTGTGCGTGAATTGCCTTTCTAATGCGCATCATTCTTTGATAGTGATTTTTTTGGTCTGTTTTTAAAAGGCAAGAAAATACCAGTTGGAGGCATATCTATGACGTTTGGAAACAAAAGCATCATTGGTGAAAGATTCTAAAGGGACAGAGAAGAGACTAAGAGCCTGTTCTTCTTGGCAGACCCAATGAATCTGGCATTGTCGTGGATGGAGGCACAAATAAATCCCAAGTCCAAGCCTCTTTGATATAGGGTGTGCCTCCCAGGAAAATTCCCCAGTTTAAGACCTAAAACCAGAGTTGGCACTTTATGTTTCCAAAGAGGTTGCTAAATTCATGGTCACTCATCCACCAAGAGCCTTAGAATGAATGTCCTGACTGCACCGTCATTGAAAACAGAAGTGTGAGAAGTTGGCTGAGAATGGAGTTTTATCAGTAATGATTCAAAGGCCAGGTGAAACAAGGTGAAAAGCTAGAGGTTTTCCCAGTTTAAAAAGAGAGAGAGAGAGAGAGAGATGAATGAGGCAAGTCATAGATTCATCTTTGTCTCCTTCACTTTTCCCAGGGAAGCCAGAATCTACTAGAACTTTTTTCTGTTTTTAAATTTTTAGTTCCTTATTTATGGTGTATTATAAAGAGAATGATGGAGGACAAACACCTCACTCCCAGGCAGCTAAGTTACATAGTAAGAACCAAAAATGTAACCAAAAGGTGTCAAAAGGATTTCATGCCTTACCAATATGACTTTCTTTTCTGGTTTTTAACCCTTCCCCCTTCTTAATATACAATATGAGAGGTGTAGGAGATATCTTATGTCTCATAAAGCAGAAATGTTCTTATGAAGAAGGTGTTATTTAACAACTTGTCATTCAAGAAGACAGATGAAGTTTGCAATAATAAAAACAAAGCCCAAACACATGTTCTTCCCAAGTTGAGGGAAGATTCTATTGTAGTAGAATCTTGGTCTGGGAAAATTTTCAAAAAGGGTTTCTTTGTGGGATAGGAGTGCCACACCCTCTGTTCCCTCCCAATCCTTATTCCTCCATCTACCCAAAGCTTACCTAACAGTATCCTGCTCACCTCCTTCTAAGATTAATTCATATCTTACGAGTAACTCGAGGTCTTTATTATTTGGGGTGAGCTTTCTATTCATTTCTTTGCAATGTTAAGTGAGAGAAGAGGTCTCTCTTAAGGAGGAAGTGGCCCTTCCTTAAGCAGTCCTCAGACAGTGAGGAAGCATGGGTACGGGGACGGTAGGAGGGTGGCAAGAAAAACCACCTCTGAAGGCCAATGCCACCAAAAGCGGCCACACCTTCTGCCCAAAGGATCGCATTCTGTCATGGCCGACCCAACCAAACTGAAATAGGAAAAGCAAGGTTTGTTAGAAAATATTTTAAAAGAGGTCACGTGTTCTACCTTTGAGTTGCACTCCTGTCTTTCTTTTGATAGCATAAAGAGGATTAACGGGCCCCAGCAGCAGATACAAGTTCCTCTGCTTGCCAACCCTTTTCATCAGCTGCACTGTGCACCCCAGTGAGCTCTGCCGAACCTGCTGCCATCTGCCTGGACTTTCTTTCTGCAAGATGGCTCCTACACGATGACCATTGCGAAGACTCAGCTCTAGGTGCCACCTACGTGTGCAGGAACGGCCTATGGGCCTCAGCCCGCTGGGACACTATGCCGGATTGGGCTAGATGGGCGATCCCAGATGTGATGTCATTTTGACGCCCGGGACCCCAGACTCCTTTCATCCCGTTCCTTCCACGCCTGTTTCTCCTTCTTGTCTCTCTCTTCCCGCTGGTAAAGCAGCGCGGAAGAGAGAGCGGACCGGCTTCATCTCGCCTCCGGTCCGAGCCTGGCTCGCACCGCTGCGCGGACCCGGCCCCAGCCCCGGCGCCCGGGCCCGCAGCCCTCCAGCCCTCCCGGATCCACCGGCAGGTCCGGCGGGCGGCGGGGGTCCTGCGGGGCGGAAGTGAGAAGCCAGGCGTGGGAGGAGGCTGCAGGCTGGGGGCTGGGATCCCCTCGGCGGCTGACGCGGTCCGGCGAACCCGAGTGAGGACTGCGGCCGCCTCCCGACGCCCGGCGCGCGCCAGCCGGGCCTTTTTTGGCGCTGAGGGAGAGCAGACGGGCAGGGCCGCCGCTTCGGGGGAGCGAGGCTGAGCCGCCGCCCCGGGGACCAGGAGGAGGGGCTGCCTCGGGGGGCGCCGCCGCGACCCAGATAGGCCGGGCGAGCGCGGGAGCGGGCGGCGGCCCGTCGCCTCCTTCCTCCTCCGCGGCGCCATCCCTCGGCGCGCCCAACCCGGAACCCGGAGAGCGCGTGGGGGCGGGGAGGCGAGCGCGCAGAGCTGGCGGGCACCCCCGCGGCCCCCGGGCCCCCAGCCATGTCGGCCGAGGAGATGGTGCAGATCCGCCTGGAGGACCGCTGCTACCCGGTGAGCAAGAGGAAGCTCATCGAGCAGAGCGACTACTTCCGCGCCCTCTACCGCTCCGGCATGCGCGAGGCCCTGAGCCAGGAGGCCGGCGGCCCCGAGGTGCAGCAGCTGCGCGGCCTCAGCGCCCCGGGCCTGCGCCTGGTGCTGGACTTCATCAACGCCGGCGGGGCCCGCGAAGGCTGGCTCCTGGGCCCGCGGGCGGAGAAGGGCGGTGGGGTGGAGGAGGAAGAGGAGATGGACGAGGTGAGCCTGCTGGCGGAGCTGGTGGAAGCGGCCTCCTTCCTTCAGGTCACGTCTCTGCTGCAGCTGCTGCTGTCCCAGGTGCGGCTCACCAACTGCCTGGAGCTGTACCGCCTGGCGCAGGTGTACGGGCTGCCCGACCTGCAGGAGGCCTGCCTGCGCTTCATGGTCGTCCACTTCCACGAGGTCCTTTGCAAGCCCCAGTTCCACCTTCTGGGGGCTCCCCCTCAAGCCCCCGGCGATGTCAGCCTGAAGCAGAGGCTGAGAGAGGCCCGGATGACGGGGACTCCTGTCCTCGTGGCCCTGGGGGATTTCTTGGGGGGACCCCTGGCTCCTCACCCCTACCAAGGGGAGCCCCCATCCATGCTGAGGTATGAGGAGATGACTGAACGTTGGTTCCCGCTGGCCAACAACCTTCCTCCCGACCTGGTGAATGTCAGGGGTTACGGGTCCGCCATCCTGGACAACTACCTCTTCATAGTGGGCGGGTACAGGATCACTAGCCAGGAGATCTCGGCTGCGCACTCCTACAACCCCAGCACCAACGAGTGGCTCCAGGTGGCCTCCATGAACCAGAAGAGGTAAGCACCCGGCAGTGCGGCTTCTTTCCCATCCATTCACTTGCTCGTTAGCTCGTTCCCCTAATGTTTACTGGGCAGTCACAGGAGCTTGCGCCGAGGTGGGAATGACATCTTCAGGAGTGTTGCTGGCCTTGACTCTGGCAAGGCGCCCAAAGAACTGAGGACTTGCAAGGAAGAAGTGCCCCCCCCCCCCCCGCACCCCACCCGCGAGGTCGACTGGCTGAGTTGTTTCCTTGCAGGTATTGCACTTTTAGGCAAACTGCTTTTTTTTTTTTTTTTGCCTCTTTCCCAGTGGAAAAAAGGAATCTGTGGTTTCCTAGAAGGATACTTTCAAAGAAAACTTTCTTTAATTTGCTTTCATTTTTGCCTTTTTAAATTTTTTATTTTTTTATTTTTTAGGCTCCAATCCTGATTACAGTGACACACTGGGCAGTAACCTGTAACACTGTCTTTGGGAGAGTTTGTTGTTGTCACTGACTTTGAAGCTTCCTACATTGGGGCACCAATCTGTGCTCAGGAGATAAACATTAGAATTGTACCTACGATTTATTGTTTTAAGCGCCTCTTATTTTTTATCCTCTCTTTTGCATCTCCCTTCTTTCCCAGACAGATTCATCATTGACCCAAAACTTGAGCCTGGCAATGGTCACCTGCAGAATTAGAACATTTCCGTCCACCTGGCCTTCTCCCTTCCCATCCTGCACATCCCTCCCAGCATGCACTTGGGTGACTTGGAGATAAGAAAAGGAGGAAGGGAGAGGAGCAAGAGGAGGGAATGGAGCTAGGACACGAACAGGAAAAGGAAAGAGCAGGGCGGATGCAGCAGAGGTGGTAGGAAGGAAAGGTGGTCAGATCCAAGACAGCCACTGCCATGCACAAGTTGGGAGAAGAATCAGTGTGACCCGCGAAAGGACCCTCTCCTCTGGTCCACTTGTACCCATCTCAACCCCTACATGGGCCCTTCCCTAAAGTGTGGAACCAGGAATTGGGGGACTCACCACCTGGCAAAGAAAGTTGTAACCGTTACACATACTGACCTTAAGGGTACACCAGGCCAGGAGGATCAGTGACTTTATTTCTACAATAACATAAAATTCATCTTGGAAAGTGTTCTTTTTTTCTGATGATAAAAATAATATCTAGTTATTCTAGAAAAGTGGAAAAATGGAAAAGAATCAAGAAACAGAAAGACCGTCGTTCCTATTCCCTCCTTCACAGAGGCAATAACCTCTTACAGGTTGGCATGTTTTCTTCCAACCCCTTTTTAGTGCATTATTTATACCATATTTAAAATGTGATATCAGATGGGTTATTTTGAAGCAGATTATAATTAAAGCAACAAAGAAACATTCCGTGTTGTGGATATTGCTCAGATTAGGGGGTGGAAGGCCCAGCGGACTGGCCATCACCACTATACACACTGTCTCCAGTTGTATCAGCTGAGGTGATCAGCATCCTCACTGCCCCCACCCAGCTCCAGCTGTAACTGTAACACAACACCTCACAGAATTCTTTCTTTACAAGTCCTTGGTAGTCTTTTTCTTTACAGGAATATCCGTCCTCTGAGGGGGAAAAAAGGTATTCAAGCAATGCACGAATATGTGCTTAGAAAAATTGCAAATGACATGAAAAACCAGAGTAAAAAATGGTATCCATTGACAAACCTTTATATATTATGCATTTATAAATATATTTATGTTACATTTATATATATATGTATATATGTGTGTGTATATACACACACACACACACACACACACATTAAGAACATTGATGATTGTTAACAGGGAAAAATGTGTATGCATATGCATGTACCTGGAGGGGTGTGTATGCATCTTGTACACACTGTTACTCTACAGTTGATTAGGCTGTGCTGATTATTATGGCCACTAATATTTCCATTTTGAGAGTTTTTTTTTCTATATCAACAAATGTAGAGCCATCTCACTCTTGTTACTGGCTGTGTAATATTCCAGCCCATAGATGTACCATAATGTAATCAGCCCTTCCCTTATTTCATGAGCATTTAAGTTGCTTCCTTTTAAAAAAGATTATTCTATTTATTTATTTGTTTATTTTCAAAGTGAGCTGCATGCCCAACTTGGGGCTTGAACTCACGACCCTGAGATTAAGAGTCCACATGTTCTACCAACTGAGCCAACCAGGTGCCCCATTTAAGTTGCTTCTATTTGCCATTATAAACAACGCTATATTGAGCATGTTGGCATATGTGTGCCTGTCTTATCTGGCATATATCAGTCAGTCCTATATGGCAAATTCCTGAAATTCCTTGATAGGTGGGCCAAAGTGCATGTATGTTTTCAATTTTGGTAGCTCCTGCCAAAGTGCCCATCAGAAAATTCATATTTCCTCTCCTTGAAACAGTGTTTGAGCTTGCCAGTTCCTATTCTCTTGCCAAGACAAGACATTATCATCATTTTTTATTCCAATCCAATGGGCAAAAACACTGGTGTGAATGTTTCTGCTTGGAAGAGAGACTTTTCCTTTCATATATTTATTGGCCTTGTGTATATATTTTTTAAACGGTTTTTGCCAATTAAAAAGAAAATTGGTTTATCTTTTTCATATTCATTTCAGAAGTTCTGTTTATGTATGTAGAATTAATCTCTTGTCTCTCAGATAATGAAGCACATGTTTTCCCCTGTCTTTAATTTATTGTAACGCCCCAAAAATGTAATCTTCCAAGTGACGGGGCAGGTGAAGTCAGTGACTAGAGGGGTGGGTTGGGATTACAAGGGACCAGAGAGTTACCACCCCACCACAAGAGGACTCCGCCTCTCAGCCACAGCTCGTTGCTGCCACCTAGAAGTGAGGAATGGTATTGCCAGATGGGCAGACACCCCGATTTTCAAGTGTTGGCCACTTCTTTGAAAAAACAAACATCAACAATAACAAAAACCTTGCAGGCCAGACAAACACTGGCCTTGTGAGCCTCTAGTTTTGGACTTCAGGTTTATTTCATATATACACACACACACACACACACACTCATATATATATATAAAAAGTTTGTTTATTTTATATTTGTATATATTTTTGTTTATATGTATATAAAGTTTGTTTATTTTAAGAGAGAGAGCGAGTGGGGGAGGGACAGAGAGAGAGAGGAAGAAAGGAAGAATCCCAAGCAGGCTGGGCACTGTCAGGACAGAGCTCGATGTGGGGCTTGAACCCATGAACCATAAGATCATGGGCTTGAGCCGGAATCAAGAGTTGACTGCTTAACAGGCTGAGCCATCCATGTGCCCCCATAGTGTATTCTTACATGAAGACATTTTAAATTTTTTTGTAGCCAAATTTGTCAAATATATCCTATTAGCCTTTAATCTTGCATTGGAAAGCCTTCTACAAGCTAAGAATATGCAAATACTCATTGTCTTGTAATATATCTTTTATAGTTTTGTCTTTTTACATTTATATCTGAATGTGTTTGGGTCTTAATTTCATATAATAAGGTATAATGTAAAGTTATAACATGTTTTTTAAATGTCCCTCAAACTGACTGATTTACACAGCCAGTTACCAGATGCTAATGTCCTGTTTCCATATTGACTGATTGGCCATTCCCTTTTAAATAGCACATGTTTGTTTGTTTATTTTATTTTTAGAGAGAGAGTGTGTGTGTGTGCAAGCAAGAGAGAGGGGCAGAGAGAGAGAGAGAGAGAGAGAGAGAGAGAGAAAGAAAGAATCTTAAGCAGGCTCTACACTCAGTGCGGAGCCCAACCCAGGGCTCACTCCCAGAACCTTGGGATCGTGACCTGAGCTGAAATCAAGTCCAACTGTCAACTGACTGAGTCACCCTGGTGCCCCAACAACACACTTAAAAAAAAATAATGTTTATTTATTTTTGAGAGAGTGAGAGAGAGGCAGAGAGGAGGGATAGAGAGAGAGGGAGACACAGAATCTGAAACAGGCTCCAGGCTCTGAGCTGCCAGCACAGAGCCTGACGTGGGGCTTGAACTCATGAACCATGAGATCGTCACCTGAGCAGAAGTCAGATGCTTAACTGAGTGAGCCACCCAGGTGCCTCTTCACACTTTTAAATTATTGTAGCTTGGTAAACTATTTTATTGTCTCATGGAACTGAGACCCATTTGTTCTGTTTTGTTTTATTTTAATTCTCTTAGCTATTCTTTGTACATTTTCTTCTTCAGATAAGCTTCTAATTTTTTTTAACGTTTTATTTTATTTTTTGAGAGACAGAGAGAGACAGAGCGTTAGCAGGGGAGGGGCAGAGAGAGAGGGAGATGCAGAATCTAAAGCAGGCTCCGGCTCTTAGCTGTCAGCACAGAGCCTGACGTGGGGTTTAAACCCATGAACGTGAGTTCGTGACCTGAGCTGAAGTCAGATGCTCAACCGACTGAGCCACCCAGGTGCCCCTCCTTCGGATAAACTTTAGAATCAGTTTGTCAAGTCCTGTTAGAATTTTGTTTGGGATTACCTTGTGTTTATCAAGTTGGAGGAGGATTCATAGTTTCAAAATACTCTGCAGCTAGAAAAATGGTTCATTTTTCCATGCATTTGTTTAGGTCTTTTGGTCCTTCAGGAAAGGTTTCTTTTATTAGCTTCGTATCGTCTGTATGTTTTTTCTTTTTTTTTCTTTTTTTTTTTTCTTTTTTTATTTTTTATTTTTTTTTAATTTTTTTTTTTCCAACGTTTATTTATTTTTGGGACAGAGAGAGACAGAGCATGAACGGGGGAGGGGCAGAGAGAGAGGGAGACACAGAATCGGAAACAGGCTCCAGGCTCTGAGCCATCAGCCCAGAGCCTGACGCGGGGCTCGAACTCCCGGACCGCGAGATCGTGACCTGGCTGAAGTCGGACGCTTAACCGACTGCGCCACCCAGGCGCCCCTGTATGTTTTTTCTATTACAGTTATTCTCCGGTATTTTCTAGTTTCTGGTTTTTTTCTACACAGATATTTTTTTCCCGCCGAATTTTTTTATTGGATGCCATATTGGAATTTGTAACCTTCTTTATCTCTCTCATACTTTGGCTCAGACCTGACATAAACTCAAGTGGAAAACCCTTCCTGAACTCTCAGTTGGTCTAAATATTCAAAGTATGCTTCTCTAGAATACTCTCCACCTTATGAAATTTTCTGGTCATGCTTGTTTCTCTCCCTTCCAATCAGGGCCAGTTCAATGTTTATGTATAGTCCTACTGCTAACATGGTGTCCAATATATAATAGATGCTTAAAATGCACAGTTGTTTTGAACTATGGAATATGTTATATTATTAAAATAAAAGTGAATGTATGATTTTTTTTTCAACGTTTATTTATTTTTGGGACAGAGAGAGACAGAGCATGAACGGGGGAGGGGCAGAGAGAGAGGGAGACACAGAATCGGAAACAGGCTCCAGGCTCTGAGCCATCAGCCCAGAGCCTGATGCGGGGCTTGAACTCGCGGACCGCGAGATCGTGACCTGGCTGAAGTTGGACGCTTAACCGACTGCGCCACCCAGGCGCCCCTGATTTTTTTAAATGTAACATTATATAGTATTTTTATCTTGTAGCAGTCATTATAGTTATTTAGCATAGCTGAAAAATAATAAGTAACATTTAATTGAACATTTACTCTGTACTAGGTAATGTTCTTACTGCTTTGCACATATTATCTCACTTATTTTTCACAAAGGCCGTATTAGGCAGGTTCCCATTTTACAGAGTCAGAAACTGAGGCATAGAAAGTTAAGTAAATTGCTAAGATGTGTAATGAGTAACCAAATGTAAATATCCATTGGATAGATATAGCCATTTAGAGTATCTACAATTTGGCTTATGGACTGGCAGTGACCATTTTAATGCAGATTTAAAATTTTTCTTTTTAAAAATTATTTTTATCCAAGAAGTGGAGCACAGATACTTTATGGTACTGTGCTGTTTTTCAAAAGTTCATTAGCTTTATGTCTTCATTTTTCTAGTCACTGTTGGATGAACAGCAAAGATGACATGGCTCCTGTTCTCAAGGAGTTTCTAACTGAGTTTAGATGACGAGACAAGTAAAAACGAAATCTAGAATGGAATTGTTGCTGTGTGATGTGTCTAACACAGTTCCTGGAAACACCGGTGGAAACCTAGAACCTTGAGTAAAATATGTTGGCCTCTGTCACACAGCACTTCACATCTACCTTGATTCACTGCCTTTGTGGTGTATCTGTACAGTTTTACTTTGACAAAGGGGTCAAATGCTGAACAGCCCACTTTCCCCAGGGACTGAACAGTGTGGTAGTCTCAGAATCTTAAATGGTAAAGGACAGGCAGGAACCCTAGCACTGAGAGATTCTGTAAGCCCTTTGCACTCTGGAGAAAATGGTGCTATATGACCAGTAGTGGACCACCTCCTCCCCCCACCCCCACCAAAAAAGGAAGGGAGGAAGGAAGGAAGAGATGGAAGAAGGAAGGAATGAAGGAAGGAAAGAAGGAAGGGAGGGAGGGAGGGATGGAAGGGAGGACAGGAGGGATGTTAATGTTGTGCCCACACACTTGAAAATGGCAATAGGAGTACATAGCAGTCTTTGAGAGGATGCTTTGAAGTCCAGGTATGCAACACTGCCCAGTGGTCCAAACATGGATTTGATCTCAGGAGTTGTCAGGACATAACTTCTAATGTAAAAGCTTGTGTGCCCCCAAATTTCTCACCTTCCCTCCTCACTTTAATTGGTGATAACTTGCAGCAACTGGCCACTGTTGCAGTCATCAGTTCATTAATTTCTCTATTTCTAACATTGTGTCTAGTCTCTTCAATTGCCTGCACTTTTATTCTGAAATTGGAGTTCTGCATGTGAGTACAGAAAGGCTGGGAGAGAGTGAAGTCTCTTGGCAGAGGTGGAATTACAGTTGTCAGCTTTGGCTGTCCCGTTTTTCTCTGAGCCATAGTTTAGTATTTGGGGGGCATTTCTAGAGTCATGGAAACCTGGAGAGATTTTGTGCTCTATGGTTAACATAGCAGTGGAACCCCAGAATAGTGTGAAGGAAAGAAAACTATGTGTCTATTCATTTCTCCCTGCCCCCCCCCCCCACCCCGGATTTTGGCCAATATTTAAAGTTGCTTGGTGTGCTGGAGTTTCTCAGACAGGGTAGTAGGTAGCAACCGCGACCACTTCTGTTCCTAACTTTTGCTCTCTCCCCTTCCTGGTCCCCAGAGGAGGTTAATCTGTAGGGAAGCAGCAGAAGGGGGAAGAGGACACACAAGGACCCAAGTGCTCTGCAGACTGTACAGTCCTCTTCTGAGTGGTTGAGAAAAGATGGGAGAAAGGTTCTTGCCGTTTTACTCTAATGTTCACTCTAATGGCAACAAACTTTTCTATGTAGCAAACCATGACAATGGTTTACATTTCTTGAGCTCTTACTCTGGGCTGCATGTTATAGTCGGTTTTAGATGTCACTTCCTGTTTCATGCTCACAGCATCTCTTATTATTGGCTCCATTTCCCCAAAGGGGAAACTGAGGCTCAGTGAGTTGAATTAGCTCGCACAGTTTCATGGCCAGGACTCTAAGCCACCCAGACATCTGTGTCACCTGCCTCCCTACAGTTGTATATAGCTACTGTTAATCTGTGCACCCGTGTTCAGGGTGTTTCATGTCACTTCGTTCTTAAGGATTTAATGAGCTCTTTATTTCCTTGAAGTCAAGTAGAAATTAAATCAGCATCTAAATTTTTTTCACTTTTATTTCTATTCACTGTAAGTCAGTCAAGTACATAGCTACAACACATCGTTATTTGGTTTAAAAATTCTTCTTTTTACCCCCTGCATGTGTATGTCAGGGATCAATATTAAGAAAATACTGTAGCGATAACATATATATTTTTTTAAATTGATAGCTTGGATTCATACTTTTACCATTCAGGAGGTGAAGAGTGGAAGAGTTATGTTCAGAAACTTGCAAATGAAGTGCTACATGGTGAGAATTTATGGATGAGAAAGCACTTTGTACATAATTCCAGAGTACATGATGGGGAGTGACTGTTGCAGTTAACAAATGAGAAGCAGACCTTTTTGGAGTTAAGAAACAGACTGTGACATGCAGAAAAGCATTTCCTCTTCTGACTTTCTGCAAGTGTTCCCCTTTCCAACTCTTACTGTGTGTGATGATGTGCTTTTCTCCACTTCACAGATGGGGAAAGTGAGGTTCAGATGACCTGAGATTCAGTGACTTGTCCAAGGTCACATAGCTGTTGAGTAATGGAGCTGAGATATCCCTGTATAAGCCTGGGCTCATAATGCTCGGCAGTGTCTCTTCATTAAGTGGCCTGTTTTGGGGTGGCAATTTCATCTTAAACTCAGTCTTGGAAAGTTTCTTCTCTTCAAGTGTATTTGAGCATGTTGGGGTCTGGAGAGATGAAACTGTTTACTTTTAACTGCCTATTCATTCAACCCTTACATGTTTGCTTAGGACAAATGATTATGCTGGATGAATATTAAAAACGGTTTTGATCTTACAAAATTTACTATCTGTGTACCTTTGGTGAGCAAAAACAAATTTTGGGCTGGTAAAATTTAGTGCTTATTTATAAGCTTTATTTCCTTTGGTTCCCCAAATTTGCACACATAGAGAGGGCATAATGGTCAGATTTTAAGGACCATTGGCAGCAGGAAAAGTAAGCAACATGAACCAGAGACCCCCCAGTAACTGCCACCCCAGAAAAGTCTATTGGCATGAAATCCTGAATGGCTGGCTGGATTTAATGGGCAATATGAGGTTCTTGTTGAAGGGTCCTCTGTTCCCTCTCTGATTTGAAAAACAAAACAAAACCCAAACTCACTTACATGTACACATTATAGGCACCTTTGAAAACACCATAGTGTAGGTGGCCCGTTCTAGCATGTTCTATGTCATAGTGCATCAGTGTTTATTAAACACCTGTTCAGGGGTTGGGCATGGACTTCTTGTTCATTGTTTCTTCTTCATCTACCCTCTTACATGTGTTTTTCACTATTTGTGGCCTCTACCCTGGTTCTTTCTTAGGACATTGTTACTTTTGAAGATATTGTTGTGTTGGCAATAGATGTGACCTCTAAATTTACCTGGTCTACTTTCTTTATTTCAAACACTAGAAAACTGAGAGATTATAATGATAGCATCTTATATCTGTGTAGTACTTGATGATAAACTGTTTACTGTAATACCCTGTGTAATGTGTAATACCCTGTTTGTGTAATACCCATCCTGTGATGGGTATTATCCCCATACTGGAGATGAGGAAGTGGGGTGTTTGGGCCAGGGTCTCCGAATTTGTGCTTTAGGTCGTTTGGTTGCATCGTGCTCTGCTAAACTTGAGACTGGTGCATACGTCACGTAGACTGACCCAAGTGTTTATCCTGTCTGGCCTTCAAGGAGTCCATTAATCTCTGTGTGCCAAATTGAAACAAATTAGTTTTTTCAACACAAAAGACATGAGACTTTTATCTAGCATCTGAAACCGATGAGCAGTGCTGAATTGTATTACTGATATGGGGCTTAACACCAGGGTATTCTCTTTTTAAAGTGTTTTCTATTACAATAGGTGAACATTTATTGATTTACGTATTTGTTAACATGTGTAAATACTCTTAAGAGTGCTGGATCAAAACTCGTTTAATTAATTCATTGCTTATGTACCCCTACGTTATTTGTTGTGAAGCAATATATAGGATGCCCTCATATGGGGGGGGGGGAGGCAAGTGATCTGTCTGGGTACACTTGTGGTAGAGGGGTCCACCCTTTAGTGGGCGCCCTTAGCATATGCCTGGCTGTGTAGGAGGGGCTAGCATGTACCTAAGGTAGATTGTACCCCTAGGTAGGAAGAATGGGAAACATTCTGAGTCAAGAGACAAGGGAGTGAGGTGGTTATGCATCTCTCCATCAGTACTTGCTCCCGCTGCTAAAAGAAGTATTAAGTTTACTGTATACAGAATATCTTTGCTTCTTGGCATAAGGCTAAGCGAGAGTCTGCTATATTGAATTGCTTATCTCCAATTGCAGAAGTTTGGAAAATGCATCATTCTTGTGAATTTTAGGGGTAGGAGTGAAATTTGAGATGTCATTTGGTCATTCCTCTGTCCCCAGGCACTCAACTTGGAGAGCTAATTTTCTTCAGATATCGAGCATATTCCACATTCTGCTTTAGCAGTTCATGCCATTGTCTTACCTCTTAATTATCAATAAGAACTGACTCTCTGGGCCTTTGTATCTATCTTTCAGGTCTAACTTCAAACTTGTGGCCGTCAATTCAAAACTCTATGCCATTGGTGGGCAGGCCGTTTCTAATGTTGAGTGTTACAATCCTGAGCAGGATGCGTGGAATTTTGTGGCACCCCTACCAAATCCTCTGGCTGAGTTCTCTGCATGTGAGTGTAAGGGAAAAATTTATGTCATTGGAGGATATACTACCAGAGGTAAGTGAAGGGGCTAAGTAAGTGGTCCTTTTCTGTGTGAGCTTCTGCAGCGTGGGGAAGGGTAGGAGGGTGCCAGAGGAAAACACTCTGGCGTACACATTGTGATTTTATATGTTAAATACTGCATATTTACATATCTGGGAGGAAGAGTGTTGTGTATTACAGGGGTGGTTTGGGCAGGAGGGACCTTTGATGCCTTTGTGTGAGCACAAGAATTGAATGGGGGTAGAAGGAGCTATGAAGAGAATATTTATTTTCTTTCTGCTCTGAAAACCCAGCCTTGTGACCAGTAGTCTTGAGACTTGTCTGGGTTACTCCCATCCTTCTCCCGAATACTTCTAACACAGAATTTAGAGCCAGAACATCCTTGAGGATCTTTGTTTCCATTTTCTCCCTTTTTGAGCACAAATATGTCAGATAGTTTCCAGAAACTCAGCTCTAGGCTGTTGTTTACATATCATAAGAGGGTTTTAAGAGACACGAATGTAAGAGAATTCTTTCCTGATCCAGAGGTGAGAGGTGGTTATGCTCTTTATTAAACTGTACATGTGTGTTTTTCACTTTTTTTTTTTTGCTGGGTATTTGATAGTTAAGAATTTGGAAATAAGTTTCTCCAGTAGGTTTTATACTACTGTTCTTGGTAGGAAGCTTCTCACATGCTAGAGATAGAAAAGAGCATGGTTGTGGTAAGGCAGACAAGGCAGTGGCAGGGCCACCAGGAAGAGGTGTGTCTTTTCCTTTTATCCCTCTCTCCCACTTGTGTCAATGTTACCTCTTGGCCAAAGAAATTTATTTCTTCATTTGGTCTACCTGTAAAACACCCAGAACTTATAGAGAAGGTATAACTGGACTCTTAGGACTTTTAGCTACATTGAAATAGTAGAGTTACCATTTTATCCAACATAGTGAAATAACCCGTCTTTCTTTTATGATACAATATGAGAGGACAGAGCTCTCCAGCCTTGGCTGACAGTAAGCATGGAGAAATGATGGTGATGTGTAACTTTGTAAAGGACAGAAATCCACATGCTAATGTAGTGTAGGTGCCAAAAATTATTTTTACCACAGCCAAATGTGTTTTGTTTTAGGGATTTATGTTAGAGGGAGAAGTTAAATGTAAAGTGTTTTATGAGCATATGGTTTAGAGTGTATGTGCACGTGCACAAAAGATTCTGAGTAACAACACATCTTAGAGTATCTCTAAACAGTTGATTTGGTGGGGGGGATGGTGAGCGGTGTTTTAGTCTCCTGTGGCCGACTTAACGAACAACTACAGCTTAGTGGCCTAAGCCAATCGAAATGTATTCTCTCACATTTCTAGAAGCCTGAAGCCTGAAATCAAGGTATGGGCGGTCATGTCCCCTCTGAAGGCGCTAGGGGAGAATCCTTCCTTGCCTCTTCTAGGTTTGGTGACTCCACATGTTCCTTTGCTGGTGACTGCATCACTCCAACCTCTGCCTCTATCTTCACATACCTTCTTTTCTGAGTGTATCCACGTCTTTTCCTCTTCTGTCTCTTGTAAAGAAAGACACACTGGTCATTGGACTTTAGGGCCCACCTGGATAATCCAGGATGATCTCATCTTGAGATCTTTAACTTAATGACACCTGCAAAGCTCCTTTTCCCAAGTAAGGTTATATTCAGAGATTCTGGGGGTTAGGAGGTAGACATATCTTTTTGGGGGTCACTGTTGAACTCACTATAGGTGCTGTTTATACATTTAAGGAGAGGCAGTGACCCAAGAGGAGTGCATGGGAAGCAGTGAGTTGTTTTTTTTGTTTGTTTCTTGGTTTTTTTTTTAAACACCCTCAAATTTTCGTCACTGTGGAGCTATTCCCAATGTCCCTCTCTAGTGACTTTCCACTGAAGATAAGATAATTGCCAGCTTTTTTGTTATAAATCATTGAAAAAAGAAAAAAGAGCGAGATCTAGCAGTCATTTCCTTTATCTTCAACACTGGTGTTCAGGGTATAGTGGTCAAAAGCCCCCAGAGAATTCCTGTGTGTGCATATGTACCTCTCTGTGTGTCTGTGTGCCTTTTCTCCTGGGAAAGTAAATACAGTTATTTACTTATGGACATTTCTAAGAATTCTGATTCTCCGTAGATTTTGTGACACAGAATACACCCTGTGGGCTGATATAATGTACACATGTCCCTTGGCTTCTCTTCTGAGCAAGAGCTGGGATGCATTGACAGGCAGCCCTATAATCCAAAGAGTACTCTGCTGGTAGATTTCCTAGTTTTTCCATGACCCTGGCTGAGCAAATGTTCTTTAGATTTGACCTGGAAAACCCTTGCTTGTGTGTTTTCTAGTTTTTCAAGCCACTACTAATGTACCTTCTTCATTTGGGCCACACACAGTGGTTCCTGTCCTGGATTCCCCAAGCCAAATACCTGTGATGGGATGGTTGGGTGATGTGGATGGATGGATGTTTGTGTAAGGGTTGAAAATGGGTTTTCTGAGATGAGAGGGCAGGACAGTTCCTTGGACTCTGAAACACCTCTCCTCTTCTGCTTGGGATCTTCCCAAGCCTCCCTAATGGTTGCCTGTATTTAAAATAAGAAATCATAATTGTCATAAAACAAAATGCAGGGCTCAAAGTTGCATTCTTGGTCTGCTGACTTAGGTAGACTTTTAAAATTTAGTAAGTAATAGTTCATGATTTTTTAAAAAAATTATTTAATGTTTATTTTTGAGAGAGAGACAGCATGAGCGGGGGAGGGGCAGAGAGAGAGAGAGACAGACAGACAGACAGACAGAATCTAAAGCAGGCTCCAGACTCCAAGCTGTCAGCACAGAGCCCAATGCGGGGCTCAAACTCACAAATCGCGAGATCATGACCTGAGCCAAAGTTATATACCCAACCGACTGAGCCACCCAGATGCCCCTTGTAGTAGTTCATGATTAGATTAATTCTGTGTCAGGCATTGAGGAAATGAAAAGAAATTCAATAGAGAGCAATAGTAGCCACTCAAGGGAAGAAGGGTGATTTGTTAAAGTTCAGAATCCCCTCTAAATATAAAAGCATAAAGATTATTCCACCAACTCAGACCACCTCATATGGTCTGAGCTCTTGTTGGGTGAGGAGAGAAAACATTTACAGAAGACCTGGGAAGACCTTCAGACCTGGGACTGAGAAATGCATGGAAACCTCACTAGAATAAGTCCTTTGTTTGCGTGGTGAGAAGCCAGGTTCACTGGTAAGGAGCACTTTTTGATAGACTGGTAACCAAACTCCCTTGGACTATCTCCTAGAATGAGTTTTATCACAACAGCTATAACAAAAAGAAATACAGGGAGGTATTAGGATGGGTGGAAAACAGAAGGAAAGTTCCCTAAAGCTGTAACAATTCTGAAATTTCTGCTGGCGTGGAGACATGTGCACACACAGGATTTGGTCTCCTTTTAGTTCTTTCTGTGCCCTCTTATGAGCCCCCCGCCCCCATTTGGTACCAGAGGCTGTGATGGAGCTCTGTCATCATTGCCAACTGTGGGTGGGTCCTTCTGTCTCAGGAGGAAGTGTCCTACCCTGTAGTTACACGTCCATTCCCAAGCGAAGTTGTCTCTTCCATGGATGGATTTTGTTGTTTGTTTAAACAACAACAAACAGAAAGTTCATTCTTTCTGATAACTCAGAGCATTTTTTTTTCTGCTGAGGCTAAAATGTTCCATTTATTCTTTCCTAGAGGAGAAGTGGGTAAAAAAGAACAATTACAAAAAAGAAGAACGAAACTAGATACTTTAAATTTCACAAGCATTTTTCAAAAAGAGAGTAGGTAATATTTTTCCTTAAAGCAGCCATGAATTCAAGATAATGTTAGGGCAGTCTTTCATCTGCTTTCTGATTTTATACACACAACAGCTAGTCATCTCTTGTGAAGTGGGCACAGGGAGAGGGAAGGGCCTTTGGTAGTATCTCTGCTGTTGCAGTCAGGAAATAGAATTGCCAGGTGATTCCGTGGCTGACGGCCACAGGTGAGACTTCCGCCTGACTTGGCAATTATGTGCTATTTCATTTAGACAGCCCCTGAGGATCTTGCTTGGCACACTTGTCTTGTGTATTAGAGTCGGTTGTCAAGAGTAGATCCTTGGGGCTCAGCCTGTCATCTGGATGTAGAAGTCAGTAATTCTGTAGATAGTTGAGAATTCCAACGCCCTGATTCTGTTTACATTGGACTGGTGGTTCTAAAATGTGTAAGGGTGCCAGGTTCTAAATCTGTGTCCTGGCCCTGTTGATTTAGAGAGCCTCCCAGGGAGGGGGACATGCCTGATGAGAGGTGAGGGAGATGATTCTAAACCGATCTCCTGCCAGCCACTTCAGAAACCGTTGTCCGACCTCTGCTTCTCTGAAATAGTTTTGCCTCTGTGCTGCCAAATTATTCCGGCGGGGGTAGATGTTTATTACTGCCGAGGCAGGCAGTGACGTTACTGTGGCTGTGTCATCTTGAGGCTTCTCTCTTCGTTTCAGACCGCAACATGAACATTTTGCAGTACTGCCCCTCTGCCGACATCTGGACACTCTTTGAAACGTGTGACGTCCACATTCGCAAGCAGCAGATGGTGTCTGTTGAGGAGACCATCTACATCGTGGGGGGCTGTCTGCACGAACTGGGGCCCAACCGGAGGAGCAGCCAGAGCGAGGACATGCTCACCGTGCAGTCCTACAACACTATCACGCGGCAGTGGCTCTACCTCAAGGAGAACACGTCCAAATCGGGTCTTAACTTGACTTGCGCCCTTCACAACGATGGTATCTATATCATGAGCAGAGACGTTACCCTGTCAACCAGCCTGGAGCATCGAGTTTTCCTGAAGTACAACATCTTTTCAGATAGTTGGGAAGCATTCAGGCGTTTCCCAGCCTTTGGACATAATTTGCTGGTGTCCTCTCTTTATCTGCCCAATAAAACAGAAACATGACTGAACTGACTTAGAATTTGAAAGAAACCTAGTTCAAGACGAAAAAAAAAAAAAAAGAAGAAGAAGAAAGAAAGGAAAGAAAACAACCCATAGTGTTCCATTTCAAGGGAGAACGATTTCTAAAGGGAAAACATGGGTTAAAGTTGGTCACATGTACAATAGCTGTAAATAAGCTTACTTGAACTAATTACTTGAAAACTTGTGGAGAAAAGAGACCAACTTTATTATTTTTTTAATTATTGATTGTTAAATGATGGGAACGAATCCATGATAGTATTTTCATCCAAATATGATACCCTTGGGCCAGTGACTGAAACTGCTCATCAAAAAGAAGATTCATTGTATCTGCTTTAGTGAAGGGCCAAAGTCAATAATTGACATTGAATGGTAAAGATCATTTTAAAATCTGTGTTGTTTAGGTCACTTGAAACATCATTAATACCTTAAGTGAGAAGTTTTTGTTGTTGTTATTCATTTACTTGACAAACATTTATATTAACACTATCCTTCACCCATTTTCTCCCCCATTCATTCTCAACGTATACTGCCAGTGGTTTAAAATAGGGTTCTAGGTTTAGATATTTTATTTGCACACTACTTTCTAGGAAACTTACAATGATGGAACCCTACAGTGAGTCCTTGCAAGCATCCAGTCCTCCCAAACTTGCATAAAAACACTCTCAGCTATTTTTCCAAACTTTTTGCCATTATGTGTACTGAATAGATAGGCAGATATAACCTCTTATTTCATGTATGTGGCAGATTGGGAATTTATGTGGGCAGATAAGTTGCAGTGCTAAGCATTCTGCGTTGTTTAAAAGAGAAGATATATTGTTTAAAAGGATGGAGATAAATATATATATTTTTGAAATCGAGTCTTAGAAGGGAAGGGAACACCAAATAAGAAAAAAAATTGCCTTTAAGAGTTGCTTGTAATGAATATATTGGACTTAGTTCTTTTTTTTAAAGATAAAACAGATGCCTTTATCATATTTAGGTGAGGCATCTTTCTAATTTAATCTTAGCCTTTTAATCCATGCTTTGCTTTTATGAGGTAAGGTGAGGATAGCTGTGAAACGTTTGTGCTGGAGAGGGGAAGCAGCTCTTACAGAAGTGGAGTGGCCTCTGGTGGTATTTCTGAAAGTAGGTGACATGCTCTACTTGCCTAGGTTGTTAAATCAGGTGGAACTCAGCCCAAGCAATCATTTTCAGTAAGTCAGTTGCCATGAATAAAAGCCTCTGCCAATCATAGGTCAGCATCCCTTTAAACATTTATACTTCTAGAAATTTGATTTTGGTGGAAAAACCCTTTCTGAATTTCTCTGGTCTTTTGTAATGGAATCAGTGAAACTGTGAGCTGGATTCCGTCTTTCTGTTCTGACATTCCCGTACAGCATGCCTCTCTTTTAAGAAAGTCCCACAGAAAAGCAGAAATGATCATGGCAAATTCATGCATTCGCCAGACTCCCAGCACCTCCGGTATGCATTCACTGTGAGGATATAGTGCAGGGGACTCGATTTCTTCAGCAGAGTTCTTCAGTTTATCAAGAGTCACTACAGGGTTTCTTTACAACCGTGACCTCCTAGTATAGTTAAAATAAGGGTCTGGTTGTAAAAATTTTATTTGCACAACTTTTCAGGAATACTTCTATTAAGTAAAATGAGGCAAGCCTTTATTGTGGACATGGAGACAGATCTTTGATCATGTCACCAAATAATCATATCAGTACTCTACTTAATACTATTTAAGGGTTTCTAAGCCATATCCATTTATTCGCAAATACTTAGCCTTTAAAAAAAAAACTCAAATCTTGGGGATGGTACTTTAATAATAGATTTTTATTAATTTATATTCATTACAGAATTGAATTTCCAGTGATCTATAATTTCATTGCATATATTTAAAAATCTAATTTATTTTAGATAGTGTTAACTTTTGTTGTGACAGATCTTAAATTTTTTAAAGCTTAACCTTGTATATTCAGATGATCCTAGCCAGTTGAGTTAGTTCTGAACAAGTTAGACCTTAGCTTGTAAATAACCACATCTTATAAAATGTAATATTGTTGCTGCCAACCAGTTCCCTCCCTGATTACATTCTTTGGGTCTGTTTTCTTAATGTCAACAATTAGATTCTTGGACCAAGTGGAGGCATACTCTGATCCACAAAGCTCTTTTTATAAACCAAGTTTAATGTGTGCATATGTGCATATTGTCTGTATGTGTGTGTGTGCACGTGCACTGGCATATTATAGCTCTAAGATACACAGACTTCTAACAAAGTTTTGTTACTCTGGGCTGCTGAGGGTACTTGGGCAAGGCAGAATGTGCAGTAGGAACACATTTGTGCATTTGGGACATCTTCCTGCTGTGCACAGCAGCTATGTTGGCATTTTGAGGATAATTTTAGTTTAGCTCTGTTCTCTTGTTGATGCCAATGTTGTATTGAAGACTGTACCTGTGATGAGGGTAATGATGCTTTGAAAATTCCCTGTCTCCCCCAGGACATTGCTTTTTTATTAAGTTTTTTATTTCAATTCCAGTGTAGTTAACATACAGTGTTATATTAGTTTCAGGTGTACAATATAGTGCTCTTTGTTAATATCCCTCTATTTCCTTCCTTTCTCTGAATGCTTTATCCTTCTTTTCTGAAATGCTTCTGAGGGATGCCAGACTCCCACTATGGAGAAGGGAGTTGCCGGGAGGACCCCTGTGGTATCCATCCCTCTGGAAGCAACCAGTTTTACTAAGAATGGTCGGAGCGGCCGAGTGAGTCCTAAGTGTGGATTGGTAGAGGGAGGTTGGTTCTTTCTGTCATTCTTTCTGGCTTTCTTCTCCACACCCTTGGTTTCAGTGGCCTCTCCCCTTAGCATCCTTTAAAGTTTTTCTGATGAAAATGTATGAGTTTATTATTTCAACAGTGTTGGTTAAGTCATGACAATGAAGTACTGAGAAGGTTATGAATTCTAGTAAGAAACAAATAAGATTAAGCATGGAAACCAAAGAGAATTTAACTAGGCCGTGGTTTTTTGAACCAAAATCCCAAGTGATTCCAATAGATATCAATTAAAGTTGTACAGAGTGGAGAAAGCTTTTTCTCTACAAAGGGAATTAAAAGTAAATGCTTGTTCTCTTTCAGTAAAGAATTAATGAGAATTTTGGATGCCATGTTTTTAGATTTCCAGGTAAAGTCATGACCCTACCTGTTTGCCACACAGGTAAATCAAGTGGAAAGGCCTTGGCCTTCTTGGTCAACCAGCATTTAATGAGCAGTGGCTTAATGCAGAGCACTCGTGAGGCAGCATAGCAACAGAAAGGGAATATGGGTGAGTTGTTGGATGCCTTTCTCCTAGGCCAGGGATGGGAAATATATGACATCTGGGCCACCATTCTCTGATGGCAGCATTATAAATGCGTAGCACTCCTTTCCTCTGTGCCAGGAATTGGTCTCATAATCCATGTCATCAGTGCTTCCAGGCACCTGTTGCCCATCCATCAGAGTGAGGTGAATGAAGTCTGTCATCCCCGCCTTACAGGAATGAATGAATTAGGTGAGTAGATACCACCCAAAATGGCTTTGAGAGCAGTGAGCTGATTCAACTCAGTTCCCTGGCTCCCAGAAATATTTACAGAAAGTCTGTTGTGTGCAAGGTAATGCTAAGAATTAGGGATACAGACATAAATGAGCCACCGTCCCTGGCCTTGAAAAGCTTCTTGTGAAAATGTTTGCTGTAATCATTGTGACTAGTGCCCTCAAAGATGCCCACTTTTGCCAGTGGGCACACTGGGGCTCTTTGGCCTGGCTGCCTCTTCAGTCCTGACCCAGTCTGCCCACTGCTTCATGATCTTCTAACAGTTATAATGAACCAGCTCTTCTCTAAAATTGAAGATCACAAGCTATGTTTTTGTTTTAATGGTATGGTTTTTTTCCTCCCTACATTTCATTGTCTTCTCTGTACTTCATTTTTCAAAAAAAAATTGTATGTGATCTGCTGTAAAGGTAACTACTAGGCACCACAGCCTGCCTGGCTAAGGGCTCAGCAGCTTGATCCCATGAGAAGGAGGAGCAAAGCCAGGGAAGTAAGTATGGGGAGAGAGGCAAGCTGTTCACGTGTGAGTTTATACCTATGCCTTTAAAACGCCTCCATAAAAAGTATTACTAAATGGTCATTAAGATGCTAGTCCTAACTGTAAGTCAGTTGTCTTTGCCTGTGTGATAACTATCAAAGGCTTTCTCTCCTTGTGTTTCATTCACTTAAGAATATTTGTTTTTCATATTGTGTTAATTTAGGAACACAATCTAAAATGCATACCAGTTGGCATATGCTGACTTCTGTACTTGACATAACCAGTTTTATCCATTCCTACAGGAGACACTAAATGTAAAAGATGGTCAATTTTGCAGAGCAAAAGGGCACTGAAATGACTTTGGTGGGGTTGGCTGGGGCTTTCTCGAATGGATGTCATAGTTTATTACTAGTCAAGAAAAGGAAAATGTAATTTGCATTGTGTCATTTTTCTAAAAAAATTCTTAATAGGGGTTCTTTAGATCTAGTCTCTACAATGTTTTCGTATTTAGTGGTCATTTTAGGAAAATTGATAATCTGTAGAATGAATAATTATGTTTTGTTATGACTGACACTTTGTTAAAAAGGTTGTATCGTGTCTTACAAGTGTGGCTTAAAATGTAGACATTATGATATGATTTATTTAAATACAACAATGCCTACGATGCACTCACTCAGATAGCATTCATTTTGTGTTTAGAACTAGAACTATAGAAGAAAATGTCTTCAAATAAAATAGTTCTAAATCTTAATGGCCCACATTGTTGTCCGTGAGGTACTGTGTACCCGCTGTGTGGTCAGGGCTGTGCCAGAGCCAAGAGGAAACAGGTGAAGCCTGAGACAGGTCCCTCAGGTGGAGAGTTCCTGACTCGCAGGGAAAGCCGGACTAACACTTAGGAACCAGCTAGAGAGGTGGTTGTCCTATGGGGAGATGAGCCAAATGGGCCAGCAGAGGCTACAAGAGTCTTTGTCTTTAGTGTTTGGAGAAGAGAGATCTGGGAGGAGGAACTCTGAATCCTTAGAATTCTGAAGTCTCAGTCCCACAGTTCAGTTACAGCCCACCTGTCCCACCCTGTTTTCTAATGTTTCCCACGGTTTCCTTTTTTTTCTTTAAAGTGTATTTATTTATTTTGAGAGAGAGAGAGAGAAACAGAGCACACAAGTTGGGGAGGTGCAGAGAGAGAGGGAGAGAGAGAATCCCAAGCAGGCTCCGCGCTGTCAGCGCAGAGCCCGATGCGGGACTTGAACTCACAAGCTGTGAGATCATGACCCAAGCTGAAGTCAAGAGCCAGAAACTTAATCTACTGAGCCACCCAGGCACCCCAACCACTGTTTCCTTTTAAGTACCGCTCACTCCAGGAAAACAGAACCACACAACTCCTTGCTTTTGAGGCTGAGAGGGGGCTGGGGCAGCAACATCACAAAAGGGGGTTCAGTTGCTAGATGATGTCCCACAGATGTCCATTCCCTTCCATCCTTTGGTTGCCCCTCATGTAGGAACATACCTGCACATACATGCCCTGTTCATACCTACAATTTTAAGAATGACCCAGCTTAAAACAACACTAAGACGTATCCACAAGGGAAACAGTCAAAAATCAGATCCAGCCAGTGCATCCAAAGGTAACATTGCAGCTTATTGCACCCCAAGTCCAGAGCTGTCAGGGGATGCCCATCCCTTCTGCATCCACAGATGCACAGAAGCCTCACAACCTCAGTTCGGACAGTATATAACGAATAATTCAGTCATTTTCTACACACTCAAGACACTCCAAAACAGCCATACCCAACACTGATGGAACATCTACTCTATGCAAGGAACTCCAAGCACTTTTAAAATTTCACATATTTAATCCTCACAACAAACCCATGTGGTAAATACAAATATTACCCCACATTACAGTTGGGGAAACCGAGGCACTGCAGGTCACAAATCACCATTCAGGAAAAGGGAGAAGGGAAAACGGCACACTGCAGTCACTGGTCCACATTGTATACTTTTTCCTGCAGGTAAGGGCCAGTGAGGGCCCCTTGCCCCACAGGCAGAGTGGGTTTCTGGTCAGCCATCCCAGGAACCCTTGGTTTTGCTTTGCAGCAGGTTGTTCCCTGGCTCTGCCTAAGTGACTCTGCCCGCGTGGTAGCCCTTCTTGGTTTGGCGGGGGTGGGGTGGGTGTGGAGGGGACCTGAGAATTTCTGTAGAGGCTGGGGGATCCACTCTTCACAGGCCATAAGCATTTCCTTGGAGATCAAACCTCTTAAAAACCTGGTTAGATGTTGGCAGATCTGATCTCTGGCAACTCTGGGCTGAAGGCCCAGATCTAGTAGAACTTGGTTTTTAAAACTTGAAGCCCATCTTTGTGATAATCTGTATTCCTGCCCATACTCTTTACCCTCAGCTTAATGGCTCCAATCTCTTCTTCAGCTTTGGGAAAACCTGAAACAATAGGGGTCTGCCCTTGCTAGTGTACATCCCAAGGAATATGCTGCCTTAGTAGAAATGACTGCCTCTTTGTGGCCAGAGGGGTTTGGGGCATGAATTCCCACTCTATTTCCTTGCTTCTTCCAAAGGCCTGGTCCTGCTCTATTTTCCTGTTTGTTCATGCACCTCTGATTGAAACACAGACTCTGGCTCTTGCATTTCTGCAAGGCACACATCATCTGACCCTTTGCAGTTACCTGGCTGCAGGCAGAAGGGCTAAAAGCCTGGGTTCCAGAGCAAGACTAGCCGAGTCTGCTGCTCCGTTCTGCCACTTCCTAGCTGTGTAGCCTCGGTCAGGTTACTATATCTCCCTGGGCCTCAGGGTTGTTTTTTTAACTGTAAAGTAGGGGTGACAACAGTATCCACTCTATGGAACTATTGTGAAAATTGAATGGGGAGATCCATGTGAAGTGCTCAGAATGGTACCTGGCAGGTAGCCCGCCATGAATATGACCTGTTACTGCTACCAGAGCTGTTGGCTGTTTTCCTTACACCTTCAAGTGTGCTAACATGGCCAGCAGCTTATGCCCTTCTTAAAATACTTTACTGAAGCCATTAAGAGGTAGCTAACAAATTCCAAGATCCTGGTGTGTTTCTGTCATTTCTCCCAAAGAACTGGCTTGAAGGGTTTGAATCCCAAGACAGAATAGTGTAATCGGTTCCCTTGTTTCTCACATAAGGGCACAGATAGGGAGTCCTACCTATTCCACCCCTCATCTTTCTTTAGCTGGTCCTATATTTTGGCATTAGATAGTTGGAACACCCCATCCCAAATACCAGACTCTTTATTAAGACGTTGATTGGACCAGCTCAGGTCATGTGTCCATCCCTGGGGAAACCACTGTGTCTGGGGGGTTGGAGGGGAAGCTCCGACTCAACCACAGGAAACGAATTAATACCAGATAATAGGGGTTCCTCTTGCCAGAAGAAAGGGGTGTCGACTGCTGTATCCTGAAAAGACAAGCCGAGCCACCTGTTGATGGAACAGAGCTAAGCTTGTTATGCTTCCTGCAGTCAGGGAGGGATACCACCTTAAGTCTTAACCATGTCTCGGCAGGAGGAATTCAGATTTTCAGGCTTGGGCTGGATGACCTTAAAACATATCTTGAGACTGGGCAGAGTTATCATATGAGAGCTAAAGCTTTGGGTGCAGCACTTTGTGGGCACATTGCAGTGAGATCTTGCAGTAGCCTTGATGAGAAAGCTCTTAGTCTTGGTTAAGTAAGCTAAGTAGTTGGTCCATAGTGTTATGAAAGTTAACAAGGTAATAGTCCTTATGTGTGTTTCTTATTCCTGTTGTAGACTGCAGTTTCCTTTCCAACGTTTATTTATTTTTGGGACAGAGAGAGACAGAGCATGAACGGGGGAGGGGCAGAGAGAGAGGGAGACACAGAATCGGAAACAGGCTCCAGGCTCTGAGCCATCAGCCCAGAGCCTGACGCGGGGCTCGAACTCACGGACCGTGAGATCGTGACCTGGCTGAAGTCGGACGCTTAACCGACTGCGCCACCCAGGCGCCCCTAGACTGCAGTTTCCTTAATGATACAGTGTCTTATTTTTTATCACCCAAAGTCAGGGAATACAGCAAAACCTTGTGCACAGCAGATTCTCAATATATTTGTTGAATGTGGAAGGTCTTGAAGTCTTGTTGGGTTTCTAAAAAGAAATGTAGCTTTTGGTATATCCAGCCATAAAATTTCCTTAAAGGAATTAATATAATGTTTTCTTGATCAGCAACTTTCATCAGAAAAACGCTGCAGTGTACTTTTCTCTTCTACCAGTGTGCATGACCCATCAAACAGGTGGGAGAAATTTCAGCTTCTGGCTGGGGCTGGAAAGGAAATTTGCCCACAAATGGTAGTGATGCCAGTGCTTTAGGAACTCAGAAGCACTGCAGGAAAACGGCAATCGAGCCCCATCACTTTGTTATTTTCTTGTGAATGGAATCAGTATTAGGGCTTGAGTGACAGTACTGTCACTTAGAGAAGTGACGTCTTTTTGTATAATCTGAATTGAATGCCACAAATTATACAGTTTCCATGATTTGAATACTAGATGGAAAGAGAAGTAGAAAACTAGATGTATATTTTTGCTGAAAAGTGTTTTGAGTCAGTGACAAAGGGCCTGTTTCCTGTCTGTGGTCTAATCCCACCCTAAGCCTGGGAGGAGCTTCCTGTAGGGTGAGGAAGTTCATGGAGCAGAGAAAGCACTGCTCACGTCACTTCCAGCCCTGGAGGATATCAAGGTGACGCTGGGCAGAAGGACAGAGGTGAAAGATCTAATAAGCGGCAGTGCGATTCAAGTGGTTTGTGGCTAGAGGTGATCTTTCTCATAAAGTCTGGTGTGTTTGTATACGTTTGCTGGCTGGTCTTATTTTACCAAAGTTTCTGCAATTGAAGCAATGCCTTTTTGAAAGTCTGGGATGGGGCAGGGGAGGGGGGCAGGTACTGTATTAGTTCCCTAGGGCGTCCATAACAAAATATCACAAAGCAAGTGATTTAACACAACAGAAACTTACTGTCCGACAGTTTGAGGCCAGAAGTCCAAAATTAAGGTTTCAGTAGGGCCTTGCTCCCTCTGAAACCTGTAGAGGATTCCTTCCTTGCCTCTTCCACGCTTGTGGTGGTTTGCGGACAACTTGGTGTTCCTTGGTTTGTAGCTGCATTAATCCAATCTCTGCCTTCGTTGTCATGTGATGCTCTCCTTGTATTTCATGGCCATCTTCTTAAAAAGGTCATATTAGACTAGGAGCCCACCCTACTTGAGCATGATAATATTTTAACTCAGTACAGCTGCAACAACTCTATTTTTCCAAGAAAGTCAATTCCTCGGAACTAGGTGTAGGACTTCAACATACCTTTCTTTGAGGGGAACACAATTCAACGAATAGCAAATACTAAATCTTCTTCTAAAACTTTTTAAATGTTGCTATTTTTTCTACATAATACCATTCATGGAGAAGGGGCCCATTGCATGGAAGGAGGTCTGCTTTGAGTTGCATACTTCCCCCAGCACCCCACCTCTTCATAAGGGAGTATCTTTTAGTAATTATAAATCTAAAAGAATAGGCTAGATTAGTCTCATACTGTTAATCATGCCTTGATGTCTACTTAATTCATTTTTGATTTCTATTTTTAATTAAAAACAAGCTATCTTTCTTAGCTAAGTACATGAATTAGCAGGGTTTCATGCCAATAAATGATGTTTGTGAATTTAGTGTTCTCAGTGTATACTGTTCCACACAAATTAATTTCTGCCACCCTTGAATACCTGGAAGGTACCCACCAGTCAGAATTCCTTTTAAAGCATGGGGCGCCTAGGCGGCTCAGTCGGTTAGGTGTCCGACTTCAGCTCAGGTCATGATCTCACAGTTCGTGGGTTCGAGTCCCATGTCGGGCTCTGTGCTGACAGTTCAGAGCCTGGAGCCTGCTTCAGATTCTGTGTCTCCCTCTCTCTCTGTCCCTCCCTGGCTCACTCTCTCTCTCTTTCTCAAAAATGAATAAACATTAAAAAAAAAAAAAAAGAATTCTTTTTAAAGCACCAGATATTGACTCTAGCTAATTAGAAAGAAGAAAAAGAAGGAGAAGAAGGAGGAGGAAGAGGAGTAGAAGAAGAAATTACTAGAAAGATATGTCAGCTCAATATTTAAAAGGAAATCAAAGAAGCAGGAACTGTGGCAGCTCTGGCAATTAGGAACAATCTCCTCGGGGCTCCACCCATGAGATAAAGGAACTCTGATTGACCTTAGGCCCCACGTCATCTGCTCCACACGGAAATTCAAGGAGTGAGCATCCTGACTGTCCAGCTGGAGCCCTGTGCCCACCCCGGGACAGGGCAGGGCACCTTGATGGAAAGTCCCACCGAGACTGTGCGCAGCGCAGGGAAGGGGATTCTCTGGAGCAAAACCAACAGCAGTGGAGTCAAGGCAATGCTCTTCCCATCCTAGGAGCCATCTGACATGTTTGTTGTTGGTTTCTGGGTACCAGACATCATAAATCTCTATCTAGTTCTGTGGAGGCACTTGTGGTAGAGAGGAGTCACCAGAGACCTGTTCCATGACTACTTTGAGAAAATTAAAAAACAAAACAGAACAAAACAGATCCAATGCTAGAGTTTTAGCACGTTAGATACCATAACAAAGGCTGTTGACTTTATCACTTTTCTTATCTGAATAGCCAATCTGGGGATAAAGAACAGAAAAGGAGCATTCATTTACCCTGTTTGTTATGATCATCACTGAAATATTCTATAGCCCAAAGTATGACAACTCCATAATCCTTCTGAGGCTTTAACTTGGAACACACTCTCTCTAACCAAAAGTGCCCAATTGTGAGAGAACATTCTGACCTTTGGTCTATCTGGTTATCTGGTGGTACCCACAGCAATGCCATCTACTTCTACTACCTTAATCTGGGCTGCGTTATGACTTTCATAGATCCTTGGCACTTTTGTCTTCATGTACCTCCTTTTCCATAAAAGATATTAAAAATTATATATATATTTTCATGTTTATTTATTTTGAGAGAGAGAGACAGAACGAGCAGGGGAGGGGCAGAGAGAGAAAGAGAGGGAGAGATGGAGAGAATCCCAAGCAGGCTCCACGCTATCAACACAGAGCCTGACATGGGGCTCTATCACACCCTCACTGTGAGATCTTGACCTGAGCCAAAATCAAGAGTTGGATGCTTAACCAACTGAACCACCCAGACGCCCCCCAAATTATATTTTTTTATTATACTGGTCTAAAGACAAGTAGAATCCAGGATAGAGTCATTATTATGTATTTATGTTTTTCTTCTGTTTTTAAAAGAAATTCCAAGTAAAACATTTTTATCGGCACCTCAAAGTCCTGTGACACGGAGCCCAGTGTGCCTCATGGGAAAGTCAGCAGCCCTGTGCTCAGTTTGACACATGCCCACCTCATCTCTATGCCTCAGCACTGCTCTATGAATGATCCAGAACCCACACCCAAAGGCCCCTCTCTGAGAAATATGTGCTCAGGCAGCCTGCATGCAGACAGCAGCTCTACTCTCACTAGCTGCTGACCTGGACTCAACCCCACCGTCCTCAGTTTCCGCATTTGTGGCGTGCAGGTGATAATACCAGGTACCTCTGTGATTTCTTATCAAGATCACCTGAGAAAATGTAAACATTTCCCATAGGATCTCACCTATGGCAGATACTCCATATATGCCAGCTACACTTATTTCTTGTGACTGCTGTTCCTGGGCTATGAATATAATGACCTCACAGAAGTTGCCCCTGGAGGAAAGCTGGTTGATTATTTAATGGCTTGACCCCTTCCATGACCTGATACACCTGCAGAAGGGGATTTGACGAGGAAGTCCAGGTGGATCACGTGTAGTAGTACCATTACTCAAAAACAGCTCTCCCCGAAGAGGTAGGACTTTATTTACGTTTTATTTCAGAGACGCCGGAACGCAGAGAGCTGATGCAGTGAGACTGACCCGTGTTTGCTAGGATTGTCGGCGCCATTGTTGGGTTCCAGGTTCAGGTAGGGATATCAAGCTGTCCTGTAACAGAGTAGCCAGTGCTGCTGGTACACATTTCTGTTACGGAGAGGGGGTGCCGTTTTCTGGCTAGCTCCAGGGTCCATCTGGGCTGGTCGGGAAATGTTCAGCCCCTTCTCTGTGGCAGATTCATGCACGGTGATTCTGTGCCACTAAAATCTAAAGAGAAAGTCTTGGCCTGTGGCGTTTTCTCAGCTCTGTTTTCAGAGGCGTGAATAGGTATTTTCTAGTAGTGCTGATGTTTATTTGTTCTGGAGCCTCTTCTGCTCTGTTGTGGGTCTCGAACTTCACTGGTCTTCAGAGGCAGCTTTGTAAGGTGGGGTTTTAATGTCACATACTCTTCGGTTTGTTGCGTCGCTTCAAAGCTTTCCCATCATGGTGCCTCCCAGAGGTCTCTGTAAACATGGTGATTATTGTGTCTCTGGCACAATCCCTCTTCTGTTTCCTTCTGAGGTTTGTAAAGGTATTCAAGCTCTACTGTACAAGGAGCTGGGGTAAATCTGACCAAAGGTGGCTGGCATGAAATGGCAGCTGCTGTGGACTCTTTACAAGGTAAACCCTGGTTCCATAACCCATGATTCTGTTTAGATCTGGACATGTCCAACACCTAGGAAAACCCACGGGAAGAACAATTCAGTGTTGACAGACAAAGCCGGAGACAATTACCCTCGGTCCGGGCTTGTCCACATGCAACGGGAACCCTAAAATAACAGAAGCTGCAATATTATGGACGTTATTTTTCTCTGACAAAACAGAAGCCTGGAGGCAGGCATCCCAGAGCGGGTACAGCCAGTGGTGTGCTGGGGCTGACTTGTTCCAGCTTCTGAGAACCGATTGTTAGCATCCCTTCCCACCTCTAAGTTCAATGATGTCACACTGGCAACTTCAAATTGGCCATGGTGGAGTCTTTATGTTACAGAAATTGGCAAACGCTACAACTCGGGGGTTTTCTGTCCAGAGAGCTTGTTGTTAAACATTTAACAGATTACCACTGTGTGTAGTTATGTGGAGGGTCAGGGACCCCGGCTCTTTGTATCCTACTGTTCCACCGTCCTTGCGTGTGGCTCCTGTTCTTATGATCCTCCATGCCCAAAATTGCTGCAAAAGTTCCAGACATTCAATTACACATTCCAGCTGGCAAAAAAAACCCCAAGAGAACATATATTGGGCCGCAGTAGTCTTTTAAAGAGGTTTCTGGGAAGCTGTTATACAACACTTCTTTGGTCGGTGCTTAGACACATGGCTGTACCTAGCTGTAAGAGAGGCTGGGAGATGTAGTCTTTATTTGGGGATCCATCTGTCAAGCACAAAGGTAGGGATCTGTGGTAGACAGAGTTCTAAGACACCCCAGTGCTCTTCACCCTGTATCATCTCCTCCCCTTGAGTGTGGGTGGATCCTGCACATATGATACCACTCCTGTGATTGGGTCATGTTCCAAATTAATCAGCTTTAAGATAGGGAGATTATCCGGGTAGGCCTGACCTTCAAATCGGGTCTAGAGGTCGGACATGGAGGAAGTCAGAGATTAGCAGTGTGAGAAAGATTCACTGGCTTGCTTGCTTGAAGATGGGGTCATTGCTGGCTTGAAGAAGGGGTGGGGTGGCTCTGAGACAAGGGAAGCAGGTAAATCTGGGACCTGGAAGTGGCCCCCCACTAAGAGTCAGCAAGGACATGGAGATCTTCGTCCTCCAACCACAAGGTGCTGAATTCTGCCAACAACAAAAATGCTGAGCCTGGAAGTGGGTTTTTCTCCAGAGCCTCCCGAGCCTGCCCAGAGTGGCTGACACCCTGATTTTATTCCTGTGACACCCTCCTGAGCAGCGAACCCAGGCACTGCCAGGAATTTGACCTAAAGAGCTGTGATTTGGTTCACGGAGGGGGGGGGGGGCTGTTTTAAGATGCTAAGTTTGTGGTAAATTGTTATGCAACAAATGAAAACAAATACAGGATCTATTTGTATTACTAAGGAAGAAAGAAAAAACAGGTTTGGGAGTCTACAACTTGCAGTCTTTGACTCATCAATGCACTAAAACCCCAAAATGTGTTGAATGTGATGGAAACAGAGGCTGGTAAGACCTAGCTCCCTGCAGGCATCTGTGGCCAAGATTAGGTTCTTATAAAACTTTAGTATGGAGAGCACCAGTGTCTCTCACAATTGAGTCTCTGGCCAGACCGTATGCCTTGAGCCCCCACTTCGTTTCCTGCTCTGGAAACCTTTGTCCTATCAGCTGGAGGCCTGTAGTCGAGCAGCTCTTCAAGCTGTCTTTCTGCTTGTCCAGGTTGTTTTAGTGTGAGGGGAGCCACCGAAGAAGACACCCAGCCCCTCATCCAGTTGTGCAAGAGAGGAGGATGGAGTGTGTCCAGAGTAGGGGAGGGAGATTTGACTTTTTTGATCCCCCACTACGAGTTCTGCCTTTAGTGAGTCTGATCTATGTCCTCTTCCTGTTGGAGTGAAGAAAAGCAAGAGTATAGTTAAGAGAACTCTATTTCCATCTTTTAAAGCTCAGGATTTGGGGTTTCCTTTAGTCACAGGGCCCTTGGTCCTCTTTGTGTGACAAAAATCTCCTTTAACTGGGATTATTACCTTTCGTGTTTTCCCCTCACCCTCTAAATCCTATGATTGCTCTGAAGACCTACAACTCTTTGGAAATTTTTGGAGAAAATTGTAAGGGTGATCCTGAGATATTTCAAGTCACTTTATTAGTCATAAGGAGCATCACAAGAATAGCTGTCACACACTGAGTTCTAATTGTGTGCCAAGCACAGTGCGAAACACTCTCTGTGTTATCAAAACACACTCCAAATATTATCAAGTAACTTGCCCAGTTCCACCCACTACTAATTGACAGAGTTGGGACTTGAATCCCTGACTGGCTCCAAAGCCCATTATCTTAACTACTCTATGATTCTCGATGAACTGCTCAGTCTGAGACAGTGGAGGGGCCAGGGATGCATTTTCCTGATAATGACAAAGGATTGATGCTCAAGCAGCAGAAAAAGAGGTGTGAGCATATGGGTAGTAAATTGGAATAAGGATGATTTATAAAAATTTATTTTGAGAGTGAGAGGGCAAGCAGGTGAGGGATGAGAGAGAGAGAGAGAGAGAGAGAGAGAGAGAGAGAATCCCAAGCAGGCTCTGTGCTATCCATGCAAAGCCCACTGTGGGGCTTGATCCCATGAACTGTGAGATCATGACCCGAGCCGAGATCAAGAGCAGATGCTTAACTGACTGAGCCACCCAGGTGCCCCAAGAAAAAGGATGATTTTTAAAGTAGTTTGATTTAATCTGGCATTTCTTGTGTATGTGGTAGCCTTTCCAGAAGAATCACAAATATGACACCAAAATCCTTGATGAATAAGAATAATGATGAAAATCTTTAATAAAGATCTTCTTAGAGGCAGGGTGAGAAAGGAAGGAGCATACCATACAATACACTATGAAACCTTGCCCGCCATCTTTATTATTGCCCCTGCCAGAGTACCACATGGCAGTCCTATGTCCTGATCTTCCCTGTCCCTTCTAATTTCCCTACTTCCCAGCCTCTCTTCTCTTTCCTGCCTTCTTACCTCTTCTTTAACAGGTAACTCCACACTCTTACTAACATGATTCAGTTAGTGCCTCCCCCAATGTTTCCAATAACTCTGCACATTGCCCTCATCAGAACTAAAGTGACCCAGTGGCCAGGCCCAAGAACTCCCTTGAAAGGTTTACTGCAAGATATTTGTGCCCATCACATGAGGAAGCTACAGCCATCTCTTAGTGCACAGGGTGTAGGTATGTGGATACCCGGGCACCTGACATCGGGCATATGTCTCAGGATCTCAGACTCAATCATGTGGTGTCCTAGTATGTGCTCTGCTGGGTTTCAGTTGCTCAGTAGTGCCCCAAACAGACATGGCACCAGCCCTCAGGAAGCAGCATGTCTTGGGAGGTGGGGTGGGATAGGGATACAAATTGTGGAAAGTGCTATTAGGTAAAAGGAGACCATGCTGTGAAAGTGAATACCAGGAGGGAAGTAAACCTTTTATGAAGGGACACTGAAGCTGGTTGAGAAGGAGCCAGCAAGGAAAAGAGACTCTGTTACTGACTGACAGATGGAACAGCATGTTGAAGGCCTGGAGGAAGGTAGGGCCTTGGTGAAGTAAGGGAGCGGAAAGGACAAAGGATGCTTTGGCTTAATTAGCTGGTGTGGGGGGCGGGCAGCACATGCAGGGCTTTAAGTCACACTGAGCTAGAGTAAGTTTTTTAAAACTGATGTTCAGGTGTGATTTTTAAAAATCTGCCTATTCCTGGGGCTGCTGTAACCAAGTACCACAAACCGTATAGCTTAAAACAACAGAAACTTCTTAGTTCTGTAGGCTAGAAGTCTCAAATCACAGTCTCAGCTGGGCCATACTCTCTCTCTGCAACTCTGGGTAGAATCCTTCTTTGCCTCTGCGAGCTTCTGGCTGTGGCCTGAGATCCATGGCACTCCTTAGCTTGCAGCTGCGATACTCCAACCGCGTCCATCTTCGTATGGCGCTCTCTCTCGTGACAACAGGCATATCGGACAAAGGGGCTGCACTACTCTTATATGACCATATTTTAATTATGTCTGCAATGACCCCATTTCTAAATAAGATCATAGCCTGAGGTACTGGTGGGTCAGTCTTCAGTATATCTTTTTGGGGGACATAATTCAACCTATAACAACTGGTGAGGAAATAGATTTTACCATGTAATGAAGAAATTGGATTTTTTTTTTTCCTTAGACACTCCATTGTTCCAAAGCTGTCAGTGTCTTAAGTTCCAGCACATTTAGTGCTAATTCAAATATGGTAAATCCCTAATCAACAAATGGAATTTGTTGTTTAGGCAGCTACAGTTGGCCCTTGAACAACACGGGTTTGAACTGTGTGGGCCCAATTATAGATAGATTTTTTTATAGTTCAGCACTGTAAATGTATTTTCTTCCTTATTTTCCCCTCTAGCTTACTGTACCATAAGAATGCATTATATAATTGGGGCTCCTGGGTGGCTCAGTTGGTTAGGCGACCGACTTCAGCTCAGGTCATGATCTCGCAGTTTGTGAGTTCGAACCCCATGTCTGCATGTCTGGCTCTGTGCTGACAGCTCAGAGCCTGGAGCCTGCTTCAGATTCTGTGTCTCCCCCTCACTCTACCCCTCCCCTGCTCACTCTCTGTGTCTCCCTGTCTCTCAACAATACATAAACTTAAAAAAAAAATAAAGAATGCATTATATAATATATATAACATATAAAGTGTGTGTTAATCGACTGTTTATGTTATTGGCAAGCCTTCCAGTCAACAGTAGGCTCTTAGTAGTTGAGTTTTGGAGGAATCAAAAGTTATCAAGTTATACATACATTTTTGACCATATGAGGTTGGAGGAAGGTCATTGCCCCCAACCCACACATTGGTGAAGGGTCAACTGTATATTATAATCATGGCTACCATTGAAATACAAACTAAATAGAAACTTATCTCCTAACAGAAGCTTGCCATCTAGTTCCGGGGCAGACATGGACTTTAATACAGTTAGAGAAAAGAGATTGTATATTTGCATTATGTTCTGATCCAGAAATGAGTGCAGTAGAGCCTACAAAAGTATATTAATTGTCAGATGCTGACTGCATTTGCCAGGATATTTTTGACTGTAAGAGAAAACTCAAAATTAACTGGCATAAACAATAAAGGGAATTCTTGGATAGAAGATAAATGAAAGGTCTAAGATTGTAAAGGTCAGCTTTTCACTATCACCAGGTATCAAGTTTCTGCGGTGTCATCATGAAGTCATCTACTTTTTGTGGTTTCCAGATGGATCATCTTTGTCATAGCATTTCCTGTATAAGTTCTGAGATTCTCTCTAACTGGACTGGCTTAGGTAACAATAAGCTAACATTATGTGGGGGGAGTAGAGGGATGTGGGATGGGCTGATTGCTTTAGCAAAGGTCGTATGCTCTACCCTTGTGGACAGAGCTGAAAGCAACTTTCCTGGATCCGCACATGAGAGAATGTGTGTGTGTGTGTGTGTGTGTGTGTGTGTGTGTGTGTGTGAGAGAGAGAGAGAGAGAGAGAGAGAGAAAGAGAGAGAGAAGTGAGGGGGGGATTGGGGCAGGAAGGAGCCACTGGGAAGGGAAACGGGGTAACTAGATAGTGGGTGGTAACCACAAATGCACATTACTCAGTTGGTCATGCTTTTTCCAAAGCTAAAAGGGCCCGGGCCTTGAGAGTGTAGGATGTGAACAAGGCTGTAGGGGCCAAGGGTGGGAAGCTTACTAAAGCTTCCAGTCCAAGAGAAACACAGAACCATAAAAGTAGTATGGGTGGAGGTAGGATTTTAGAAAAATTTTGAAACAAAGCCATGCTATTGAGATTTAATGCTATAGGCCACTGAGGACAATTACAAGCTCTGAGCCTGTGGTGTGCAATTGATTGAAGTGTAGAGAAGTGGAAGCAGGAAAAGCAACAAGCAAGCATGGAGGTAATACCCATAAGAGATTCTGAAGTCCTGAAACAGGATGGTAGCAGAGGAAATTAATGCTTTTTGGAGACATCATGAGGGATGATATCTAGCATTTGATGACTGGTGATAGTAAGGAGAATCAATGATTATTTCAAGATGCTGATTCAGAAAGATGAAAAAGTATTGCAGTGCTACTAACAGAGAAGGAAGGTTTGGGATGGAAGCTGGTTCATGGCACAGGGAGAGAAGGAGTAGTAGTTTTTGGCTACTTTGAGTTTAGAGTAACAGACCATCAACAGGGAGCTGGATGAGTATAGCTAGAAAGAAGAGCTGAGGAGGTGACCCTCATGGATACCCATGGTTAGAGGAGAGGTTGAAAGAAACAAGGACTGTGCAATTCAAAGTCAGGAAAGGGATTTCCAAGGGGAATGGTGTTGAACAAGATGGAATTCATGATATCTGTGGATTTAAGTTGCAGGCCTAGAGGTTAGACCTAAGGAAGATAAAACATGGGAGAAGGTAAAAAATGGTCTATATACAAAAGAAATAAAATCAAATATAACTTGACTGGTATGGTAGAAACTGTTGGTTATTTCCATCAAAAATATTCCTCAACTCTCCCTTGATTTATTATCTATTGCTGTGTGACAAACGGCCAAAACCTTAGTGACTTAATCCACATTTATTATCCCACAGTTTCTATAGATCAGAAGTCTGGGTAGGACTTAGCTGGGTCCTTTGTTTAGGGTCTCGCCGAGCTGGAGGCAAGGTGTTATCTGAGCTGTATTCGTATGTGGAGACTTGGCTGGGGAAGAATCCACTTCTAAGGTCAGTCAGGTTGTTAGCAGAATTTATTTCCTATGATTGTAGGACTGAGAATCCCAGCTTGTTGCTGGCTGAGCCCAAGAGACCATCCTCAGCTCCTTGCCATGTGGGCCGCCCAACATGGCCACTTATTTCTTCAAAGTCAGTTTGGGAGAGAGACTCTAGAATGAGTCTTAGCAAGACAGAATTGTATATCATGTAACACCATCACAGAACTAACATTCCATCACTTTTTCCATATCCTATTGGCTGGATGCAAGTCACACATCCCACTCACACTCAAGGAGAAGGAATTACACAAAAGTGTGGAAACCAGAAGATGGAGATCTTTGGGGGTTACCTCAGAGTCTCTCTGCTACTCGATGACCTCAAGTTTGTTTGGGATCTTCTTGTGTCTAGCGCTAGAACATGACTGATCTCAGCCAACTGTGATACTGTTTCCTGCTTTCCCAATCTCTCTTGCTGTTCAGAAGGGGTCATAGGAACCATGTCTGGCAATGGTAACTAAGTGGAAGTCTCTTTGGAGGTTCTGGGAAATCTTTTGGGTTCTCCTGATAGATGGGAAGGGACACAGTTGACATCACTTTTTCTCCTTTTTAAGTCTCAAATGTGTATTTGATAGTGGAACTAAAGCAGCACAGGACCAAGAGCGAGAGGCCAAGAGAATCATAGAGATTTCAGCCTTAGGACTGATGAGCTGCTGAACTCACGCTGGTAATACCTATAGCTGGACTTCTTGGTACGTCAGAATAATTCATTTTCATTTGTTTAAGCCACTCTAGCATGTTCTGTGTTACTTGCAGCCAGAAGCATTCCTAACTAATACAATTGGCCGTGATTTTTCTGCCTTTAGCCCTGAGTAACTATATGTCTGACCGAAGTAGACAATTTTGAGCACATCCACTGAGCCTGTGATCTCTACTGTCTGAGCATCTTGGCATATGCAAATGACCAGCTTGGCTCTGGTCACAGCTGGTTGAACCAGGAAAGCACTCTTGGCAAAAACTGGACCAATCTGATTCTTGTTTGCATTTAACCTGAGAGACACAAGAACAGGCTGTTGAGAGTTGAGTCCATGTGGGGCTGAAAAGTTGTTAAAGATGATTCTGAATTTCTTATCTGGAGTTGTAACTCTGGGTTACCAGGAGGATAAGGATGTTGTTAGCTAATAGTGGGAACATCAATGGGAGACTAAGTTTTGGGGGACAGATGATGAATGTGATTTGCTGCATGTATGTTGTGGGGTTATAGCATAACATAGATGTGGCTCATCCAAAAAAGAAATTGAAGGCTGTATTCGATGCTCAGATCTGTCAGAACTAAAGTGTGGACTTGGAGTCAGCTGCATAGAAGTGGTGGGTGGAGATTTATGAATGAATACATCTTCCAAAGATGAAGATTAGAATGAGAGAACACCTACACTTCAGGGGCAGGCAGGAGAAGAGGGCATCGAAGGAGGCTGAGAAGTCAAGAGCCATCTGTCTGCAGAACAGAGGCATATCCTCCTTTTCAAGTCTTCATTCTAATATTTCTGCTGCACATTTGCTTGGTCGTTTGCCCTCCTTTGGATTCTAGGTTCTGGAGAAATTGCCCATACCAGCGGTCTCAACTCTGTTAGACTTAACACTTTTTTTGTGTTGTATTTTGTAATATTTCCTCTACTACTTTGAGATGTAGTTTATAAATAATATAGCCACCTTATACACTTCATTAAAGATCAATATGATGCTCTATTGGTAAGAGAAAGAGAAAAGGAAAGTGATTTATAATTAATGTTCATCAATATGTAAATGTTTGGGCACAACTCTACTAAAAGAGACAGTGAAATAGAATTATAACTACCTATAATCCTTGCACATGTGATAGCTGCGAATGCAGATTGATACAGGTGTGTTGTGCCAAAGACTCAGACGCCTTTGATGGCCCCACAATTGGGAAAGTGGATTTCCACAACAGTAAACAACTCTTCACAAAATTTTGAGTGGGGGGAAAAAAGGACAAGCTTCTCTTGATTTACACGGTGGATCTATTCCTGGAAAATTCATTGTACTACTGAATTACTATGCAAAAAACAGTGATGCCTACATGTGAAAAACTTAGATTCTAAATAAGAACATTGAACACAGAATTTTTCACCTGTGAATGTCTTTGGACCACACAAAAGTGCTATGGGATACTGGACAATTCATTGTGTAAGACTATTCTGTTTACTGCAGAATATCTAATGTTAGAACTACCGGGCACTGAGTGTAGGAAATAGAACAACTAAAACACCCTGCCACTTTTCAAAATGCCCTCTGTGGGGCAGTGCTGTCTCCCCCCCGGATTCTCTAGTCCTGCTCCGTGGTTTCAGTGATAAAAAGGCAGAGATCAGGTGGCACTAACCATGGTAGACACTTCCCATCTCTGGAGAGCTGGGAGCAGGTGGGTCTGAGAATCAGCCTACCAAGAGGAATAGACAAAGGCTCGTTAGGTGGAAGATAGTTTGCTCCTTCAAAAGTGAAATTCCTTAGGTAGAGATCTTGAGGACTCGAGTTTAAAAACATTCGTAAAAAGAAAATAACAATGCAAGCTTACTGTTTAAAATGCACCTCTTCTCCTTCACACAGAACCATTTACAGAGGCATTTACTGCAGACATCTCTCATCCTCTTAGTTTCTTTCCCTTCCTTTTTTTTTTTTTTAAGTTTATTTATTTATGAGAGAGAGAGTGAGAGCGAGACAGAGTGATCATGAGTGGAGGAAGGGCAGAGGGAGTGAGAGAGAGAAAATCCCAGGCAGGCTCCGCACTGTCAGCACAGAGCTTGATATGGGGCTCAAACTCACAAACTGTGAGATCATGACCTGAACTGAAACCAAGAGTCGGCCGCTTAACCAACTGTACCACCCAGGTACCCGTCTTCTCCTTCCTTTAACAAGATTTGAGAACATCAAAAAACATATATCAACTATAACTCCTGTCTTCACTTTTAAGATGATTATCAAATGGGTTCCAGAGAGATGTTATCTTGAGGATTTGAGACCCCTGGGTTCCTATCCATAATGTAAAAGAAGGACTGGAAATAGCTGCACGAGTCCCTTTCGCTTCACCCCTTCTTGCTCACCTTGTTATTAGTGAATTCTCTTCTGTCCCCTGAAGTTGTAAACGGTCAGCCCCAACTTAGCAGCAGCTCTGGAGAGAAGGGAGCAGGAGCTAGGGTGGCAGAGCTATAACCTCTTGCAGATCGCTTCCTTCTCCAAGTCTTAATTTCACAAACACACATACTTCCACAGCCGCTGAGAACACACATTGCTTCTTGGCATCTAAAGAATGCATTTCAGTGCTCCTTGGTTTTAATTAAGTATCTCAAATATTAAAGCAGTTTTGCTGAGGCTGCTGATGAGCCAGTGCCCACATGCTTAAGTAGCTCTGCAACTGCCACCCTTATATTTCACGTTTTCAAATTGAAGCATTCGAGTACAAACAGGAGATGTTCACAGGAACAAATGCCATGCATGATAGGTGACCACTTATGAATTGTTCCTGCTTCATTTAGTTATGTATAATATGGAAAAGAGAGACAATTGAATCACTGTGAATAGGTATCTTTGGAAAGAGGTAAATTGCTGATGTGTAATATTTTGTCCATAGAATCAGATAGTTGAGGAAAATACTTCTTGTTTTCTTTTATTTGTGTTATGCTCGCCCTTGCATCGAGACAAGGAGATTGGCTTTACCCTTAAGACCAGAAAACTGGTCCTACCTCTGCTACTTACTTCTCAGTATGGATAAGTGTGATTCCCCTTAATGTACTAGCAATATTTCATTAGTGGCCCCATTTGGACTGTGAAATTGGCACTGCATTGTCAATTATCAACTTTTTCTGTCCTTGCAACCATAGTCACTTCTGTTACCTAACTCCTTAATTGTGTGATCATCTTCCTCATCAGGTGTGTTATCAAGGGTAGCCCTTCTCAAACCTTCATGCACCTATAATTCACCTCAACATGTTGCTAAAATGCAGATTCTGATTCAGCATGTTGAGATGGAACTTGGAATCCACTTTCCTCAAAAGATCCTAGTTAATGCAGACGCTGCAGGTCAGAGAACCATACTCTTGAGTGGAAAAGCATAGCGGAGGAATGACAGATGGGGCTAAAAGGGAAGATTACCTTTCAGACTCACAAGCCACCTTGGGAAAGTAAGGTATCAGGAAGAGGTGAGAAGAGGTGTGTATATGTGATTAAGTGTTTATATATATGAATGTATTAGATATATATGAATATGTAAACTATCTCTGTTTAAAAATGGCATCATTCAGGGGTGCCTGGGTGGCTCAGTCAGTTGAGGGTCTAACAGGCTCAGGTCATGATCTCATGGTTTGTGAGTTTGAGCCCTGCATCAGGCTCTGTGCTGACATCTCAGAGCCTAGAACCTTCAGATTCTGTCTCCCTCTCTCTCTGCCCCTCCTCCCTCCCCACTCTCCTGCTCTCCTGCTTCCTCCCCGCTCCCCTGCTCTTCCCTGCTCTCCCCTGCTCTTCCTCTATCTCTCTCAAAACATAAATAAACGTTAAAAAAAATGGCATCATTCAATAGGTGTTTTGCAAAAACATCTGAAAAGGAGGTATGAAGCTATTTAGGGATGCTTTATAGATAACATTTAACACTTGGTGTGTCATAGCTTAAAATGCGTTAAGATCTATAAACCACTTAGTGTAGTGCCTGGCTTATTCTAAGTCCAATGTAAGCATTACTTATGTTTACTACTATCATAGTAAACATAGTATCAGTATCATAGTATCATAGTATCAGTATCAGTTTGATGCTGATCCCAGAATTCAGCTCTAGGAATTAGAATGGAAAAGAGTTTCTTGGAGAAAGAAATTGTTCATGATTGATCAAGGCCAGTCCTGAGGATAGTCACCAAGAAATGGAACAAATCAAAAAGCTCCTGTGTCTTCCTTACAGCAGCCTTCTGCCACACAGTGACCATCTAAGACTGAGGAGGGACTGGGAAGTAGGATCTTTCAGGAGTTTGCAGAATGTGGATTAGCCACAGCCTAAGAGGCTCTGCTAGCTTCTGACCTCAGTCATAGTTGCAGTCTGAGACTCTCTAGACAAATGAAACTCCACATAAGGAAAAGAGGGGGGTGACAGAGTTTCCCTCTTAAAAACGGAAAAAGTAAAGCCTAGATTAGATTCAGCAATAATCAGCAATAATTTTGAATTTTAGTGATAAAGGTGCCAAACTGCAGAAATTTGAAGATTTCCCTTTGTCCCAAATCAGATTAGTTCTTATGCTTACTGAAGAAAGGGGTTGTTTGTATAAGATAGCATAATTAAGTGGGATTTGGTGTTATAAATGAAATTTTTTTATACCACATGGTTTTATTGTTCTCACACCCCTTTTAAATTATGAAGTCTTGTTTTTCAGTGGAGCTCATAGTCTTTAATTAAAGCTGGTATAACTGACTTTATAAACTTAAATGTTTATCAGTTCTAGGGAAAGCGTACTGGCTATTCAGCGAAAACATTAGTATACAAAGCACTACCATCCACCTAGTGGTAAAAATCTGGATTGCAATCATTACTGCTGATGAGAGGCTCCAAACCGCTTTAGACAGGTTAGCCAGACAAATCCCAGCCTATGTAACCACAGGGGCCATGTGTGGTCAACTGAGGTTCTGTCATTCCTACGTGGGTTCAGTGGACCCGAAAAATGTGGGCTACTCACGCACTGCCTTTGAGGCTGGAGTTAATACACCTCCTGGAAAAGTACGCTGCTTATTCCCTTAAGAATTCCCTAATATATGTTAGACCTCTTTGTGTATGGGAGAAATATAGATAATACTGTAATTATCATGACTGTGCGCAAAATTATGTATTACTTTCCCAAGTTTGTGAACAGAATGGAAGAAATGAAAGAAGCATTTAAAAGCTATTACGATTGATAGAGCTTATCTAAATTGCAGTGACAGATCATAGTAAAAATTAGGAGTAGGAGGCCCACAGGCTGTTTTATATTATTTAAATTCTTCCTTATTGCTTCTTATTGGGAGGTATGTAATATAATAGAAAGAGCACCAGTAATCAACATGGTTGGAGGGCTCTGATGAGCTCCCTGGGCCTCAGTTTCTTCATCTTTAAAATGGGATAATGATATAAAACACATAGTTATGAGGTTAAATAACATGTAAAACAATTGGCACAATGTGATCACAGAGCCTTGTTTAGGGAGTGGTGGCAAAGGTCATAAGTTTTTCATCAGTTTTTGTATATTTGCGAGGGGTTCAACACCTCCAGGAACAGGAACACTATCCCCGACACCACCTAGGTTCATGAGCTCAGCATTGAGTCAGAGGAAAGGAGGTCGCTTTCTGATTCATGGCTCCACTTCCTGGGGTTCCTTAGTCATCTGAATTGGTCCAGACAAGCCTGCCCTTACTGAGCAATGTCCATGTTCTGTTTTGAGTCAAGTTACATTATTTACTGATAGTCTTGCCTAGATGTAAATGGTGTTTGTGTACTGGTGCATGATGTGGCCAAGGTAACACGTATGTTCTTCTGAAGCTGGCTTTTATTTTTTGGAGAAAGTTGTGAATAGCCGCAGAGAACTGGAAACTGTCTTTCAGCTGGAGGGACGGCGGAAGTTGGTGAGAGGTGGAGTAGAAGATGACTAACTTGCAGAGTAACCTCTGGGGAGGCGTTCTGTAACCTCTGGGTTTGCCACCTGTACAGTGAAAGCCATGATTCTAGGGTTGCTGTCCTGCTTCTGGGGAGGGGCGACTTACAGAGTGGTTTCCAAGCACTTTTATTAAATATTAGCATTTCAGTAATAACGATTGCCACATTTATGGCTGTCAGCACTCTATGATTGTGGTGGTGAATAATTTAAATTCTATGAATTTTGATTTATGATTTGAATGAAAAGAATGCGTATCCACAAGAGTCATAACTAAAGTGTCTTTGTTTTAAAAAATGGTACATAATGCTGTCCCTCATCTTATTAAAACTGTACATGCTCAAGGCAGAACATTTGGTATATATGTATAGCATAATAAAAACAGTTGCCTACAGTTAGGGCACACATCGTATTGTGCCCAGGACAGTCCTAGTCCACTTAGCACCTCCTTCATTCTCAAAAGTGTTCCTTTTGGGCAATAGCTTATGTGGCTACCCTCTCCTCCTTCCCGGTGATAACTACATACACATGCCACTCAACGTCTATAGATTCCTTTTTCCAGCAAAAGGTCCCAGCAGAGTGATGAACAGTCCATGTGCCGGGGAGCCCAATAAAGCAATTCTAGAGTTTGCCTGGGCCACTTATAGCTCTATGAGTTTAAGTAAAGACTTAAAAAATTTTAAATTTTAGACAGGGAGAGCATGAGTAGGGGAGAGGGGCAGAGGGAGAGAGAGAGAATCTTAAGCAGGCTCCACGTTCAGTGCAGATCCCAATGCAGGGCTCAATTCCAGGACCCTGGGATCATGACCTGAGCTGAAATCAAGAGTCAGTCAGTCAATCAACCGAGCCACACAGGCGACCCAAGCAAAGATTTAAGAAAAATGCAATTATTTTCTTGTCACTTAAAATGCATAAAATAGTAAAATATCGTATATCGTTTATAATAGTGGGAAAGAGTACAAGATGCCTCTTACTGCACCTCTACCTTACTCCCCAGAGGTAGTCACCTTCAGTCGGACTGGTTGCTTTACCTTTTTGCACTTGAGTCTCTCATCTGTAAAATGGGCATTATAAGCTCATCTCTTGTATACTCATCTAGATAGACCTATATGCCCAGCACAGGTCCGGATGTATAGCAAATGCGAACAAATGGTTATTAATATTATGATTAATGGCATCCTCTTTTGTAGTCTGCTTATTTTCACTTAGCAAGTATACAGAATGGTTTCTTAACCTCATTTGTAATAAACAAATCCCCCAGTAAATATGGAAATGTGAGTTTTCTGAGGGGCCTCTATTTAAATGTTGTTCTTAAGCAAATATTACCAGGCTCAATAAGCATAGAAATGGAACCATCATCTCCCTGCTAGAAGCTGGTCCTTCCAGGTGGGGTTTGGGGCAGTCTGGGTGTGTGGGAGGCAGTGGGGTGGAACATTTACACTGCTGTTTGTGGTGTACCTGTTCAGTCATAAACAGAGAGCTTTAGTTTCCATCTGGCTCCTCTCACTGGCACTAAACTCACATTAAAAAGAAAGAAAAAGAAAGTCATGAAAAAGAAAGACCTCTAAACTGCTCCATGGATAGGATCACAAACAAATTTGGTCCCACGACCGCAGGTTCTAGTGTGGTCAGAATGAGGCAGGAGATGAAGTTTTCTAAAATAAAAGAACGCAAGGAGAATTATTTTGACTGAGAAGATTAGTTCTTGTCAATTCTCAGTGACGAGTGCTGCTTGCCCTGTAGCCAAAACATCCCGCTGAAACTGGGGATTTCTGAAAAGAATGTCCTCCTTTTCCTGTTGCTTTATTTAGTTACAGTCAGTTACAGCTTGTGTTGTCACATCAGGCGCTAGGGAGATGCCTCAGTTATCCTCAACAGAATGGAAACTTTGGCTCACAGAATTTACTCTTTTTTAGGCTCTTCCAGCCCCCTGTCTCTCCTCTCCCAGGCTCCACCCTGACTGTCACATTGGGTTTGAAAACCCTTTCCTGAGGTCCGGGATCCAGAGTTTGAGCTGTGGCAATTAGGACACCCACCTCCTGCTTTCAGTAGCTCTTATATCTTCTTGGGCTCTTTGAAGTGGAGTAAAATCCAGGCTCCCCTTCACCCCCAGGTGGGGAGCATGCAAAATAATAAACACTAGCATGTTTTCCAATTATAGAGCTGTTCTGGACCAAATGTATATCAATGGGAGTTTATTCATTAGACATTTTTGCCACACAAGTAAAAGCAAAAGATTTTTTACCTACCCGAAGACTACTGGGGTATGGGTCTCTGCTCCTTTCTCCAGAGGTGACACCCTGACTCCGGATATTCATGACTCTGTATATTCGTGTCCTTTATGAATATAGGGTGACATGTAGCAAATGAGTCTTCATTAAAACTTCTGTTCCATGTCTTTTCGTAAAATGCCTCTTTAGATAATAAATCCTTTTGACCACACAGACATTTGTTTTTAACCACATTAATTCAACACTTCAAAAAATTCTTCTGTATTTTCTATCTGTATTTGTTATCGCTGCATAACAAATTACTTTAAAACTTAGCAACTGAAAACAACAAACATTTATTATTCATACACTTTGTGAGGTTCAGGAATCCAGGAGCAACGTAGCTAGATAATATTGACTCAGACCCTGTTGTGAGGTTTTTGTCATGATGTCGGCTGGGGCTGTAGTTGTCTAAAACCTTGACTGGGCTGAAAAATCCACATCTAAGCTCAATCACATGACTGCTGGCTGGAGGCTTCAGTTTTTTACCATATGGGATTTTCCATAGGGCAGCTCAGAACATGGCAGTTGGTTTTCCTCAGAGTGAGTGATCCAAGAGAGAGAGAACAAGACAGAGGCCACAGTGTCTTTTATAACCTAATCTCAGATGTGATATAACATTACTTCTATATTCTGTTGGTTACACAAACAAATTCCAGTACAATGTAGAAGGAGATTATGCTTGGGTGTGAAAGACATGGTGCCATCTTGGAGCCTGGCTATCACAGTCCATCCTGAGTCCTAAAGGTTCACATCCTTTCCACATGCAAAATATATTCATCCTGCTCTTAAGGCCTCCTAAAGTCTCATCCCATTGTAGCATTTGGTCAAAGTCTAGAATATTGTCATCTAAATCAGGTTGGATGCAGATGAAATTTGTCAGGTGTAGTTTCTTCTGTATAGCTCCTTGAGTGTGCTGTTAATCTCTCTTTGTAGACCCGTGAACTAAAAGTCAAGTCATCTGCCCCACACTCTCAACATGCAATGTTTAGATAGATGTGGGATAACCATCCTAGATATTTTTGCTCAAAAAATGGGCAAGTGGGAGGCACATAGGAGTCCCTAGCAGTTATGAAATCCAACTGGAATATGGAAGATCCTTGATTAGGATTCAGTCATACTCCTCACTAGAAGTTACTCTACATTACTCTTGGCCCTGCCTTCTGGACTCTTGGTTTTGTACTCTCAATCCTCCTCCTTTCAAGAGATTAGCATGTATTTGCAGCTGAGTGTTTTTCTCAACATGCTTCTTGTCAGTAGATATTTTGGGGTCCAAGAGCCTCTTCTCAGTTTTTCCTCTTTTCTGTGACTTGCAGTCAAAGCTGAAATCATCCTTTAAAAAATTTTATGGGCCTCCTGTGAATGCTATTGGGGTTTACTTCATTAAATAAAACCCCATAAATCTCTTTGAGAGAAGTCCTTCATCGCTTTAAGCTTCTCGTGAGGGACAGTGTCCCTGAGCATCTTAAAAGTCCTGATGTGTGAATGAATCTGTGAGTAAAACTCTTAAAATCTTTATGGGGCCTTTAGGTTAAATGGGCAGTACTCTGAAGCACAATGTTTTCCTGGAAGTATTCTGTATTTGATTTTGGCTTTAAAGCCCTTTTTTCAAATTTATCATTTTTTGTCATCTGGAAGATCTGAGAATATTCAAATCCATTATTTTAATGGTTTTTATGGTTTCCCAGTGTGTTGAATTTAATAGTCTTTCATATGACAGCCTTATCTTCTATAAGCAGCAAGAAGAAGTCAGGTATCACTTTAACACCCTGGCTGGGACTATCATCAGTAGACCACCCAGTTCATTGTGTATGATTTCTACTCCTTCTATAGCTGCAGGTGACAGTGTTGCTAAACTTCCTGCCACTACCTAACAAAGATCTCCTGTCATCTCGTTTCTAATAAGATTTTCTTCAATTTCCTTTAAGTTCTCAGGAACTATTTCCTCAAAATCCAAAATGACATGAACAGTGTATTCAAGGCACTTTAATTTTTTCTGACACTTTCCTCAAAATCCTTATAGCTTTTCCAGTTTCTGCCCACTGCTCTCTCCCAAAGTCGTTCCCGCATTTTGGATTTTGTTTTGGTATTCCACTTCCACCTAACAAAATCTTTATAACAGTTATTCAGATGAACATGTTTATTCCCCATTCCATATCGGGAAATGAAGGCTCAGGGGTCGTGCCTTGTTCAAGGCCACACACAGCCAGGTTGTGGAAGAACCATGACTCAAACCTAAGAATAATCAGCTCCAAAGTGCATCTTTTCATAATCCCATGCTCTCTCTGGAACAAAAAATGGCAAATAATTCATAACCAAGGTGGAATTTCTGAAGTCTCAACAGGAACATCAAGTTACACAATTCTAGGTAGCACCATTTAAGTTGTATTTCATTGCTTTTTGGTGTTCAGTGCAGAGGCCCTCGGTCTATAGATGGCCCCATTTTATGAATGAAGAAACTCAGACTTCTCAAGATCACACAGCTAAGAATTAGTAGAGTCAGGATTTAAACAAGGTTCAACTGACTTCAAAATAATTCATCTTCCAAATGTCCAGCCAAGCACATCCCGCCTTATGTATTCACATTTGAATGAATGTCAAAGGCATTATGTTTTCTAAGGAGGGACAAAATAAGACTAAATATATGACCTTAAATTCTTTGTACTTGGGGTGCCTCATCTCTAAAAAAGGGGAAAATGGTAGGTTTCCCATAGGGTATTGTTATGATTCAATGAGGCAATGCATGTAAAGCTTAGCATTGCTCAGCCTGTTGTAAGCTTTCTATAAATGTCCTCATATAGTCAGTACTCAGGAGAATTGTATCCTAGCCCCAGTACTGGCTGGTTACCTCAAGTATTCAAGACCCTGCTTTAGATATGCATCAAGACAAAGATGAAATGATCCATTCTGGACATCACTGAGATGTGACAAGGGAAAGTGAAATGAATTACATGATGAGTATTGAGTTCTTTAGCAGAAAGTTATTCCAGAAGTCTGGCCTTCTATATCACCATCTCAGAGGGTATGAAAGAACCTCATTCTGAGTTTGTAATGCCCCTTTGGCTCCGGCCAGGAGCCTGCGCTTCATTAAAAACTGTGAGCTGTGCCAATTTGTCTGGGGCTTTATGAGGTAGATGAAAGGGGGCCTCGGAAGAGACTATCAGTTCCACCCTGGCTCAGGCCGGGTGTTTGCCCCCAGACTCGTGTGGTGGGATGAGGGCACCAGCTCACCCACTTCGCTTCAGACTGGGCTGCCTTCAAGGGCCAGGGCATTGATCTTGCCCCCAAGGCTTGGAATGTGGCTCCAGCCTTGTCCCCAGGCCTCTTGAGGCTCCGCAGTCAACCTCACACTTTCACGGGTATATTCCTGGTGGCAACTGGTCTTACAAGGTAGGAAAGTATGAATTTGGAGCTTTGCGGTCATTTTTATGTAACAATGTTTTAATACATAAGATGTTAGAGTCAAGCTTTCTATGCTTTCCAAACGGTGTCTGTATTTTGATTTTTAATGTGCTCCTGAACAAGGCTGTCTGCCAGCACAGGCCAAATCTGGTTAAGAAGGGCTCCTGTACCTGGAAAGGGTCCCTTGAGAAAGCACTTCAAGTCATTTATCCAGTGCTGGCTGGCTTTGCTCTTGGCTTGGAGACTGTCAACTTTCCACCAGACCTGCCGCATAGTAGAGCACATCCTCTCTGAGAGGGCAAGAAAGCCAAGGAGAGAGCAGGTTGCAGGAACGTCGGCTATAAAGCAGATGTTATTAGTGGGCATTGGGTGAGGTTGGGAGGCTGAGTACAGTAACTTTATTTCAGCCTCCAAGGTGGGCCACAAGACTGTGGTCTAGAAGGAAAGCTACTCCCATTTGGCTGAGCCTGGCATCCTGAGAATCCCCAGACGAAGAAACACTTCTGCCCGGTTTGTAAATTCAGAGCTTCGGTCTGGAAGGAGTGATGTTGATGAAATGCAACATTTGGGGCACAGCCTTGAAAGCTGTCAAAAAGACACCAGTTGAGAACTAGGACCAAGTAGTTCAAATGTCTCATGACCACCCAGTTTTCATTTGGCTTTGATTATTCTTGAAGTAATAAGCCTGATTAGCAACAACCAAAAAAAAAAAAAAAAAAAAAAGAAAGAAAGAGAGAAAATCAGAATTGGTACAGACTGGTTTTCTGTCATTAAGGGCGCTCAGCTGTGTGAGTTACACATGTAGCTGGGTCTGGTGACAAGAAGTTCAAATATAATTTAGGATAGGGTATATGTCCCACATTTGATCTTTGGAACTCAAGGTGGTCTTCTTGTAACTCTGATGTCTTTACTCTGAAAGAGAGTTTGGTTAATGCATTGTCCTACCCTCCCATCATCCATGAGGTCTAAAAATCTTTGGTATATGGTGACATATACCCACTGGAACCCACTGGATATCTCAACACTTGCCTCGTACTTTGTGTTTGGATTCTTTTTCCTCCAAGAAAATTAAAATCAGGGTAATTCTTTGACTCTGAACTTGAGCCAGCTTTAGATAAAATTACTCTACAGCATCAGGAGTCTACAGTTCCTCTGAGTACTTTCTGACCAACCCTCTGGTTAAAGGTCTTCCTTGATACTTCATCTTGCCATACCCCAAAAGAGGTCTCCCTCCCACCCCTATTATTCACATAGCCCCTTAGGAAGATTCTCTGATGGTTATTTCTAGAATTGGAATCACACCATGAAATGGAATGAAATGTCTCATTGAGCTGTATTTCTTTCAAACTCAGATTATGTGACTGTGTATAAACTTGACGATACCCAGAAAGATTTATGTATGGTACTTCACAGAATGTACCATGGATGGAAATGTTGTTTCTTATGGATTTGTCTATTGTGCAAAATTACCTTTTCAAAAATTAATTATATTTTTTTGCAACTTAAGGGTTTTTTAAAATCAAACATAAGTAACCCACAATGTTATATTAGTTTCAGGTGTACAATATAGTGATTCAACAATTCCATACATCACCTGGTGTTCATCATAACATGTGTACTCCTTAATCCCCCTCACCTATTTTACCTACCCCCACCCCCTTGCTTCTGGCAACCACACGTTCTCTATATGTACGAGTCTGTTTTTTATTCTCTTCTATGTTGTTGTTCATTTTCTTAAATTCCACATATGAGTGAAATTACATGGTGTTTGTCTTTTCCTTGGCTGACTTATTTCATTTAACATTATATCCTCTAGATCCATCCATGTCGTTGCAAGATTTTGCCACCCTTTTGACCTTACAGAAATTAGGACCAGTTTGTGAGGCTCCCTTTTGTCTTTCAGGCCAATTCACAGTAGTGAACTCTGTGCAGTAGTACAACTCATCAGGCCGAACTGGGTGTTTCATATGGAGAGGGTTAAAAGGAAATATTTCCCACTTTCTGTACCTCCTCAAGGAGAAGTACAGCTGTTGTGTTCCAAAGCCTCAATGTATACAACAGGAAGCACTGAGACAGACTGGAAGCTTGGGCTCATCCATGAAAAGTATTTTTAACATCTCAAACTTCAAGTGTGTAGTCTCAAGCCCTGAACTCATTGCTCTGCACATTCATTCATTTTTGTAGTCCTTTCCTTTTGTATTCAGCTGTTAGTTTTAGTATTGAGAGTTGCTTTCTCTTTCCTGTTGTTCAGGGTTTCATTGGTTCAAAGTTAGAAGCGGGCAGTCAACCCTTCCAAATATAACCAGAGTGGAGATTAACTTAGAATAAATAAGGCTTGGATTTAATGTAGAGAACAGAACTAGAAAGTTGGAGATAGAGCTGGGCCCAGGGAAAAAACCTGAAAGCCAGGAGAGATGGTCTTTGGTTTCTTTCTCCACCTTTCACTGTTCCTCTTACATTGAGTGCAGTTCTGTGCTCTGTCTCTGTCCTGCCATCATCTGAAACACAAGTCCACACTAAGGTAATGGTGATGGAATATGTCTTCCTTCCCAGGGGCTTCAGATGTAGAAAGGGTACCGAGTGCAGAGGACACTGCTTAACTCTAGCAGTGAATGTCTAATGATGGACTTTGATTCTTGTGGCATTTGATAAACATAGGTTGTCTGAAGGGCAGATTTTAGAGTGAGCTCTAAAATCCACTAGAGAAAGTATTCACTTAGATCATTTGTATACTAGCCTACTTAAAGAGCTTCATATATTTTATTTCTCAGTGTGACATAAAGGTAGACAATAAATTGGCAGCTTGCCCACTAATTAACAAATAGGAAATTGAGGGAATTGAGTTTAGAGACTAAGAGAAGAGACTAGAAACTATCACTGGTTTTTGTTTTTGTTTGTTTCTTTGTTTTTGAGGGTAGAGGTTTAAAACAAAAGAAATTTATTCTTTCACAGTTTTGGAGACTAGAAGTCCAAAAACAGATGTTGGTAGGATCATGTCCTTTCTGAAGGCTCTAGGGGAGGATCCTTCCTTGATTCTTCCAGTTTCTGATGGAAACCATCACTTTTTTTTTTCTTTTTTAATTGAAGTGTAGTTGGCACACAATGTTACATTAGTTTCAGGTGTACAACATCGTGATGCCACAAGTCTGTACATTATGCTTTGCTCATCACAAGTATAGCTACCACGGTCACCATACAATGCTATTACAGTATCATTGACTATATTCCTTATTCTGTGCCTTTTATTCCCATGATTTATCCATTTCATAACTGGAAGCCTGTACCCTCCACTCTCTTTCATTCATTTTGCCCATCCCCTACCCTATCCTCTCTGGAAACCATCAGTTCTCTGTATTTATGGGTCTGTTTTTGCTTTTTGTTTGTTCATTTGCTATTTTAGATTCCAAATATATGTGAAATCATATGGTATTTGTCTTCCTTGGTGTGACGTATTTCACTTAGCATAATACCCTAGAGGTCCATCCATGTTGCTGCCAACGGCAAGATTTCATTCTTTTTTATGGATGAGAATTATATTCCATTTTCTATATATACCATTCATCTATAGATGAACACTTGGGTTGCTTCTATATCTTGGTTATTGTAAATAATGTTGCAATAAACATAGGGGTGCCTATATCTTTTTAAATTAGTGTTTTCATTTTCCTTGGGTAAATACCTCATAGTGGAATTACTGGATCATCTGGTATTTCTAATTTTAATTTTTTGAGGAAACTCCATATTGTTTTCCACAGTGGCTGCACCAATTTGTGTTCCCGCCAACAGCGCATGAGTGTTCCTTTTTCTACACAACCTCACCAACACTTGTTATTTTTTAGTTTAACCATTCTGACAGGTGTAAAGTGATATCTCATTATGGTTTTGATTTGAACTTACCTGATGATTAGTGATGTTTAGCATCTTTTCATGTGTCTGCCACCATCACTGGTTTTTAAGCTGATTTCTTTCTGCTGTGTGACCTCGACACATAGTTGGTAATTTCCAGGAACTAGACCTCAGACTCTCTTAGATGGAGGCTTTTAGTGAGGTGTTGGAAGTTAGTATTGGACGATTGCTGGAAAAATTTCCTCTCTACACTTCCACTGTGGTTACAAGAATTTTGAATTACTGCTTTCTCTAATTACAATCAGGAAGTGAACATATATTTCTTTCTCCAATTTGTATATTCTGAGAATTTCTGACTATATCAGATATTTGTATCTGATACAAACTCACATTTATAAATTAGCTGTTGAAAATTATTGTATTATGAATGAAGGTGAATGGTTCAAATGTTTTTTTTTTTTTTTGATGAACTGAAAACCAATGTATACAATTCTTTGAACCTTCTTTCTACTAGGGGTTATATTATCAGTTTTCAGTATTCAGTAGTCTGATGTACTGTACTATTTTTTTTAAATGTTTATTTATTTTTGAGAGAGAGAGAGACAGAGCATGAGTGGGGGAGGGGCAGAGAGAGAAGGAGACACAGAATTCAAAGCAGCCTCCAGGCTCTGAGCTGTCAGCACAGAGCCCGATGCGGGGCTCGAACTCACAAACCATGAGATCATGACCTGAGCCGAAGTCAGACCCTTAACCAACTGAGCCACCCATGCGCCCCTGTACTGTACTATTTCTAAGTATCAAATTATCACATTTTACTTGATGTACTATGTTGCTATTTAAAATAGCTGAAATCTGAATCAATGCTGTCTCAAGATCAAGAACAATGACTCAGTTTTTCAATTGAAATGAAAAGACCATTTGAGGCACAGTCTACAATTCTACACATAAGTTTTGTGCAAGATACAATAAGCAACTGTATTGTTGTATTGAAAACTTCTGTTGCAAAAATATTTCTCATTCTTGTTGAAAGTTTTTTCAAACCAGTGGAATATATATGAACACAGCAGTAATTAATTCTAGACATGATGAAACACAGGAGATGAAACAAGCCATAAATTCACTCTTTGAAACAAAGGCTATAGGTTGGTATCAATAAAACAATTTTTACAAAAGAAAAGTTCAAGGAGCACCTGGGTGACTCCTTCATTTAAGCTTCCAAGTCTTGATTTTGGCTCAGGTTACGATCTCACAGTTCATGAGAGATTGAGCCCAGAGTCTGGCTCATGCTCACAACATGGAGCCTGCTTGGGATTCTCTCTCTCTCTCTCTCTCTCTCTCTCTCCATCTCACTCTTCCCCTTCCCCACTTGCACAAGTGTGCATACTCTCTCTCTCTCAAAATAAATAAACGTTAAAAAAAGTTAAAAAAAGATTGTAGAATTATTATTAAACAGGAGATCATATTACTTGAAGTTGTAAAACACCAAGGGAAAATATTTGAGGCTGGTCCATAGTTATCTCCTCTCTAATCCTCAGACTATCAGGGTCAGAAAAAGCTTCTTTCAGAACTGGAAAAATTTGCATGAAAATGTATGTGTGATTGAAAGGTAGAATTTAGAAGTATTAAATAGCATTTTAAAAAATAGCATTTAGAAGTATTAACTAATATCAATTTCTTGTTAACTTTTTATGGTTCCTCATGTTTTCATTTTCATGATAGTGACTGTTTTGAACATGAATTTATTTTTATTAATATTATTTTGCTATACTTTATTTTAAAATGATAATGTGTATTTAATGGTCACATTTATATAAATAAATTTTTACAGGGGATTTTAGTTTATAATTGTTGTATTTCAATGTATTTTATAGTTTTACTGAAATTCTATAGGAGGTAATTTAGGTACAAATATGGTATTGTCATTTTGTCCCTTCTTATAATCAATATGAATTTTGGCACGGAAATAAGCTAATTTTCATTTTTAAAAGAGCTTTGACTTCGGAAATATTTCAGGCCCAAGCCACTACTCAAATAATTTTCATTCAGAGTTTAAAAAGGTATGTCAGCACAATCTGTTCAAGGAATTTTATCACCATATTACCAAAATGTAAACTGAGAGTTGTGAGATACATCTATGAGACTGATGGTGACGTTTATGTAGCCATTGGTATAATTTAACGATTTATATTTGCTATTTCATAAAAAATCAGTGCTCATGATACTATTAAACTTCCAACTAATTCTAGTGGGTTAAAAAATTAAATTTAATCAAAGTATTAGTTCTGAAAAATCAAATAATACTTAATGGCTTATTACGCCCATTAGTTCTGAAAAATCAATTAGTTCTGAAAACTTCAATTAGTTCTGAAAATCAAATAACATTTAATGGCTTATTACGGAAAATAGCAGTTGCTTGTTTTTTCCATCCTTACCCTTGTCCTGATCCCCAGAGGCAACAATTTTGTACTCTTTTCTATGTATTTTTTGGCATTATCTTGAATTTCAGTGTTTTATTAACTTTCATATATTATTTGACTTCGGGACCCTCCTCAATTTCTGCTCAAATGTAAGTCTTTCCATTGTTATGTCTGTGTTAGTGTTCATCCGCTAAGACTAGTAGCATGCTCTGGTTATTTTCTGTTTGTACAACCTTTCCTTCTCCCCGGAGGTAATGTTATCATAGCGACGTCGTTTCTTCATCTCTGTAGCTTTCTAAGAATGCGCAATGAAGTCTCCTCCTACCTCCCAATAGTCTGACAGGAAGCTTATCATTGAGTTTTCTTGCACAGCAACGCTGCAGGATCCTTTCTCATTTTCCATGCGCGCCTAGTGTCTCTGGAGCCTGCCCACTTCAGTTTCTCGGGGGGGGGGGGGGGGGGGGAAACGTTGCCAAAGGAAACCCGGGCATCCTCAATAGCAGGGATCCAACGGGAAGAATTGCCTGACACGTTAGGGTGGGAAAGGAACACCAAGGCCTAAGTGTTTCTATGCAGACTTTTAGACAGGCCCTCTCATTTCAGCACATTGGCCTCGTCTCTAACAGATGCCTTGAATTCTGGAGTTTTCTGCGGTTTACTTCTTAAAGCCTATCTCCTCTCCACTTGCCCTGCCTTACCATTTCAGGTTTTGAGTTTGACGTTTCTCCTGTCAGCTAAGTCCCCTGCTGTTCTCCTATTCATTATTACTGTTTTGATTCAGGGCTATAGGTGATTTTAGTTTCATCAAAAACATTTGGTATTGTTTGCTTTTTTTTAATCCTTGTTTTGAGATAATTTTTGAGAAGAGATTAAGCTTTGTTCTTCCAACTTGGAACTAGATGCTATTTATAGATTTTTTTAAAGGATTTTTTTTAATATAGTTGACACACAATGTTATACTAGTTTCAGGTGCACAGCATAGTCATTCACCTTCTTTATGCTACGCTAGGCTCACCACAAGCGTAGCTTTCATCTGTCATCATACAACACTATTACCCTTAATACCATTAATGTATTAATGTAATGTAATACCATTAATACCGTTACTAATACCATTGACTATATTCTCTTTTTTAAATTTGTTATTAAAAATGTTTACTGTTTATTTTTGAGAGAGAGAGAGAGAGAGAGAGAGAGAAGACAGAGTATGAGCAGGGGAGGGGCAGAGAGAGAAGGAGACACAGAATCTGACCTGTCAGCACAGAACTTGATGTGGGGCTTGAACCCACGAACCGTGAGATCATGACCTGAGCCAAAGTCAGAGTCTTAACCGACTGAGCCACCCGCATGCCCCAACTATGTATTCCCTTAAAGGCTTTGTTTTTATTTTCTGGCCTGCAGCCTATGGTGTGATGGTCCAAGCAGTCTCTCACCCAGAGGATTTCTTTATATTCAGGAGATGTTCTGGTTAGGGCTTTTTGGTAGCAAAGAACGGGTAATTTAAGCTAAAAAAATCCAAGGACAAGCTGAGCGGCCAAGTATTAGAAATGGCAGAGACTAGGGAAGCTCCAAACATCTAAGTCGCAGAAACTAATGGGGTAGTTTGGAGAGGATCACACCCAACCACTCCTGTTCTTTTGTCACTTCACTCAAGAGTCAGATTCCCAGCAGAAAAAATCTGATTGTCCGAACTGGGATCACATGCCTATTTCTTGAATATTCTTAGCCAAAAGAAAGGGGAAGGGATGTTGGCAGGCAAAACAAAGCAAATAAATAAATAGATGTCCACCCAGGTGATAATTTTATAGGGTTGGAAAGGTTAATGGAAGCTGGCTTTGCTCTTCTGAGATCTTTCAGGCAAAATTCTCCTTGGCATGTGCGGGTGCTACTGGCAGGTCACTTTTATTACAATGTGCCTGGCTGTTACAGGCTGTAACTACTTAGGAGAGACACGGTGCACTTGCCACCAAAAACTCATCTGAATTCTCTTAGAAAGACTTCTTGAAATGGTTGCCCTTGGTTGTTCTGGGCTAGGATTCTTTGGAGCAGAATCAAGAAATCTTTCTAGGAAGAGAGTGAGCGTTTCATTCATTCATTCATTTATTCATTTTAATTAATTATTTCACTCAGGTTTGAACAGTTTCTTTCTAGGGAGAGTCCCTGATGTAATCATACAGTTTTCAGTTGGGGCGGGGAGTTTAGCTCTTTACTCCAGGTTCCTGTAAGGACTCAGGGACATGCATTTCAAATTTGCAGGGCAGTCAATGGAGCCATTTATGACCCATCGATTCAGGAGTCAGGTTGACTCAAACATTTGAGAGAGGAAAGAACAATCAAGTGTGTTTTCCTAAGTCCTTCTCTTTGCAGATCAAATGGTAACCTTTGTAGCCAAGCACCCATCTAAAATAACATCAATATTTCAGTCTCGAGGGGCAACCCAGTCTCAAAAGTTTGTGAATTGTCAGCATAATTAAACCAAAAGTCTGGCATAGCCCATAGACATTTCCCAGAAACTTTAGGCCCCCGGAGAAGAGTTATGTCAAACAGATAGAACAGTTTCAGATTTCTTGAGAAAAGGAAAATTACAGTAATATTTATAAGGGGAATCTGTACAAATCCAGTGTTTTCCTAAAGTCATCAGTTCTCAGACTTCAGCATGAAAGTGCTTTTGAATAAATAATCTGGAGCTAGTGTGAATTTTTGGTGTTTGGAAAATTTATTAGCAAAGTTAACCTCAGGAATATTGCCCTCTTCTGGAAGTACTATTAAATATCTTTTCTGCAAAAGCGCATAATAATACAATACAGTACAATTTTTTTCTAAACCTCCCCAATCAAATGAACATGTTTCCGCCAACTAGGACTTGTGATACTAATAGAAATATCACATTTGAGATACTTCCCAAGTTAGGCCTTGAGAATTGTAATACACACTGACCAGTTTAGCTGTTTTCAAAAGTCTTGGCTATCGGCAAATTGCTGTAAAACATTCTTTATCTTAGATAGGTCAAGTAATCCACAGTATAATCTCCACTTTCTAGAAGAGGAAGCTGAACAAGCAAGGGAATATGAGAGACAAGTATTGAATCTAAGGAAGGAATGAGGCAAGTACCCAAATGACTTCAGTTTGTTGTTCCTATTGCAGGTGAAAGTGGGCCCTGAGCCCTACATTTAAGACAGAAGTTGCTTAAGAAAATGTGACCTGAAAGAAGTAGACTGAATTCAAAAAGAACAAAGGTAGGTTAATGGTTGGGGAGATTTCCCAGTTAGCACAATTATCCCAAAGTCTTACACAATGATACCGAAGGTAGGAAATGATTGATTTTTCTTGCTGCATTTTTGAAAGACAATGGCATTGAGATGGGGTTTGGTCACTCTTGTCAGCTAAGTGGCCTGAAAGAGGAGGGATAATTATTTTGGGTTGCACCCACCTGGAACAAATGAGCTATAAAGGAGTCCTAAGCAAGGAATTTGTCCTTCTCTGATTTAGCCTCAACAATTCCATGTTGACAGGGTGATGGTTGACAATTTCTGGATAAAAGCAAATTTAAATGAATTTTTCACCTTAACATTATCATGCTTTTGTATGTTATGTGTCCCAATTCAGTTCAATGAATATTTTTGAGCACCTCCTATACACACACACACACACACACACACACACTAACCCTAGTGTTAATATCAATGCTTCTGGAATATTTATGATAATGAATTTCTTGTGAAACATAGCAGGTGGGTCATTAATCCCTTTAAAGTACAATTTAATGCAATGTTTCATGACAGGAAGTGAACAGGATAATAAAAACCTTTACTGCTTAAAACCACACTTAATATTTTTATGGCCTAGTTGGCCTGACAAAATATTCTCTGTGAGTCATCACTTCAAAGTGAGGTCCTGGGGGCTTATTAAAGACATAACAGCAGGGCTCATGTCCACTGTATATGATCCCCACAAACTGAACGGCTCAGACAAGATCTTTTAAGAGGGACATTGCAGAATGTCCTCATGTGTCCCATGGTCTAGGAAACCATTTTTGCAAAGTATGGGTTGAGAAAAGAACCAATTTTCAGTGAACCAGTCATTGCCCCAGTATTTGGGCAATAGCCAAGGACAGCCCTAGCACCACTTTTAAACCAAAATAAGAGCAAGAACAGGAATATAGAAGTCTCTTTCATTTGTACATAGGGCTTTCTAACTTTACTGCTGCTATCACTAACAGTATTATCTTAGTTTCTTTTTTTATAAAACTCTAGGGGTTAGAAATCCCATAGCTTACATTGATACCCTTGATAATGTTACAAAGTGTTCATAGTCAGAAATGTTTTCTAGTCACCTTATCTAAACCTTACAGTTTGAAAGCTATTTCCTCCTCTCTTTAGATTTCAAAAGAAATGCATTGACTCACAACTTAAATATTATTTACTGAGTATGCTAATACACTAGACACTATTCTAGGGGGAAGAGATTAAGTGGGGGACAAATGGAGTACCTGCCCTGATAGAGTTTACATTCTGGTGAATATTGACTGATGTGTTAATATGTATCATACATGTTATATATTATTATTAAATATTATATGTATTATATCACTTATGTGGTATAATTATGTGAATTTGACCAGCCAGAAGCCTCTGTTGCCCATTTGCAACCTTCTAAATTCCTCAAAGGAAGCCACTTATTAAAACTAAATGATTATCATCTAGCTTTCTCTTTCTTCACAACTTGTCAACCTCTTTTCCCCACCCTCAGCTACCTCAAATGTGTACATTGCCTATTATTTTTCATTCTTCAAATACCTTGGAAAAGGAAAGTAGAAGACAAACAAACACAAAAAGCCCATAGAAGAAGATGCTTGGGAATGTTGCTATACATCCTCTGTCTTTAGGAATAGAAACATTTTGGTTTAGTTTTTAAATTTTTACTTAAATTCCAGTTAGTTACCATACAATGCAATATTGGTTTCAGGAGTAGAATTCAGTGATTTCATCACTTACATGCAACATCCAGTGCTCATTATAACAAGTGCTCTCCTTAGCACCCATCACCCATCTACCACATCCCCCACCCAACTCCCTCCGTCAACCTTCAGTATGTTCTCTATCGTTGAATCTCTTATGGTTTGTTTCCCTCTTTTCTTTTTTCTCCCTCTCCCATATAGTCATCTTTTTTGTTTCTTAAATTTCACATATGAGTGAAATCATATGGTATTTGTCTTTCTCTAACTGACTTATTTTGCTTAGCATAGTACTCTTTAGCTCCATCCATATCATTGCAAATGGCAGGATTTCATTCTTTTTGATGGCTGAGTAATAGTCCAGTGTGTGTGGACACACACATACATGTATACATATATACATATTACATTTTCTTTAACCGTTCATCAGTTGATGGACATTTGGGCTCTTTCCATAGTTTGGCTATTGTTGATAATCCTGCCATAAACATTGGGGTGCATGTACCTGTTTGAATCTCTATTTTTGTATCCTTTGGGTAAATACCTAGTAGTGCAATTGTTGTATCATAGGATAATTCTATTTTTAACTTCTTGAGGAACTTCCCTACTGTTTTCCAGAGTAGCTGTACCAGTTTGTAAGGAGTAAAATCAGTTGGAAGCAGAAACTGGGCTCATTTTTAAGTAGACCTACCTGGGTTTGTTTGTTCATTCATTCATACAGTAAACATTTAAAATTATTCATAGAAATGTCTAAACTGTAGAATGTACAAGGAGAAAATAATATTCAGAGTCCCACCCCATAGTGTTAACCCCAGTTAACATCTTGGCATAATTGCTTCTGGTCTTCTAAGTATTTAATATGGGAGATTAGAACAATGATAACCCTAATAATAAGTGCTAACCCTGTTCAACAGCATTTAACTCAGTACCCATTAGGTGCTTAATTATATTCATTTACTAAGAAGCGGAATGAATGGTTTTCATGGAAACGTATAAACATATTGTTTCTCTGTGATGCAGCTTAATGACTTGCTGGAGCTCTTACTGCAAAATCCTCACATCCCAAGTCCCACTTCAGGGTCCTCAGTGCTCTGCCACAATGCTCGTCTGTGTACATACAAGTATAACCCAGCAATGGTTCTCTGTTATCTATGAAATATTTGGGTGTGGGTTTGGCGGTTGGACTCCACTGAACTCAAAGACTCTTGTGAACACAGACTTAACCACAAATGATTAAATACACATACACTTCTCTCTCTCTCTCTCTCTCTCTCTGTATATACCCCCCCACACACACACACCATTGGCTAAAATAATAACAAAAGTTTAAAATAAATCATTTTTGACAGTGATTGCCCCTGGGGGAGGGGTAGCAAGTTACATTGGGAACTGCCCCAATTTCTTCTCAAGTCATGTATCCACTGGCTGAGAGGAATTTCCCAGCAAGCCTCTCCCACCCATTTGATCCCCTGGCAGTCTTATTTCAGGGATTGAGTGTGTCTGACTGAGTTCAGTCCTGATAAGTGACACAGAGGGAGAGGATTTCAGTGCTGCTTATGCCTGTTGCAGGGGGAGGGATATTTTTCTGACTGGCTTGGGGTTGTGGTAGGGTGTTAAGAAGGGCAGATTAGCTCCAGGTGTAGCTTGTTTCATTCCTTGCCTTCTCTGCTCAGTTCTGAACCAAGTATAGGACCAGACATGTTTGGTCTGCCCTTCCCCCTGCCCAAGTAGCAGACGGGGCTAGTGGAGCTGATGGGGCTGAAGGCAGTGAGAATCCTGATCGAGGCCCTTGTTTGACTGCAGGCCAAGCGTTTCAAACAGCAGGCCTTTCATAGCCGGGAAAACCCCTGCTAGGCCTGCTGGACATGCCACACAACCACATACAGCTCAGCTCATGTCAACAGAACTGATAACCAAATTGGACTTCTTGGCTTCCTGTCCCTGGTAGCCTTGCCAACCCGCTACCCTCCAAGTCCCAATTAACACGCGGCTATGCTAGAACCATGAGGTGGGAGCTGAGGGTTTGTTTACCACATAGTTAACAGGCAAATACAACTTAATCACAAGGAAAACAGCTTTTATGAGAATCATCTTGAAGTCCTTCTACAGCCCTAGTAAACCATCCAGGAAGCCAAAATCTAGAATTCCCTCTGATTTTGTTGCTGTTGGAAGGGATGCCAGTAGGGACAGGTGGAGAGGCCAAGGGTCTTGCTTTTTGGCCATTTCCAGCCACCAGGCTGAGTGAATGTCATTCTAAAGGCCTAAGTGAGCATCCTACATGAGCTTTCTGCAGTGAGATGCAGGTGACTTCGGTAAGAAATGCAAGGCTATGGAAAAAAAAAATCTTTTAATGAGACCCCACTGGGCACCAAGCAGTTTCACATATTCTTTCTGTCCTTATTCCATTACACCTTGTTTATTCTTTTTTACAAAGGAGAAAAGCCTTGGCGAGGTGAGTCACTTATAAAGATTGTACAATTTAAGAGCAAAACTGGGATTTGCACCCAGGTCAGGCAGACTCTGTAGTTATTAGTCATGGGATGCTAGGCAAATCCCCCAATAGTTGAGCATCAATGTCTTTATCACTAAAATGTGCTTGTGGGAGAATCAGATTTGCTGATGTAAAGTTGTCAAACATCATGCCAAGCTCAAGGGTATCACTCATATTAGAGAAAGGAACACTCCAGGGCTGGGTAGTGGCCTCTGAGTCACAATTTATTACTGGGTTAAAAACAAAGAGTGGATGTTTTATTTGAAATTCTGACTTTTTAAATTAGTAAACATTATATTAAACATCAAGAATAGATTTTAAGACATATGGTACTTAGAAATAATGTCTGTCTTTCGGGTTTATAACATAATCCTTGGCGACTCAAACTTAAGTGTTGCAAAGAATCAATCATGTTGAGGGTGGGTGGTCTGCAGACATTCTTAGTTACTTCCCCTGCACCGTTGTCCTCTTTCTCTTTCCTAATAAGACCTTAATTTTGTCCATTTATCCTCTCATCTGCATACTGACCCCGTCCCTAGGTCCAGATACAAAGATGATATGATGAGACATTTGCTGGGGTTTCTGGGAGAATTGGAATTTCAGCCTAGGTTGGAAGAAATAATTTCTCAGACAGTGTCCTCTATCCCTACTGAAGTTTTGCATATAGGTTTAAGTCATCTTCCCACATAAAGAATTATTTTCTCTCCTTTTCATGTATACAAATTCTGTCAATACCATCATTTATTATTAAAGATAATGTTTCATATTATCAAAAGGTGAGAATGTAAAGGAAGTCACAGTCTTGCAATTAGATTTTCTGGTCTCAGTGCAATGGTGACATGTATAACCCCAAAGCTGAATAACTTTACAGTGCTGCGGGCCTATGGGATTAAGGGCAAAACAGGTGGCACTAGAGATTATTACTACAATTCTAAGAAGAGAAGGGGTTGGAAGAGTTGAAGGACAAAGAAAGTCTTAATTAGGGTCTTAAAGGATGATTAGAATTTGTATAGTTGAAGAAACGAGGACATGTTCTTTTCGATGGAAAAATAGCTTAACAAAAATCACAGAGGTAGGCACAAGGAAGGCATTTCTGGAGAAGAGGCTTGACTATTTTGGAAGATTGATTAGGTAGGGCCTTGAGTACACATTAAGGAATATGGATTTTAATCTCTGCCACTGGGGAGCTGTTGAAAGTTTCTGAGTGAGCAGTTACATGATGAAACCATTGTTTTAGGCAAAGTCATCTGAGGATACTGGGCATTAGTCTCCCAAAGTGTATCAGTGCTATGGGCTGTATTAATTGCCTACATAATAACTTTTTTCAAGTAATTTTTTCAAAACAGGCCTTATAATTTAGAACACTTTCAGATTTAAAGAAAAATTGAGAAGATAATGGCACCTGGGTGGCTCAGTTAAGCATGTCACTTTTTTTTTTCATAATAATTTTTTTTTTTTTTTTTAGGTTTGGGGTACTTTTTTTCCAGGTCACTTGGGCTTTTGGAGCTGTCTTACTACACAGTATGCTGGCTGGTTCTAGCGCTCATTTGCTCCTCTGTTTCTTACTTTCTCTTACTTTATTTGTCTCTGCCTCTCTCCATCTCTAACTCACCCATCTGATATCTACACACACACACAGCCCACTCCCCTTCTTTTCCTCTCCACCCCCCCATCAAACAGACTTGCTTTTCCTTATTACCATCCACACCCTCCATTCTTGATTCCTTATTTCCTTGGTCAGTTCTTTTATTTTTTTAAAAAAAATTTTAAAGTTTATTTTTGAAAGGGAGAGACACAGATCATGAGCATGTGAGGGGCAGAAAGAGAGGGAGACACAGAATCTGAAGCAGCCTCCAGACTCTGCGCTGTCAGTACAGAGCCAGTCATGGGGCTTGAACCCATTAACTGTGACATTATGACCGGAGCCAAAGTGGGACACTCAATCAACTGAGCCACCCAGGGGCCCCCAGTTATTTTTTATTTTTTATTAAAAAAAATTTTTTTTAACGTTTATTTATTTTTGAGACAGAGAGAGACAAAGCATGAACGGGGGAGGGTCAGAGAGAGGGAGACACAGAATCTGAAACAGGCTCCAGGCTCTGAGCTGTCAGCACAGAGCCTGATGCGGGGCTCGAACTCACGGACCACGAGATCATGACCTGAGCCGAAGTCGGCCGCTTAACTGACTGAGCCACCCAGGAGCCCCCCCCCCCAGTTTTTTTTTTTTAAAGAGGTCAAAAGAAAGTCCTGGAATTAATTTACCTTTTAAAATATTTCACTTGTTGAAAACCTATTGTGTTCCAGGTACTGTGGTAGCTTCTGGAGACACCAAGTTAAGACATGGTACTTGTCTTTTAGTGTCAGTATAGTGGGGAAGATGAACATATATGTTATTCTAGTACAGTATGATGAGAACTCCATTTAGAAGTATGAACAAGAAGTATGAATACATCACTGTATTGATCCAAAGAGGCCAGATCCTTGCTTGTTTTTTTTTCTTCCAGAAAAAACAGTGTGTGGTGTCTAGGTTTGGCCAGTCAGATGTCTCCTCAGGACTTGAGATCTTGATTTAGGGAAGTGAAGAAAGTAGGAGAGAAATAATTCGTTTTAGGCAGAATCGTGGCAGTGGTAAGAATGTCAGTGGCAGCATCCACTGGCCAGTGCTGGTGGCGACTGCTGTACAATATTATCATTACCTCACTGGTCCTATGGGGGTAATTTTACCTGTGATTACGGCTGCTTTGGCACTCTTTGATCCTACTTTACTGAGTTGGTTTTCAGGACTGCAATTCTGGGAGCAGCTTCTTATCTCAATACTTTTTTTATTTTTGGCTTAAATAAGAGGTGCTTTCTGTGGCTTACAAATAAGCACCCCAGCTATTAATACAAGGAGTGGCCACAAACTGTCAGGGAGATTAGTGCAGGGGAATTGGAGTCTTGTTGGACTGAAAGCAGTGAAAATTTCAGCAAAATTTAAGGGATGGCAAACTGTAGCACATGAAGTACAAGGAAGAAGGAACTAAGTGATGTGTAATAAAGTGTGTGTTGAAGGCCACTACCACAGACCAGGATGAAGGGCATGAGAAATTCAGCAGCCAAAGGGTTAGAGAAATTACTTCTAGTGGACCTAAATGGCTTCAGGAAAGAGACTGTGAAGTTCAAGTCCTTAAATTATTGGCTTAGAACTGCAGCCTGAAATTTAGGGAATTTCTATGGTTGTGCTAAACTAATTTCTTATCTCCTGCAGCTACTGAGCTGAAATTACTAAAGACTAAACAGATTTGATCTGGGTGGTGCTAAATTACAGCATCACTTGAATCTGCAACCTTACCAGATCTTTTCTTTAGTAATGAGATGTACATTGGGAAAGAATAGGATCCAGAGAATTGAAGAGAGAGTTCAGGGTGCACCGAATATCCAACCTCAAGTAGGTTCCATTTGCTAGTTGTGGTAGATAGAAGATTACTCCCAGCCATGTCATAATCCTGGGACCTGTGAATATGTTACTTTACCTAGAAAAATGGATTTTGCAGATGTGATTAAGGTCAAGGACCTTAAGATAGGGAAATTATCCAGAGAGGCCCAGTCTAATCCCATGAATCCTTGAATGCCAAGAATCTTTCCCAGCTGTGGCCAGAGGGAGACGTGGCCATGGGAGAAGTGTCAGAGAAAGATGCAACACTGCTGACTTGAATACAGGGACAGGGACTGAAAGCTAAGAAGTGTGTGCAGCCTCTAGAAATTGGAAAAGGCAAGAAAATGGATTCTCCCCTAGAGCCACCAGAAGAGGAGACAGACACCTTGATTGAAGCTCCGTGAAGCTCATGTTGGACTTCGATCCTACAGAATTGCGAGATAATAAATTTTAGTAATTTGTTACAGTGACAATAGAAAATATACCACCCAAAGAAGTTCCTTCTCCATTTTCTGGTAAGGCTGTTCCTTCTTAAATCACACAACTCTTTCACCTAAGGGATTAATTTACAAGGAGAAACCATTTATTCTCACGTTTGCCTCATTTTACCACTTATTTTCTTTGGATCTACGAACAAAGTTTTATCCCAGTAGGGCAAAATATAGACTCATGTTTGGGAGAAGAATGTTACACACCAATAAAGTAAGATTAAAAAATAAAAAAAAGAAAAGAAAAAAATAAAACAGAAAGCTAAGCTGAAGTGAAAACTAAGGAAGCTGGACACACAGATCTCTGCACTCAGACATGTGGACACACTCCCCTACACACACATCCCTCCCTTTTGTATCAGAACACAACTGACTTCCCTCTGAGGTCACCTACACTGAAGTTAAGAAACAACAGATTGAATTTGGGGACAGTACCAGGGACATGACAAAAGTTGCTGAATATACCTGTGTCGTGAAAGAATTTATAATCTAATTGGGGAAAAAATAATAAATGAGTCATTTAACTTAGTGTATAGTTCAGCATTCAGTTCATCACAGCTTCTTACAGCTGATACAATAACAGTGGACCTTCATGAAGGGCTTACCTGTATACCAGGTACCGTTCTAAGTGTCTTATGTGTATACACTCATTTAATGCTCACAATGGCTCCATAGGTGGGTAGTTATTATTCCCACTTTATTTTACCTTTTTTTTTTCAAATAAGTTCTACGCCCAAAGTGGGACTCAAACTCATGACCCCGAGATCAAGAGTCCCATGCTCTACCAACTAAGCCAGCCAGGTGCCCCTATTATCCCACTTTAAAGATAAGGAAATTGAGTCACAGAAAAGTAAATTAACTTGCCCAAAGAAGTTGATTGGAAAGAAGACAAAGAATTTGTTTTAAATATGTTGTATTTAAGATGACAATCAGATAACCAAGTAGAAATGAGAGATGGTTAGGTATATGGGTCTGAAGGTGGGTCAGAAGACAGGACTTTGCAGAAGTTATGGTGGAAATTGTAAGAATACTTGTGTTATTAGAGGGAGAGAGAAGAGAGAGGAACAGAGGACCTCACACTGAAACTAGAAGGTTGCTTACCTTTGAGGAGCAGAGGGAAGAATAAAGGCCAACAAAGGAAAAGAGGGAAGTTAGGTAGCAGTGTAAAGATGGCTTCTATAATGACATTCTTTACTAGGTCAGAGGTAGGCAATTAAAAAAAAACTAAATTCACCAAGTTAGAATATCACTGTGCTATACATGTGGTTAGCTCATATCTTCAAAGGAGATACTAAACAGATGTTATTGAATGAATGAATGAATGGACTGTAAGACATTTCTAAAATATTAAGTTACATTATATATCTCTAGTTCTTCTGGAAAGATCACAAACTTTACAGTTAATTGTTTTTTCGAATGGCATTTGGCAAACATCAAGACTTCATTAGACATTAAATATATATATGTATATATATCACACACACACACACACACGCACATCAGGGGTGCCTGAGTGGCTCAGTTGGTTAAGCTTTATGAAGGTGTTGACTTCAACTATGGTTACTGTTACTGCTGATACTTCTTTTCTGGGTAATATAGTCCTTAATATCTGTTACACAGTTATTAAGCTGTCTGATGCTTACTCCTGGATTCCAGCAAGAAGACAACATCAGAAAGCACTGGCTTTCCCCTTGTTGCCTCAAGATTATAACAACTCTGGATCTGTGGCACAATTTAGTCCTCAGGGATCTTTGTTGCCTCACCATCCTTCAACATCTACTGGTCTGCTACACCAATTATACTATCTGACTGTTCTGAAGGGAAGGAGGAAACAAGATACATTCTTATTGCAGGGGAAACTCCCATGAAAACACAAAGACTGACACTAAATGTCATTTCTGAAGTCCAACAGTCAGTGGACATGTTAGACTAGCTCTTCCAGCAAAGCCCAAGTAGATAAACATTAAATCAGAGGCCCAATATTTGGTGGGCCTCTTTGGATTTGGAAGAGAACATGCACCACATTTGGATGTGTGGCTTACAACTGTTTAGCAAGGGACCCCAAAAGCTAACAACTTTGAATGCAACCCAGAACAGGAAGGCTCTCCAGCTAGTCTGTTGTTAAGTACAAGTAGTTCTGCCATTTGGCCCATCTTCCAGTGGACATATGAACACCAGGATTCTGGAAAGGAACCAATGGGAAAACTTGATGCCTCTGTCACTACAGCTGGAACCCAAGAGACTTGGAACAAATCATGCTTTCTTCACGTAACTTTTTCCTTTTGAGAAATAGGTTAGTAGCTATGGGGTCCTGATAGAGACTGAGTAACTGACCATGGGACAGTAGGTTACCTTGCAGTCTTAGCTGCCCTTTATGAACCATTACCATCAGTTTTGTGTATCTAGAAGAATTCCACCTTCAAATGGAGGTTATACATGCAGGAATGGGCAAGCCCTGAAGACAAAAGTAAGTGGTATTTGCAGGTGCTCACGCTATGTACCTACTTCTGTCACATGGCAACCACTCCCTCAATCTACACCAACAGCTTTCTGTGGAGTCTCCTAGGACCAGTTGACTGAAGAGGAAATAATGTACGTCTAGTTTTTAGACAGTTTTGCCCAATATGCTGGCACCAGGCAGAAGTATTCTGCTAAGGTATTGCAATCCCACTAAGGCATAGCTCTTAAGGATGATGGGCAAAGGAAATGTTGAAATCTTCTTTGGGGGCAGAGTATTGAACAGTGCATGCCATTGTCCAATTTATCTGTCAGGACAGATGGCTTGAAGGAAGTATCTATACCAATTGATGGTAAGGGAGGAAGGAAGGACTTGCCATTAGAGGTTATTGATTTGACCAGATAGAGATTTGAATCCATCAGGATTGGAGATTTAATGATAAGTAGGTTTGAGGAATAGGCAGGAGTGATATGAAAAATGTGTGACCAATAAAGAATATGGCAGAGGCTTCCACTCTTATGATCAGCCACATAGGGAACTTCTAGAAGCAGCCACAGTCTCAGGAGGCCTAGATGGTATTTACCTGCTAAGGTGGTAGTTCCCAAACAGCAGCACTGCTCCTGGGATCTGACCCTGCTCTATGCAGAACTGAGGGCCACTCTGAGGAACCATGATGAACTGGCTAGTTGGCCTGTGGGTTGGCAGGAGTCAGGGTAAGGCATCTCACCTGGTATTGATCTGGGGCCTCTAGGACAGGAGAAATTAGGGTAAGCTGCAAGGAGCGAGCATGCTGGTAGCTCATGTGGCTGCTATTTATGAAGCACTATGCCAATATTTTAATACTTTAATAACTCATCTAGACCTCCTAGTATGTACTAGTTGAGTAGCAGCCTGAGTGAATGGATATCTTGAAATAGGACCAGAGGATGAGATCCATATAAATGTTCTTCAAATAAACCTCAACTGTAGAGAAAATTCTTAATAACTAGGTGAACTAAATGATCAATGCTGTGGATATCAGTTGGCTTCTCTTTCCATCTTCCCCCGTGTTTTTTAAGTGGGCTCATGAACAAAGTAGTCACAGAGACAGTGATGGAGGCTATGAGTGAGTCATGGGTTCAATAAAATGGTCTTCCTTTCTAAAGGTAGATGGGGCTATGCCACTTCTGAACACTGAAGTTGCCTGCAGCAGAAAACCAACTCTGAGCTGCTAAACTGAGAGGAGCAGCCAACTGTAAATTACACTGGACTCTGCAGTTGGCCAAGGCCATGCTTGTTGCACTAAAATCTCAAGTACACCCAATGGTGTAGCAAGAAATAAAAACTCAGAATTCTGTCACTGTGGTGCAAGAAGAAAATTCTCTCATGGTAATAAGGTAGGCCCTTGAGGACTGAATGAGAACTTCCAATATACACTGAACTTGGGTAAGCCCCTACTTTGTTGTCTGTGTCCACTGCAGAATATCTGCTGACTTAGCAGAAAAAACAAAAGTAACATCGACTGAGAGCAAATTACCTGCTACTGTCAAACCTGGACCACCTCTACTGATCTGGCCCAACTTGGATTGATTCCAACATAGAAAGGGCAAATGATTTGTCCTCACTGGAATGGTCCTTTCTTCTGCATTTGGATTCACTTTCACTGCCCATTATATTTCTGGTACCATCCTTGAATTTACTGAATGCCTTATACACTGTCATGGTATCCCACATGACATTGCTTTTGGCCAAGGATCTCACTTTATGATCCACAGCAGTTTGGGCAGGGATTGGGTGATATTTCCCATGTTATAGAATATGTCCTAAGCCAGAAAACCAACTTGGGGTTCAAAGTTTGACAAGAGTGACACCTGAGACTCATTTGGAGGATATGTTCACTTTGGCTCACCACTGCATTAACAAGCAAGCAATGGGCTCAGGGCATGAATAAAATTTCGTAGGAGAGGGTAGGGTAGATTAAAAGATATTTAGGAGATGGACTGTCAGGAGTTGACTAGATTTGTAGGGTAAAAGAGAGTGAAGATTGAAGATGATTTCAAAGTTTCTAATTTGACTTAATTAGATAGATAGTAGGAAAACGAGTGGATTTTTGGAAGAAGAGAATTTAAGGTGTGTTAAGTTTGAGAGGCTCTTCTCTAGGTGGAGATGCTCTTTAAGCAGTTAGAAATACAGAGCAAGGATTCAGCAGAGATGAGTCGCTGGGAGTCACTGTTTGTTGTAGTGTTAGTTGGAGCCAAGTAAAGGAGGTTCTCAAAGAAAGTGAAAAAAATATAAATTTTCTTTATGAATTTGAAGATCCTAAATTGATAAAACCGCTTATTTGTTATGTCCTTGTATATGATGCTCTAAGTGCCCACAGGGCCTTATCATGACTTTTGCGGGCTCTAGTTGCTCCTGAATGCCCATACACATGCTGCCCCACCACATCTTCCTGGCACTCACCATTCCAGGACATGGCACCTGTGGTTCTGCCTCTCCATCTACACTGAGGCAGGCCAGAAGCAGCAGGGAGCAGCCCTCAGCCATGAAGGATGAGTATCAAAAGATAAATATCTCAGATTTCTCACTCATCATATGGAACGATTTGGAGGGATGTCCCAGATTTACCCAGCAGGAGTGACCCTCAGTTGCCCATAGTGGTAAACTGCTTGATTATGCACTATTGATTTTGGGCACTTCCTTGTCTTTTCCTCATTTCCTACCAATACGTCTTGGGATCACCTCCCAAATAAACTACTTGCACTCAAATCTCTTTCTCAGAATCTGCTTCTGGGGGAATTCAAACTAAGACAGCCTTCCTATTAATACTGGTCATTGGAGGGTGAACCATTTGAAATATATAAACTGCTTATGTCCTTTCTCATCTGCTGCCATATTTTCTGTCTTATCCTATGCCATTTTCTCTCAGTGCTGCCCATCTATAATCTCTCAAAACAGACATGGAATTATAAATGAATCTTCTTGACCCAAAAGACACAAAGGGATAATATACACCTGGATAAAAAGTCCCTCATCTATTCTAGGAAACAGGTGTAATGATAATCATATTTTGTATTTACTAAATCTTTCCTTCCGAGGAGTTCAAAGTGTTCCTTATGAATCCCCTGTGGGTAAGAACAGTACTGGCTTTTAACATAACTGTAAATTATGTAAAGTGCAAATTATATGAAATTGGGCTTTGGAAACTATTCTCTTTCCCCTTCAAGTGGCCTTCTCTCTGCTCCTTGCACCCTGGGACCTGGAACCCTTCCTTCAGCCCCATTTCTGTTTTCAGCCCTACCTCATTCCTTCCTATAGTGACTTTTCTTAACCATCTTTTGGCCAATCTCAGTTTAAGGGATGATTATTAATATTATTAATATGGGATTATTTTCTCCAGGAGGTTTTGCATTTTAACAGGGCACATTTACAAACTGAAAATCCAAAGAAATGAAACTGAGTAGCAGGATCATAGGCAGATAAGAACCTTTTGGTCAAAAATAGTATTAGGCCACTTATAATCTACATGATCTCAAACTGATTGATGCGGGGGGCTTTCAAGAGGAAAAACCTGGGTTCAAGTTGCTCCAGCAACTTCTGTTTCAGAGACAAATTTAAAAAACAAAAATAGAACCAAAAATGCTGGGGAGATCCCATGTAAAAAGTTCTGTACATCTGATTACCCAGAACGAGTTAAAATTGCATGTTTTAGGTTAAGCCTTATTGACTATTTTCTGTGTGCAAGGCACTTGTGGGAGGCAGACAGAATGCTAAAGGATGCCCACATTCCCTGTCCTACTGGACCTTATTTGTGATACCTTCTCTCTATCTCGAGATTGAAGAAGGAAGACTGCAGCTATCAAAATGGGCTCCAAAATTGGCCCACAGGAGAGAGATCGGGACTTCAGAGCTCACTGGAATTCAGAATGTCTGCCTGAGTTAAAGAAAATACTACATTCCCAAATAAGAGTTTTAGAAATGCATGTCCTTTTCCTTTAGCCCTACACTCAGGAACAAAGAGTATAGTGCTTAAAGAGCATAAAGAAGCCTCATCCTTCCACAATCTATTTTAAAAATAATAGTGGTGAGAGGATAGAAAATTCTTCCCAAATATGTCTCACTTAAAATCTGCTCCACCAAAGAAAGATATTGATTGAAAAATAGCACAGATCCATTGTTTTCCTCTCCCTCTCCCAAATACGAAACACCAACTGCAGGGAAAAAAAATATTATGCCAGCAACTTAGCAACACAAACAACCAACTTCAAACCTAAGAGGAATTTCCCTGCCTTGGGGAGAAGAGCTCCCTATTTGCTGGGTATAGTCAGGTCTTCCTGTTACAGACAGCTGTTCAGTGCTGCCTCTGAAGACTGTGGATACCCCAGAATGTACTAAGCAGAAAGTTTATTTTCAAAATGTTTAAAGGCTGGAGAAGCAGCCACCCCATGTTGGGGTTTTCTATACCCCTAGGCCTTCTCTGACCAAATTGATCTAAACTCGATGAAAAAAAAATATATAATTTTTTCCCAGCGACCATAACAAGTATTTCCATAAAGAGGTCCAGATGTTTAATTTTTCCAAAAGAAATTTTAACAAAAACAAAATAAAAGTAACTGAGGAAGGATCATTTTTCCATTGACTTCTTAACCCAAATGGGACTTGTTACGCCAGTCAAAACCACAGATTCACTTCTCCCAAGCACTCATCCTTTTCGTCTTTCCTGGTTTCTGCCTTGACACAGGTGCTTTCCCAGAATGCCTCTGACCAGGCATTTGCAGCCGCTGTGTTTAATTTCAAGAAGCTGTTTTTCAAAGGCCAGCTGTGGACAGCTGTAGGTTGTCACACTCTCTCTCCAGCCCTCTGGGCCCAATAATAAGTAGAACATGGTTTCATCAGCTTGAGCTACATTTTCCTAAGTCTGTTAGGAAATCCCCTCATCCAGTGCTCTGCAAAAACAAATGCAGCTTTAGAAAGAACTGATTTTCAGATAGGCATTGACCCGTTCAATCTCCCATAAGTAAGAAGAGTTGGTTTGGGGAGATGAGAATAAATTGGGTTCAGGACCAGAGTGGGAAGCAGTCATTTAAAATAGCACCAACCCACCCATAAAGTCATGCTTTGGAGTTTTTATTGCTCTCCTAGTTTTGATGTCTGAGCTTAGAAGAAGTTTATCCTTCTGAAGACTCCAAACCTTCTTATAATTTTTATAAAGATTAATTTCTGTGGGAACAGTGAAGGCTGGAGGCCTCTCTGGGAGCAGTAGGATACCTGGACACCTACCTGGACCCTCTTGTTATCCAGCACCATAAAAATAAGAGATGTCTGTGGGTGTCCCATAGCTTGTTTGGTTAATGCAATGGCTCATAACTAAAATGCCGGTTTAACCACCAGTTTGTTTTGCTGGTGTTTGGTTTATACATAAACATGAGTGGGAAGGGACCAACATTTTTTTTTAAGTATGAATTTTATTTTTATTACTGCTGCTTTGTTTTTTGTTTCAAAGGGATGGCATGGACTCAGGGTACAACAGCTGTACTCAGCCCAGCTGGAAGGCCTTGGATTTTGAACTTCTATTTCTTAAAAAGGGGTTATGTGTTGAACATTCAAGTGCTGTTAACCATCTCTATTTTATTTGCCCTACAGCTCCTTGTAGAGCAGAATCCAAGACCACCTCTAGCTCAGACAGATGGAAAGGGCTGAGGAGCTGGGACATGTAATTTAGACCGTGACATCTCTTGAGGAGTTGGGCTGCTGCCCTCAAGGCTCTTCTCACATGCCATTATTATCAGGGTACTGAAGTTTTATCTTTGTGTCCCTCCTGTCTTCTCCCATCCTCATAGAATACATCCCTGAGGAATATAGTTTTGGTACAGCTTGGCACATCATCTTAATAGGTTGTGTCCATTAGGATTGTAAATGGAGTAAACTGGGACTATAATACACACAAGGCAGGCACTTGGTAAGTACTGACCAACTTACATCCTGGATCACAAAATAATTTGAATGATGAATGGGTTTTCCCAAGTAAAAAAAAAAACAAAACCCAGTCTTTATGTTATTTCCCAGGGCCATTCAATATTCCTTCAAAGGTCAGACACACAGGCCTAACCCTTATCAAAATCTAATTCCAAGGTAGACCTGGAACAAGATGGGTTTGTGGGGGGTTAGGGGGTGGAAGTACAGTAATGAATTCTCTTTCTTGTTTTGTGTTCCAGTAAAGTTTTTTAAAGTATAAGTATTCTTTTATCAAATTAAAATCCTTAGTGACTGGTAATTCAATGAGAAAATATAGTTTATGGTGATAAATTTGAACACAGATGGAACAATCTAGTGACATTTTAGATGATTAATTTTTCCAAATGATGTCATCATTCCTCCTAGACAAGAGGGAATCAAATTTCCAATAGCCCAGAATGGGTTTCTACTAGGGATTCTGGCCTAGGCCAAGCATATTTCTTGAGGAAAAGTTGTATGTGTGGAGTCAAGGGGGTTAATCCAAGATGCAGCATCTTAGGTAGAAGATGGAACTTAGGCCGACTTTCCGAATGAGTTGTTCATCTGAAGGGGATGGGAGATTATGGAAAAATCTGCGTGCATGCTAATTAGATGAAAACCAGGGAGATTAGAGTATAATGAAAGTCCAAAGCAGAGAATAAGTGGCAAAGCTGAGAAATAGCCTGAATAGTGAGAAGGTAATAGCAGGGATTTTTTATGGGGTGGTAGTGGTTTTGGGTGTGGCCCAGGAAGAAAGCCATTAATTCTCCAACTTGGTGTGAACGCTTCTTAAATTTGTTTCTAGGAAAAACAGATTGGAAAATCAATTAAATAAGAATTATGGGAAAATGAAAACAATGAGAAGGATCAAAAGAGCAAGGGAAATAAAAGAGTATATAGTTAGAAGGTGGCTCATCTCATTGGAATAAAAATACAATATGCAAGTGATTTTGTAGGAGTACAATCAAGTTTCTAGAGTAAGTAATTTCCACTCTCCTATCAGTGTGGACCAGTGTAAGACATAATCGTGGGTTATTAGCAGCATAAAGGCAAGCTATTCAATAATTGCCCTGATGGGAAAGGGCTTCAACTTTTATTTTTATAGAGATTTTTCTCTACATTGTAGGAACTCTACTCAAGATACTGGACACATCAGGTATAGACTTAAAGATCACTTGATCTAACAACTTACGGTGATGATGCCTTGAAAGGCAGGGCCCAGAAATGTGTTCCTTCATGGTTGCTATTAGAAATTGTTATAGTTACAGAATTTTATTCTTTCAGATAGAAACAGTTTATTAATTTCAAATTATCCTATTCACCAGTACTTTTAATATAAGTCTAATTCTGTGCCTTAAAAATACATCTTTTACCTTAATCTGTTTCCATATATGTTAATATAAATTTTAATAAAGATCTCTTTTTTGGTTAGAAAAGAAATATACATGCTCATTTTAAAAACTCCAAATAATACAAAGATATACAAATTTAAAAGTTTTCACCAATTGCCATCACCCCAGGCAACAATTATTATGGTTTAGGTCAATAAATATCCATGGAGCACCTACTATGTATTAGGCTCTCAGCCAAGGTCTAGGGATAAAACAACAGGAAAGAGATGCTGCCCTCAGTAAGTCACCATTTAGAACAAGTTTTCAACTGAGGATTCATATTGGAGTCATTTAGAGTCCATTTTAAAATGTAGATAGTTTTGTTCTCCCCCTAAAGCTACAAACAACAATCCTTGATGACCACACCAAGTTAAAAATTACCCAGCTCTCTGGTTCTTTGAAAAGATAAAATCAATAAACCTCTAGCCAGACTCATCAGAAAAGAAGAGAGAGGGCCCAAATAAAATCAAATGAAAGAAGGGAAGTTATACTTGATACCGTGGAAATACAAAAGATCGTAAGAGACTACAAACAATTGTATGCCAACAATTGGCAAACCTAGAGGAAACAGATAAACTCCTAGAAGCACACAACTGTCCAAGACTGAATCATGAAGAGATAGAATGTCTGAATAGATCAATTACAAGTAATAAAATTGAATCAGTAATTTAAAAACTCCCAAAAAACAAGTCTGGGACTAGATGGTTTCATGGGTGAATTCTATCAAACATTTAAAGAAGTTAGTACCTGTCCTCAAATTATTCTAAAAATTGAAGAGGAAAGAGCACTTCAAAACTCATTTTATGAGGCCATAATTACTCGGATGCCAAAACCAGAGTAAGATACCACGAAAAAAGGGATATTACTGGCTGATATGTCTGATGAACACTGATGCAAAAATCCTCAACAAAATATTGGCAAGCCAAATTCAACAATATGTTAAAAGGATTGTATACCATGATCAAGTGGGATTTACTCCAGGGATGAAAAATGGCTCAATATCTGCAAATCAATATGATACACCACATTCACAAAGAATAAAAATTATGTAATCATATCAGATGCAAAAAAAGCACTTGACAAAATCCAATATTCATTTAGATAAAAACTCTCAATGAAGTGGGTATAGAAGGAATGTATCTCAACATAAGAAAGGCCATCTATGACAACTGATAGCTAACATCATACTCAACAGTGAGATACTGAAAACTTTTTTCACATGAACAGGGACATGACAAGGATGCCACCCTTTCCACTTTTTTTTCCCTCTAAGTTACGTAGTAGGAACTTTACTCAAGATATTGGACACATCAGATATAGAACATAGTATTGGGAGTCCTGGCCACAGTAATCAGGCAAGAAAAAAGAAAGGGCATACAAATTGGAAAGGAAGAAAAAACCTGTCACTATTTGCAGATGACATGATACTATATGGAGAAAACCCTAAAGACTCCACCAAAAAACTATTAGAATTAATAAATGCATTAAATAAAGTCACAGGATACAAAATTGACACACAGAAATTGGTTGTATTTCTCTACACTAATATTGAGTTATCAGAGAGTGAAATTAACAAAACAATCCCATTTGCAATTTCACCAAAAAGAATAAAATACCCAGTACTAATTTAACCAAGGAGGCAAAAGACCTATACTCTGAAAACTATAAGACATTGATGAGAGAAAATGAAGATGACACAAATAAATGGAAAGACATACTGTGTTCATGGATTGGAAGAATAAATATTGTTAAAATGTCTATACTACCCAAAGAATCTACAGATTCAATCCCCATCAAATTACCCATGGCACTTTTCATGGAACTAGAACAATGGATCTTAAAATCTGTATAGAACCACAAAAGACCCCAAAGAGCCAAAGTTATCTTGAGAAAGAAGAAAACTGGAGATATTATGCTCCCTGATTTCAAACTATACTACAAAGCTATAGAAATGAGAACAGTATGATGCCGGCACAAAAACAAGCATATAGATCAATGGATTGAGTGGAGAGTCCAGAAATAAACCCATGCATATATGGTCAATAATTCTATGACAAAGGAAGCAAGAATTTACAGTGGAGAAAAGACAGTCTCTTTAATAAATGGTATTGGTAAAATTGGATAGATATACCTAAAAGAATGAAACTGGAACACTTTCTTGTACCACATACAAAAATAAATTCAAAATGGATTAGACTTGAATGTAATACTTGAAACCGTAAAACTCCTAGAAGAAAACATAGGCAGGAAGCTCTTTGATATTGGTTTTAGCAGTATTTTTTTGGACTAGTCTTCTCAGACAAGGGTAACAAAAGCTAAAATAAGCAAATGGGATTGCATCATACTAAAAAGCTTTTGCACAGCAAAAAAATTATTTAAAAAAAATCAGCAAAACCAAATCCAATGTACTGCATGGGAGAGGATATTTGGAATTCATATATCTGATAAGGAATTAATATTCAAAATGTATATTTTGAGGCACCTGGGTGGCTCAGTCAGTTGATCATCTAACTCTTGCTTTTGCTCAGGTCATGATCCCAGGGTCTTGGGATTGAGCCCTGCATTGGCTTCACACTGAGCATGGAGACTACTTGAGTTTCTTTCTCTCTCTCTCTCTCTCCCTATGCCCCTCTCTCCAGCTCATGTTCATGCTCTCTCTCTGAAAAAAAAATATGTAAGGAACATGCACAACTTCTCAAAAAACGAAACAACCCAATTAAAAAATGGGCAGAGGACTTAAATAGACATGTTTTCCAGGGAAAACATACAGATGGCCAACAGGCATACAAAAGATGCTTAACATCACATTTCATCAGGGAAATGCAAATCAAAGCCACGATGAGATATCACCTCACATTTGTCAGACTGGCTATTATCAAAAAGGCACAAAATAACAAGTGTTGGTGAGGATGTGGAGAAAAGAGAACTCTTGTGCTCTGTTGGCAGGAATACAAATTGGTACCATGGAAAACAGTATGGAGGTTCCTTCAAAAGTTAAAAATAGAACCACTGTATAATCCAGCAATGGAATTGCTGGGAATTTACCCGAAGAAAATAAAAACACCAACTTGAAGAGATGTGTGTACCCCTATGCTCATTGCAGCATTATTTACAGAAGCCGAGATATGGAAGAAACCTAAGTGTCCATCGATAGATGAATGCATAAAGATGTGGTATCTATCTATGTATCTATGTAGCTATGTATCTATGTATCTACCAATCATCTGTTTCTATCATCTATCTCCTCCCTCCCTCCCTTCCTTCCATCCTTCCTTCCATCCCATTTGCAATCTCAGCAAAAAGAATAAATTACTTTCTTGTAATTTAATAAATTACTTAAGATGGAATATTACTGAGCCATAAAAAAGAATGAAATCTTGCCATTTCAGACAACATGGATGGACATAGAGGGTGTTATGCTAAGTGAAATAAGTCAGACAGAGAAACAAAAACTGTATGATTTCACTTATATGTGGAATCTAAAAAACAAACAAACAACCAAAATAGAAACAGACTAATAGATATAGGAGATAAGCTGTTGGTTACCAGAGAGGGGAGATGTAGAGTGGATGGCTTAGGAGGTATAAACTTCCAGTTGTAAAATAAGTTATGAAGGGGTGCCTGTGTGGCTCAGTTAGTTGAGTGTCTGACTCTGGATTTCAGCTCAGGTCTTGATCTCAGAGTCATGAGTTCAAGCCCCATGTTGGGCTCCATACTGGGTATGAAGCCTACTTTAAAAAAGTAAGTCGGGGCGCCTGGGTGGCGCAGTCGGTTAAGCGTCCGACTTCAGCCAGGTCACGATCTCGCGGTCCGTGAGTTCGAGCCCCGTGTCGGGCTCTGGGCTGATGGCTCGGAGCCTGGAGCCTGTTTCCGATTCTGTGTCTCCCTCTCTCTCTGCCCCTCCCCCGTTCATGCTCTGTCTCTCTCTGTCCCAAAAATAAATAGACGTTGAAAAAAAAAAAAAAATTTAAAAAAAAAAAAAAAGTAAGTCATGGGGAGGGGTGCCTTAATCAGTTGGTTAAGCATCCAGCTTCGGCTCAGGTCATAATCTCATGGTTTGTGAGTTTGAGCCCCATGTCTGGCTCTGTGTAGACAGCTTGGACCCTGGAGCCTGCTTCAGATTCTGTGTCTCCCTCTTTCTCTGCCCCTCCCCTGCTCACACTCTGTCTCTCTCTCAAAAATAAATAAACATTAAAAAATTTAAAAAGTAAGTCACGGGTATGTGATGTATAGCATAGGTAACATGGTCAATAATATAACTTTGTATGGTGACAGGTGGTAACTAGATTTATCATGGGAATCATTTTGTAATGTCTAAAATACCAAATCATTATGATGTATACCTGAAACTAATAAGATATTATATTTTAGTTATACTTCAATGAAAAATTACCCAGCTTTAGAGTGCTAAGAACCATCAAGTATGTGTTCAGTTTTTCTCATTATCAAATTTTACATATATGAGTGGTTTTAGTACCCTAAAAAGTTTTGCAACTCCTGTATCTGTGGCTGTTAAAAAGACTTGGAATGATATCGTTTTGCCTTTGCAAATGGGAAGGAGTCAAAGATAGTAAGCATCATTGTAATGAGGTTGTAATGTTTTCCATGTCTTACTGTTTACATTTGAGGGCAGTGATCAACAAGAGTGTTACCTATAGGAAGAGACTTTCATAAAGATTATACCTGTATACACATTGAAGTGCTTAATAATTTTAATAAACTACTATGAATGTTTAAGCAATTCATTGAGTTATATATAATAACTCTAATCTCTTTAAAAACTAAATTATTAATCTTTACTGGAAAACACTTTTTTTTGGGGGGGTGCCTGTTAAGCTTTTATGGTTCTTATAGGTAACCAACTATGTATAATAGTACAAACAGTTTGGAACATTTTACTATGCTACTTTGGATTCTGGTTCATTCATTCAACAAACATTCTTTTGCATGAACTACATACCAGGTACTCTACTAGATGCTGAAGAAACAGTGGCATAAAGGACAGACATGCTTCCTTCCTCCCAAGCTTATTGTCTAGCAGCAAACACAGTGTTCAAATATGATAAAAGCTCAAGGTGCTAAGAACATTTAGCAGGAGTCCCTGTCTGATCTAGGAGGTCTAGTACAGTGGGCAGGGAACGTCCACAAGGAAATGACTTGTGAGAGAAAATCTAAATTATAAAGGGCATGGAGAAAGGGATACTGAAGACTGTGTTCTACTCAGAGAGGAAACAGCCTGTGTGAAGGCCCAGAGGCAACAGGTAGCTGGATGTATGTATGAGGAATAGAAACAAGTACAGAGTATAGTATGACTGGATCATAGAGTATGAAGAGGTAGATAGGGGCTCATCCTAGTGAAGGGTTTTTATCAATGGAGTGAGTTACTTGTGTTTTTGAAAGATCTTTGCCTGCAAAGTAGAGAATGAGTTAGAGAAGAGTCAACCTGGATGTAGGAGACCAGTTAGAAGTATTGCAGAAATTTGGATGAGAGATGCTCATAGCCCACAACAGCTATCAGCAAACTTCAGCCAGATCTCACTCACTGCCTGTTCATTTGCTTTCATATTTCCATGGCTGCTTTTGCACTAGACAGTGGAGTTGAGTAGTTGCAACAGAACTGTTTGGCCCACGAAGCCTCAAATATTTATGATTTAGCTCTTTACGGAACAAGTTTGACAACCTCTGGACTACCAAAGGTGGTGGCAGACAGGTGGAGACAGACTAAAGAAATGAGAACTATTTTGCAGGTATACTCAACAGAAGCTGATGACCGGTAGGGTGTGGTTGCACAGCTGGGTAGATGAGAAGGCCATTTTCTGTGGTTAATATTATGGAATTGGAGTGACGTGTCAGTGAGTCTGTGTGTGCGTGTTTGTGTGTATGTGGCACCTCCATCTTTGTAAGGAAAGTTAGAAGTCACAATGCACTTATGCTGTAAAATGGCTTTGGTGAGCCCTGGTGTGGGACTATTGTTATGTACCCAAATATATGGAGGTCATTTTTAATATTTCTTTATAACATCAGAAAGTACAAGAGCTGTATTTATTTTCCATGTTTGTTAAGTAAAGTGCATACAGTGAAGAGGGTTTGATTCACTGTATATATGCTCAGTCTGAATATTTGATCTGTCTAGCACACTTCCTATTTAATCCCAGAGGACTTGTTAGGGGAACAGGACATTTCAGTGAAACTAAAGCTCTGTTCCTTTATCTCCTTTTCTGAAACAAACTGAGAGGTGGTTTCCTGTATTGGGAATGATCTTAATGTCCCACTTCATGATTTATGATTCTTTTAGTTGCATCTGTTTATTTTGCTTCCAGCCAATTCATGTTGGTTTTAAAGAAATATAAGTACAGCAAGAGGAAACATTGAAAAGACAGAGGAAGGAAGACTTTGGGATATGGTAAGGGTGAGAAGAATTTAGGAAAACAGAAGATCATCCGGATAGAGTGGGGGGATATGGGGGAGGTACTTGAAATAGGAAGCCCAGAAGGTAAAGAAATAAGAGGAGAGGGAAATGGAGGAACAAATCATGCAAAACCTTGTTGAACCAGGCCTGAATCCAGTCCAGATTGACCCTTGATCTCATCCAAGTACTGTCCGGCCCCTTTACAGTTTGTAAGATGTGATGGAACCGCAGGCCAGAGTGGTGTGGCCAGAGGCCATGGACCTTGGGGAAGCATCTTGCCAATGGGATGATGTGGGAAGAAAGAGTGCCAAGCTGGCCAGACGCTGGTCTTTAATGCTATGTAATGAAGGCTAAGTGACAGACGGATATCCACTTAACTGCTGATTCCATCTCTCCACACCCTGTTATCATCCTTCGGCTGCTTTGTAGAAGGCAAATTTTGCCAGAAAATATGTTTTAGGTTTCTTGATTTTTTTGGTTCTCAGTCATTAAATGACTTCCTTTTTCCCCTCAGTCGATGTCAAGGTAAAAGCTTGAGACCGTGTCATTCTGGAGCTGTCCATCTACTCATCCCCCAGAGACTTCAGATGGTGTTTGGGGAAACTGCCAAAAGGAAGTACTAATGCTGAAATCTCAGGCTATTTCCACATAGGGAGCTCTCTGAAGCTCATGTGTCTTTTGTGAAGTGTGTGTGTGTGTGTGTGTGTGTGTGTGTGTGTGTGAGAGAGAGAGAGAGAGAGAGAGAGAGAGAGAGAGAGAGACATTGCAGAGGGATATGACTTACTGTATGATCACTTGTCTCTACTTTTGAGTAAGCTAGCATTGCACTTGTTGCAATCATTTTGGCTTCTGTACTTTTGTTGTATGAGCTCAATAAATTTTCAGCCATTGGGATTTGAGATTAGAGGGTTTCAAGAAATATAGAAGCAACTGGGAGCTTAGAGCCTAAAAATAAGTCTTTTCTCATGAACTCTCATTTTTTGAGAAGAATCTCTCTTTCCTGAAAACCAAACAGAAAACAACACTGACACACTTTTGGTTATTTATGTCTTATTTATGACATTAACAACTTTCTGTAACCTATGTAAACACAATCAAAATTAGTGAGAACTCAGAAAATGAGAGCCAGTGTATTCATACGCCGTCTTTAGGCAACTGCAAATAATTGTGAGGTGACTTGATGCTGTGAAGGAAGAAACAAATAGAAAATGGCCTGGGAGTCTGGATGGTGGGTTCTGAGAGCCAACAGGCTTATTTGCCATATGGTGAAAAACAACTCCCACTTCAGTGAGGAGAGTGTAACTCCTCCTTCAAGTGAAGGCAAATGACTGAGATGTTTTTCTAATTAATAAGTTTCATTTGCATCATGTTGAGCTTAGGTACCTTGCACCCTGTATTCTTTTTTCCCCCTTACGTCTGCCCCATTGTCTCCTTCTCTTTCTTCTTTCCACAAATGCTTATGGAGTATCTATTGTGAATTCAACTTGAGTAGATACAAGGAATACAGCTATGAGTCAGGCAGACATGCCTTTATGAAACATATTATCTATACTTCTGGGAATTTTTTCTTATGTTCTTATTTTTTAAAAGTGCCCTATGTATAATGTCTCATAATTAGATTACTAGTTTTTAGATTACTGTTCTTTTTTATGCTGAGTATATCCAAATAAATGTCACACACAAAAACAACTGCCATAATAATGTTGATACTTCTCATACAAATTTAAGCTCTGTGGAAAGTTCATTGTAAGTGTGATTTGTTATAAATGTTAAGTCACAAAAGAAATGTTTATTTAGTGATATACTCTAGAACGCCTTCTTTTTCAGTGGACGCACTTTGAATCATTTCCAAAATCCTTTGAGGACTATCCAAGGAGTTGTGTGTGAGAGTTTGCCTTTCAGGGGCTCCGGCAGCAAAGGTTGTTGTCCCCAGGAGGAACATTGCAAGAAGAGTCCTCCATCTTGGAGAAGGGAAAGCATGGATTTTGGGCGACACCCTGTCTATTTTAAATCATTGGAGAGGGGAAAAAATATTTGTCTCTAAGACTGTAATTTTCCAGATGACGCCATATTGTTGCACAGTTGCCATATCATGAGAAAGAGCATTCTTGTGGTTTCTGTACTGGAAATCCTGTAGGAATGCTATTTCTGGCATCTTTTCATAATGAAGCCAGGCAAGTACGGGGAACAGACAGGCCAACCAGATACAGTTTGTGGTCTCTCGGCATTTTAGAAAAGTCCCTTCAACATGGCATTTTTTTTGTTAAATAGGATTTCTCAGTGTATGAGGTGTTGAGTGGGATGCATGATGAGGAGTAGGGGGTGGAAATATTAGTCCAGATCAAATCCCAAAGCAGTGGTCTGGTCAGACATCCAGACTTTCATGTGATTATTTTCTCATAAAATAATTTTGGATCTCCAATTTTGTCTTTTTAGTACAGAGTATAAATATCTCTTTTCAAAATTAAAATTTGATAGCTAGGGATCACAGCTTAGTATATATTATAATAAAAATAAAAGTGACTAGATGGGTAGCTGGATATTCAATAGTAGTATTTTTTCAGATGGAGTTTGGTTCCTATGAAAACCTACTTTCTGATTCTCAGCTGAGTGTCATGTTTAAGGAATTAATGATCCAGTTAAACACATTATACAGAACTATCTTTTTGAAGTAGGAAAATGATAATGGTTTTTCAAACTCTGGCAACATTTTGTCCAGGTAACATTTTTCTCTTTAACTTAGAAACTTACCTTACTGTGCTACCTTTGAATAGCAGCTTCCAGAAATGCTTCCAGATCGTATGCAGTCTTTCTCTTCTGAGGTGAAAACACAATGCCTTTAAAAGGCTGTTTAACACCTAAGTACATAAATTATTTTGAGGATAACACTATTAGAATTAGAAGACATTTCCTAGGCATTTCTAGAACCAAACCAATAACTGAATTACAAATGAGCTAAACTTCTTTCATAACAAGTGTTTTTTTCTCTTTTTTTGCCAAGTGTTCTTCAAATGTTTGTTTCCTTCCTCCCTTCCCATCCTTCTTCCCTCTCTTCCTCCCTCCCTTCTTTCCTTCCTTCCTTTCTTCCTTTCTCTCTCTCTCCTTTTTTTTCTCTCCCTCCCATGCCCCACCCTACCTCTCTTGATGGTGATTCAATAACAGAAAAATAGGAACAACCCAAGTTCAGGCCCCAAGCTTGCTCTTCCTCTCCTTTCCTACTTCACGCTGCTGTGGGTAGGTTGGGAAGATAATAAGCTTGGCCCCAAGGGGAGGGTGTGGAGAGACCATATGGTTTCTCTGGCAGTTATTGGGAGCAGTGTTGACAGGCTTGGGAGAAAGCCAAGGTCTGAGTCTCCTGTGCCAGCAGGAGGACCACAGTGACTGACGCAAAGCTCTGGACAGCAGGAGTGAAGAAAGGAGCCTCCAGAGGCCAAGGCTCTGGAAGGTCTGGGTTTAATGCCTAGTTAAACTATTCAAGAAAATAATCTTTAAATGGAAAAATCCCTCTCTTTGTACTCAGGAGGGTTGTCTCTATCTTTTAGGCTCTTCTTTGTGAATATGAAAACTGTTTATTGTATTTATTAGTATTTTTAATGTAACTAAGGAATTTTAAGTGGTAGACTAGGAAGAGATCCTTTGTTGAATCATAACTTTTATTACATTGATGGAAGAGAGAGGCTGTGTACAGCTAGATCCTGGCTACCATTTGAAAAATTTGGACTGTTAAGAGAGAGATGGAAAATATTTCTGAAAATTTCTATAGCTATGTAGAGAAAGATGGTAAATTAAGAAGTGAAGGTATTAAGAAAGGTGGGGAAAGTGATGATTGAGGCCATGCTTTCCAGTTTTCATAAGTAAATTAAGAAAGCAGCAACTGTTTTTGAGAAATGATTTAGTGACTACATCTGTAAGAAGTGGGATCTTCCAATAAAGTTCTACCCTGAGGCTCGTAGGTAGGGTACTGATTTGCTACATGACTATTGCAGAAGAGGCTGTCAGCAGCTGCCTTTCCTTTAGGAGGAAAGAGGTTCTTGGAGTGTTCCTGAACAAAGGTAAATTAGAAGACTGTCCTTTGGCCTGTCTCCTGGCACTTGAGAGAGTCACTGGGAAGACAATATAGACCTAAGGGACTTCGTATAGGAAAATTTTGGTCCCCTCAAGGGCCAATCAGGGTCACACACCATAGTCTATCCAATCTGTGGGCCACCAAAGACAATTTGCTTCATCCTATTTTCAAAGTGTCACTTATTCTGCCTGTTTTGCTTATTTCTTGGGTTATTATAAACCTGGAAGACAGAGTCTCACAGAAACCTGAGAGAAAGACAGCAGGGGGAGATGCAGAGGTTATTGTGTTTAGAATCCTGGTCAGATTCCTTCAAGTCTCTGCCTGATTTCCTTTTGGGTTGGCCTGTTTCCTTTAATATCCTGGACAGTATAATTATTTGCATGGCTGGTCAGAAAAAAATGGCAGACTTCAATAAAAGTACCATTTCAATTAAAGTCACAGAAATAAGAGGCTATCACAATTATAAGTCATCTATCTGCCAGCTGGGCAAGTATATTCTCTCTCTCTCGATTGGCCAAAGAGTTTTCAAGGATTAACAAGAAGAGTTAGTGAGAAGATCTGTGGTCACACAGGAATTTGCTACATATCTTGTGGGATTTTCTGGAACTCGATTTGTTTTAGGGCAAAATGTGAGACAAATTAATGCCATTTGTGGAATCTTGATACCTTGATCTCAGCTGCATCTACAGGCCTGAGTTTAAACCTATGTTGGATTGGACAGTGCCTCTGATGACAGCTTGACCAAAATATTATGAAATAATGGAAGAAAAAGTACAACTTAATGATGGAGAATTAGCCTCTGAATTTCTGGTTCACCCCTCAAAATGGAAAAACTAAGTATAATAGTTAATGATCTTTTTGTAGCTCATGGGAGCAAAATTGTGAAAACATTTTTGCTTATTACAATTCTTGATGCAAAGATTTAAAGTTATAATCAGGAAACAATAAAAACTGTAGGTATCACAGATAGCCTTTGATTCCTAGAAGTATTGATGTGGACTTGGAGTGTATAACATTTTCTTGAAACTGTTAAATAACCTTCCAGGAAAGAGTCCTCTCTTTCTGGGAAGGTCTTGTGCTGCATAATGTGGGTTTTGACAAGGGTAGGTCAATCTGTTAAGATTTAATAATTTTTGATCATTTAACAAGTTGGGTAAACAAAAGGCAAATTATGCAGACTTTTCATTATAAAAAATTATGAGAGTTAAACAGTCCCCTTTTATACTTATGCGCTGATTTTTCTCTTTGGAGGGCTCATAATCTTTGCAAACAAAACAGTTTGATTCATTTTCTTTATTAAATCAAAAGAAGAAGAAAAAACGCTACAACACTTAAAAATTCAGCTTCCTCATGTGACCTTTCACAAGCTGGAGAATATGCAAGGATTTAATTATAGTGGACGAGGAGGGAATCAAACCCTCCTTCTGTTATGATGCAATTAAGTACCTGTCAAACTCAGGCAACCCTTAATTTTCCTTGAGTGAAAGCAGTTGATGAACTTAAAAGTAATCTTACCCTTCAGGCTTTCTTTATGAAAGCCCTGTAATTAGAAATAGAGGTTCATCCAAACTTAAAAAGTGTTTTTTTTTCCTGGAAACTTTATTTTTTTGACAAAAGCTGTAAGATTTTGTACTTAGTGTCAGGCAGAGCATCATCAACTTTAACCAGCACCATAGAGCAGACGTGTGGAATTGTGATTGTACATGTCATCTGTAGTTGTTACCCATGACCTGGCTGTTCACAGTGTGGTCAGGGGACCAACTGCATCTGCCTCACCTGGGAGCTTATTAAGGCAGAAGAGTCCTGCCCCAGCCCCACTGAATCGGCAATTGCAGGTTAAGAACCCCAGCTATCTTGAATGCACATTAATGTTAAGATGCACTGGTTTACAATGCTGAGTGGTTTGTGGTGGAAAGGTGAACTTTGAATAAGTTGATTGTTCCTAGGGGAGGAAAAGTTTGTAAGTCAAAGAGCACCAGTTTTAATTCTTGGATCTTAAAATCTAGGCAATGAATGTTGTCAAAAGAATTTTTTGAAGCTTGCTCCTACCTCCAGGGGGTCGCATGAGAAATGGCTTTGGGTTAGATTCTGGAATATCTTTTATTGTTTCCCAAATTGGACAAGGACTTCAGATCTCTCCTCCACAGGGCAGATGTGGCTCTAATTTGTCTCACAGGAAATATAATTTCCATGCAAGAGTGTCTGACTGAAAGTAGTTGTTCAGTAAGTCTTTTTTTTTAATGTTTATTTTTGAGAGTGCATTCACACACGTGCTTGAGTGGAGGAGGGGCAGAGAGGGAGAGAGAGAATCCCAAGCAGGCTCCATGCTATCAGCACAGAGCCCAATTTGGGCTCAAACTCATGAACTGTGAGATCATGACCTGAGCCAAAATCAAGAGCGTGATGCTCAATCATTGAGCTACCTGGGAGCCCCCAGTAAGTCTTTTTTGAATGAATCATTGATTATATTCAGTTCATAGCTAGGGTTTTTTTTTTTCTTTTTTCCTTTTTTGATCTCTCAAAAAGATCCCTCCTGCAAGCGAGTGGGAGAGAGGCAGAAAGAGAGAGGGAGAGAGAGAATTTTTTTTTTTTATTTTGAGAGAAATATAGCCCCAGATTTGGGGCTCGATCTCACGACCCTGAGATCATGACCTGAGCTGAAATCAATAGTCTCCATGACTTAACGGACTGAGCCAGCCAGGCATCCCCATGGCTAGTTTTGTAAAACAAAACATATGGCACTCCATCCTTGACTCTTTCTCTTCCCTGGGCTACCAAAGTATTTGTGAATAACTCCATTATGGTGTCTATTGTTTTGAGATAGTTTATTTTTCTCTTTCTTTCCTACTATACTGTGAGTTATCTGAGTCTTGTGCAGCAATGTTTGATTACTAAAAAAAAAGAAAATGTGTTTTAAAAAAAATCATGGTAAGATATGCATAGCATAAAATTGACCATTGTAACCATTTTCCATTGTACAGTTCAGTGACATTCAGTGCATTTACATTGTTCTGCAACCATCACCACCATCCATCCTCAGAACTTTTCAACCTGCAAGACTAGAACTTCATACCCACTAAACAACAACTCCCCATTGTTCCTTCCCCCAGCCCTGGCAACCACCACTCTACTTTCTAGCTCTATGAATTTGACTACTCTAGGTACTTCCTATAAGAGGACTCATAGAGTAATTCTTTTTTTTATGTGACTAGCATTATGTCCCTTGACATAATGTCCTCAAGATTCATCCATGTTGCAGCATGTATCAGAAATCCTTTCCTATTAAAGGCTAAATGGTATTCCCTAGTATTTATATACCACATTTTGTTTATCCATTCTTCTGTCAATGAACACGTGGATTGCTTCCACCTTTTGGTTATTCTGAATATGCTACTATGAACCAGTGGATAATTGTCTGTTTGAGTCTGTTCTTTCAATGCTTTTGGGTGTATATTCAGAGTTGAATTGCTGGGTCATATGGGAATTTTAATTTTGGGGGTAATCTCCACAGTGTTTTCCATAGCAGCTTAACCATTTTACATTTCTACTGGAAGTTTTCTGTTTCTACAGAGGTTCTGATTTTTCTATATCCTTGCCGACATTTGTCATTTTTTTGTTTTGATAATAGCCATCCTATTGAATGTGAGGTGGTATCTCACTATGGTTTTGATTAGTGATGTTGAGTACATTTTCATGTGCTTCTTGGCCATTCATATTCCCTCTCTGGAGACATGTCTATTCAAATTCTTTGCCCATTTTTTTTTTTAATTTTTTTTTCAACTTTTATTTATTTTTGGGACAGAGAGAGACAGAGCATGAACGGGGGAGGGGCAGAGAGAGAGGGAGACACAGAATCGGGAACAGGCTCCAGGCTCCGAGCCATCAGCCCAGAGCCCGACGCGGGGCTCGAACTCGCGGACCGTGAGATCGTGACCTGGCTGAAGTCGGACGCTTAACCGACCGCGCCGCCCAGGCGCCCCCCCATTTTTTAAATCAAGTTGTTTTTTGTTGAAATGTAGGATTAGAATATATATATACATATATATATATATATATATATATATATATATATATATAAAAATATGTATTTTCTGGATATTAACCCTTTATTAGATATGTGTTTTGCAAATGAATTCTCCCACTCCATAGGTTGCCTTTTTATTCTGTTGATAGTCTCCTTTGATGCACAAAAGTTTTTATTTTGATGTAGTCCAATTTATCTATTTTTGTTATTGTTGATGTTGCCTGTGCATTTGGTATCATATCCAAGAAATCATTCAATGTCCTGATTTTTTTCTCCTATGTTTTCTTTAAATTTTTTTAATGTTTTTATTTATTTTTGACAGAGAGAGAGAGAGAGAGAGAGAGAGAGAGAGAGAGAGAGAGAGCATGAGCAGGGGAGGGGCAGAGAGAGAGGGAGACACAGAATCTGAAGCAGACTCCAGGCTCTGAGCTGTCAGCACAGAGCCCCATACGGGGCTTGAACTCACAGACCGTGAGATCATGGCCTGAGCCACAGTTGGACGCTCAACCGACTGAGCCACCCAGGTGCCCCTCTCCTATGTTTTCTTCTCAGAATTTTATGTTGTACATTTAAGTCTTTGATTCATTTTGACTTATTTTTTGGTGTATGTATTTTGACTTAATTTTTGGTGTATGGTACAAGGTAAGGGTCCAATTTCATTTTTTTACATGTGGATATCCAGTTTTTCCAGCAGCATTTGTTGAAAAGCCTATCCTTTCCCCTTTGAACAGTCTTTGAACCCTTGTCAAAAGTAATTTAGCCATATCTGTGAGAGCTTATTTTTGGGTTCTCTATTCTGTTTGTTTATATGCCAATACTACAGTGTTTTGATTACTGTAGCTTTGAGGTAAGTTTTGAAATTAGGAAATAGAACTCTGGCTTTGTTCTTCTTTATTATTTTGGGCATTCAAGGTTCTTTGAGATTCCATATGAATTTTAGGATATATTTTTCCATTTCTTCAAAATATGTCGAGATTTTGATGGGTAAACAATGGTTTTTGAGTGTATACATGAATGAATAAATGAATTTTTAAAGCTAGCTTTTGCCTCTAGTTATGGAAAGTATGTTAGCAACAATTAAAAATTTTAATTCCATTGTGGCTAATATATAGTGTTATATTCATTTCAGGTATACAATATAGTTATTCAACAATTCTATACATTACTGAGTGTTCATCAAGATAAGTGTACTCTTAATCCCCTTTACCTATTTCATCTACCTCTAGTCTGGTAACCACCAGTTTGTTCTCTATAGTTGAGTCTGATTTTTGATTTGTCTTTTTTTCCTTTGTTTAGTTTCTTAAATTTCACATATGAGTGAAATCATACGGTATTTGTCTTTCTCTGACTTATTTCACTTAGCATAATACTCTCTAGTTCCATCCTTGCTGTTGCAAATGGCAAGATTTCATTCAGTTTTATGGCTGAGTAATGTTCCACTGTATATGTGTATGACATCTTTATCCATTCATCTATGAATGGACACTTGGGCTGCTTCCATAATTTGGCTTTATTTAAATTTTTTTAATGTTTATTTAGTTTTGAGAGAGAGAGAGAGAGAGAGAGAGAGCAGAGCATGAGCAGGGGAGGGGCAGAGAGAGAGGGAGACACAGAATCTGAAGCAGGCTCCAGGCTCCGAGCTGTCAGCAAAGAGCCCGACTCGGGCCTCAAACTTGTGAACCAGGAGATCGTGACCTGAGCCAAAGTCAGACACTCAACTGACTGTGCCACCTAGGCATCCCCATAATTTGGCTATTTTAAATAATGTTGTAATATAGAGGAGTGCACATATCTTTTTGAATTAGTATTTTCATATTCTTTGGGTAAATATCCACTAGTGAAATTACTGGATCATATAGTAGTTCTATTTTTAATTTTTTGATGAACCTTCATACTGTTTTCCACAATGGCTGCACCAGTTTGCCTTCCCACCAACAGTGCATGAAGACTCCTTTTTCTCCACATCCTTGGCAGCACTTGTGGTGTCTTGTGTTTTTGATATTAACCATTTTGACGGGTGTAAGGTGATATACCAACAATGTTTTAAAGAGAAATCTCTTTCTCCATGAAAGAGATAATTTTTTCACTACAAGTAAAATTTTGTTTGAATTTACTTGTCTTCCTATTTGTATTTTTTCAGAAGGATCTGACACAAGTTACAACTGAATGAATGATAAAGAAATAAAATAGAAGCAATTAGAAATATGGTAGAGGAGAGAATAAGAAGTTAGATGGAAGGAAGGGACAGTCTATTTTGTGCATTGGTTGAGCTTGGTTTTAAGTTTCCTGGCAATTCAGCAAAAGAGAAAACATAAGGAAATGTAGCATCTCCGTTTGGAATAAGAAATACTTTCTCTTGTTTATCAGAGAGAAATTGTGAATGCCTGCCTTTCACTTCTGTCTCTGCCTGTGCCAGCTCTGATGGCTAGGGTTGTTTAGCTCCTCACCTGTGGGCTGGGTCTTTTATCAATGCCAAGAAAGTGCCAGGATTGACACAGCAATAAGCGTTTCAGAATGGGAACACTTGAATAATTTCAGACCATACTATTATAACTATCACTTAAAAAAAATTTTTTTTTACGTTTATTTTTGAGACAGAGAGAGACAGAGCATGAACGGGGGAGGGGCAGACAGAGAGGGAGACACAGAACCGGAAGCAGGCTCCAGGCTCTGAGCCATCAGCCCAGAGCCCGACGCGGGGCTCGAACTCACGGTCTGTGAGATCTTGACCTGAGCTGAAGTCGGTCGCTCAACCGACTGAGCCACCCAGGCGCCCCTATCACTTTTTAAAACGTAACATTTTTTCAGTGTTTACCGTGGCCCACATATTGATCTTTACTCCTAACAGCATCCCTATCAGGTATGTTTCCAACTGAGGATGTGGTGCCACAGTGCTAAGCAAAGGGCCTCTAAGTCCCAGATTTTTATCCACTTTGTGTTGGCCTCACTCAGTACCTGATTTGATATATCAGTATTATAGTTGGTCTTCTGCCTTGTCTCCCTTTTCTGAGGTGTTCTTTTGGCACCCTAGCCATTCCTCCAAATCCGAATCTATCTTAAGACCAGGTCCTGCCTTACTTTTGCTCTTTCTTGCCATAGCTCAGTTCCAGAATTCCAGCTCTTTGTTAACACCATTACTGTTGGGTTGACTCCCTCCCTCCCACCATGGATTTCTGCTCCATATTTGTCATCACTGTGGCATATAATTTATTGGATATGTTTCTATACCTGGTCCTTTATGCCAACTTTGTCTGAGTCATGATGGTAACAGGTCTCCTTATAGAAACATTCCCACCAGGGTCTATTCTCTGTCTTACCTTGAGAAAACTGCTATGGCTCATCAATGCATTTAAGAATGATGAGCATTCTTGACCCTTTCATACACTGGGCATTGATGAAAACCAAGGGGATAATACCAAATTGATTCTAGGTGATACAATTTGAGTTCTCCAGGAAACTGATTCTGAGGACAGCCTCTAATGTTAAGAATGTTTACTGAGTTTGTCCTTGGGATGAACATCTGTGGATAGGAGAAGTTGGAAACAGGATTGGGTAGAAGAAGTCGAACTGTGATACAGTCCCTTCAGCCTCAGACCACCCCTTTGGGAAGTTTTAGAGTTAAAATGGCTTGTCAAGAATGCCCAGGACTTTATCTCCCTGCCTCAGTTATTGGTTGTCAGCTGCTCCTGAAAGGATATTACATTGGGCCAGTCTGGAACTGAGGCAGTCACTGAAACAGTTGACAGCTGGAGGCCATCTGCTGATGATACTCCCAGCAACTGGGTAGCAAGATCTTTCTTGAAGGAGGATCCGGTAGTGCATTTCTGTTTGTACCACACTCTTAGAGTACTGGGATCATATTTTCCAGGTAAGATAACATGATTCGACATGGCTTAGAGAAGTGTCCTTTACTCCTCTAGAATATAGACCATTTTCAGAGAAACTCTTGACTGGGCCTGGACAACAAAAAATTAGAGATTGAACTTGTTGTGCAGTGCCAAAGTGAAAATATTCCTCATTGTGAATATAAAGGTGCTTCTCATATGCTTAGATATCAGGCATGTAGGTGAAGGAATTACAATTAGGTATAAAAATCAAATTTTTGATTAGATATAGAATATTTTTTGCCCAGGTTTGGAAACACTCAACCTTTGCAAACAGTACTTGTATTTGAGGCCAAGAAAGTATTTGTTGTTGCTTTTGTTTTTTAAATTAAGAAATATTTTATACATCTAAAGTTGGATAAGTGCTACATTAAATCTCAGAGTGCCAGACTGTTGCCAACAACAATGAAAATTGGATGTTGGTCAGTAAAATAGTGAATATAGGAGTTATCATTACCTCTCCCATAAATTAACATAAGATGGCTCATGTGGAATTTTGTGTTTCAGTGGATCTGCCAAGATGTTTACTGGCAAAATATACCATTAAATAAGTTTTCTGTTCAGTGGAATTTAAAAATTATGTATCTTTTATTTCTCAGCTGTAGCTGAGATATATCTGGAAACAATGATTATTTGTGACACCGACGATATGACATTGTCTTTTTGTTGCAAAGCTAGATCCTGAAAAAAATGTAAAATCTTCCCTTCCTTTTCTTCTTCATAGATTTAACATTATGTACAAAAGACAAATGGTAGAAAGTCAAGCAGTACAGAGCGATAAAAAATGAAAAGTAAATCTCTTGCCTTCCCCTTTTGATTCCCAAATTCATATTCCAGAAGTAGTCATTCTTAACAGGTTTTTTTTTAACGTTTATTTATTATTGAGAGACAGAGAGACACAGAGCATGAGGAGGGGAGGGGCAGAGAGAGGGGGAGACACAGAATCTGAAGCAGGCTCCAGGGTCTGAGCTGTCAGCGCAGAGCCTGATGCGGGACTCGAACTCACAAACCATGAGATCATGACCTGAGCCAAAGTCAGTCGTCTAACCAACTGAGCCACCCAGCTGCCCCCATTCTTAACAGTTTTGGATGTATCCTTCCAGAAATTTTTATGCATTTAAAACATATATATATACATTTTTAAATATATCTATAGGTGGCCCTTGAATAGCATGGGTTAGGCATGTTGATCCTCTGTGCAGTTGAAAATCCATGTACGACTTTTTTTTTTTAATTTGATGTTTATTTATTTTTGAGAGAGAGACAGAGTGCAAGTGGGGTAAGGGCAGAGAGAGAGGGAGAGACAGAATGCAAAGCAGACTCCAGGCTGTCAGCACAGAGCCTGAGGTGGGGTTCGAATCCACTAACCATGAGATCATGACCTGAGCTGAAGTTGGACGCTTAACCGACTAAGCCACCCAGGTGCCCCCCATGTACGACTTTTAACTCCCTTGAAACTTAACTACTAGTAGCCTACTGTTGACTGGAAGCCTATCAATAACAGTTGATTAACACATATTTTATATGTTATGTGTATTATATATCGTATTCTTACAATAAAGCAAGCTAGAGAAAAAAATGTTATCGATAAAAGCCTTATCGATAACAGTTGATTAACATATTTTATATGTTATATGTATTATATGTTGTATTCTTACAATAAAGTAAGCTAGAGAAAAGAAAATGTTATTACAAAAATTATAAGGAAATACATTTATAATTCTGTACTGTATTTGTAAAATGAAATCCCTGTATAAATGAACCCATTCAGTTCAAACCATGTTGTTTCAGGGTCAACTGTGTGTGTGTGTGCGCGCGCGTGCGTGCATGTGTGTGCAGGGGACAATCCTACATAAGTTCTATAACTTGCTTTATTCAGTTAATATGTAACTTGGACATCTTTGCATAGCTACATATATGGATATACTTACAATTTTAAAAGGTACAAAATATTGAATGGATATAGCAAACTGTATTTAACTAGTAACATTCATATTGTTTTGAGTTTTTCTTCCTACAGTTTTTCTATGAACATCTTTGCACATATATTTTTAAGACTTTGTGTGATAGCTGTCTTTGGGTAAATTCCTAGAAGTAAGATTGCTGAGTCATAGAATATATGCATAGAAAATTTTTATTTATATTGCCAAACCACCTCCAAAACATTACTCCAATTTATACCCAAACAGTAGAGTATGACAATGACAGTTTCTCCAAAATGTTGCCAACATAGGGTGTCATCAAATGTGTAATCTTTGCTGATCTGTTGGATGAAAAATAGTATTTCCTTAGTTTGATTTGTATCCTGTAATTGTCATTATGTTTGGACATTTTTTTGTTTTACTTATTGGTCCTTTTATTTCTTCTTTAGTGAACTATATGGCCTTTTCTTTGCCCATTTTTTCTATTAGGTTATTTATGTTTGTTTTGTTTTCTTTTGTTTTAAAGTAGGCTTTATGCCCAGGGCAGAGCCCAACACAGGCTTGAACTCACGACCTTGAGATCAAGACCTGAGCTGAGATTAAGTCGCATGCTTAACCTACTGAGCTACCCAGGTGCCCCTATGTTTTGTTTTATATATGTGTGTATATATATATATATATGTATATATTTATATATATATGTATATATTTGTATATACATATATGTATATTGTATATACATATGTATGTATATACATATATGTATATATATGTATATACAATATATAATATATATTGTATATTGTATATATATTGTATATATACAATATATATATTGTATATATATATTGTATATATTGTATATATACATATACATATATGTATATATATGTATATTATTATTATATATATGTGTATATATATGTATATATGTATATATTTATATATATAAAGCGTTTATATATATATAAAACGTTATATATATATATATAAAGCATTCATATATATAAAGTGTTTCATTATAACATTTTTTTGAAAATTTAATACATGCCTATGGTATATAAAAACAAAAGAGAAAATCATGAAAAGTAACTGTCATACCTCTTTTCCTCATCTACCTAGTTGTCTTCTTGTTAGAGACAGATGGCTTTTTCACATTGTCCCAAAGGCATACTAGGCATTTATAAGTAGTATATAAATAGAATAAAATTATCCTCTTTCATATCTGTTCATTCTTCTACATCACAGTCTACAGAGACCATAGGCATTAAAAGAAAGATATGAAGTTTCCCTGTAACCATTTTTTAAGACATACTTCTTTATTTTATCAATTAGTCTCAGTCATTCAGTCATGTGGTTGTCATTGTGAGTACCATCAACATTCACTAAACTTTTTTTTTTCTTAGTTTGGCAGAAACACAACCACACATGTGTGCCCTTTCCTTGGCCACATATTTTTCAGCCTGCCGTAATGTGTACTGATTGTTTGCTATCCCTGGTACACAGCACTCATTCTGGGATCTACCTTCACCATCATTCCAGATATTCCTCTTGCCTTTCCAGTATTGGGTGTTGTTTTCTGTGTCCCATGTATTTCTTTTCTCTCTCCCTCCCTCTCTCTTAATTTTTGTAGAATACAACTTTAAGATTTTCCTCAGAAACATTATGAGATATAAAATTTTTGAGTTCTTGTCTTTGAAAATATTTTTTATTCTATGCTTGATTGTTTGGGTATAGAAGTATGGGCTGAAATATTTTTTCATTAGAATTTTGAAGGCCTTCCTCCAATGTCTTATTGTATCAGTATTATTGTTAAGAATTCAAAGACATTTTGATTCCTGTTCCCTTGTAGGAAGTCTTTTTTTTTTTTTTTAAGTCTTTGGGCTTGCTTAGAAACTTCTCTTTGTCCTCAGTGATGTACGTTGGTGTGGATCTATTTTACCCACTCTACTGGGAATTTGATGACTCCATTTGATCTGCAAGCTCATGTCCTTCTCATTGGGGAAATATTCTGTAATTATTTTATTGCTCTTTGTCTCTTCTCTATTTCTTTCCCTTCTGAATATTTTTTAAAAAGATTATCCTATTCTTCATTATGGATGCAAAGTCTTTGGTCTCTGTGAAGATAATAATGATGGATGTTTTTGAAGATTCTTTTAAAAACTTTGTCTCTTTTTTTCAAGTTGCTATTTTCTTGTTCTTTCAGTTTTTATCTTCAGTGATAGGAATCAGATATCTCAATAGCTGATTATACTTATGAATAAGGGATTTAAAAGTTGTTTGGGACATCTGAACATATGGGTGGGGTTTATGACTTTGAGTTTCACTGTAGGGTCATCTGGCCATTTTTGAGAAACTCTAAATGTCAGTGTCTTGGGCTGGTCAGGTTTCCCAGGGAAGAACATTTTAATCTCCTGCCTTAGGAGGTAGAAGACTGGCTGCAAGCCTTCTGGAAGCCATGTTGGTGCTGCCTTGGGGGCAGCAGTCTCAGCACTTGGCATTCGACATACTTAATTTAGTTCTCTATCTTCACTATGGTAGCCCACTGTTAAACTGTATTACCCAGCCAAGAAACCTTTATTTTTTCCTCTTCATAGATTAAATCTCAAAACTTCTGAGAAGGGGATGAGACAATCACATAGCATCTTGGAGTGGAAGAGGGAATTTAAATTCTGCTCTTCAAATTTTTACTCAATCCTTTTTGCTCTTCCCCACTTCTCATTAACCTTTAACCCACTTCCATTAGGGGCAGGTGATATTAATACATGAGATTTTTGAAAAATCTGTAATATAAATAAAATTGCTTCTCAGGAGGTTTCTCCCTACATGGTGGCAAGGAGGGTGATGGGTTGGCCAGAAAAATCACACTGGAAAAGAGGTGGGTACCGTCGGTATCTTTTTTAGGTGCCCCAGGGTATCAGTTTGCCCCATTGGTTTGTTTTTTCAGCTTCCCACACTGCCCACGTAGAGTTTGGCTATCTTTAGTCTGCTAAGTGAGATACCATTAATCTATTTGGTTTCCAGATTCTAATTTAATTTTGGTCTTCCTTTTTATTCTCTCTCTTTGTACTAATTTATGCACCCTCCAGATTGTACGTCTGTACCTACCCTCTGGGCCTCATCCACTTACTCAATGGAGAGCTCTAGTGCCTGCCATTGTCATTTTGTCTCTTAACACTACCGATTGTCCAAGCCTACCGTTGGATGAAAATCAGGCTTTGGCACAGTCTCCATTGTGCCTGCTGCCATTGAGCCATAGATGTTTTTGCTTCTCCTGATTTAGAGGAAACAGTGCTGTAGGGTGTAGGATCTCACTTCCTTAGCTACCACTCCAGAGGGGCTGTGTGATGTAACCTAAAAGTATGTGTGGCGGAGGAGGGAGTGTTAATCTCTATGTGGATGATTTGGCCCGGTGAGAGCTGTAAGATGGAATAAAGGCAGTGTTCCTAGGGATGCTGCTGCCATAAGGCCTCTCTGGAGGAGCAGTTGGTTATGCTTTCTTGTGAAGCTGTGACCAGTTTGGCAATGTACCATCTTGTATTTGTTTCCCTCCTTCCCTGCCTCACTTCCCTGTTCTCACTCTTGAGACTTAGGGATTAAATCCCTCAATGATGTGCTAGTAATCTTTGCCTTGGACTCTCTTTTCCAAGGAACCCTGGCCCAGACACATTATTTGTGGTTTATGTGTAAAAAACTAAAACTAAAACAACAACAAAAAACCTTTTGGGAAGGCTCAAAATTAACTATGCTGATTTAATTATGCCATCTTAAAATTAAACCTCTGAAACATATATATGCATATAAATCAGGTTTGACGGGAAAGTTATTTTGTAAAAATGTTTTTAGCAGTAATGAATGTTGAAGTTTATCAGATGCTTTGTGTCCTACAATTTTTTTTTCCTCTGTTGAATTACAGAAGTAGATTTCCTAATACTCATCTATCTTTGTATTTCTAGGATAAAGCTTTCTTGATTGAGCATATTATGCTAAAATGCTATCAGATTCTTTTTTAATAGCACTTTAGGATTTGTAAAAATATGTGTAAGTGATATTGTCCTAAAATTATTTTTAATAAATATTATTTTGTTAGGATTTAGTATCATTTTACACTAGTTTTATTTTAGTTTTTAAGTGTTCAAAAATACAATAAGGGGCTCTTGGGTGGCTGGCTCAGTTGGTTAAGCATCTGACTCTTGATCTCAGTTCAGGTCGTGTTCTCACAGTTCATGAGTTCAAGCCCCACATGGGCTCTGCACTGATGGTGTGGAGCCTGCTTGGGATTCTTTATCTCCTTCTCTCTTCCTCTCATCTGCTTGTGCTCTCTCTCTCTCAAAACAAATAAACTTAAAAAATACAATAAACATCTGAATCCACTATCAACATGAAATAAAAAATATTAAGAATAATTTACATCTTCCTATGAAGTCACAACCTACCTGTTCCTGTGCCTTACCTTTACCTGCGTTAGTAACCATTTGAGTTTTGTTTTTCTCATTTTCTTTTATGTGTGTGTAGGTGCACACACACAAATTCATGTATATTTTTATCACATACATATATTTTAGTTGTTTTTAACTCTATAAAATGGTATATTTTGGGCTTTGCTTTTATTTATTTTGCTATGATTCATCCATATTCATCCAATATTCAACATGTATTTATCGAAGACCTAATATGAACTAGGAATTTTCTAGGTAATCAAAACAGACAAAAATTTCTTTCCTACATTTTAGTTGAAGAGATTGACAATGAAGAAGATTAATAAGTATAGACAGTATTACACAGTGATAAATGATAAGGAGAAAAAATAAAAAAGAAGATATGAAATGTTGAGAATAGGAGAGTTTAACTTTTCTGTGGGAAGATAGGATTCCTTGAGATGGTGACTTTGAGAGGAGTCCTTGAAGCAGTGAGGGAGGTAGCTATGTAGGTACCCTGGCAAGAGGATTTCTGGCAGGTGGCAACTAAGTGTAAAGGCACTGAATCAGGAGGCTGCTTGGCCTATTTAGGAATAAGAAGGAGCCTGGGGTCGTTGGAGCAAAATGAATCAACATTGTCAATAATTGTTTATAATTTTTTATAATTTTGTTATAGTTTATTGACAGGATTGAAATAAGATTCATACATAGTAATTAGTAGATATGATCTTAAGTCTCTTTAAGTAAAAAGATCTTCCCTCCATCTTTTTTTCTTGAAATTTACTTTCTGAAAAAAAATTCATTGATCCAGTATATTTTCCCACATTCTGAATTCTGGGGAGATATTGTTTGACATGTTCCTATGTTTTCTATATTTCCTTTATGTTGGTAGTTGTATCTAGAGGCTTCATCAGAGTGAGGATGAATGTTATTGGCAAGAATACTTCGTAGGTAATTATATCTTACAGTCATGGGGAAATACATAATGTTTGATTGTCACTCTTTTTAATGAATTTTTCGGGTTTGATGCTGAATACTTAGATACATTAGTTTACTAGATGTTACAAAATAGTGATATGCTATTTTTTTTCATTTCTCTTCATTTATTAGCTAGAATACTGCTTTAAAGAGAATCTTACTTTCATCAATGATTTGCTTATCCAGTGGTACAATTCTTACAGGAAAAATAAATGCTTAGCTATTTGCCTTTATTTACCAGTTTTCAAAATTATAGTGTGGATTTCGTAGCATTTTTCAAAGGGGACTAATAAGAATGCAGTGGGTCTCGTTGGTCCCTTCCCTGAGCTACCACACTCAGTCCTAGCTGCTGTGAGTTGTGCTAACAGAACACATCTTTTTCTGGAGAAATACTCTTAGGCAAATGGCAGTTGCCTGCCCTGGAAGATTATCCTCCTCCCACATAAGAGGCAGCCATCAGACAATGACTATGCATGTTATAGACCAAATGTTTTCATCCTCCCAAAATTCATGTTAAATCCCAAAACCCAATGTGATAGGATTTGGAAATGGAGCCTTTGGGAGGTGATTAGATCATGCGGGTGGGGTCCTCATATATGGGATTAGTGCCCTTACAAAAGAGACTCCAGAGAGCTCCTTCACTCCTTTCTGTCATGTGAGGACACAGCACAGAGTGTGGGCTCTCATCAAAATCTGACAATGCTTGCATCTTGATCTTGGACTTCGTAGCCTGTGTAACTGTGAGAAATACATTTCTGTTATTTATAAGCCACCTAGTCTGTAGTATTCTGTTATAGTAGCTTGAATAGAATAAGACTGACCTAAGCGGGTTTCATAAAGCTTTTGACCCCTACCTCAAGGCTGCAGGGAGAAAGGTGATACTCTTTGGACTGATGCTCCAAGGGACAAAGCTGAAGCCGGCCTCTACCTGAGGGGCTCCAGCATTGTTGACAAGCTCAGTGGTCACTGTCCTCTATAGGCTTGGGCTGATTATAGGAGATGCCATTCCTTGGTAACAATGAGGATAATAGGTCTCAAAATAACAGAGGGCAGGGGGCTGCACCTAGCTTTCAGAAGGAAATGGGAGCAATTACTGTAATGGGCAGCAAGGATGGAATGGGAGCCAGGAGGACTGATTCACTGATCTATGGAGAAGATTAATAAAATCAGGTGTTCAGAGGGACTACAATATGGTATTTGTTATCTCACAGCCAAGGAGGGTATTGGTCAATATACGTAATCCAAAGACATTAAGAAAAGATGAACAGAAAGCTAAAGTCTGCCTCTACAATGGAAAGCCACGATTCTTTGCCCAATTTCTACACCTATTCAGTATGCAAACCCCAAGTCCACTGACTAAAGGAGAAGCTGGATTATCATGAAGAAGGCCCTAGCAATTGCTTCAGTGACACACAGCACCAATTTCAACCTATACTGGGAAAAAGGAATATACAAATCTTTCAAGGGTTATATATAGAGTTTAAGTTGACACTGATATATGGGCCCCAGCTCCACTATGGGTGGTGACCTACTCCCCCACGCCATGTTAGTGTAGAAGTAGTAGTGCTGGGTTACAAAGGCATACATGGCCCAATGGGAAGACAGCCCATTAGTCAGAGCACCACAGCCAGTCCCAAAGCTAACACCTACTGGCAGTGTGATACTGAGAAGTGACTTCTCTTGGCCTCTGTTTCTTTACCTGAAAAATAAAGATTCCTGCCTGGACTATCTTACAGAATTTTTGAGATATCAGATGACATATTAAAGGTGAAAGTATTTTGTAATTGTCAAGTGTGGTCAAATGCAAGTCATTATAATCAGTATCTCACAGTATGTCCTGGGAATAAAACTGAAGGTTCTTTGTTGATGTATTACCTATTTAATGCTATTTAATACAACTTGATTTTGGAAGTTAGCAAGAAAAAGCTAAGTCAAACTATTTGTATTACTCTATCAAACCCTATACTCCATTCTCTATCTTAAGACCCCAACAATCTAACGCACTCTTTTCTAAGACTTCTATGTGGCTATTGGTTGAATTCTTCTAACAGGCTCTTTTGGGAATATGTACCAAAATGTAAAATGCAAAAATCTCCTGTCTTCTAGGAAGATATACTAAAAGATGTCCACACAAAGGTGTTAATTGCAGCATTATTTTAATAGCAAAAAAAATTGAAAACAAACTCTGCTATAAAAATGAACTGGTTATATAAATTATGCTAAATAGCTAACAATGAAGTACTATGCAGTATTAAAAAGTTGTTCAAGATCTATAATTATTTACTTTGAAAAATGTTCCAAACATGTTAAGTGGAAATTGAAAGTTATAATATAAATACTGTGATCCCATTTACATATTTAGAGAGACTTATCTAGAAAGATGTTCACCAAAATATTAACAGCAGTTAGCTCTGGGTATTAACATTTCAGATCTGTTGATACTTTTTCATATTTTTCTGTATGGTTTAATTTTGTTTTTAAATGAGAAACATTTTTAAAAAGCTTTCCTTAGAGGTGCTTGGGTGGCTCAGTTGATTAAGTGTCTGACTTGTTTTAGCTCAGGTCATGATCTCATGGTTGTCAATCTCAGAGATTGAGCCCTGCATAGGGCTCTGTGTTGGGCGTGAAGTCTGCTTAAGATTCTCTCTCTCTCTTTCTCTCTCTCTCCCTCTCTCTCTCTCTCTCTCTCGCCCCCACCCCTCCCTCACTCGTGCTCCCTCTCTCAAAAAAAAAAATGAAAATCTTTTCTTATTTATTGTGTAAGGTAGTTTACTTTTTTGTTTGACCATTTTGAAACTCCTTATCACTTAAAAATATGTGGTATTTTCATCAGTTATTTTTGCTCCTATTTTTTTTTTTGAGAGAGAGTGTGTGTATGTGTGAGATGGGGGGAGAGGGGCAGAGGGAGAGCAAGAGAGAGAATCTTAAGCAGGCTCCACTCTAAGCATGGAATCGATGCAGGGTTCTACCCCATTACCCCAGGACTACTACCAGAGCTGACTGAGCCACCCAGGCACCCCTATTTTTGTTACTTTATTTAAAAAGTTTATTTGGGGAGGTTTTACAAAAGAAAAAGCTTTAAAATGCTTGTAGATTCAATTTTCTAAGCTATCTCATCCTTTATTATGAAAATTGGTTATGGAGTGAATTCTTATTCTTAAAGTTCTTTCTAAAACCCAAGGTATAGTGTTTCAAAGTTATAACTGTAATTTAATTCCACATGGAACTCACTACTTTTCAATTGTTTATTTGCCACTTCTATTAAACAAGCTAAATACTGATTAATGATTACAAATAAAATATTTGTAGAGAAAGAGTATTTTAAAAAATAAGTCTTTCACTTCTCTAAAGAAGACATCCAGATGGCCAACAGGCACATGAAAAGATGTTCAGCGTCGCTCCTTATCAGGGAAATACAAATCAAAACCACACTCAGGTATCACCTCACGCCAGTCAGAGTGGCCAAAATGAACAAATCAGGAGACTATAGATGCTGGAGAGGATGTGGAGAAACGGGAACCCTCTTGCACTGTTGGTGGGAATGCAAATTGGTGCAGCCGCTCTGGAAAGCAGTGTGGAGGTTCCTCAGAAAATTAAAAATAGACCTACCCTATGACCCAGCAATAGCACTGCTAGGAATTTACCCAAGGGATACAGGAGTACTGATGCATAGGGGCACTTGTACCCCAATGTTCATAGCAGCACTCTCAACAATAGCCAAATTATGGAAAGAGCCTAAATGTCCATCAACTGATGAATGGATAAAGAAATTGTGGTTTATATACACAATGGAATACTACGTGGCAATGAGAAAAAATGAAATATGGCCTTTTGTAGCAACGTGGATGGAACTGGAGAGTGTAATGCTAAGTGAAATAAGCCATACAGAGAAAGACAGATACCATATGGTTTCACTCTTATGTGGATCCTGAGAAACTTAACAGGAACCCATGGGGGAGGGGAAGGAAAAAAAAAAAAAAAAAAGGACGTTAGAGTGGGAGAGAGCCAAAGCATAAGAGACTGTTAAAAACTGAGAACAAACTGAGGGTTGATGGGGGGTGGGAGTGAGGGGCGGGTGGGTGATGGGTATTGAGGAGGGCACCTTTTGGGATGAGCACTGGGTGTTGTATGGAAACCAATTTGTCAATAAACTTCATATAAAAAAAAATAAGTCTTTGTGTTATATTGACATATAGTTGTGAATTCTTTGTTTTTCCTCTACGAGTTTTTTGTGGAGCCCTCATAGATAAATATGAAGATAAGTAGCAGTGAAGATGGGTAAATAGGCATACCATGATGCCTGAGAGATATTCAGCCCAATCTCTGCTAGTGTTTGCATCACAAATTAAATGATGAATATAAAAGCTAGAAAAAAGTAAAGAAAACACAGAGGACCATCTTTGTGCTGGACACACTACCAGGCATTTGACATGATTGTATTCAGCTTTAACAACAAATCCCTGAGGGATTTATTGTCCCCACTTTCTGGATGAAATCCAGTATCCAATATCATACATCTAGTAAATAGTATGGCCTAGATGTGATTCCAAAATATGGCCCTCTCAGTTGCTAAGGCTGTAAAATATTCATTCATTCATTCATTCATTCATTCATTCATTCATCTATCCATCTATTTTTGAAGTATAATTAGCATACAATTATATTAGTTTCAGGTGTACAGCATAGTGATTTGACAGTTTTATACATTACTGAACGCTTACCATGATAAATGTAGTCACCATCTGTTACCATACATTACAATGTTATTGATTATAGTCCCTATGCTGTACTTTTAATCTCTGAGATTTATTTATTTTATAACTGGAAGTTTATACCTTTTAATCCCCTTATTTATTTCACTCATTCCCCCCCCCCACCTCCCCTCTCACAGTCACTAGTTTGTTCTCTGTATTAAGAGTCGGTTTTTCTTATTTGTTTTGTTTTTAGGTCATATAGTATTTGTCTTTCTCTGATTTATTTCATTTAACATAATACTCTCTGGGTCTATCCATGTTGTCACAAATAGCAAGATTTCAATTTTTTTATTCAGCTGAGTAGTATTCTATTGTATGTAATACCACTTCTTCTTTATCCATTCATCTGTCGGTGAACACTTAGGTTGTTTTTATATCTTGGTGATTATAAATAAAGCTGCAATAAACATGAGGGTGCACGTATCTTTTCAAATTAGCATTTTAATTTTCTTTGGGTAAATACCCAGTAGTGCGATTACTGGATTACTGGGTATTTCTATTTTTAATTTTTTGAAGACCCTCCATACTGTTTTCCACAGTGGCTTCTCCAATTTGCCTTCCCAGCAACAGTGCACAGGAGTTCCTTTTTCTCCACATCTTCACCAATATGTGCTATTTCGTCTTGTTGATACTAGCCATTGTGACAGGAGTGGGGTGATACCTCACTGAGGTTTTGATTTGCATTTCTCTGATGGTCAGTGATGTTGAGCATCTTTTAATGTGTCTATTGGTCATCCATACGTCTTCAAAGGAAGAATGTCTATTTAGGTTCTGTGCCCATTTTTAAATCGGATTATTTGTTTTTCTGCTGCTGAGTAATGTGAGTTCTTTATATATTTTAGGTATTAATCCCTTATTGGATATATTGTTTGCAAATATCCTCTCCCATTCAGTATGTTATATTTTTGTGTTGTTGATGGTTTCCTTTGCTGTGCAGAAGCTTTTTATTTTGGTATATGGTCCCAATAGTTTCTTTTTTGCTTTTGTTTCTCTTGCCTGAGGAAACAGATATAGAAAAATGTTGCTTAGGCTGATGTCAGATTGCTGCCTGTATTTTCTTCTAGGAACTTTATGGTTTCAGGTCTCACATCTAGGTCTTTAATCCATTTTGAGTTTATTTTCGTGTATGGTGTAAGAAAGTGGCTCAGTTTCATTCTTTTGTATGTAGCTGTCCAGTTTTCCCAACACCGTTTATTGAAAAGACTGTCTTATCCTCTTGTATGTTATTGCCTCCTTTGTCATAGATCTGTTGACCATGTAAGTGTGGGTTAGTATAGGTTTCTCTGTTCTGTCCCATTGATCTATATGCCTGTATTTATGTCAGTAACATCCTGTTATGATTACTACAGCTTTGTAGTATAGATAAAATCTGGGAATGTGATACCTTCGTCTTTGTTCTTTTTTGTCAAGATTGCTTTGGCTATTTAGGGTCTTTTGTAGTTTCATACAAATTTTAGGATATTTTGTTCTGGTTCTGTGAAAAATTATCTTGGTATTTTGATAGGGATTGTATTGAATCTATAAATTGCTTTGAGTAGTGTGAACATTTTAATAAGATTTTTCCAATCCATGAGTATGGTGTATTTTTCCATTTGTGTTTTTTTCAATTTTCTTCATTAATATTTTACAGTTTCACAGTATAGGTGTTTTTCTCACTTCCTTGGTTAAATTTGTTCCTAGGTATTTTATTTATTTTTGGTGCAGTTGTATAAATGATTGTTTTTCTACTTTCTCTTTCTGGGAGCTTGATATTAGCATATGAAAACACAATCAATTTCTATATGTTTATTTTCTATCTTGTGACTTTACTGAATTATTAGTTTTAAAAGTTTTTGGTGGAGTCTTTAGGGTTTTCTATATATCATATATCATCTGCAAATAGTGTCAGTTTTACTTATCAATTTAGATGTTTGTTTTTTTTTAATTTCTTTTTCTGCCTGATTTTTGTGGCTAGGACTTCAGTACTGTGCTGAATAAAAGTGGTGAGAGTGGACATCCTTGTCTTGTTCCTGATCTTAGAGGAAATGCTCTTAGTTTTTCACCATTGAGAATGATATGAGCTGTGGGTTCTTCATATATGGTCTCTGTTTTGTTGAGGTATGTTCTCTCTCAGCCTACTTTGTTGAGAGTTTTTATCATGAATGGGTGTTGTATTTTGTCAAATGCTTTTTCTGCATCTATTAAGATGATTATATCCCTTTCATCATTCCTCTTGTTAATGTGATGTATCAGATTGATTAATTTGTGAATATCAAACCATCCTTCTATCCCTGGAATCAATCCTACTAGATCATGGCAAATGATCCTTTTTATGTATTTTTGAATTTAGTTTGCTAACATTTTGTTGAGGAATTTGCATCAATGTTCATCAGGGATATTGGCCTGTCATTTTCCTTTTGTAATGTCTTTGTCTGATTTTAGTATCAGGATTGATATCCAATCCTGGGCTAAGACTGCAAAATTGAATAAAAAAATATGAATAAGACTATATGGTTGTTACTGGACTCTTAAAAATGTTCTCTGCATTTTGTTTATTGAGTTTGCCTCTGTGGTTGAGGCTGAATGAAGAAGTGCACCCTCATATGGCTGTGCTGCTATGCTGTGAAATAGGAATACATTTGAGCGTATTCATGAACAAGGTGTATACACACACACATACACACGCACACACACATATACACACACACACCTTTTTTTTTTTTTTGAGGTGAGGGATGCTTCAGGAACTCACTCAAAGAAAAAGTGTTTTCATTTCCACAGCCAGTGAATACCACTTAAAAAAATTACAAATGCATAACTTCCCTTAAGGGCATAGGAGAAGCCTTGAAAGAGCTAGGGATTTTCCCTTTCAACTGTCATAAACTCCTTTTTCTTGGATAATGAAATTATGTTCTTCTTGTATAATCCTACTTCATAAATATGCTCATTTTTAAAATAAAAATCTTTCTTTTCTTCACATTAGTGGAAATGTTACTTCTCCTCTTTTGCCCTTGAGTGTTCTAGTTTGGGGATGATTTAATCTGATGGCTTTTTAAAAAATTTTTATTCATCCTGAATGTGCTTTGCCTTTATAACAGTACTTGATTCTTTAGTCAGTAAGATGATATTTTTTCCATAGTCAGGTATTAAATTGTTAACTTTTATATTGTGAGTATAACTCTAGTGTTGTATTTTAGCACTATTTAATCAATATTGAATAATTTAAACTAACCTGTTTCCTGGAACTTACAACTACAGAAAATTTTTAAAGAAATAGAAAATTAAATCTCTTTCTGGGTTCTTTATGAAAATAAATGAAATAACATGAAAAATCTTCTGTAGAGCATCCTAAGAGAATGGGACAATGCTCAAGTCAGTACTGAATGAGAGTCCCTGCTGTTTGGTGCTATCACTGAGAAATTTTATAATATACACATAGTTGCTTCTTAATACACTTCTTGGTACTATTGGTCTCTAGGCAAATCTGGAAATTGAGAAATATAAAAACTGGTTTAAAAGCTGATGACAAAGCCAGAGTTAAAATCCTCAAGCCATAAATGCTGAATCTTTGCTAATGAAAACATTAAAATGTTTTCAAGTGTTCCAGAATCCTGGAATTTCAAGTTGCAGAGTTTCAGAGAGCATCTAGTTCAATTTCTTCATTTTGTAAGAAATAGAACTTAGGCTCAAAGAAAGTTTGAGTGGTTTTCCTACAGCAAAACAAAGTTAAGGCTGAAACACATTTGTCTGTGAACACATTTCTCTGTATGGGGGGTTCTGTTGCCTGGTCCACCATCCCTGGGAAGTTCTGAATCAGAAGTAAAAATACATCAGATAAAATGAACAGTTGGGTGCCTGGCTGGCTCAGTCAGTGGAGGGTGCAACTCTTGATTTTGAGATTGTAAATTTGAGTCCCACTTTGGGTGTAGAGATTACTTAAAAATAAGATCTCTAAAAATTTTTTTTTAAAAATATGAACAGTTGCAGTCTAAATCTGTTCATGTAAGTGTGGAATACCCCCCCCCCAAATTATAATGCCATGTATCCAATGGGAAAAGTTCTTTTAAAAAATAAGTCTTAAAATCCAAACAAAGCATGGTCTTTAGTTAAAAATAATGTGTCAACATTGGTTTGTTAGTTGTAACAAATGTATCATACGTAAGATCTTAACAGGGATATTGATCATAGGATCTAAGGGAACCCCCTTTGTATTTTCTGCAACTTTTCTGTAAATTTAAAACTATTTGAAAATTTTAAGTTCATTTCAAAAAAAACCTTTTGGTACTTTGAGATATTAGTGTAAAATCTTTTTCTTTAGGAGTTTTCTAAGGAAGTTGTTTAGATAATTGTGAAGATGACTAGTAAAGAGGCTACGTAGGCAAATATTGAAAGTGTTCATTTCCAGGGTGCCTGGGTGGCCCAGTCGGTTAGGTGCCTGGCCTCAGTTTAGGTCATAATCTCACTGTCCGTTAGGCTCTGTGCTGACAGTTCAGAGTCTGGTGCCTGCTTCGGATTCTGTGTCTCCCTCTCTCTCTGCCCCTCCCCTACTTGAACTCTGTCTCTCTTTCTCTCTCTCTTAAAAATAAATAACATTTAAAAAATTACATTAAAAAAAGCCCTACTTAAAAAAAAAAAGAAACTGTTCATTCCCCCATTTTCCTCTTAAAAGGTATGCAGTCACAAGAGATCTGGGTAGGGGCGCCTGGGTGGCTCAGTGGTTGGGCGTCTGACTCCGGCTCAGGTCATGATCTCACGGTCCGTGAGTTCGAGCCCCGCGTCGGGCTCTGTGCTGACAACTCAGAGCCTGGAGCCTGTTTCAGATTCTGTGTCTCCCTCTCTCTCTCTCACCTTCCCCCATTCATGCTCTGTCACCCTCTGTCTCAAATATGAATAAACGTTAAAAAAAAAAAAAGAAAAGAGATCTGGGTAATAACATTGGAAATTATTTAAAAACTTTAGAGCAAGAGAGATCCTTTAAAATCTAAATCAGGGACACCTGGGTGGCTCAGTCGGTTGAGCGTCCGACTTCAGTTCAGGTCATGATCTCACTGTTCGTGAGTTCAAGCCTCGCGTCAGCTCGGAGCCTGGAGCCTGCTTCTGATTCTGTGTCTCCCTCTCTCTGCCCCTCTCCCCCTCACACTCTGTCTCTGTCTCTCAAAAATAAATAAACATTAAAAAATAAAAATAAAAAAAAATAAAATCTAAATCAAATAATTTTGGGCCATAGATAGTAAAACACTGATAATTTTTTATGTTTTAAAAATTGAGACATAATTGACATATAACATACTAGTTTCAGGTGTACAACATAATGACAATATTTGTATATTGCAAAATGATCACCATGGTACATCTAGTACATATTTACCACCACACAGTTATAATTTTTTGCATGATAAGAACATTTAAAATTTATTTTCTTAACCACTTCCAAATATGTAATACAGTGTTACTAACTATAGTCATTATGCTATGCATTATATCCCTAGGATTTGTTTTTTAATCAGAAGTTTGTACCTTTTGACCTTCTTCACACATTTTGCTCACTCCCCACCCGCTGCCTCTGGCTACAACCAATCTGTTTCTCTGAATCTAGGAGTTCAAGTGTTTGTTTTGTTTAGTTTTAGTTTTTGTTTTAGATTACACATGTAAATGAGATTTTGTGGTATTTGTCTTTCTCTGACTCATTTCACTTAGCCTAATGCTCTGACGGTCTATGTTGTTACAGATGGCCAATTATCCTTTAAAAAAATTTTTTTAGTGTTTATTTTTGAGAGAGAGAGAGAGAGACTGAGTGTGAGTGGGGGAGGGGCAGAGAGAGAGGGAGACACAGAATCCAAAGCAGGCTCCAGGCTCTGAGCTGTCAGCACAGAGCCTGATGCAGGGCCCGAACCCGTGAACCATAGGATCATGATCTGAGCTGAAGTAGGACACTCAACCGACTGAGCCACCCAGGTGCCCCACAAATTATCCTTTTTTATATACAGCTGAATAATGTTCCAGTGTGTGTATGTGTGTGTGTGTGTGTGTGTGTATACATAACTATCTATAGATATCTATGTAGATATCTATATCTATCTATCTATCTATCTACCTATCTATCTATCACATTTTCCATATGTATCCATTGATGGACAGTTAGGATGCTTTCATGTCTTGGCTATTGTAAATAATACTGCAGTGAGCATGGCGGTTCATTTGTCTCTTTGAGTTAGTGTTTTCCTTTGGATAAATACTCAGAATTGGCATTACTGGATCATATGTTTCTATTTTTAATTTTTTAAGGAACCTACATACTATTTTCCATAGTGGAGGCACTAATTTACATTTCCACTAGCAGTACAAGGGGTTCCCTTTTCTCCACATCCTCACTAGCATTTGTTATCTCTTTTCTTTTTGATAATAGTCATTCTAACAAGTATGAGGTGCTATCTCATTGTAGTATTGATTTGCATTTCCCTGATGATTGGTAATGTTGAGCACCTCTTCATGTATGTATTGGCCATGTGTCTTCTTTGGAAGAATGTCTACTCAGATCCTCTGCCTGTCTTTTAACTGGTTTGTTTTGTTTTGCTATTGAGTTGTATGAGTTTTTTAAACAGATTTTGGATGTTAAATCATTATCAGATGTATGATTACAGATATTTTCTCCCATTTGCTGGGTTGCCTTTTCAGCTTATTGATGGTTTCCTTTGCTTTGTAGAAGCTTTATAGTTTGATATAGTCCCACTTGTTTATTTTTTTCTTTTTAGTGTCAAATCCAAAATATATCATCAAGACCACTGTCAAGGAGGATACTGCCTATGTTTTCTTATCGGAGTTCTATGCTTTCAGGTATTATGTTCAAATCTTTAATTCATTTTGAGTTAATTTTTGTGTATGGTATCAGATAGCCGTCCAGTTTCAATCTTTTGCATGTAGCTGTCCAGTTTTCCCATCACCATTTTTAAAAGGGACTGTCTTTTCCCCATTACATCATTTCTTATCTTTAAAGCACAGAAGTTGGGGATATTCAAAGATATGATTCCTCCTATGACAGTCATTTGTTTATAGAGAGTACACTGATATAGATTATGATTTGGTTTATAGATGACAAAATCCCAAGGTATATTTCTTTCCTGTTTTTTCACTCTAAAATTTGGAAAGAATCCTTTGTGTAGTTTGAGACTTTCAGTTGGCTCTGGCCATGTGAGGAAGTGAGTAGAGTGACAGGGACATTGCTTGAGTTGCAGGGGTTTAGGCTACAAATGTTGCCAGGAAGCATAGTCTACTTATAAGATTAGTTGTTGTGTTCTTCATATTCATTTCCACTCCCTCCCTCCTTCCAAAGTTTCTCTCTGTGTAACAACTTTTAAAACGTCTTTAGTCATGGATTAATATACATGTACGATTCAAATACATCTCAAAGTAAGCATGGGTTTCTTTGTGTAGGGCTGTATTAGTTTTTGCTAAGTAGTATGACTAGTCTGTCTGTGCCAAGTCGTACAACTAGCCCTGCTTGTTTGTCTTCTTGAGTGATATTTTTACTCCCTTATCCCCCAAAGCAAACTATAGCATTACATCGGTGTTGTTTTTCATGTGAAATTGTCTGTCAGCGTTGACTCCAAAGTTAGCAGCAACTTTTCCCTTCATGTTCTAGCAAAGGAAAATGTGAGCTGAGGAGGCTTGAATTTTCAGTCGCTTGCTCAGATGTTGTAACCATGATGACTCTTCATGCACACATGTTATGGCTTGAGAGGCTGAGAACACAGCCGAGGCTTTGTCAACTTTGTCGGCCAAATGTGTGTATGTAGGATTCATCATCCACCTCTCTGAACAGCCAGGATCCAAACACCTTGCTTTTTTAAATTTTTTAAATTTTTTTTTAATGTTTATTTTTGAGACAGAGAGACAGAGTGTGAGCGGGGGAGGGGCAGAGAGAGGGAGACACAGAATCCGAAGCAGGCTTCAGGCTCCGAGCTGTCAGCACAGAGCCTGACTCAAACTCACAGGCTGCGAGATCATGACCTGAGCTGAAGTCCAACGTTTAATGCTTAACCGACTGAGCCACCCAGGCGGCCCTAAATACCTTGCTTTCTAATTCCAGGTACTCTACTTCCAGACTTACAGTACTATCTGGGAAGGACCTTATTTTCAGAGTAAAGTTTATACTTAATTTTAAAGTATGAGATAAATGATGAATTATTTACCTGTCACACATTTGGAAAAGGATATATATATATATACACACACACACACATACACACACACACATACATACACACACACACATACATATATACACACATATCATTATATGATTCCCAGGATAATTTATTAAACTAAAAATATTTCTTGAGTGCGTGTCGTGTGCTAGACACTGTCTGGGGCACTTAGTAAATGATCATGTTTGGTCGTTTAACATCGTAGCCTCATGGATACTGTATTTGTTCTGATACATTCTGTTTGCCCCCTCATCCTTCTTTATCTTGGTCTGAGCTCAGGGAGGCTGAACTGTGTAGACTTACACGGAAGGGTAGTTTCATTCTCTGGCCTTCTGTGGTGTTGGCCAATGAAATAAACCAACAGGAGATTGGAGGGAGGGGAGAGAGAGGTTGAGTGTTTATTCCCCAGCTTCTTCCTTGGGGGAAATCACAGTTCCTGTTAGTCCCTTTCCACACAGTCTTTCCTCTGTGGATTCCTTCAGGACTAGGGCTGCCTTCGGGGTAACCAATGCAGCCATTACTAGCCCTGAGATACCGCACTGTCTGCCATGCTTTTCCTCCCTCCTTCCCTATTACCTTAATGAAAAATCCTTTTATTGGATTCTCCTCAAACTGTGCCTCTGTTTCCTGCCAGACCCCTGGAAAGAGTCTGATGATGATGATGATGATTACTGACATAGTAATGATAACTCTCCCTGAGCACATAGCATGGCCCAGGAACAACAACTTTCTTATAGATTATTGGATTATTTCTAAAACCCAAATAAAGTAAATGTTATTACCTTAACATTGGCAAATAAAGAAACTGAACTTTGGAAAAATTTGGTAATTTCCCTGAGTATATGCAGTGAGTCAAATGCAGAATCAAGCCCTATGACTTGTACGCTCGTGCTGTGAACTGTCCTAGATCTCTTTTGTACTTCTTTCCGTGTGTTACAGTTCTATCACTAGCATGCAGCCAGAGCAGGGCTGCTTATCATCCTTGGTTACATCTCATACCCAGCTTCAGGAACTCGGTTACATTCCATTCAGCCTTGAGATACGGAAGTAAGAGCACACAATTGCTTTTGTGTCTTATAACCTCTGGATTTTAAATACTAGGACACAATTATAGGACATACCTTAGATCATTAGGATAAATCTAATTACATGGAAAATGAATAGATATAAGGGCTTTTCCCTGTACTAAAATCAGCAGAGTTAGGAGACATGACCTAACTATAACCCTAAAACTAAATCTAGATAGTAAATTGGCACATACTGACTTGCATTTCACAGGCTCAGATGACTTTGGTGATCAGCATGGGGATACTATGAAAGCATAGCAGCCAGGGACAATCTGTTCCCTATCATAGCATATGCCCTTGTTACTTTCCTCAGTAGAGAATCATCCAGGGTGTCAGAATAATAACCAAATATTATTCTCTCTTTGGTTTCTTGACACATATTGTAAATACTCACAGGACAGATGAAAAAATGAACTCCTTATAGAAATACAAGTACACTAGGAAAGAACAGAAGGATCATTTGCTACATGTTGGTGAAGCGTTGGCTCTTATTAGAAAATTCAGTGAAAAAATAATCCGATCTTCAATATAGTTTGGACTCACATAACCACATACACATCTAATTTTTACCCTTATAAATGTGCCATCAAGGTTTTTCCTCTCTCTCTCTCTCTCTCTCTCTCTGTGTGTGTGTGTGCGTGTGTGTGTGCATGTGTGTGTGTGTGTGTGTGTGTGTGTGTGTTTGCTTCAGTTCCAGGCTGAATCCTCCTGGGAAATCTCTTCATCATATTTCAGGAATCTGGGAGTGTGAGCTCAGAGATTTGGCTTTCAACATCTCTGAAATGGTTCTCTTCATGTTTAATGTGATTCACCCATCATCTTCTGAGTCCCTACCGCAGGCATAAGTGGACCTGGAAAGCAGAAGGATAAAGATGTCAGAACCCTGGCACTAAAAACTGATTTCACCTATAGAACTATGGGTGATGTTCATTGAAAAGGAATGCTCTCTGGTTAGCTGGGGAATCTGTTGACCCTGTATATTTTCTTAATGTAGTTGAAATACTGGTATCTCCTATGAGATTGATGCTAATGGAAATTTCAGACAATGAGTTCAGTAGGAGAGGGCAAAGTATTTGGTAAGGTGGGCCTTTCATGGACAAGGTGAGAAAAGCCTTCTCCCTGCGTCCACCTTAATCTTTCTTCTCTCAAAGATAATGGGAATCATCAAAGCAGCTTTGTCCCTCTGGTTAAGAGACCTTCCATATGTCCTTATCTTCTCCATGTGCCACTTCCTCACTTCTATCCATTATGTTTCTCCACGTGTCTGATGGATAGCTCAGCTTTCCCTCTTCACATCTGAATTAGACATGAATGAGTGAAAAATACTAGAGGGGCTGGCCATCCTTGACTTCTTTTTACTCTTCTCTTTTTTTTCTTTCTTTTTTTCACTGTTTGCTGCTTTTGAGGGCTACACCCTCCACATTTACTCGTGTACCCAAGTCACAGTAGGAGGTAATTTCTAAATAAAATCAACATTGGACCTTCGACTTTCCAGTAAGTTATTTTCCATGTTTGCTGGTGCTTTTCCCTGCGCCTGCCTTGTCTCCGTGTACAGCATGGGTTTGATTTCTAAGGTTCATATTGGAAGTTACTCCTTTGGGTTTTTTCCTTGGCATTTTCAAAGGCAGCAAAGAATTTCTCACCTCTGGAGTTCTACTCTGCTGCAGGTAAAGAATTTGACAGCTATGGGGGTGATAATTAGAGCCAGTAATAACTTGACTGACCTACTCTAGGCACTAACTTGTACAGTAGATCTCTCTTTCATGTTGTAAGATGGTTACTTAACTCTCTGCACATGTGTTACAGGCCCTGGTGTTACAGGAGGAGTGGGGTTCTGTGGGCTCAGAGAGGTGAGGCAACAGCATTCACAGAGAAGACACAAGGGAACACATGGAACTGGGTTCCACCAGCCCAAGCCAGAGGCCTCAGGATCTTCCTTTAGTTTCTTTGTTTCTCTTACTCTCAGATTCAGTGTCATGTCTGAAATGACTATGCAGTGTAGCTTCCTTTTCCATCCCTACTTTTACCATTAATGCAGGTGTCCTCTTTTTTTCACTTGAGTTAATTATTGCATCCTGGCTGATCAGCCTACCTTTTTCTGTCCCAAGGAGCAGAGATGTTTTCTAAAATGCAGATCTGGCCATGTATCCAACTCTGTCCAAAATTTCACACATGCTGGTATGCACAGACACACATCTTAAAGTTCTTCTACTGCTTCCCATATATATATTTTTAAAGTTTGTTTATTTTAGAAAGACAGCATGAATGACAGAATGGGGGGGCAGAGAGAAAGGGAGACAGAGAATCTGGAGTGGGCTCTGCTCTGACAGCAGAGAACTTGATGCAGGGCTTAACTCGTAAACCATGAGATCATGACCTGAGTCGAAGTTGGATGCTTACCCGACTGAGCTACCCAAGCACCCCTGCTTCCCATATTTAATAAAGCACAGACCCTCTGTGAAAGTATTCCTTCACCTGTTTCTTTATCCAGACACACTTGAGGAAAGTGTCATGCTCACAGTACTGATCTAAGGGCAAGGGGAAAAGGGAGAAAAGCATGAGATAAAACTAGGACATGGTGTGTAAAAACCCACAGTGTAATTTTTAACAAGTGTGTATTTATTTATTTATTTATTTATTTATTTATTTATTTATTTAGAGAGAAAGGAAATGAATGAGTGGGGAAGGGGTAGAGAAAGAGGGAAAGAGAATCCCAAGCAGGCTCTGTGCTGTCAGTGTGGAGCCTGACGTGGGGCTCGATTTCATGAATCATGAGATCATGACCTGAGCCAAAATCAAGAGTCGGATGCTTAACCGACTGAGCCACCCAGAGGCCCCATCCCCATAATGTAATTTCTGTATATCTCCTAATGGAGAGGGAGGGAGAGGACACACCTCACACCCAACTCCCTTTGGGAACAATGGCTTTAAGGCACCAGAAGGAGAGAGACCCTTAACTTGGCTCATCAAAGCTCTAATCACACCAAACAAAAATCTCCTTTTTCAAAAATACCTTCCTAAGTACTATAAAGCAAATTTAAAACTTATTAACCCTTTGTAGGCCTTTTGCAATCTTGCCCCGGCTTACCTTTCAAGCTCCACACTTGTGTTCTCTTCTCTAGCTATGTGGAACTCATAGTGGGGTCTCAAGCATTATACTCTCTTCTCTCCCCAGGCTCTGGGCATTCACACACACTTTTCCTTGCACCTGGAATGCTCATCCCTTTTTCTGGTTCTCACTCATCTGGTCTGGGTGGAGTGTCCCTCCTATAAACAGGTACTTTCCTGTACCTTGGCACTTACCACACTTGTAATTGCTCAGTTTCCACACTCCAGAGAACACGTCTGTGTTGCTTATTGTGTATTCAGCCCACTGCCTAGTACATACTGGGTGCTTAATAATTGTTTGTTATATGAAAGAATGGAGAGAACAGTAGGACAATAAACAAAGATGATACAAGAAGCCCAACATTATCCAAAGGACATGTTTCTGATCCTGTCCTAGCTTCTTTTCTCATCGGAGTCCTAGGCTCTGACTCAGTCCGCCTGCCATCTTAGTTTGTTATCTTCCATCGCTAAGGGCTCTTCTGAATCTGAACGCAGTTTGTGTTTGCTTTCTAGTTCCTCTTTTACTTCTATATGAGAAACACTGTTTTGCTTCTGTAACTTTCAGGAATGAATCTACTAGATCTTTTGCTTCTTTTATGATCAGGAACTTCTTATTTTTTTTTTTCATGAGGTTGGGCTTTCCTTCTCACACTCCTATGATCTGTTATGGGAAGAACATGCATGCTCCTTGTACTATTGCCCTTTCAGCCTAGACCCCAAAATGAAGACCCATGGAATAGACCAAACCCCAGCTATAGCCTGATTCAGAGCTACCCAGTTGACCTGGAGACCTGAGAATCAGAAAAGAGATGTCTTTTGTTATTGGCCACTGAGATGTTTGTTTTTTATTACCTAGCATTGTTGCATTAGATGACTCATGTGCTATCTTAACATAGGGAGTGACAGCTCTCATTTACACCAAAGTAAAACACATCCTTAGGAACATAAAAACTGGATTGTCTTACTCATCATCCATTCCAACTTCATTTTGGTATTATAGAGCCTGGAAAAACTGTAAATTACATTTTATAGATCCTCTTGCAGCTAAGGTTTCAAATATATAATTTAGGTTCCATCGATCAGGTAAAGTTGTGTGAAACTTGAATTTAGAACTGAGTTGAGAAAGGCATCCATTTTTGTTGGCACCGATCATGGTAGAAACGTCTTGAGTCAGTGACTGTTTGCATAGGAGAAGGCAAAATTACTTACTGTGGCAGAAGTCTTATGATTTGGGGCCTGGGTATTTAACTAGATCCTCTGTCTAGTCTGTTCCTCCAATCTTTCAGTGCTTTTGTGAGCCACCTGAAATTGTATCATAAATTCCTTTCTGCTTAAGTTAGAGTGGTTTCTGTTTCAGCTGCAAAAATCTAACTAATACAAATCATACAGTAGGAATTTCAAACCAAAAATTGGAGGCTGATTCATCACAGGCTCTCAGTCACCTATGGGATAAAGTACAAGCTTGGTCTGATATACAAGTTCCTTTACAATTTGGTCCCAACCTACTTTTCTAAACTCTTTTCTTACATCCTTTCTCAACTGTCATAAGCACCAGTCACACTGAGCGTCCAGACATACCCAGAGCACGACATGCTTTTTCTGGGCCTTGTTCATGCTGCTGTCTCTACCTGCAATTTTTCACTCTTTGGTTCATTCATTCACCAAATGTTTATTAACGATCTATACTATGCCAGGCCCTATGTGAGGGACTGGAAGTACAAAGATAAGTAAACAAGGCCCCTGTATGCAAGGAGCTTGTCGTCTAGTGTGAGAGATCAACATATAAATAAATAACTATAATGAATCCTATTAAGTGCTAGAATGTGAGTTGGAAAAGGGTCCTAGCACAGTGGAGGAAAAGAGGGACCCGCTTGCCTGAAGGCTTGGTGAAAGTGTCCCAGAGAGGGCAATCTGGAGCGAAGTTTTATAATATGAGTAGAGTGAGCACACGGAGCATTCTAGAAAATGAGGAGGAACAACTCAGACATCTAGAGTGGGAGAATTAAACAAAATGAGGTTGGCTTCTAATTGCAAGTCACTTTTAAAACAATACTGTAGGCTCTGGTAAGCAATGGAGAGTGTGTGGAGATTTTTCCATAAGGGAGTAACATGATTAAATTACGTTGTCACCAATTATTGTCACTACTGACTCTGATGGCCATGTGGAACATGGACCAGGGTGGAGGAGCCAGATAACCAGGATGGAATTTAAGAGATGATTGCAATACAATGAGACTTTGAACTAACTCAGTAGCAGTAGGGGGGTAGAGAGAAAGGGGTCAATTGTCACAAATGTGTTCCTGGGGGAGAATGTACAGGGCCTGATGGACAGTTGGGATGGGGCAGTGAGAGAAGAGAGGAGCTGGACTGCCTAATTTCCAGCTTTGATTATTGGTAAGATGAATGCAAGTGCTTGTTAACACTCAATAGATACAGACAAAATGACTGTAATTGGTTCCACACACTAAGAGTATATAAAGGAAAGAACAAGGAGGGTTTGTGTGTGTGTGTGTGTGTGTGTGTGTGTGTGTGTGTGTGTGTTGGAGTTGGGGGAAGAAAAGGTGATGTTCTAAAGTGTTTCCAGTAGAACTGGAGATATATGTCATATTTGGGTGTTGTCCTCATACAGGAAGATGAGAGTGGGTAAGATTGTCCAGGCTTAGTGTGTAGAGTGAGAAGAAAAGTGGTCTGGGGATAAATGTTTGGGAATACCAACAGATAGAGGAAACAGGAAGAGAATCCAGAGGAAAAGACATTTTAAGAAGGAGAAATCTAGGTAGATTGCAGAGTAGGTAGATCCTGAGCTCACTGCATTCCCACGGACATACCTACATAACAGCCAAATCAGCCCGACTAACTCAGAAAATGACCAAAGATTGGCACAACAGACTTTCCACAGTTAATCATAGAGAGGAGATCACACTGAAAAGGATTAGAGGGATAGAGATGTTCTCGGGAACCAAACTCCTGGTGAGACTAACCACAGGCACAGAGAAGGGAGAAGAGCGGACCCTACACCAGGCACCCCAGGTACTGGAGACCCGTACTGGGGAAGACAAGTCACTATAACATCTGGCTTTGCAAAGAACTTTGACTTAACTTCACAAGTTTTTATAACCAGTGGTGCTTAACTCCTGGTACTTTGAAAATCAGCAGGCCTAGCTCTGGAAGAGCCAGAGGGTGATAGGACTGAGTCCCTGACTTGAAGAGACAGCATAACAAACAACCTCACAGAGATACAACATAGAACAACATAGAAAGTTTCAAAATTGCATGGGATGTATGTGAAGGAAATTTATTTACTAATCTCAAAAGGTATGCTAGAGGGGCAGGGATCTTTAGAAGATGTCACCAAGAACAAAAGAGCTGGCAGGTGCCATTTGTTCCCCCAACCCCCACCACAGCCTAGATAGCTGGACATCTTTGAGAACCAGTGTGAACACTCTTCATTTATCTTGCTAACACCACATGCCCTGCACCCATTGGATCTCTTGCATATCCAACCCATCCAGCTCACCCCACTTGGCAAGCATCCCTACAAAGTGACTCCTGTTGACAGCACAACCTGCAAGCAGCCCCAGTTCGGACTAGGGGCATGCATCTGATCTGACTGCCAGTCCTGCCTACCAATGAAAGCCTCTTAGGGGACAATGTAGGAGGGTGCTCTGCAGGTGGGTGTGGCTATAACCCCCGCAGATGGGCTGAGGGTAGGCATACGGTCTGACTGCTTGCATTGCCCAACTATTAATCCATGGCAGCCCCAGACTGGTGTCTTTACTGCACATTGGCCATACCCTGCCCCATGCGCCCACAACAGGAAAAGTGGGCCATTGCAGCCAATTGGACTGAAAGCAAACATGTGTCAGTCATAAGAATAGGGTGGAAGAGATATCCCTGAATCACCTGGTTTTGGTAGGGCACATTGCGCCACAGGACCTCCTCTTCATTAGGCCACTATTTCAAGATCAGAAGACATAGCTGACTTTCCTAATACATAGGAACAGACACAGAGAGTTAGACAAAATGAGACAGAGAAGTATGTCCCAAATGAAAGAACAAGACAAAACCACAGTGAAAGAACCAAATGGATAAACAATATGCCTGGTAAAGAATTCAAAGTAATAGACTTGAGAAGAGTGGAGCACCTCAGCAAAAGAGAAAACATGAAAAAAACCCCCCCAAAACTAATCAATCCATCCCTCCGATGGGTCTGCCTGCCTCCCTCCTGGTGCTGCAGGGCCCTTCCTGCAGGGGACCACCAACAGCAAAGCGAGCTAAGCCTGCCCCTCCCACACCTGTGTACCTTGCAGATCCACCCCAGCTAATACGCCAGATCCCATCAAAGCAACACCACAAGCCTGGAAGTGTGCAAGTAGCCCAGACAGGGGCCACACCACTCCACAGTGAGTCCTGCCCCTGGAAGAGGGGAAGATAAAGTACACACCAGTCTGACTGTGGCCCCAGCCATGGGCTGGGGACAGACATCAGGTCTGACTGCGGCCCCTCCCACCAACACAAGTTACTCCAGACAGCACAGGGGAAGTGCCCTGCAGTTCTGCGCCACCCCAGGGACTATCCAAAATGATGAAATGGAAGAATTCTCCTCAAAAGGAACTCCAGGAAGTAGCAACAGCTAACGAATTGATCATGACCTGAGCTGAAATCAAGAGTTGGATGCTTGACTGACTGAGCCACCCACACACCCCCACATTCTTTTCAAGTGCAATGGAACATTATCCAGAGTAGGTCACATGTTACATAAGAAAACAAGTCTCAATAACTTTTAAAAGATTGAAATCATATCATGCATCTTTTCTGACCACAACAGTATGAAATTAGAAATTAATCACAAGAAAAAATCTGGAGAGAACACAGATACATGGAGGCTAGAAAACATGCTACTAATCAGTGAATGGGTCAATCAAGAAATCAAAGAGGAAAGAAAAAAAAATACATGGAGATAAATGAAAATAAAACCACAACTGCCCCAAATCCTTGGGATGCAGCAAAGAGGGAAGGTTAAAGCAATATAGGCCTACCTCAAGAAGCAATAAAAACCTCAAATAAACAATTTAACCCAACAAAGAAGGACAAAGCCCAAACCTAGTAGAAGGAAGAAAATAATACAGATTTTAGCAGAAATAAATGAAACAGACACTAAAAACCCCTTGGAAAGATGAAAAAAAATGATAAACCTTTAGCCAGACTCATTTAAAAAAAGAACTCAGAAAATAAATAAAATTAATAAAATAATGAAATAAAATCAGAAATGATGGAGGAGGAATAACAGCCATCACCACAGAAATACAAAGATTTTAAAAGAATTCTGAAAAATTACATGACAACAAATTAGACAGCCTGGAAGAAATGGATAAATTTCTAGAAACCTAACCTTCCAACACTGAATCATGAAGAAATAGAGAATGTGAAAAGACTGATTACTAGCAATGAAATGAATGAGTAATAAAATAAAAATTCCAACAAATGAAAGTCTAGCATCAGATGGCTTCACAGGTGAATTCTACCAAACATTTAAAGAAGAGCTGATATCTTTTCTTCTCAAATTATTCCAAAAAGTAGAAAAGGAAGGAAAGCTTCTAAATTCATTCTATGAGGCCAGCACTACCTTGATCTCATAACCAGATAAAGATACTACAAGAAAAGAAAACTATAGGCCAATATCCCTGATGAACACAGATGTAAAAATACTCAAAAAAATGTTAGCAAACCAAATTCAACAATATGTTTTAAATTATTCACCATGATCAAGTGGGATTTATTCCAGGGATTCATGGGTGGTTCAGTATTTGCAAATCAATCAACATGATACATCATATCAACAAGAGAAAGGATAAAAACTATATGATCATTTCAGTAGATGCAGAAAAACATCTGACAAAGTACAACATCCATTCATGATAAAAACTCTCAACAAAGTAGACTGAGAGAGAACATACCTCAACAAAATAAAGGCCATATATGATGAATGCACAGCCCATATCATTCTCACTGGTGAAAAAGTAAGAGCATTTCCTCTAAGATCAGGAACAAAACAAGGATGTCCACTCTTGCCACTTTTGTTCAACATAATACTGAAGTCCTAGCCACAGCAATCAGACAAAGAAAGGAAACCAGAAAACTCCACCTAAAATTACTAAAGCTGATAAATGGAATAAAGTTTCAGGATGCCAAATCAATATACAGAAATCTGTTGTATTTCTATATGCTAATAATGAAATTCCAGAAAAATCAAGAAAACAATCCCATTAATAATTACATCAAAATGAATTAAAAACTTAGTGGAGCATCTGGGTGGCTCAGTTGGTTGGGTGGCCAACTGTCGCTTGGGTCATGATCTCGCAGTCTATGAGTTTGAGCCCCACATTGGACTCTGTGCTGACAGATCAGATCCTGGAGCCTGCTTCGGATTCTGTGTCTCCTTCTCTCTCTGCCCCTCCCCTACTTTCACGTTGTCTCTCTCTCTCTCTCTCTCTCAAAAATAAATAAACATTTAAAAAAATTAAAAAAAAAGGAATTAAATACCTAGGAATAAACTTAATCATGGAGGCAAGAGACCTATACTCTGGAAACTATAAAATATTGATAAAAGAAATTGAAGGTGACACAAACAAATGGAAATCTATTCTATGCTCATGGACTGGAAGAATCAGTATTGTTAAAATGTTCATACTACCCAAAGCAATCTATATATTTAATGCAATCCTTATCAAAATGTAAAAAACATATTTCACAGAACAAGAATAAGCAATCCTAAAATTTGCCTGGAATCACAAAAGACCCCTAATAGCCAAAGCAATCTTGAAAAAGAAAAAAGCTGGACATATCATAGTCCCAGATTTCAAGATATACTACCAAGCTGTAGTGATCAAAAGAGTAAGGTACTAGCACAAAAAAATAGACACTGATCAATGGAACAGAATAGAGAGCCCAGAAATAAACCCATGCTTATATTAAAAATCGAATATGTTGGGGCGCCTGGGTGGCGCAGTCGGTTAAGCGTCCGACTTCAGCCAGGTCACGATCTCGCGCTCCGTGAGTTCGAGCCCCGCGTCGGGCTCTGGGCTGATGGCTCAGAGCCTGGAGCCTGTTTCCGGTTCTGTGTCTCCCTCTCTCTCTGCCCCTCCCCCGTTCATGCTCTGTCTCTCTCTGTCCCAAAAATAAATAAACGTTGAAAAAAAAAATTAAAAAAAAAATAAATAAATAAAATAAAAAAAAAATCGAATATGTTAAAAATAGAATTACCATATGTTCCAGTAATTTCATTACTTGGTATTTATTCCAAGGAAACAAAAACACTAATTTGAAGAAATCAATAAACCCCTCTGTTTATTGCAGTATTATTACAGAAGCCAAGATATGGAATCAACCTAAGAGTCCATCCACAGTTGGATGGATAAAGAAAAGGTGGTGTATATATATATATATATATATATATATATATATGTACATATATATATATACACATATACATATACACATATACACACACACACACACAATGAAATATACTTGGCCATAAAAAAGAATGAGATCTTGCCATTTGCAACAACATGGATGGATCTGGAGGGTATAATGCCAAGTGAAGTCAGTCAGAGAAAGAAAAATACCATATGATTTCACTTATATGTGGAATTTAAGAAACAAAACAAATGAACAAATAAAAAAAGAAAAAAAACAGACTCTTAAATACAAAGAACAAACTAGTGATTGCTAGAGGAGAGGTAGATGGGGTATGGGTGAAATAGATAAAGGTAATTAAGAGTAAACTTATCTTGATGAGCAGTGAGCAATGTATAGAATTGTTGAATCATTGTATTGTACATCTGAAATCAATATAACACTATATGGTTATTAAACTTGAATTTAAAAAAGAAGGAACCATCTATAGGGCCAAATGCAGCTGAGTAAGAACTGTAAATTGTCCAGTGGATTGAAAATTAGAAGAGTCCTACTCCCTTGGCAAGAGCAACTTCATTCTAGTTTTTTGGTAGAGGAGTGAATAGGATCAGAGAGTTGGGAAGAAGAGTGTATTAATACATTGATATTAATATTGATATTTTGGGCCGGGGTGAGAATAGGAGTAGAAGTGGGGTAGGTTCTTCTAGTGAGGCTAGGGATAAAGGGAAGAATTTTTTAGGAGAGAATGAAGAGAAAAGGAGTAACAAAACTGCTCTTACCATCACCACCACCTCTGTTAGCACCAACCACTTACTAAAGGTAAAGATACATTGTCTTTATAGCACTTGTGGACAGTTTTATACAACAAACATTGTGCTAGAAGCCTTTCCCTAAGATTCACCACAGCTATGAGTTGGGCATATCTATTTCCTTTTTTCAATAGAAGGAAAATGTCCTGAGGTCACTCAGGGAAGAGGTGTTAGACCCAAGATTTGAATCCTGAGCCAAATGACTTCCAAATCAAAATAATAATGAATCCAAAGCCCATATTTTTTTCAAACACCATCATATGTCTTATTTCAGAATGGGAGAAGTTACCAATACAGAAAAAGGGAAGGATAACTAACACAACAGAAGCAGCAAAGAGTCCTGGAGGAGATAAGGCTAATAATAATAATAGTCAACACTTATTGAACATTTACTATATGCCAACCAACGGAGTATTTATTAAATCATCACAAAAACCCTCTGTGGTATTTATTGTTTTCATCTTACACATGAGATGATTAAGATTTAGAGATGTTAACCAATCCATTTAGGTTTCCTAGTTAGTGTGGGAGAATCAAGATTTACTCAGGCATTCAGAGTAACCCTGTTTACTGCCCCCTCCCCCCACCCCCGCCCCATAGAGGGTTTTCTTCCAACAAGAAGAAGAACCCATTGTTCTGGGAGAAGGAAGAGAAGAATTAAGGATGAGGTAGATGTGATGGTAGATGAGTTTGATGATGGTGAGAGTAAATGAGGGCATTCATACCTGATGACTTTAATTTTCTTGGTGAATCAAGAGGCAAGTTTACCTGTAGAGAGTAAGAAGGTTGGGTGCAGGGAGGAAATTGAAATCTAGGCAGCACAAGGTTCAACAAGTGGTGGTGGAGTCTTTACAGAGAAGAGAGACATCTCTTTGCACAAGTACATGGTCATGTGGTTCTGCAGATTTCTCCAGTACACATGGTTGCCAATGACTAGAGAGAGCAGATTGCCAGTTGATCTGGGCTTGGAAGTTTGTGGAGCATACCTAGGTGACTGCTTGTCATATACAATGCATCAGTAGGTCCTGTGAGTTTTACCTCCTGCATACTTCTTAAATTTGGTCACTTTTCTCCGTCTTTACTATTACCACCTTAGTGCAAACTATAGTCACCTTTTCCCTGGACCTCTATTAGCCTCTTAACTAGTTTCACTCTAATCATCTGGTCTCTTTCCCTTTCATTGTCCACACAGTAGCCAAAGTGAGTCTTTCAAATGCTAATTTGGTCTCACCATATCCTTTTTTTTTTTTATTTTTTTTTATTTTTTTATTTTTATTTTATTTATTTTTGGGACAGAGAGAGACAGAGCATGAATGGGGGAGGGTCAGAGAGAGAGGGAGACACAGAATCGGAAACAGGCTCCAGGCTCTGAGCCATCAGCCCAGAGCCTGACGCGGGGCTCGAACTCCCGGACTGCGAGATCGTGACCTGGCTGAAGTCGGACGCTTAACCGACTGCGCCACCCAGGCGCCCCTCACCATATCCTTTCTTAAACTCTCTCAGTGGTTCTCACTGCCTTAATCCAGCATGGGAGTCCTGCATAGCCTCTCAGTCATAATTCAACCCCTTGCTTTCTCCACACCAACCACACTTGTCTTTAAAAAAAAAAAAAAACTTGCCACAGAACCTTTGCATATTTGATTTCCTCTACTTGGAACACCTTCCCTTTCCCTCTTTACCATAAACAACTGCTCTTTTAAATTTCACCTTTACTTTTTTTTTTTTTTTTTTTGCAGACAAGCCCTCTTCAGCCTTCTTATTGGGTCAAATCTCCTCATTCTAGGTTTTTATGTCATCAAGTACTTTTCCTTTATAGCTCTTCTCACAGGCAACTTTTGCCTCTCTCGAGAGGGAAGGACCATGTCTATTTTTGCTTGTTATTATCTTACCCCAGCAACTAGCATGATGCTTAGTACATGGTAGGTGACCAAAAACATTTGTTTAACAAGTGAATGGTTGAATAAATGAATGAGCATTTATTAATTGCCAGCCATATTATATGCAAGATTCTTTCATTACTTAGGAATAATAATAGATGATTTATAATGTCCCTTCAAACTTTTAGGCTATTTTTTTGCATGAGAGAAAATTCATTTTTAGACTATTTATCACTTCTTTTTACCAAATAAGGCTTCCTGTGCCAAGAGACTGTGCCATTTATTTTAGCCCTTAAGTGTTAACTCATAAGTTATTCAATTCTAGGAAACAAAGGTGGGATTTGACTTAGACAAAGAAAAAGGATCCTTAAGTTATACTCAGAAAAAAAAATTAGGAGAATAGTTTATAAAAATAGATCATGAGTTTCTTTGAAAAGGGGGCTCCAATGACTTGCAATGGCCTAATAATAAGAAATACACGGTATTATATGAATTTAACTGTCATGAAACAAAATAGAAAACATAACAACTACTCCATGGCCGCCACCAACAAATTTTATTCACTGTTGGAAACCATAGAATTATGAAAGGATCTGTCTATGAACCATTAACTCCACTTTTTTCTTAAACGCATGAGGAACTATTTTTAGGATAATATGTCTTAGGCGCCTGGGTGGCTCAGTCAGGTGAGCATCGGACTTGATTTCAGCTCAGGTCATCATCCTGGAGTGTTAGGACTGAGCCCCACTCAGGCTCTGTGGCGAGTGTGGAGCCTGCTTGGGATTTTCTCTCTCTCTCCCTCAGCCCCTCTCCCCCACTTGTGCGCACTATCTCTAAAATAATAATAAAAAAAGAACAATATGACTTGATAGGACATTTCTGAGAATTGCAGATATATATATTAATAGCTCCATTACTTGGTCAAGAAGTACCTATTTATTCCTTGCAGGAACTAGAAAACATCTAGTCCAGTGACGTGTATATGTGGATATTAATAAATGTCACCTTCTTTTGAGCTCTTTGCAGCCCACTCTGTTTTTAAAGGGATGGATTGAGGTGCCTGGGTGGCTCAGTTGGTTAAGCAACGGACTTCAGTGTAGGTCATGATCTCACAGTTTGGGAGTTTGAGTCCTGCATTGGGCTCTTTGCTGGCAACATAGAGCCCGGTTTGGGTCCTCTGTCACCCTCATTAAAAAAAAATCCTAAAGGGATGGATCAATCTTACTTTAGGTATTCAGCACTTAAAGGTTTGGTTGCTGAACTTAATATAATTTACTGTCTTGAATTGCTTGTTACATGTCTCTGCCTCTTTCCACCACTTCACTTGAGACTTTGTATGGTGCTCAGACCCTGTCTCTCTTGACTAATGAGTTCACAGCTTTTCAGAGTAGTATTTTAGGGTAATTCAGTTGTACCCTTCCAGTTATGAAAATGAATATTCGGGGCGCCTGGGTGGCGCAGTTGGTTAAGCGTCCGACTTCAGCCAGGTCACGATCTCGCGGTCCGTGAGTTCGAGCCCCGCGTCAGGCTCTGGGCTGATGGCTCGGAGCCTGGAGCCTGTTTCCGATTCTGTGTTTCCCTCTCTCTCTGCCCCTCCCCCGTTCATGCTCTGTCTCTCTCTGTCCCCAAAATAAATAAAAAACGTTGAAAAATAAAATTTAAAAAAAATAAAATAAAAAAAAAGAAAATGAATATTGGCCTCTCTTTTTTTAAGTAACAAATGTTCTTCATCGTAGGTATTATAATCTTGAAGATAATTATAGCTTTAATCCTCAATTAAAGAAAATGACACAGTCTTTTTCAGAGGTTTTCTACTTTTATTATAATCTTAATGTTTTTACCCTTTGATTTTGCTGGAGCTACTTTCACATAATATCCATATAAAATGTTCTGTGGGAAGATCAGTGCCTTTCCTAAGTTTTCTGAGGATGCCCGGGGAGGGAGTTGGGGTGCACGTTTCCAAAATCCAAGGGAATGAGTGGTTCCCAGTCCCTGGAACCATGTGAATACTCAGCTCCCACTCCTGGCTTTGACTCTCCTTCTCTTTGTCGATACAGCTTTGCCTCCAGCCCCTCCCCTCTCACTTCCAAAGCACAGTGCAGCAAGCTGTTGAAAATTGGGGAACACCCAGGGGGTATCACAGGGCATCTGTGGGGTGGCTTTTCATTAGGCTCCACTGCCTCCATTCAGTCAGATATCCTTGCTCTACCAAGAGAATTTCCCCAACCTTCTTGTCTGCTCTGAGGTCCCTGGGTCTCATCCAGTCTCTAAAAAATGCCATCTGAAAACTTTAAGTCCCTATTACCATGCAGTAGGAACATATTTAACTCTGGCCTTCTTCCTTGGTTCTGGGCCAAACTTTATATATCTAAAAAGGCCTGTTAATAATCTCCAAAGACAAACACATAGAACTGGTAGATTTGGAAAAATTGGGAGCAGTATTCTTTGGCGTAGGGCAAATATAATTCATAAACAGACTACCCCTATCTGCCGCACATGCTCTCCTGTTCCTGCCAAGAATTCCTTTAGGAAGGAATCCTTATTTCTTTTTTCTTTTACATTAAAATGACACTGATGATATTATTATGTTGTTATCAGGAATCTGAAAATGCGAAATCTTGTGGAATACTGATTTCACATGTTGAGATTGAAAATAGAATTTTTCTTATAATTTCTTTTCCATCTTGAGTCTGAAAGCTTCTACTAAAGTGTATGGTGCTCCTGATACTTGCCAGCAGGGCTTTTCGAATCTTTTTGGTATTACATCTCTGTTTTTTATTTATAAATAGAAATATTTGAAATATGTGAAACTATAAACCATGTGCATGGAAATAGAAATGAAATACACTATCTCATAGGACACTCAGAATGGAGGAGAAGAGAGAATGAATATTAAAGCATATTCTTTAGCTTTATGGGGAGAAATCTAGGTCAGAAATATCAGAGAAAGTGTATTTGACAGCCAAAACCTTTAGAGTGAGAAAGATTAGGGTTCCAGTATCAGTTCTGTCTGTAATTAGCTGGGTGGGTGAGTAAGCTTAGACAACGCTCTCTGTACCTAAGTTACTTCATTTATAAAATAGGAATTATAATGCTTCTGTCTAAGAGTTACAGTGAGGATTATATATACTGGGAATGTGTCTGGTATGTGACAAATGTTCCATAAATACCAGTATCCTTCCATTCTGCCTTTCTCTCTTCTTCCTCCTAAGGTGCTATAGCAGTCCAAAACCAAAAAATTCTAGAACTTAGAAATTCTTATAATTAAGTAAAATTTTTTATAGAGAGGGGTATACACACATATACATATATGTATGTATGATTTTAAGCACCAAGAGGATTTTAAAATGTTTTATCTATACAAAATGGGAGAGAATACAGTGGAGAAGAAAGAGATAGAAACCAGGCTGCTTTGTTGTTGTTATGGTTGTTATTGTTTTTAAGTTTATTTATTCATTTTGAGGGAGAGAGGAAGTAGGGGAGAGGCAGAGAGAAGGAGAGAGAGAATCCTCTCCATGCTGTCACTGCAGAGCCTGACTTGGGCCTCGATTCCATGAACTGTGAGATCATGACCTGAGCCAAAATCCAGAGTTGGACGCTTAACTGACTGAGCCACCCAGGCTCCCCTGGAACCAGGATTCTTATTCCTTGCTTTATTTATTTGACTTTGAAACTGTGAAAATATTTTACATAATTATAAAACAAAATTAAATTTAAAAATCATATGGAATCCCAGCCTTTTAGCATGTTATTTATAGCTGGAAATAAGTTTTATCTGAGGTTTTTGTTTTGTTTTGTTTTTTATCCCTTTTGCATTTTCTTTGCTTGGTATTGTTTGGTTTATCTATTTGTACTTCCTAAGTGAATCTACTCATTTGTTTTCTTCTTATTATTTCCTCTTCCTAGATGGTGAAGAGGAAATGACACAAAATTAACCTTACTGTGTATTCAGTTGTTGGCAGAAAGGAATTATAATAGTGAATATAATAGTGAATTAAGGAATTATAATAGTGAAAATGAATTATAATATTGAATTATAATAGTGAATAAGTGAATTTAAATCTGATAATTGGACAATACATCCCTAGTGGGATATATCCTAAGCACAGGAGAGAACAAAATTTTTTTTTTTTTTTTAAATTTTTTTTCAATGTTTATTTTTGGGACAGAGAGAGACAGAGCATGAACGGGGGAGGGGCAGAGAGAGAGGGAGACACAGAATCGGAAACAGGCTCCAGGCTCTGAGCCATCAGCCCAGAGCCCGACGCGGGGCTCGAACTCACAGACCGCGAGATCGTGACCTGGCTGAAGTCGGACGCTTAACCGACTGCGCCACCCAGGCGCCCCAAAATTTTTTTATAAATAGTTTGCAAGAGTTATATTGTTCACCTGAGACTGTTGTATATGTATTGTGGGACAAAGCAAGTAAATAATTATGTGACATTCTAAATAAAATTCTAGGATTCTCAGCTTCAGAGATAGAAGAAATTAAATAAGGGACGCCTGGATGGCTCAGTCACTTAAGCATCCAACTTTGGCTCAGGTCATGATCTCACGGTTCTTGGGTTCAAGCCCCACGTTGGGCTCTGTGCTGGCAGCTCAGGAACCTGGAGCCTGCTTTGGATTCTGTCTCTGTCTCTCTGCCCCTCCCCTGCTTGCAGCCTACCTCTCTCTCTCTCAAAAATAAACATTACAAAAAATTAAAAAAAGAGAGATTAAATAAAAATACTTCTGGTTTTAAAGTAGAAGTATCAGTTGAATTAATGAGGAATTTTATCTTGAAGGATTTTTCCAGTTTTGTACACTTACAAGACCTAGAAACAGTAGCTAACCTATTAGCAATGAACACTTTTAGTGTCCAGATTACTATATAATGGTATATGGATTGTTGTTTCTATATACCATTTCCTACCAAAAGGAAACTTGGCCCCTTGTGGAAATGTCTGAATCCAAGTCTGGGGTAGGCAATATATAAAGCAAGCCTAGAATATCTTGTCGTATTAGACAAGATATGACATTGTAGCTGGTTCCTGGCACAAATCTAAAACCTTTGCAATTTCCTGATAGGAAGTATCTTTTGTTATTCAGAATAAGTTTCTTTCAACTATACCAGAGTTTATGCTAATGAGGTGACTTTTGTTTGGCTCCTTGATAGAATTAGGATGGTGGTTGACCTCCAGGGAGAGGAAGGTGGCTGGAGATTGTGTTCAGTCTCTAATGGCTAATGATTTAATCAATTTTGCTCATGTAGTGAAACACAGATAACTGAAAGAATGAGGATAAGGGAGCTTTTGGGTTGGGAGGATGGCATGTCTGGGGAGGGCATGGAAGCTCTATGCCCCTCCCCCTGTGTCCTATTACTCTCTTTATAATCATTTCATTTGTATCCTGTATAATAAATTAGCATTTTAAATACAGTGATTTCCTGGTTCTTTGAGTCATTCTAGCAAAATTTTGAACCTGATGGTATGGAGGGGGAGGTCATGGGAACCCCTGAATATGTAGTCAGCTGGGCAGAAGTTTGGACAGTCTGGGAACCCCATTTGCTACTGACATCTGAAGTGTGGACAGTCTTCTAGGACTGAACCCTCAAACTGAGGTGTCTACACTAGCTGTGGGTAGTGTCAGGATTGAATAGAATTGTAGGACACTCAGTTGGTGTCAGACAATTGGAGAATTGTTGCTTGGAAAATCAAAGAGAAGCTATTAAAGATTCCTTAGTGTCATATCAAAAGGAGTTAGGGGCTACATGGAAGAGATTGCCATTAGATGTGGTAATTTAAGTATTAATAAGAATAATGACCACCAGTATGCTGAACTCTTAGCTCATAGTCATCATAGAAAAAAAATCCTCACCATTGGAGGATGCTAGAAAACCACCACATTATTTTAAAAGCTGTTTAAAAAAATGGAGCATGTATCCTTTCTTATGTAAATTGTACTACCAGGTAATGAAACAGAGCATTGTAATGATAGAATTAGAGTATCCCTACTACATAACTCCTAATGAATTAATGGATCCACATTAATTCACTCCACATCACAGGTGGCTAACATCACAAAAAGAGAGATACTCAGAAATTATATAATTCTTAATGGAAGAACTTAACAATAAAAAAAGTATTCTTGCCCCCAAAATTGAAGCTGAATCTGATCAGGCTTTAGATCCAACTAGAAATTACAGGTAACACTTGTTAAGCTACACTATGAGGAGCAATCATCAAGATCCAGACTTTGGGAAACTGTAGGATCAATGACTCTATTTCTCCCACAAATAAATTGCAAGGGGAGAAAAGAGAAAGAGGAAGAAACCTACACACTGAAAGAGACCTACACGACACACTAAACAATTGCATTGCGGACCTTATTTAGATCCTAACTCAAATGAACAATCTCTTAAAACCAAAATGACTATAGAAGCCATTTATGACATTATGAGACAGAAATTTGAATGCCGGTTTTGATTTTCTGGGAAGTAAACTCTGAGACAAAGGTTAGCATGCAGGGAATTCATTGGAGAGTGCTCCTGGGATCACATCAGTAGGGGGAGGGAAAGCCCCAGGAAGCGATGGAGGGAGAAGCTGAGCTGAGATGTAGTTACAGTGAGGCCTCTGCCAAGCCCATAGGAAGCACTGAGCTGGGACAGCTCCTCAGAGTAGTGCCAAGTTGTGGGTGTTTGTCCTTCTCTGACTTATTTCACTTCACACTATACCCTCTAGATCTATCCATGTTGTTGCAAATGGCAAGATCTCATTCTTGCCAGTGTGTCAGTGTGTGGCTGAGTAACATTCTAGTGTGTGTGTGTGTGTGTGTGTGCGTATGTGTGTGTATCATCTTTATCTGTTCATCTATTAATGGGCACTTGGGTTGCTTCCATATCTTGGCAATTGCTGCAATAGACATAGGGATGCATATAGCTTTTCAAATTAGTGTTTTTGTTTTCTCTGGGTAAATAACCGGTAGTGAAATTATTGGCTTGTATGATAATTCTATTTTTAATTGTTTGAGGAACCTACATAGTGTTTTCCATAGTGGCTGTACCAGTTTGCATTCCCACCAACAATGCACAGGGTTTCTTTTTCTCCATATGCTTGCCACACTTGTTTCTTGTGTTTTTGATTTTAGCCATTCTGACAGATGTAAGGTGATATCTCATTGTGGTTTTGATTTGCATTTCCCTGCTGATTAGTGATGTAGAGCATCTTTTCATATGCCTGTTTGCCATCTGTGTGTTTTCTCTGGAAAATGTCTATTCTGGTTCTCTGCTCATTTTTTAATTGGATTATTTGTTTTTTGGTATTGAGTTGTATAAGTTCTTTATATATTTTGGGTATTAATCCCTTTTGGGATATATCCTTTGTGAATATCTTCTCCCACTCAGTAGGTTGCTTTTTCATTTTGTTGATGGTTTTCTTCACAGTGCAAAAGCTTTTAATTTTGGTATACTCCCAAGAGTTTACTTTCTGATTTTGTTTCCCATGCCTTGGGAGATATAATCCAGAAAAATGTTGCTAAGGCTGATACCCAAGAGATTACTGCCTTTGTTTTCTTCTAGGGGGTTTATGGTTTCAGGTACTACATTTTGAGTTTAATTTTGTATATAATGTAAAAAAAAAAAAGTGGTCCAGGAATGCCTGGGTTGCTCAGTCGGTTAAGCATCTGACTCTTGATTTCAGCTCAGGTCATGACCTCAGGTTATGAATTGGAGCCCTGTGTTGGGCTCACATTGGATGTGGAGCTGCTTAAGATTCTTTCTCTCCCTCGCCCTCTGTCCCTCCCCCCACTTGAGCACACACACACACACATGCTCTCAAAAAAAAAAAAAAAAAAAGGTCCAGTTTCATTTATTTCTTCATTCATTTCATTCATTTTCCATGTAGCTATCCAGTTTTTACAGCACCATTTATTGAAATGACTGTCTTTTCCCCATTGTATATTCTTGCCTCCTTTGTATAGAGTAATAGTTCATATAAGTGTGGGTTTATTTCTGGGTTCACTATTCTGTTCCACTGATCTATATATCCCTTTTTGTGTCAGTACCATACTGTTTTGCTCATTACAGTTTTGCAGTGTATCTTAAAATCTGGGATTGTGATATCTTTAACTTTATTCTTTCTCAAGACTGCTTTGTCTATTTGGGGTCTTTTGTGATTCCATACAAATTTTAGGACTATTTATTCTAGTTCTGTGAAAAATGTTAGTATTTTGACAGGGATTACATTAAACTTGTAGATTGTGGGGTGCCTGGTTGGGTCAGTTGGTTGAGTGTTAGACTCTTGATTTTGGCTCAGATCATAAATCCCCAAATCCCAGGGTTGTGGCATGGAGGCCCGTGTTGGGCTCTGTGCTGAGTATGGAACCTGCTTAAGATTCTCTCCCTCTCCCTCTGCCCCTTCCCTGCTTGTGTGCGCTCTCTCTCTCTCTCTCTCTCTCTAAAATTAAATGAATAAATAAATAAATATGTAGATTATTTTGGGTAGTATGGACATTTTAACAGTATTGATTCTCTCAATTCAAAAGCATGGGGTATCTTTACATTTGTAAAGATAATGCCTGTCTTAATATAATTATCCCTTTTTATATAAAATGTCAATTAGAGGTCCATATTATATTTTAATTTTACAAAGAAGTTAAGAAAAAATAATAGGAGAAGGATAAATTAAAGTTTGAATGAGGGACAAATGCCCTAAGAAATAAAAGGTTATTAAATATCAGATTATCAGACAAGACTATTGTGGGCATCTTAAAAATGGAACAGACATGCATCCTTCTGAGAAGGCTCAAGTGAAATCTGATGGAAGTCAGGGGAATTTTAGCCCTCTGATTGTCTTTCATGTTGTAGAATGTAGCTGTTTTTTGGTTCCCCCTGCCCTTTCAACTCAGGGTAATTATTTTTTCCCTTCAAAGGGAAAAGTGGCTTTTATATGTGCCATGAACAAAAGATAATTTTTATTCTTGGTAATGAAATATTTGTACATTCAGTTTAAAAACCTGTGACAAATAAAGCCAAGTCAAAAATAAAAGAGTATTAATGTCCAAATGTTTTTTTTTTAAGTGAAAATTCTTACACGTAGCTTATTTCCTGACTGTGCTGTTTCTAATTTCTGTTTTAGTTCCTGCTCTCATTGTTAGGAGAAATGGGTCATACTGGCTGCAGATAATGTTACCTCGAGCTCTGTTCCAATATTGTGATTCAACAGGAAGATGGTTGTGTGTGCGTGTGCATGTGTGTGTGTGTGAGAGAGAGAGAGAGAGAGAGTGAGGACGAGAGAGAGAGACTGCAAAGCATTTGGGGAGAAAAATTAAGTTTATAATCCACATAACTGTTTCAATGGCACGATAAGGTAGATTTGTGGATACCATGTGCATCATTAATAATTGGAAAATATGCCACATTGCCCAATGCTTCATGCCATTCCATGTGGGGGACTTGTCTTCACACTAAAAGGATAAAAGAACATCTGTTCCCTGGCAGCTTTGGCCTCCCTGGGGCCTAATTGGCCCTCTCTATTTGGACCAGATTCCTCCCCAAATGGGATGTGGGCCCTGCATCCTCTAATTAATCTTGCTGTATTTCTTGCTCTTTGCATGGCTACTTTTCTTCTAACCTTCACTTTGGGTCCTTGTCTCAGATGTTATGCCAAGATAAGTTGAGAGAACCTATTGGTAGGCCAGGAGAAAATCCAAAGGTCTCATGGGTTTTCTGAAACATTAAGGTTTTAGACAGTGCTAAGTAGAGTAAAAGCAGAATATTAATGCTAATGCTCTAGAAATCTCCACCGAAGCAAGCATTTCTAATATTTCACTGCCATTATTGTGAATACCTTGGTCATTCATTAATGGGGAGGTTTGTTCTCCTCACAGCATGGATATGAGAGACGCCATACTCCTGAAGAAGGCTTCTCACCCAGAAGTGGGGAGGGGGTACTGAGTTGGCGGTATTGTCTGGTTCCTGGTAGTGATCCTGCCACTCTGATACATCTTTTCCTACTTGAGTTCTTTGCTCTTCTCTTTGCCATTTTCCCCATTTCCCCTGTTCTTCCTTCACTCACTTTCTCCTGTCCCACCGTTCTTTTCCCGCCATGCTTCACTCACCTACGAGGCTGCCCAAGGCCTGAGGGTTAAGTTAAAGGATTCCTCTTGGTTCCCCTTTCTCTCCCCCCCCCCCCTTTACTCCATACCCTCCTGACTGTCAAAAGTCCTACCTTCCCCCTGTCACAGCTTCCTGGCAACAGGAAAGCTGTGGCACTCAGGGAAACACTGAGGTATGAATGGTAAGACTGAGCTCTCCCTCTGTGATAACTGCACTGCAATGACTGTCCAATTGCTCCCATTTTCACTCTTCACCCTCTTCTTCCCTACCCATCCTTCTTACTTTTTCTTCTCTTCCTTTTCCCTTCCAATGGCTTTCAGATCACCAGGTTCCCCAACTCATCTTACCAAGTACCTGCCACACTATTTCCTTCTCACCTTTGCCCACAGCTTGCTTCTAGTACTCCTCTGCTGGCAATTCCCCTGTGCTAGACTGCAGGCTAGCCCAGCACCTCTCGAATGTGTCTATTGTTGACTTTCATGGCATCCTGATGCCAGTCAGCTTTAAAAAAAAATTGTCTCAGTAGAAGGAATAGGAGTATTTATTTCCTTGTAACTTGTTTTCTGGCTACTCAGAATCCCCAAATCAACAACCACAAACTAATGAGCTTGCAGTAGAATTACATGAGCAAAGGCACTCACAGGCCACAGCGATCTAAAGGCAACAAGAGATTCATGACTTAGGATCTTTGGTTGAAAGAGAAAAGGGACCTGTTCTGGCTAACATAGAGGGGAAGGGAGTTTACTGAAAGGATCTGAAGCAGCTAAAAGGAAAAGCTAAACAACTGAGTCATGAAACAGTGAAGAATAAGGAGAATTCTGGAGGTTTGGGCAGGAGGAACTATGGCACAGGCTCCTTGAGGCACCGCAGCCTGAAAAAATACTGCCGCCATCCCCCCCCCCCCCCCCATCTCTGATTTACTCTGCTCAAGATACAAATGCCAAAGTGAGAGAATGTGATGAGATGAGCTTGGGTCATAGGCCTACTCTCTCAACCGTAGGAGGTGAGGCTGCTTGACAGAACTGTTTAGGCTCCTTAATGGAAGCCCAAGCAGTAGGTATCCAGAGGCAGAGGGGCGTTCTCCAAATGAAGATCATAGCACTGTGATTAGAAGAAGAGCTGCTGGACGATTCCCCGGGCAAAATCCACAGTGGCCAACAGAGCTGAGAAATAACTAGACCCAAGTGAGGACAAGTATATTCATTCATTCTTAAAAATCAGTTTCTCTTTGTTGAGAGTACTGCCCCTTCCCCCACCCTTTTAAGCACAGAAAGCCAAGACACTAGGGTTAGTGTTCAAGGTCAGGCAGTCAGGAGAATTCACTGATTAAAACATGATATAACCCTATGAGTCAGTATATGCAAAGTGTTTTCCATATGCTAATTCAATCCCCAAACAACTCAAAGAGGTAATCATTATCAATCATTCCTCCTCATTTTACAGAGGAGGAAATTGAGGCCCAGAGAAGTTAAGTAACTTACCCAGGACTACACAACTGGTACCATATGTAACAACGTAAGGATTCAAACCCAGGCAGTGTGCTTCAGGCTGTGCTCTTAACCACCATGCTATCTACCTCTGAATCTTTGTATAACAAAATATACTTCTATAACAAAATATTTGAAGAAAATGTAGGGCTCTGATAATCTCTTCTATGTTTGAAAGAGGGAGCAACAGAAACAGACATTTTAAATGATAGTTAATAATCCCTCCCATATGGACCCAACTTGGGGATTTTATCAATACACACCTGTTCCCATTGAAATGTAACACACAAGACAGAAATCACTGGCATGCCAAGACACATGCTCACATCCTAGGAAGCCAGCTTCAGGATTTTATTTCCTAAGGGCAGTTATTCGAAAGTATGGTCGTTTTATTTTTAGTTTCCTTCAGATTATACCCCAGAGCACATCTCTTCACTGTCTCTCCCAGACACTCCTCTGCTTTTCAAAAAGAGAAACACTGAACCTTCTCTCCTCCACACTAAAAGGCCTTTGTCCGAAACCACACATGTCGATTTTAAACAGAAAATAATATTAAAGCACAGAGCTTCCTTTATGTGCTTCATGCAGCTTTCTGAGTTCCTGTGTCCCTGGATTTATGATGTGCTCTACACTTTCCACATTCTCAGTGCTGTTTTCCCACATTTGAAGGAGAAATGATCAAGAGATTTGTGCTGGAGTAAATTTATTCTGTCTTGAGCTGGGTGAAGGCTCCAAATTCACCACAGCATGGAAAATATAAATGTTGTAAGCATCGTGCTTCCTTCCCAGACACTGCAGACAGGCAAACACCGGGCCTAGGGCAGAAATGAACGTTGCATTCTTATAATCACTCTGCTCAGAGCTGTTGGGCTTTTCTGAAGCGAGTGACAGAAACCTGACCAGATTTCATGACCCTACCACTTGGTTTCACATTGGGGAGAAAAATCTTCTGTGCCTTTCTAACTCCCTTACTCTCCTGAGGGATGAGAGAACCACGAGCTCTGGGGAATCTGAACACTGAGCCAGGGAATTGCCCTGGGTCTCAGGACAGGACACTGGAGTGAACGATAGCAGAGTGATAGCAGAAGTTCACTTCACGTCCTCTTCAGGAAATTAAATACAGTCAATGACATTACAATAGCATTGTGACAGATGGTGGTCACCATTGTGGTGAGCACAGCATAAACATATAGAAATGGTAGATCACTACACCTGAGACCAACATGACATTGTGTCAATGATACTCAAATAAAAAAAAAGTTAAACTGTTGACTCTCAGCCATAATCCTGAGGTCTACAGTATTCTATTTAAAGATGAGAAGCTTAGGGGCACCTGGGTGGCTCAGTTGGTTGCATGGCCAACTTTGGCTCAGGTCATCATCTTGTGGTGCATGAGTTCGAGCCCCGTGTTGGGCTCTTTGCTGACAGCTTGGAACCTGGAGCCTGCTTCAGATTCTGTGTCCCCCATCTCTCTCTGCCCCTCCCCCACTCATGCACTGTCTCACTCTGTCAAAAATAAATGTTAAAAAATAAAAATAGGGGCGCCTGGGTGGCGCAGTCGGTTAAGCGTCCGACTTCAGCCAGGTCACGATCTCGCGGTCCATGAGTTCGAGCCCCGCGTCGGGCTCTGGGCTGATGGCTCAGAGCCTGGAGCCTGTTTCCGATTCTGTGTCTCCCTCTCTCTCTGCCCCTCCCCCGTTCATGCTCTGTCTCTCTCTGTCGCAAAAATAAATAAACGTTGAAATAAAAAATAAAAAAAGATGAACTTAGGCAAGGGGAGCAGAAGCTTGGAAATCATAGTTTGCTGGGTGAGATTTCCTCCCAGTGTGTCAGGGTGCCTCAGTCTTCCTGCTGACTTCCATTTGTAGGGTAACTGTCACCTGCTCCTGCCGTGTCCGAAGACTTCCTTGTCTATTGGACTTGACCCAGAGGAGGTCAGTCATGGGGTTAAGTGGAACATTAGCAGACACGTCAACCTTCAGATCTGGGCAAGGGTATTAGCCACCTCCCTATTGTTTGAGTCAGGCAACTCCCCATTACAAAGCACCTTTAGTATATGAATTTGGTTGGATCAGCTGTTGTGTTTTTGAGCCCTTTGTGCTTTTCATTCTGCCCCTTTATTATTAAAAAGCCCACTCATTTCATAGTTTATTTCAGTGTGCTAACTTATAAGACAGCAGAGCAAGGGCAAACAATATTCTTGCCTTTTGGGCAAGAATGCTGGGCAAGATCAAGAATAACTTTTCATGTAAAAGGAGAGACAAAGGACAGGGTTGCTTTAAAAATCAATGGAGGAAGATATGGACTAAGAGGCTAAGACTGTAGATTATCCTTGTGGAAAAAAGAATGTAAGATCTTTGCTTACTACCATATTAAAATCTCAATTCTAGGCTTACTAAAGACCTAAATGGGAAAAATCAAAACTTTAAAGCTTTAAAATAAAATATAGTGTTCCGTTCAGAAGACTTTTAAAAGGACACAAAAAACTACACACCAAAATTGGAAAGTTGATTAATTTGACTATATCAAACTTCAGATTTCTGTAAGGGAAAGCAAAGATACATAAACTGATTGAGAAGATAAGCTATGGCCTGGGGAAGATATTTGCCTCCCCCCCCCCCACACACACGTGTGTGTGTGTGTGTGTGTGTGTGTGTGTGTGTGTGTGTGTGTAAATAAACAAAAGCAGAGAACTTCCGTGCCTCCCTGACCTGGATCCTGTGTGTCTCCCCTCACTTTCTTTTTTAAAAATTTTTTAATGTTTATTTATTTTTGAGAGAGACAGAGACGGAATGCAAGTGGGTTGGGGCAGAGAGAGAGGGAGACACAGAATCTGAAGCAGGCTCCAGGCTCTGAGCTGACAGAACAGAGCCCAACACGGGGCTCAAACTCACAAACTGTGAGATCATGACCTGAGCCAAAGTCTGAGGCTCAACTGACTGAGCCACCCAGGCACCCCTCCCCTCACTTTCTTATCTCCAGCCAGGCTGGCCTTCTTGGTGTTTCTAGAACCCACTAAGCACTCTCCTACCTCAGGGCCTTGGCTCTAGCTGCTCCCATTGCCTGGAGTGCCATTGCCCCAGATAACCACTCGTATCACTAATATCCTCACTCTCTTTAAGTCTTTGCTCACTTTCTCAGTGAGGCCTCCCCGGAACACCCTATTTGACTCAGCAAACAGCCCTGATTCCCAATCTCCTCACCCTGCTTCTTTATTCCATAGCACTCATCCCTTCTCACAGCTATGGCCCCTATTTATGTATTGTGCTTTATACGTGTTTTCCATGTCTCCTTCTATGAGAGTCAACGTTTGTGGGGGTAGGGATCTTTCTCTTTTTTGTTTATTGCATGGCCAGTAAAGTTCCATGCATGGCAACTAGCATTATCACTGAAAATATTTGTAGAAACTCAAAAGTATCTGAATGAGTGAATGGGTAGCCATTACTGGAAGTCAGAACTTACCACTCAGTGTGTCACATTGCTCTGCTGGGCCACCAATGGGTTATAGATGTGCCGAGATGGTGATGCCGTCAGCGCTTGAGGCAGCTGGCCAGGGTCTGGGGCGGCAGAGGACCTGGACGGCTATATCTTATTGTAGGTAGTCTGCTCCATTTACCTCAATGTCCCTTCTAATATTGCCAGTTTGAAGTGGGCCAGGACATTTAAAAGTTCGGTAAGCACTGCAATGCCTAAGCTGTGCCTTGCCTTGTGAAAACAGACACATGGTCCACTTTCACCCTATTAGGTGGAGTGCCTGTGTCCCTCCCTGGAAGCACCTCTGTATCTCCAGGTCAGTATTCTCCAAACTCAAGCAAGCATCAGTTCAATAACTATGTTGTTGATCATTCAAGTGTTGTTTTTAAACAAGTGATTTCATGCTGTGAATTGCATATTTTAGAACATAAATAACGTATGTTGAATGAATAAAAGAACTAATATGTAACAAAGGAGTAGGAGAAATATTTATTAAAGTTTATTTTAAGAAGGGAGAGAGAGAGTGCACGCACAAGGGTAGGGGTAGAGAGGGGGGAAAGTGGGAAGAAAGCGAATCCCAAGCAGGCTTCACACTGTCAGTGCAGAGCCCGATTCAGGGCTCAAACTCATGAACCGTGAGATCATGGCTTGAGCGGAAATCGAGAGTCACACGCTTAACTGACTGACCCACCCAGGTACCCTGAGTGGGAGAAATACTTAAAATGTTAAAATTATTGGTGGTGGTTGTGGAGAGTGGTGGTGAGAAAATCAGGTCTGAATTTAGTCCTAAATTTGTATGCCTAGTTGCTCTAAAGTGGAAATTCCTTTAAGAGGGAAGAGGAGGTGGGGGTGGGGGAAGGTTGGGGAAGGGGATAATGGAAGATCTTCCTTACAAAGACATCAAAGTATAGGAATCTGCATCGCAAAACAATTCTCCCAGGCCCCTTGTTTATCACAAAGAAAACTCTTAGCATCACTTCTGGGTATATTCTAACTCTGGGTACAATGAGGAAGGTCATAGTACTAGATCTTTCTGCACTAGGTTTCTTAAAAACAGCACTGTGGAGTATATGCAAGGTGTTGGCTGCTGAATGAGTGGTTATTAAACCAGAGCTAGAAAGGACTGACAGGTGATGAGCCACAGAGATTGAGAATCAAGACCAGAAGAGCCAGGGGAAGCCTGGGAGGAAAGCTTAGGGCCAGGCAAGGCTGTTGGCTGGGTTTGGGAGTGCCCGGAATCTGGCAAGCACAACAGATCTTGGAGCCAGGAATTAGGCAGAAGCCAGGAAACTCCGGGTTCATGAGGTGAAGGCTAAATGGGGTACGGAGAAAGTCAGGAACAAGGCAGCAGGAACCAGCAGCAGGGATGTCTTGAAACCAAGGCAACTACCTCTGCCAAGAAGCCTCACGTATACCTCTTGCCAAGGCAAAATGCAGTACCTGGAACGGTGTGCCCAGGCCTTCAGGGTGAAGAGGCTAACATGTCTCAATGGCCAGGACAGGGCTATAGCCAAGGGAGGGTTCTGGCATCCAGCCTCTCTCTCTGAGGAGGCATTATCTCCCTTTCTCTTTTTTTCTAGATCTTCTGCAGCATGTGAAGATGAGAGTTTATGTACTGTGACAACCGGTTGGGAATTTTTAGGACAGTCATTAATTTCAAGCATTCCATCCCCTAATGGAGATGGCCCTGTGTTGGCTCCTCCTCTGGCATCTCTCATGTTACCCTGTTCTCTCTGAATCCCACTCTTGACTTAAAAACTTTGAGACAGACAAACCAGGAAACCAAAAACGATGCACAGTCTCTGAGGCCCCTTCACCATTGGGGTTATGGCTAGGGAAGCCATGGCTGTCCGGTCTGAAGACTCAAGGAAAGATTGGTGATTTCTGAGTGTTCAGGGTGGGATACACCAATGATCTGACCATCACACAAAGGGCCTAAGTTCTATATTTGTGATTTTTAAGAATCTGTGCTCACCAGTTGATGTAATGAACATGGTTTCTTCTTCCATCCGACCAACTAGTATTTACTGAATACTTACCATATGCCAGACCTATGCTGCTCCCTACCAGCATTAACCTGGACAATGTTGGACATTTGTATTGTGCTGTTGCAATATGCTTCCCTTTAGCTGACACCTAGCTCTCTGACTGGAATTTGCTATACCTTTATGTTACTCTTACCTGCTGCAGGTTTTTGCTGGTATCTGCATTTCTAATCATTATGCAGACATCTACAAGATGGTTGATGGCCTTCTGCATGTTTTCTTCTGTTACACATTCCAAAGCAAGAAGGCATTCACAAGGAGGATGGAAGTTCAAGAAGTGAGAAGTCACAATGTAGCCTGTACCCTGCTCTCCGGGCCCTGTGAGCCATGAGGGCATAAACTACTTAGATGACATGGTTGGGCACTGGGGACAGATGGGTTGGATCAAGTAGGTCTGATCTAGCAAAGGATGAATAAAGGTATAGATGATAACAAAGGTGGTGATAATTTGGGAGTCACTGTAGCACAGTTATCAGTGAGAACACAGACTTTAAAGTCAAGAAGACACAAGTTCAAATAACAGTGGTGACGCTATGTGCAGTCCTGACCAAGTTCACTGAACTTTTTGGCTCTTAATTTCTTCATCCCTGATATAAAAATAAGGACACCTACCTCATAGTGAGGCTTGCTTTGAAGATTGAATTAACAAGGCCATGTATTTAAAGTGCCTAGAGGAAGGGACCCCTTCCCTAAGTTAAACGTTGGTTAAACGTCCAACTTCAGCTCAGGACATGATCTCACAGTTCACAAGTTCGAGCCCTGCATCAGGCTCTGGGCCGACAGCTCAGAGCCTGGAGTCTGCTTTGGATTCTGTGTCTCCCTCTCTCTCTGCTCCTCCCCTGCTCACACTCTGTCTTTCCCTCTCTCTCAAAGATAAATAAAAACATTTAAAACAATTAAAAGAATAATGTGCCTAGAGGAAGAATTGTGTGGTTTTGACACAAAATAGGTGCTTACTAAGCGATAGGTAATAAAAGGAATAGCTGCTCTGTATTGAGCACATATGATACTCAAGACTGTAGCTGTATAGTAATGTTTACTGCCACCTACGGGGTAAGAATTACTCCCATTTTAGAACGGAGGATCCTAAGCCTTAGGGAAATGACATGGATTACTCAGGTTCACACAGTTAATAAGAGAAAACTGGACAATGGAAAGTGAGTAAAGAAGCAAATGAACATTCATGGAACTCAGTACCACATACTGTCCTAGGTGCATTACAAGCATTAACTCATTGAATTATAATAATCCTAGAAGACAGGTGTTACTATCCCATTTTACATGAGGAAATTGCAAATTTATAGATGCCTATATGTAAAGAGTCAGGATTCTAGTCCAGATCTGGCTGTTCCCAAAGCTAATGATCTTTTCACCTTGAAAGGAGGAAGGGAAGTTAAGGCAGTGATTTTGTCCACCATGAAATCAAGTTTTTTCACACCTTCCTCTGATGGTTTGTTTTGCTTCCATTCTCAGGCACCCCAGATGTACTCTAGCAAAAACAAGAGCTGGTCTCCTCCCTGGGGGATTCAACTCTGTGGACATTCCTGATGTTATTTAGAGAATCAGTGTCCCTGGTTTGTGGGCGCCATGCAAACATGTCAAATCATTCAGGGCAGATGGTCTCCAGATCTGGGCACAGCACCAAGCTTTAAGAATGGCAAAGAAAACCTCCTAGTTTATCTTGAGAAACTGAGACTATTGCTTTTTAGAAAAAAAGTCAAAATAAATAAAAGGTAAAGAGAAAGAAACTCAGGTCAAATGGGGCCATTTGGTCTGGCAAGCTGCCACTTTAGCTCACTATATTCCCAGGATGGTTCCATCCTGATTCAGAATCTTCTAGGGCTTCCCTAGATGTTGGCAACATGACTGCTAGGGGAAGCAGGAAGAGAAAGCAGAGTTCTTCACCAGGTGCTCCATGACAAAAAGTAGGAGGGTGAGGAGGATAGAAGAAAACCAAGTACCCTTGGAAAGTCTCCACCTAATTTCCCTTTATGGCCCTCACTATGACAGGAGTGGGTTCATGGGTATGCTTGGACGTAGGGGGTGTTACACCCCAGCCCTGTGCTGGGACTTTATTTTCATTTATTCAACACTCAGTAAATGGCTTTCAAGTACCTACTGCTGTGCTGGATAAAATACAGCAGTGAGTAATCAAAGTCACTGCCCTCCTGGGTCTCACATTCTCATGGGAGGAAGCATGCATAGACAATTAACCAAACTAAATAACAGAGTATTTTATAAGATGATAACTTTCATGGAGAAAAGTAAAGTTAAAAAACAGGGATTGGTATAGGTACAGGCTTCCAGGAAAAAAAAAGTGGGACTCAGGGGTGCCAATACAATCACCCTGAGAGAAAGGTACTCTTACTATATTAAGTTTTTGGGTGAGGAAACTGAGGCCGAGAGGAGGACATTTCTTGAGGCCAGACAGCTGACTATTGGAGCTTCAATTGTAAACCGGGTCCATTTGAAAGAAGCTCTTTTTTTTTTTTTTAATTTTTAAAGTGCCAACTTTTATTTTAAAGGACATTAAAAAAAACCCTACCATCTGTTATCACCATCATTCTGTAAAATAAATGATTAAAACATTTAGCTTTTTATTGCTCATTTTCTTCTTTATACTTCCCAGCCATAGCTGCAGGTTGAAACAAAGGAAGACTGGAAAGTGCAACACAATTTCTTATTCAGAAGCCTTTTCTAATTGCCTGGTGGGCAGTGACAGAATTCTTTAGCATATAGCAATGGGGGACAAATGTAGGCTATATGGTTCAGTTAAGAAATGCTCTTTCTCCTGCTAGAAGCAAAGATGTTTTTGAGGTCAGCATTTCAGCCTTAGTGCCAAAGATGAGCTAGAACGAAAATGCAAAACATTCCATTTAAGATAATTTGTATTTCCACTGTGTGCAAACCCATGGGAGAACTTGCATTAGAGTTCTGAACTTTGCTGTTGACAAGCATTGTTACTGATCAGCAGCTCATTTCCAGCATTGTGGTCATCATTTGATCTTTTATTAAAGAAAATTCTTCCAAAAATATTAATTTGAAAATTAATGTCAACACTTTCTGACATTCCATCCCTGAATGCTGAAGAAGAAAAAAGTTTTAGAGTTTTTTAATAATCTTGGTAAATATTATTTGAACTTTACTTTAAGCCAAAACAAGTTTCATGGGGGAAAAAAAATCCTTTCTTCGGCCATGGGCAATAAATTTGGCCAGGAGGGTCTGGAAGCAAGAAACTGAACACGCTAAATACTAAGTGTGCATTCATACCCAAGGACACTAGGATTTTCAGAGACGTTTATTCTATTCCCCTAAAATGAGACATGTTTTCAAGAAAATCCTTAATTCTTGTCCATTCTCTCTTTATCTCCTGAGTGGGTATGTGGATATACCTTCACGGGCTTTTTTGTTTTGTTTTGTTTTCTTTCAATATTCAGCGGTTAATAAAAAAGCCACTGACTGGACACATTATCCAGTGTTCCTCGTGTTTGGTGGAAAGAAGAAAGAAATGGGAGGCTAATGATTCAGTCTAAATCCAAACATGTCTCTCCAAGATTAAGGTTTTTTTCAAGGATTAATGAGCGTGTGGGCTGTGGACGCATGCGTGCGCACGTGTGGGCACATATGTTTGTGTGTAGCAACTAGCGTCTCAACTAAGCGTTCCCTCCTTTCCTGTAAGTGGAGTTTTTCTCTTTTTCCTTTTTTTTTCCACTGTGGCTTATGGGGAATATATCTCAAGGGTTTGAAATAACAGATAGGATTCGACATGGTTCTTTACCACAAACAGAGGGTGTTTACTTTCATTCGGTAATTGCTTGAGTCAGAGGAGAAAGGAAGACAAAGAAACAAAAACAAGTGGAGGAGGAAGAAGAGAGTGGAAGGATGAACGGATGAAAAGAAACGTGGTTGGGGGGTCCTGGAGGCTCAGGATTGGCTCAGAGGTGGAGAAGAATGAAAACTGTCTAAAGAACTGGCAGGTAATTCTCTCAACCCCAGGCTCCAGATAAACCTGATCCAAGAAAATAAGGTACAGATGTTGAAAGGGATTTAGCCTAGCAACATTATTCGGTAAAAGAAGAAAACAAGCAACTTTTGTTTCTTCCTGTGATAGAAGTTAGATTGATTGACTGTAAATTATGGGAGAAGACCTGTAACTTGGGCTGCAGTCCCACTCTGCTGCTCTCCAGCTGGGTGACCTTGGACAAGCCATTTGGAATCCTTCACCCACAACACGTTGGCAGCAATATTAAATTTCATTCCTAATTCTTACTGTTGCCTTGAGGACCAAATGAAATAATTCATTATATATTTTCTCATTCTGTAAGATTTGTCAGGTATCTACTATAAAAAAAAAATGGACAAACTCCTGCCTCATGAAGTTTACATTCTAGGTATATTCCAAATAGATTTCAGTATATGTTGCAATATGTGAAACACACACACAGGTATATACACACATACATACACACTATTCAGTATGGTAATATACAGAAACATTTTGCTTTATTCTGTAAGGATGTTTACTGCGTTACTCTTCAGTGGGGTAGAAGTTAATAAGAGCATCTTCTTGTGGATCACATAGTACATATTTGTGGATACATATATGAATGATAAATTTAGTTCAGCAGCATGTGTGGATGGTTGACCTGTGATGACAGTTGGCTGCATCCAGCTTATTTGTATTCATTTACATTTCCCAACATATAACTGTGCTGCCAGAAAAAAAAAAAAAACACCTTAGGAAGAGCAGCAGAAACATTTGCAGGGCACCCAACTGCAAGATACTAACTGCATCAGTCAGTTTCAAAAGAACATTCATATCTAGACAGGCTCATTGCTCTCAGACTCACTGAGTGGGATGCTTTTTCTTTAAACTGCTTTTGTTTAGCTGGGACATTGCCTTCCTCAAAGGTGAGAAAATCACTGCTACAGTTGTTAATACATGAATAAAATATACTCAGGATTTGCTCTTGCCAGAAACTGCAGGGTTTCTGGAAAAGGATCAAGATTCTCTTTTAGCCTTCTTGCCCTCATCCCTTCCTATTCCAGTTTTGTTCAGATAGTTTACCACAAGATGGAGGAAGCCAAGGTCAGAGGCAATGGAGGTTCATTAACCCCTGGAACAGTTACTCTGGACCTCATCCCAGCTGTTGGGAGAGATGATACAGAGAATGGGAGAGATGATAGTGTCAGGGATGGACATTTGTCAAATGAAAAATAGGTCTGTAAGTTATTTTTATTTTTATTTTGAAGAAAGGAAAGTTTGGTTAAAGATCTTAGGTGATTGTGGTGTTCTATTCCTGAAAGTTGCAAGGTAGCCCTATGGTGCTTGTTATATGACCTTGTACATTTGCTCTCTGAAAGTGTTTTTTTACCCATCCAATTTCCACTACCGCATCTCTTCCCGGACACCAAAGAGAGAAAATCAATGTGTAAAATTGTAGGAATGGAATGAGTAGAATGAAGTATAGCATTGATTTTATTTCATTCTGTTCGATCCCATCTGTATTACTATTACTAATTGTGATAATAATCCATACCACTTCATGACTGCTGCTTGCCAGACATTTGTTAATTGCTTTACATGCTTTATTTTAATTACAAGTTCACTCAACAACCCCATAAGGTAGACTTGAGTATTATCCCCATTTTACAATTGAGGGAACAAGCTTAAAGAATTGAATAGCTTGTCCAAGCTACCCAGCTGAAGAGTGTGAAAGCCAGGATTCGAAGCCATGACTTAATGCCATGGTGTTAATCACGCAGCTGTTCTGCCTTGCCTTAAATTTTCTCTTTAGCCTTTTTCCTGGCACTATATGACTTTTCTTCCTTTCTTTCTTTCCACCACACTCCCCACCTGCAGCCCTTCACTCCCAAAGATAATTAAAGAACCAAATGGTAATACTAACTAAAAACAACAATCTAAAAAAGTAAAATCTAAAACACATAGACCATTAATATTTTTTCTTGCTCTTCTATGTATGCAGACACATGTTTTGGTTTCATGATGGCCTGAGAGCAGAGCCGGTCTCTCAGGTAGTCTGCACTAAGACTAGGGTCGCTTTAAATAATGATAACATTTCTTGTACATCCTCAAAGCAGATTTCAGGCATAGAAGAGAACTTACACTTTATTAAAAGGCTGGTTTCTAAAGGTTTTGGTCTTGCCAAGAACAGCATGGTTCGATGATTAGAGGCCATTGGTGGTCTATGGCAGCCAAAGTGACATGGCTCTCGGTTGCCTCCCAAGAAGAAAGACAGCAAATATCTGAAGACTTATATAAAAAGATATTCAAACTTGATTAGATGAAGTAGGAAACAAAGAATTGAGTGATGCTTCCAGAAAGGTTTGTGAAAGTCAAAAGAGCAAATATAAGTGGCTCTGAAAAAAGAAATAAAGTACCCCAAAGAAAAGTCTCCATACTTACCATGAATAGTGTCTTGAGTGTTTTTTAAAGCAGTAGTTCCACTGACTGGGACTGCTTCAGCTTGTTCCGTTGGGATTGGGGTGGTCTAAGAAAGGGAAGGGCTTCCATGTTTCAAAGTTGGATGGGGGTGTAAAGAGCATGGCTCCAGTTGAGGGAATGAGCAAAAACAACATGGATTTACAATGCGCTAATCCTACATACAGCCGCTACCCAGATGCCAGGCTTGAATTAAATCAGTGTGGAAAATTTTGGTTTGCTCAGTTCACTGCAACTCATCTGTGTGGGGACATTTAGAGTATATGTCTGGCAGATGTTTGGGGACTATTATTAAGTTATTTGGTGAATGTGTAAAATCTATTTTTAAAAAACTGATACTTAATATTTTTGCCAGCAATTCACATATTATCCACTACACTGGAGTGGAGACATGGTATTCTGCCCTTTACAAGCTCTTTCCCTGGCCAGGCTCAGCCAGAGGTCTCTCCACAAGCATAACAATGGCCTCCAGGCTCCAAGAAGCCTGCTCCTTCTTGCCTGCCTCTCTGCTTTTGCCCACTTCTCTTTTGGATTTTTTCGTCTTGATCTCCACCTTGGTGTGATGGTTTATATTTTCTCTTGCTTTCTGGACCATCTTCACTTAGAGAATACATTTCAGTTACCATTAGCTCTTGCCTCACAATTGAAGGTCAGTTCTGCCTACTCCCAAAATCAGACAAAGTTGCTTAGACCCAAATCTAAAGCAGAAACCTGACCTGTCTCTCCCACTCAAATAGGGGAAGAAGTTGCACTGTTACACAATGCTTAAAACGGGTAGTCTACATGAAAGTCCTATGTACCAGTATACAATTTTCATCTGTTCCTTACCTACAAGGTAGATCCTTACTCCCTAAAGTCACATTTGAGTTTTCTTCTCTTTCTCCTCCTCCATTCCCCTTTCCATGCGCGTTGCATTGCAAATTCCATTGGCCTGGATCTCCTATGAGGGGATATCTGGCATTGTGTCCTGGTGTCTTGGAAAGAAAAAAAAGTGTGAGAAACAATTTCTCTCAAATGTAGCCTGCTCAGTGGTTTATGTTTCAGGCCAGAGGCAGATTAGTCTCCATACTATGAGCATGTGAACCAGAATAACATCGTCCCTTGACTGAGTGTTAAAGTATTTTTCTAATTTACTGAGTCATCACCAGTAATAATAGTTCACTTTAAATGTGACTTTCTTACTTAAGGACACAGAGGATGCTAAAGATTGTTTCCAAGTAGTTTCTGAGCACTTCCCCTATAATACATAACTGCTGGCACACTACAAATGTTCAGAAAATGTTCACTCCGTTTCTCTCCTTTCACTTATCTTTTTCTTGTTTTCTCATTCACTTCTCCTCTCCTTTTGTTTTCCTTCCTTCCACCAATTTTCATCATCTCCTCTTTCCTTCTCATACCTCTGAGTGCTCTGGTGGTGGTGCTCTGGCTTGGAGAGGCTCCTGAGGTCTTCTGTCTAGACCTGTTCTGTGCAATATGGCAGCCACCAGCCCCATGTGGCTTATGGAGCACTGGACACATGGCTAGTCTGAATTGAGATGAACTTTGAGTGTGAAGTGCCTGCTACATTTCAAAGATTTAGTATAAAGAATGGAGAATATCTCACCAAAACTTTTTATAATAGTTGTGTTGAGGTGATATTTTAGATATATTAGGTTAAATAATATATATTAAGATTAATTTTATCTGTTTCTGTTTACTGTTTTGTGGCTACCAGAAAATTCAAAAATTCAATTTTAAAAACTTACCAATTTCTATATGTGGCTCACACTTTATTTCTATTATAAAGTGCTGATCTAGACTGTGGGTAGTTATTTTGGTACTAGGAGAATGGTCTGTATATTTGAGAGGCAACAGGGTGTATTGCCCAAACATTGGCACATTTCATAGATTTACATAACTTATTTTTGGCTTATATAGACCTGGAGCTGGAAAAAGATACAATATTATTCTCAGAAATAGTGTCTTATCTTCTATTTTTTGAAAGAGAGGTAAATACCTGTCCACTACAATGGTTTCTCAATCTTTGGTGTACTCCCCAAGCCCTGAAGATTTTATTGAGCTTTATTGTGGTATTAGAAGGGCAATATAAATACCATTTATCCTAAACTACTTATGTCTTCCTATCACTTTAGGGTATCATCCTATCCATTCCTTGGGAATATTTCATCTAAGTTAAAACTGAAACAATACTTGGGCAAAGCTAATAGCCCGTGGCTTTATCTAAGTTATAGCTGCTTTGACAGGTCAGAGTATCACATTGTAAATCTATGCAGTGATACACAACAATAAACCAGTATGGAGAAAAAAATACAGTTAGATTGACTGACATACATTTCATTTTTTTCTTAAAAGTCCAGATTGCTAGATCAAAAGCAGTAAGATTTAAGTGGAAACAGTCTCAGAAATACACTTTACAGCAATTAAGATATTCAAATGTCTTTGCCACTGTCTAGTTGGTTGAATTGTGTTGTATAAGTATTTTAAAATATTTACTTTTTAAAATGGAGGTAATACTTGTTCAAGTAGGACAATGGATTAAGAAAAAACATAAATCATTAACAACAGCAATTCAAAGAGGAAGGAAATTGTCACTAAGTAGAAATGCAAGCAATGACCAATAAACTTTGAATTTGTTGTCTGGAAAAGCAAGTTTGTAAACTACTGATTTAGAATAATAAGTGGATGAGAATCAAAAAGAATATTCTGAGTGTGTGGGTGGGAAGGAGGGCAGGTGATGGAGGTGGCTAATTAGGGAAGGGTAGCTCTTTCAGGTGTAAAACAGATTTTAGGGGCACCTGGGTGCCTCAGTTGGTTAAGTGTCCGACTTTGACTCAGGTCATGATCTCACAGTTGGTGGGTTCAATCCTGATGTTGGGCTCTGTGCTGACAGCTCAGTGCCTGGAGCCTGCTTCAGATTTTGTCTCTCCCTCAGAGTTCCAGTTGAACTTTCTCAAAAATAAATAAGCATTTAAAAAATCAGATTTTAAAGCAAATATAATTAAGACATTGTGGATATTCAAGAACATGGAAATAACTGGAACAAATAATTGTCACAGAAATTCATAAAAGGCAGTTCAATAGGAAACAAATAGTCTTTTTAGCCAGTGGTGCTAAGACAACTGGGTATCAACATGCAAAGGAATAAAGTTAGATCCATACCTCACATCATATACACAAATTAACTAAAAGTGGAACTTAGACCTAAATGAAGGAACTATAGAACTCTGAAAAGAAAACATAGGCATAATCTTTGTCACCATGGATTAGACAGTAGTTTTTTAGAAATGACACTAAAAGCACAAGAAACTAAAGAAAAAAATAAATTGGCCTTCATTAAAAAAAACAAAATACTTTTGTGCTTCAAAGAACATCATGAAGAAGGTGAAAAAACCCACATATTGGGAGAAAATAAAGTACTTGTAGTCAGAACATATAAATAAATTTTTTGACTCAAATACAAAAAGACAAAGTCTATTTAAAAAATGAGTAGAAGATTTGCAGAGTACTTTCTCCAGTGAAGATAGGCAAACGGCCAATAAACACATGAAAAAGTGTTCAACATCATTAGTCATTATAGAAATATAAATCAAAACTGCAATGAAATACAACCACCTGCATGGCTGTAATAAAAAAGGGTCAATAACAAGTATTGATGAGGATATGGAGTAATTGGAACTCTTATACATTGCTGGTGGGAATGTAAAATGATACAGTTGCTTTGTATACAGTTTGGCAGTTCCTTGAAATGTTAAACCATATGACTCAGGCATTCTACTCCTAGGTATATACCCAAGGGGAAAACACACACACACACACACACACAAAGTTGTACACAAATTTTGTAGTTGTATTATTTATGATAGCCAGAAAGTGGGAATAGCTAATGTCCATCATCTAATAAATGGATAAACAAAATGTGGTATATACATATCTTAGAATATTACTTGGCTATAAAATAGAATGAAGTTTTGATACATTGCAACAACATGGATGAACATTGAAAGCAAGTGAAATAAATCAGTCATAAAAGGCCATGTTTTGTATGGTTCCATTTACATGAAATGTACAAAATAGGCAAATTCATGGAAACAGAAAGTAGATTACTGGTTGACAGAGACTAGAGGAAGGGAGAATGGGGAGTGACTGCTGACAGTGGGTGGTTTCTTTTTGGGGTGACGAAAATGTTCTGGAATTAATTTGTGGCATTTGTTGGGCAATTCTGAATATACAGAACCTGAGTTGTATACTTTAGTGTGAATTATATTTCAATAAACTTGTAATTAAAAATTAGTTCATATAAATGATTTTAATATATAATTGAGACATTACAGAACAGTGAGGAAAGATTATTCAATAAATGGTATTGGGACTATCTACTTTACAATTTTGAGAACGTAATGAATTTATATCTACACTGTGCCTCAAAATAAATTTCAGAGGGAATAAGATTTAAACATTAAAATTTAATCATGGAAAAAGCAAAACAACAAAGTAGAAGTAAATATCAGGTATTTATATATGGAGATGGAATAAATTTCTATGCTTAGAAACAATAGAAGAATCCACAAATGATCAATATAAAAATGAACATTTTAAAAACAAATATATAAAAATTAAGCAGTATATGATATAAATAGAAAAAATACTAAAAAAAAAAGGAAAATAGATTGACAAAGAGCACATTGAAAAAATATGAATGACAAAGGTTAATATCTTTATTGTGGAAAAATTTAGTTTGATAAGATATAAAAAATGGAGCTGAGGATATAAACAGTTAACTCACTGAAGAGAAAATCATACAATTCAAGGCAGGGTAAAAGTTGTATAATAGCATTTGTTATAAAAAGGTATGTGCTATTGTGGAGAAAAAAAGTATCCATTCAGTCTGTGGGAGGGAAATAGTAAGGGACAGTGTACACGAAACGTGGAAAAATGCTCACTCATGCATGTAATCAAAGATGTGTATTTTAATAATTACCCTTTCTCCATCTATTAGCAAACATTATAATTCTTTTTTTTAACTTCTTTTAATATTTATTTATTTTTGAGAGAGAGAGGGAGAGAGAGAGGGAGACACACAATCTGAAGCAGGCTCCAGGCTCTGAGCTGTCAGCACAGAGCCCAATGAGGGGCTTGAATTCACAAACCATGAGATCATGACCTGAGCCAAAGTCAGAGGCTTAACAGACTGAGCCACCTGGGTGCCTCAGCAAACATTATAATTCTTAAAGATGATGTGAAGGAAAGATCAAAGTGGTATATTCTCAAGCATAGACAATCAATGTAAGGCAGATCGACATCAAATGATAATTCTGTCACTTTATAAGCTGTGCAATTGTGGGTAACACATTCCTGAATATTATTATCTATGAAATGGTGATAAATAATTCCTACCTTGTAGCATTGATACAAGTACTAATATCATAGGCAAATAAGCTAGCTGAGCGCTTGGCATGTAGCAACTGTGCAATAAACAGTAAATAGTATATTGGTTTTATAAATTAAGAAAGAACGAAGTTACATAAAGAAATTTAGCAATAAGTAACAAGATCATAAGCAATAAGAAACAATAAAATGTTCATATTAATTGATCCAGTAATTTTACTTCTGGAATCATAAATTCCAAGGAAATAATCACTAATACTATTTTTATGGCATTATTTAGAATAGGAAATAATGTCCCATAATGGAAGAGTGGTTAAGTAAATTATGATTCCACTTACTGGGATGATGTGGCTGCCATAAAGAATGATAATTATGAAGACTATGTATCTTCCTTTTATAAAGAAAAATTATAATTCTGTGCACAAAGTACACAACAGAGTGAAAAGGCAACTTATAGAATGGAAAAAATACTTGCAAATCATATATCTGATAAAGAATTAATATCTAGAAAATACTAAGAACTCCTATAAACTTAACAATAACAATGGACAAACAATCTGATTAAAAAGTGGGCAAAGGGATGGCTTTCCAGGGGAATTCTACCAAACATTTAAAGAAGAGTTAACACCTATTCTTTTGAAGCTGTTCCAAAAAATAGAAATGGAAGGAAAACTTCCAAACGCATTCTATGAAGCCAGCATTACCTTGATTCCAAAACCAGAAAAAAAACCCCATTAAAAAGGAGAATTACAGACCAATTTCCCTGATGAACATGGATGCAAAAATTCTCAACAAGATACTAGCCAACCAGATCCAACAATACATTAAAAGAGTTATTCACCATGACCACGTGGGATTTTTACCTGGGATACAGGGATGGTTCAATATCCACAAAACAATCAATGTGGTAGATACATCACATCAATAAAAGAAAGGACAAGAACCACATGATACTCTCAATAGACGCAGAGAAAGCATTTTACAAAATACAGCATCCTTTCTTGATAAAAACCCTTAAGAAAGTAGGGGTAGTAGAACCATACATCAAGATCATAAAAGTCATATATGAAAGACCCAACACTAATATCATCCTCAATGGGGAAAAACTGAGAGCTTTCCCCCTAAGGTCAGGAACAAGACAGAGCTGTCCACTCTCACCACTGTTATTCAACATAGTATTGGAAGTCTTAGCCTCTGCAGTCAGACAACACAAAGCAAAGGCATCCAAATTGGCCAGGAGGAGGTCAAACTTTCACTCTTCACAGATGACATGATACTTTATATGGAAAACCCAAAAGATTCCACCAAAAAACTGCTAGAACTGGTTCATGAATTCAAAAAAGTTGCAGGATATAAAATCAATGCACAGAAATCAGTTGCATTCCTATACACCAACAATGAAGTGACAGAGAAATCAAGGAATCAATCCCATTTACAATTGCACCAAAAAGCATAAAATACCTAGGAATAAATCTAACCAAAGAGGTGAAAAATATATACACTGAGAGCTATAGAAAGCTTACAAAAGAAATTGAAGAAGACACAAAAAAATGGAAAAATATCCGATGCTCCTGGATTAGAAGAACAAATATTGTTAAAATGTTGGTACTACCCAAAGCAATCTACATATTCAGTGCAATCCCTATCAAAATAACACCTGCGTTCTTCACAGAGCTAGAACAAACAATCCTAAAATTTGTATGGAACCAGAAAAAACCCTGAATAGCCAAAGCAGTCTTGAAAACAAAAACCAAAGCAGGAGGCATCACAATCCCGGACTTCAAGGTGTATTACAAAGCTGTAATCAATAAGACAGTAAGGTACTGGCACAAAAACAGACACTCAGATCGATGGAACAGAATAGAGAACCCAGAAATGGACCCACAAAAGTGTGGCCAACTAATCTTTGACAAAGCAGGAAAGAATATCCAATGGAATAAAGAAAGTCTCTTCACCAAGTAGTGCTGGGAAAACTGGACAGTGACATGCAGAAGGATGAACCTGGACCACTTTCTTACACCATACACAAAATAAACTCAAAGTGGATGAAATACCTAAATGTAAGACAGTAAGCCATCAAGATCCTCGAGGGAGAAAGCAGGCAAAAACCTCTTTGACCTCAGTCGCAGCAACTTCTTGCTCAACATGTCTCTAGAGGCAAAGGAAACCAAAGCAAAAATGAACTATTGGGACCTCATCAAAATAAAAATCTTCTGCACAACGAAGGAAACAATCAGCAAAACTAAAAGGCAACTGATGGAATGAGAGAAAATATTTGCAAATGGCATATCAGATAAAGGGTTAGTATCCAAAATCTACAAAGAACTTATCAAACTCAACACCCAAAAAACAAATAATCCAGTGAAGAAATGGGCAAAAGACATGAATAGACACTTCTCCAAAGAAGACATCCAGATAGCCAACCAACACATGAAAAAATGCTCAACATCACTCATCATCAGGGAAATACAAATCAAAATCACAAGGAGATACCACCTCACACCTGTCAGAATGGCTAACATTAACAACTCAGGTAACAACAGATGTCGGTGAGGATGTGGAGAAAGAGGATCTCTTTTGCATTGTTGGTGGGAATGTAAGCTGGTGCAGCCATTGTGGAAAACAGTACAGAAGTTTCTCAAAAAACTAAAAATAGAACTACCCTATGACCCAGCGACCCAGCAATTGCACTACTAGGCATTTATCTATGGGATACAGGTGTGCTGTTTCGAAGGAGCACATGCACCCCAATGTTTATAGCAGCACTATCAACAATAGCCAAAGTATGGAAAGAGCCCAAATGTCCATTGATGGATGAATGGATAAAGAAGATGTGGTGTGTATATATATATATATATATATACATATATATATATATACACACACACACACACACACACACACACACACACACACAATGGAGTATTACTTGGCAATCAAAAACAATGAAATCTTGCCATTTGCAATTATGTGGATGGAACTAGAGGGTATTATGCTAAGTGAAATTAGCAAAAGACAAATATCATGACTTCACTCATATGAGGACTTTAAGAGACAAAACAGATGAACATAAGGAAATGGAAGCAAAAATAATATAAAAACAGGGAGGGGGACAAAACATAAGAGACTCATAAATATAGAGAACAAACAGAGAGTTGCTGGAGGGATTATGGGAAGGGGAAATGGGCTAAATGGGTAAGAGGCATTAAGGAATCTACTCCTGAAGTCATTGTTGCACCATATGCTAACTTGGAGGTAAATTGAAAAATTAATTAAATAAATAAATTTTAAAAAGTGAGCAAAGGATTTGAATAGATGTTTCTCCAAAGATGATACACACATGAACAACAAACACATTTTCAGCACTAATCATCAGGAAAATGCAAATCACAACCATAATGAGAGGTCACCTTACATGCATTAGGATAGCTGCATAAAAAAACAAGAAATACACACCCCCCCAAAAAAAAGGGAAATAAACTCCACTGATGAGGATGTAAAGAAATTGGAACCCTTGTACACTGTTGATGGGAATGTAAAATGATGCATGTGCTATGAAGAAAACAGTATGGTGCTTCCTCAAAAAATTAAAAATAGAGCCACCATGTGACCCAACAATCCCACTTCTAGGTGTATATACAAAAGAACTGAAAGCAGAATCTTTGCAACCCCCCCCCCATATTTGTTGCAGCATTATTTACAATAGCCAGGAATGGAAACAACCTAAATGTTCATCAACTGATGAATGGATAAAGAGAATGTCACATATATCTATATGTGTATGTGTGCATGTATATATACACGCGCGCGTGTGCACACACACACACACACACACACACCCATATGCAATGGAATATTACTCGGCTTTAAAAAGGAAAAAATCCTGTCACTTGCTACAACCTGGATGGACTATGAGGACGTTATGTAAAGTGAAATAAGCCAGTCACAAAAAGGCAAATACTATATGATTCTATTTATATGAGGTATCTAAAGTAATCAAATTCATAGAAACAGAAAGTAAAATGGTGGTTGTTAGGGACTGGGGGAGAAATGGCGAGTTGCTTAAGTAGTATAGAGTTTCAATTTTGCAAGATGACAAAGTTCTGTATGTCTACTGCACAATGTTGTAAGTATACTTAACACTACTCAACTATACACTTAAAAATGGTTAAAATGGATGGGGTGCCTGAGTGGGTCAGTCGGTTGAGCATCTGACTTCAGCTCAGGTCATGAACTCATGGTTGATGGGTTTGAGCCCCACACCAGGGTCTGTGCTGACAGTTCAGAGCCTGGACCCTGGTTCGGATTCTGTGCCCCTCTCTCTGTGTTCTTCTCTCTCTCTCTCTCTCTCTCTCTCTCTCTCTCAAAAATAAATAAAGATTAAAAAAATTTTTTTAAATGGTTAAAATGGTAAATTTGATATTATGTGGGTTTTTTTTACCACAATTTAAACAATTTTATAAGTTGTATTTGTAAATATACAAATTTTGTATAGTAAATGTTTTTTTTTTGTAAAATAATATAAATTGAGTGCTTTTCACTGTACTGGGTGCTGCAGCTTTGGGGGAGAGGACTTTGGAGGGGTAAAGGCCTGATGGTCCATACAGGGCCATTTGGAAGGAGCAAGGAGAAGCCATTGAAAATTTTAAAACCGGGATATAGGATATAGAATGATTCTGTTTACATTAAAAAAAATTTTTTTTTACATTTATTTATTTTTGAGAGACAGAGAGAGATAGAGCACAGGTGTGGGAGGGGCAGAGAGAGAGGGAGACACAGAATCCGAAGCAGGCTCCAGGCTCTGAGCTGTCAGCACAGAGCCTGGCGCAGTGCTCGAACCCACAAACTGGGAGATCATGACCTGAGCCAAAGTCAGACCCTCCAGGCGCCCTTCCATTTACATTTTGAGATATGGGTCTGACTACAGTGTGGAAAAGGGATTAGCTAAATAAAAATTTTTTTACTACAACTATGCAAAAACATGCATATGAAGGAAAAAACTAAAGGGAATAAGCTTATGGGTGTCTATTTTCCTTAATTAAAAGAAAATTCTTGTTCTTGTATTCTCTAACCCATAAAGGGAGTAGCCAGAAAAGCCACACTATTTGAAATTTATAACAGAAGGAGAGACCTATTTAATCCCCTTCCCTACCTTTCTCTGGCTTGGTTTACCCTTGAGTCATGCCAATCAAAGTTCAGTTCGAGGCCTGGCTATCTCCTGTGCTGCCACCTAGTGGTAACTTCCAAGCTGTCAACAGAAATTAAGATTATGCCAATTACATTTTGTTTTATGTCAAATAATCACAGCATAATCTAGGAATATGGCTGAAATTATTCTAGTAAATAACCTGAAAGTATGTCTCTATATACTAGTCTTGACTTCAAGTGGTTGGAGGATCAACCTTGTGAGCTCTTTAAATCCCTTCCAGCTTTCTTTTATGTGGCTTAAATTGGAAAAAAATTTTTTTTAATCTGGAAATTTTATATTAACATGGAATAATTCACAGTAAGAAATTCTGTTGGCTAGGTTTTTTTAATGTCAATATTTAATAATTAAAAGACACCAGAGTTTTATAAAAGTAATGATTTTTCAATATATCAGGGCTAAATTTTTTAAATTGGCAAATTCATTGTTTTCTTTGCCAGCTTGTCATCTTGCAATAAGAAACTTCATAAAGTGTATAATCAGACAATCCTCAGGGACCAAAAATACTATATTTTGAGATTCAAAAAGATGTATTTTAATATAAGAAAATCTGTGGTACTTGATAAATAATAAAGTTTAAATATGGCATAAATAAGAATTTTATCTCATAAAAGTACTTTGCAATGAATGGGAAATGTTAATTTTTTTCGGAAGAAAAATAGACCGTATATATCAAATCAATGTAAGATATTTCAAAAACTTACCTTATGCATCTGAGATCTTTCCCTTCCCTCTCCTCCCCTCCCCTCCTCTTCATATCCCTACCCTTCTTTCCCTTCTCCTTCTCCTTCCCCTTCCCCTTCCCCTTCCCCTTCCCCTTCCCCTCCCCTCCCCTCCCCTCCCTTCCCTTCCCTGTTTATCATTTGTAAAAATCATGTGGCAAACTTTTCTACTTTTTACGTTCCCAAAGGATGTCTCAACTTATAAATGAATCCACATTTTATTAAAAAACAGAGGATTTGGACTCAAATGGTCCTTCTCCAATTCTGACTATGACCTTTCTAGGTCTACATGTTGCTTGGGCAAATGAGTCTAGTGGTCCTCATCTGCAAAATGGGATAAAAACCCTACTAACCTGTAGAGATTTTGAAGGATTAAGTGAAATAATGCATATAAGAAACTTAAAGTGCCTGGTTTGTGAAAAATGCTCAAGCAATCTTAGCAAACATTGTTATACATAAAGAGAATCTCTGCTAATGAAATAGGTCTATAATTATGAAAGCACCATTTCTCAAAAATCTTCTACCAGATCAGTGGTATGATTTCTTTAAAACTCCATATGTCTGTGTTGAATGATTGACTCTGGTAACTTTTATTTAGTTGTTATTTTGAAGAAATTACAATCACATATATATGTCAGCGTCTGTTCTCCCTTAGATACTGATCCTGTACAGTGCTCAGAATAGAAACAAGAAAATGACCCAGAGTAAGACCTGTTATAAAATTTTAATTAAAAGAATATAATAATTTAAATATTATATAATGTTTATTCATACTTCAAAATATTTTAAAAGACTTCTTATACACCAGTGCCTTTTAAGTAAAGCTTTAAAAACCCTTGAATTAAGCAATTTTTGGTTAAAATAGAATTCATTTTAATAAACAAGCCTTCTAAATGCCATTTAAGGTTTCTTAAAGCATTCATTGTTGCTCACCATGTTGTTTAACTGGGGAAGCAGAACAAAGGAAGAATCTTTTATGATGTGATGTACCAGAAGTAAAAATACGTATGGTATAAATTAAGTACAGAAATCAGAAGGATGCAGAGAACAGCTCAGAGTGAGGAGTAAAGAAGTCATCTATAGAATGTTCCAGAAGGTAGTATGTTGGCAAAGTTCTGGATTGTTGGAGATACTGTCATGGACTGTCACAAACTGAGACTCTGACCAAGGCTCAACCTGGTCAGAGTAGGCTTGATGAATGGAAAAGTTGGCACCTCTGCTAAACCCTGAGAAACAGGGGAAGGTGGTCAGGATATCCATAGAGTGGGCAAAAATGTGGGCAAAAATGCAGAATTTGAAATATACATGGTACGGTTTGACCAAAGAAAGAATGCCTGGTGGTGCCTCTGCTAAACATCAGAATTAAGTCTCAGATTCCAGTATGCTGACCTAGACTCTGTGCTTCTGAAGTCAAGAATGCACTACTTATGAAGAGAGCTGTTGTATTCTACTTATGTAGTCAACACATGTGTATTTAACTTATTATGTAGTAAAAACCCTTCCACACACTAAAGAACATGATATAATCTTTGCCTCAAGGAGCTTGGTGGTGACAGCTATATGAACCTGCAGTGTGATAAGTGCTAGATAGGCATTATAGCAGAATGCTTAGAGCAAAGGTTTTGGCATTATCTGGATCCGTGTTCCCACTGTGTAACCTTGGGTGCATTGCTTCATCTTTGTAAGCTTCAGGTTCCTCATCCATAAAATGGGGACTCTAAGAAAACCCATTTCATTTGGGTTGTTACAAGATTTATGTGATACAATGTCAGCCAAGTTCTTAGCATAACCCTGGCTCATGGGGAGTACCTAATAAATGTTAGCTAGGAAAAACACTGAGGTATGAGATATACAGGAAACAGTCCAATTGTGGGGAAGCTGAAGAAGTTGTAATAGAAGTTGTAACATAAGCTAAGATGTTAGCTTGATACAGGTAGGGGTATGGGGACTAGGAGAGAAGGAGTAGTTCTAGAGGAGAAAAATTGTAGAGGTGAGAGATTAAAGGGCATGTTGAGGAAACTAGACATAATGGATAAATGAACATGTTTGGGGAGGTCGGTAGGTCTCTGATTGTGTGGTGTCGTATATTGTTATAGGGTTGTTCAAACTCACCGAACATACCTGCCTCATAGACAATTGGCGTTCCCTCTGCCTGGAATGCTGTTCCTCCAGACACCCACACACTTCTCTCTCCATTCTTTCCTTCAGGCCTTTGCTCAAGTGTCTCCGGATGGGGGAAGTCTCCCTTAACCACCCTGGATAAAATAGGATTTGTAGAGTATAAGGGCACTGGTAAAATGTGTGGATTCAGGAGCCAGGCTGCTGTGACTTGCATCCCGGCTCTGCCCTTCCCTACAGCAACCACTTTATGGTTCAATTTCCTCGTGTGTAAAATGTGAAAATAGCACTGATGCAGAGGGGTGTCATAAGGATTAAATGAATTAATAGGAATAAAACCCTGAAAGAATGATTGGCACATAGTTAGTACTCACCAAGTATCTGTTGGTATTATTACTGTTGATTTATTGTTGTTCCAAATAACGATGGAGGCATGCAGTGAAGACCAGTCCAAAGGTGAACTTAGTGCCCTTTTGCTCTGTACTGCCTTGGGGAAGCTGCTGGAACCTAGAGTTTCATGAGGGGAATTTTTTTTAATGTTGTTTTTGCAATTAGGAAATCTATCAAGCACATCAAAAAGAATGTACAATTATATAATGAATACCTGTACAGCCACTACCCAGCTTAAGAACCTAAACATTACAAATACAGCTGAAGCATCTTAGGATGTTGTGGTTCTGATTTCTCTGATGTTGTCCTATACCAGCTTTTTCCAAGTGAGCCACCTGGAAACTATTTCTGCAGGGTGTTGTATGGGAAAAGGTATTATGTGAGGAAAAGTTCGGGAAACTGGGTTCTAATTCATTTGGGAAGTACTGGATTTTAACAAAATAAAATAGGATATTTATTTATTTATTTATTTATTTATTTATTTATTTATTTATTTATTTTTTGCAGAATTACTCAAAGCTTCCCAAACTGAACACAGGACCCCTTTTGTATGCCATGTCATTTGGGACTATGTTTCATGCAAAACATTTTTAGAGACGCTAATTTATGCTACAGTTATCAACCCCGAAAAGTACTAGTGACCTGATTATTTTCACATCACTCAAAGAAGATGGATTAATTTCAAATATTCAGTAAAAAAAATAGGGCTTAATGATTAATCATCTCAGTGCCAAGATCAGAGCTAAATGAGCAGCTCAACCTTAACCATGAAGGAGTCCATGGCCTGATTATTTACATTTCAGTTCTCTCCATAATTTTGATATTTTATTCTATCCATATTTTCCCCGATCTTGATATTGCTTTTAATTGTCATTGTATACCATGTGTTATTAGAATCTCAAATTCCTGTGCAACAAGGCAGGAATAAATTCATTAAACTCAAATGAAGTACACCTAACTGTATTCACCCCAAAATGCTAAATTTTACAGTGCTGATTTAATGACTATTAAACATTTCTTTTGGTTCTGTCTAAATCTAACATTGATTAATAGTGAGATTAGGCCATTAGTATTGACGTAAGCCAGAAGTTGGATTACAGCCACGCCATACTTATAAATTCAACCATTTCAAGGTTATATTGTGGTAGAAGTCAGGGTCAGTGATGATCTGATGGATTGGAAGATGGGTGGGGAAAAAGCTTCTTGGAGCAGTTGGTCCTTGAGCTGTGATTTAAAGAGGAGAAACTTGCGGTTTGGTTGTTGTTCCATAGATATGGAAAAAATTGAGCAAAGGCTCACGGCCAGCAGAGGAAGAACCAGTGGAAGGAGCCACATGACAATAAATTTAGTTGGTCTGGAAGGTGAAGGCTAGGTTAGAGTAGGAGATGAAAACAGTTTAGAATGGGTGGGTCCAGCTGGGAGGAGCCTTTGAAAGAAATACTCGGAAATTTGTGTTTTGGCTCAAAGTGTAATAGGAAATCAATGTAAGGCTACAGTTCATTAGAGGATATGGTCAAAGTGATGAACAAGAAAAACAAAAAGAGAAAAGAAATGACTTTAGAAATTGTAACCTATGAGCATTAATTTATCAGAAAATAGTTATTAGTCTATTTGAAAATAAGGAAACTGTATGTGTTGAATAATGAATGGTTGTGCCAATGGGAGTGGGCCATTCAGTTTATAAAACCCAAGTAATAAGGTAAGTGCCCACAGTCAGGAGGGTGCTTTGTTAGAGATTTCCTGTGGGAAAGTCAAGAGGAATAATAACACACACACACACACACACACACACACACACACACACACACACACACATTTCTGTGTGTCAGGCACTGCTCTGACAAATCTACAGTGAAAGAGGTGAGGTAGATAAGATCCTTGCCTTTAGGGAGCTTAAAATCTAGAAGTAACACATTCATACCCTTTGGACAAATTCTTACTGAACACCTGATCCTGGCCAGGCTATGCCATACACTAGTGGTGCTAGTTCTCATGAGTTTCCAGTCTATCAGGATATAGAGATGTAAGGTGGGCAATTAGAACATAGTGTGAGAGGAATGTCTGTAGGAAAACAGAGAGCCACAGCTGGACTGAAGGGGTAGGTAGCTGTGCAGGGTGTTAAACATTACTGAACATGTACAGAATGGAGCAAGTTTTGTTTTTAAAACTCGGGAGTGTGAATGTGATTGAAGGACTATTTTGATAAGCATCTTGAAGTGGGGTAAGTGAGATACCACAGAACAAAGCTTGAATGATAATAACGGATCACTAAATTGCATTCTAAGGAGGTGAGGCTGCTTATCTATGGGGCTTTCCTTTTGCTAAACTGGGAATGGAAATTGACACAGGGGAACTGTTCACAGGCAACACAAGAGAAGCTAATTGTTGGCTACCTCAGGAGGTTTTCCCACTCTTCCCCCACATAGCGTATGGCTTCTCTTCTATTTAATATTTAAAATATGTACTGATTGGAAGAGACACTCATTGTTGGCTCACTTTTCTTGGTCTCAATTCCATTCTGTAGTGTGCTATAGGAGCATGTGAACAGGGGACTGTGATCGTTAATTTTTTTTTTCTTAAAGTTCATTTATTTATTTTGAGCAAGTGTGAGCAGGGCAGGGACAAAGAGAGAGGGAGAGAGAGAATCCCAAGCAGGGTCCATTATGTCAGTACAGAGCATGATGTGGGGTTTGATCTCACAAACTGTGAGATCATGACCTGAGCTGAAATCAAGAGTTGGTTGCTTAACCAACTGAACCACTCAGGCAGCCCTGTGATGGTTAATTTTCTGTGTCAACTTGACTGGGCTACAGGGTGCCAAGATATTGGTTAAACATTTCTCCTCGTCCACTGCTTCCTCCTCTTTCTTTTTTTAGTGTAGTTACCATCTGGAAGCACTCAGAATCATTATAATATTATTGACTATATTTCCTATGTTATACTTTTCATCCCTGTGACTTGTTTATTTTATAATTGAGAGTTTGTAATTCTTAATCCCCTTCACTTATTTTGCCTATACCCCCCACTGGAAACCCTCTGGTAACCATCGGTTTGTTTTCTGTACGTATTTATAAGTCTGTATTTGGTTTGTTCGTTTGCTCATTGGTTTTATTTTTTAGAGTCTCCATAGAAATGAAATCATATGGTATTTGTCTTTCTCTGTTTGACTTATTTCATTTAGCATAATACCCTTTGATCCATCCACGTTGTCATGAATGGAAAGATTTTATTCTTTTTTATGGGTAGATGATATTTCATTGTATTTATATATGCCATTTATCCATTCATCTATTGATAGGTACTTAAGTGGCTTCCATATCTTGGCTGTTGTAAATAATACTGTAATAAACATAAGGGTACATAGATCTTTTGGAATTAGTGTTTTCATTTCCTTCGGGTAAATGGTAGTGGAGTTACTTGTTTTGAGAAACCTCCATATTATTTTCCACAATGGCTGCACCAATTCACATTCCTATAACAGTGCACAAGTTTTCCTTTCTCTCCACATCCTTGGCAATACTTATGTTTTGTGTTTTTGATGCTAGCCATTCTGACAGGTACAAACAAGGTAATATTTCATTGTGGTTTTAATTTGCATCTCCCTGATGATTAGTGATATTGAGAATCTTTTCACATGTCTGTTGGCCATCTGTATGTCTTCTTTGGAAAAACGTCTATTCAGTTCCTCTGCCCATTTTTAATGAGATAACTTTTTTTTTTTTTGGTGTTGAATTGTAAGAGTTCTTTATATATTTTGGATCTTAGCTTTTAATTATCAAATATACTATTTGCAAATTGATAGGCTACCTTTTAATTTTGTTGATAATTTTCATTGGTAGGCAAAAGCTTTTATTTTGGTGTAGTCCCAATAGTTTATTTTTGCTTTTCTCTCCCCCTTACCTGAGAAGACATATGTAGAAAAATGTCACTAAGGCCAGTGTCAAAGATGCTACTCCTTATGTTTTTTCTACAAATTTCATGGTTTCAGGTCTTACCTTTAGGTCTTTAATCCATTTTGAGTTTATTTTTGTGTATGATGTAAGAAAGTGGTCCAATTTCATTCTTTTGCATGTATCTATTCAGTTTTCCCATCACCATTTACTGAAGAGACTGTTTTTCTCTCTTGCATATTCTTGCCTCCTTGCCATAGATTGACTGCCTAAGTATGGGTTTATTTCTGGGCTCTCTATTCTATTCCATTGATATACAGGTCTATTTTTGTGCCAGTACCATACTGTTTGGATTACTATAGCTTTTTAGTATATCTTGAAATTGGATTGTGATACCTCCAAGCTTTATTTTTCTTTATCAAGATTACTTTGGCTATTTGAGGTCTTTTGTGGTTCCATACAAATTTTAGGATTATTTGTTATAGTTCTGTGAAAAATACTACTGGTATTTTGACAGAGATTGCATTGAATCTGTAGCTTGCTTTGGGTATTATGGACATTTTAACAATATTGATTCTTCCAATTCACAAGTATTTTTTTTCTATTTGTATCATTTTGAATTTCTTTTATCATTGTCTTCCAATTTTCAGAGTACAGGTCTTTCACCTCCTTGTGTTAAATTAACTATTAGGTATTTTATTCTTTTTAATGCAATTGTAAAAGGGATTGTTTCATAGTTTCTCTGCTACCTCATTATTAGTGTATAGAAACACGATATATTTCTATATATTTATTTTGTATTCTGCAACTTTACAGAATTCATTTATTAGTTCTAGTAATTTTGGAGTCTTTAGAATTGTTATATGTAATATCATGTCATCTGCAAATTAGTGACAGTTTTACTTCTTTCTCACTAATTTGGATGCCTCTTAGTTCTTTTTCTTGTCTGGTTGCTACAGGTAGGACTTCTAGCTCTATATTAAATAAAGGTGGCAAGAGTAGGCATTTTTGTCTTGTTCCTGATTTTAGAAGAAAAGCTTTTTACTTTTCACTTTTTCACAACTGAGTATGATGTTAGCTGTGAGTTTTCATATATGGCCTTTATTTTGTTGTGGTATGTTTCCTCTAAACACACTTTGTTGAGAGTTTTTATCATGAAGTTAAACATTATTTCTAAATGTATGCAAGCATTTCTGGATGAGGTTTACATTTGAAACTCTTTCTCTGTCTCTTTATATATAAACCTATATAACCTATATATAATATATATAAATTTATGACATAAGTCTACATATACATATAGATCAATTAATCTATGACAAAGGAGGCAAGACTATGCAAGAGGAGAAAAAAATCTCTTAAAGAAAGAGAGATTGATTTACCATAAGAAATGGGGTCATGGGGTCATGGGATCATGGAGGCTAAATCCAGGATTTGCAGTTGGCAAGCTAGAGACCTAAAAGAACTGACGGTGTAAGTTCCAGTTTGACATCAAAGGCCTGTATATATCCTATGGGTTCTGCTTCTCTAGAGAACTCAGATTAATGCACACACCTCATATTGCTAGGCTGGGGAAAGGGGTAGACAGTGCTTAAAGATGTAATAGTTTGACTGGGATGATAGAAAAGAACTATAAACTCAGGGGTGAATTGCCAAAGGAAATTATTGCAGCCCCGAAAGGTGTGTGGTAACAAGAAACCCCAGAGAAGATTGCGTTCTGCTTTAAACCTGTCTTAATATAAAGGAATAGTGCATTACTTCTTTATCTCACTTATCTCTGTGATCTTAAAGTGATCTTAGCTTCTCAAATAAGTTTAGCTGCTCACAGACATTTTCTGAAATAGACAGATTGCTGTTGGAGAAGAGGGGAAAATCAGGAAAAGTCAGAAGTCAGACTTGTTTTTGAGAAGCTTTTAAATCCAAGTGACAGAACCTAACCAAACTAGTTTAAGAAAAATAAGATTGCTCCTCCTCCCCCGGCTCCTTGCCATCTAACTAAAAACTTTAGGAATAGGTGGATCCAAGGCACAAACCATGGTTTTGAGGTTATCTTTTTTCATCTCTCTGTTTTTTTCTGCTTTTCTTTATAAGTTGGCTTCTTTCCCTCCTATACTGGATAGCTTCCTTCATGCAGTTGATGAATATGAGAAAAATGTAGACATTTTTCTCACAACCTAAGACTGCAAAGGAAGCAAGAACATTATTCCCATAATTCCCAGCAGAGATGTTCGGGGAGAACTCAATTTTGAGCATGTGCCCATCCCTAAAGCAATCACTATGGTCAGGGATAATGGAGTTCTCTGACCAAGTTTGGGTCATTTGCCAACTCTGTGGATTGGAAGGTTGTGTTAATCCTCCTGTCCCACCGAAACACATAGAATGAAGACAGGGTGGATCCCTGAAGAGGAAGATACAAAATGATTTAAAAAATTATAAGTCTAATATATACATAAAAGAACACATGTTAAGGATTTATTCTATGCACCAGTCAATGAACATGTTATGACATGTTCAAAAAAAGATTGAAACGAATGTGCAAATGGAAGCAAAACTTTTTTTCCAAGAGTGGGAAAGAAGTCAGTTGAATCTCTACCAGACAGGACAAAATCATAGACAAGAATTATTTTACATTACTGTCAGTTACCTACAATTCACAGAATTATAAAATGCTTGCCACAGAATCAGAATCTGATAACCTGGAGGAGTTTCCTCTAGAATCTAGTTACATAGTTTTCAACTGGAAACACAAATATTTTCCCTACACTGGGAAGACAAACAACATGTGTTCATGAAACAAGGGATGCAGTATTTGAAGGAGAAATATTTCTAATACCAGGTGGTACCAACAGAAAGCTTACCTAACTTGAATTGCAATAGGTAATCTATTGGTTCTTTGAAATAGAGACTATGCCTCAGTTGTCTCTGTGTCCTGTGTGCCTAACACATGAGAAATGTTTATTAAGTGTGGGCAATGAATGTTAAATAGGGTACCTGCTGTGTGGACTTCCTCTAGAATAATAGAAAAGTATTCCTATCTTTATGTAACCTAGAACCATTTCTGAAGCTGTTAGCTCTCAGCTAGTAGAAAAGCCCTGTACTTTTATTACTACAAAATTCATTGAATTTACTTAAAACATTGGAAGTTTGAATTTTTATTATGGATTACCCAAGGTAGACTCTGGTTCTATAAGATATTATTTCTGATGTAGTTGGCTATGTAATACTAAGCAAGCATGAGGAATTATTATTATTATTATCATTATAACTACAGTAAAAGATGATAGACACTGTCTGGGATTTGCATTAAGGTATAGTCTATGTTGAATACAAGAAATGCAGCTTCCACGTCCAATGAATAAGATGTTTCCAGATGGCTTAGTTACTCCCAGCTAACAAGATATGTATTTACTGGTCAGTAGGCTGCTGCTGGACCAATTCTCAAAGAAAGACATAAATTCAACAGCAAATAATGGCTAAAAACATATATGGAATAAGAAAAGATATTGGATTGTAGATTGTATTGAATTGTAGATTCAGCATGGCATCCAGAAAGACCAAGTAGTATATGAATTGCAAGCCCAAGAGTCAAATCCTTTAACATACTCTGCTTGGCATTTGCTTTTCAAGTTAATTTCTTCTTGATTGTGACACCATAGGAGATGGTGATATCAGGACAGAATCAGACAACCAGCATACTAGTCATCCCCAGGAGCAGATAGAATTTAATCTGTCTTGGGACACCTGGGTGGCTCAGTGGGTTAAGCATCTGACTTCCGCTCAGGTCATGATCTCACAGTTCGTGAGGTTGGCCCGCATAGGGCTCTGTGCTGACAGCTCGGAGTCTGGAGCCTGCTTCAGATTCTGTGCCTCCCTCTCTCTCTCTGCCCCTCTCCGACTTGCTCTCTGTCTCTGTCTCTCAAAAAATGAATAAATGTTAAAAAAAATAATTTAATCTACCTTTAGGTTCATGGACTGGCCTTTATTGCTTGGACATATGAATCTATGTGATTCTTGGAAAACATGGGACAAGGAGAACTGTATTGAGCACTATAGCCAATTGGAGGGGCACGGTCTAACAGTCTAGCATATAGTAAAAGGTGTAAAAATAGCTTTTCCCCCATTTAGTACATCAATAAAGTATGTGTAGCCATTACCCGGAGACTTGTGTATTCCTTTGGGCAATAATAAATATTTAGTTGTACATCTCTTTAAAAGACTCCCTCCGTGTGAAATGGAAAGACAGCTTGGAGCACGGCAGGATTCTTCTTCACAATTAGCTTGAGAGCTCTGAAAATGGAAGAATATGTAATTGTCTCCAAAAGGTGGGGGGTTTCAGACTTTCCGAGGGAGACATGGGGAGAATAGAAGAGGCTGCGCTACACAACCAAGTCAAGCCAACAAGCCAGGAGCTGGCACATTATCTTCACCTTTGCCCCCAGCTCATTTCCGAAGGGAAAGAAGCAGAAACTCCAGCCAGGCCCTGGTGCATCCTCTGCACAGCGCCCTCCCGTGACGAATGGCTGCCGCTTCTTCCCTAAGTCACGTGGATCTCCACGGAAATGTTTTCTTTTCTCTTTTCCATGCAATTTAAAAATAAAACGAGTAACCAAAAGCCAACTTAGAGATGAAAACCCGTTGAAAAGCAACCATGACGGCACACTCCTTGTTCGCCCCGCGTGGGCAGCGCCAGGCCGAGCACGCGGCGTGGGCGCACTCATGTGTTAGCCGAGGAAATCATTAACTGCTGACATTATCCCTGACTGCCGACTGAGGGAGTAGAAGGGCTCTGGGACGTGCCAAGTGTTCACATAGAAAATCAGCATTCTCCAGGGAGGTGGGGGGAGGGAGAGGGAAGCTTGGAAAAACTGAATATTGGAGTTTTGGAGCAGGTTGAGAGGTAGCAGGAGGGGAAAGATTTCATCTCTGAGGTGGTCCCATTTTAAATATGTTTTAGCCTTCTTACAGAAAGTGGCTCTCTGTATACGTTTACACACCCGCCTGCCAGCCAGCGCTCCCTCGCCCTCCTCTGCCACCCTCCTTTTAAAGCAACAGCTGCTCATTCATGGGACTGTGCAAACACCTGGGCCTGTTGGCCGTGTGTGTGTGTGTGTGTGTGTGTGTGTGTGTGTGTGAGAGAGAGAGAGAGAGAGAGAGAGCGAGCACACTTTATGAGTTTTATGGAATATAAGGCCATAGTCAGCTTTACGAGATGCCCTGAAGGACAGAAGCTGGTAAAACGATGCCCTCACAGGAGGTAGAGAATGGAGCAGAATAGGATTGTGTCACACCTGTGATTTCACTGAACTCGCTGAAAGCAAGACAGACATACTTTTGTCCTAAAGACGTTGATTCTGAAGCAAGCTGTACTGCAACAGTTGTAGCTGTAGTACGTGGAGTTCAGGCTTGGGAGGGCAGGTGAGGCCCGCTTTGAATCCAGTCTGCTATGTGAGCAGCTGGGTGATCTTGGGCAGTCATCTAACCTAAGGCAACGCTGTTATCATGCGTAAAATGGAGAGTATCTACCCGAGGCGATTCTTGAAATGATTGAGTAAAACAGTGTCAATTCTGTTAGTGCAAGCTCACAAAACAACCAATGTTAACTTTATTATTATATGTGAGCTTGGTGTTAGGCTTATTCTTTCTAACATACTGGTTGTTATAATGTTATAAAATGTTACAGAATAAAATTTCCAATGCTTTGGGAACAGGGCAATTAGAATCTCTTACTGTTTCATCTGAAGAGAAAAAAAAAATCCTCCTAAGAAAACATAACATGCTTTTTAGCTTTTACCTGTCGCTAGCCAGGAGGCAACTCTTCAGTATATTGTTTCCTATTACACATTGACAAGGGTTCTACTAAAACTCACGATTAATGAAAGAAAGAATAATGTGAATGTAAAATTACCAAATCCAACCTGGAACGTTTTTTATTGTTTTGCATTTATTTTGTAGAACATGGAACTCAACGTAGTCACTTCCCATCACTTTTTCAATGGCAACCCAGTGAGCTGTCGCCATCAATTACCTTACTCAAATGGAAGATGGATGAGTGATCTTGCTTTTCAGACCCCAAAGCAATGTGGATTTGGCAAGGAGCAGGAGTCACCATTAAAACAATCCATTTTTCAGGGTGACACATTTTGTATTAAATGTCTTCCAGTTTGTAGGAAAACGTAATGACATTTTCTGGAAGATGTTTTGAAGTTTAATTAAAATGCAGTTTAAAACGTCTCCCTTGCGCTCTGCACTTATAAATATGAGCATATCAGGAACCTACACAGAGATGTGAATGTTCTCATCCTGATGTTGGGTAGCTCTGTCTGGGAACTGTGTACATTAATCTTCTGACAAAATAGCAGTGTGCCTCTTTTGCACAACTGAGCCCTGTGGATGAAATCTGTGCCGTGTATTCATAGGAAGAAAACCTGATATTTTAAATTCTCCTCCCTTCCTCTGGGAGGTTGCTGTATACTCCCCCCAAAACCCTTGCTTCTTGTACATACAGAACTGGAAAAGTTCCTATTAAACCAGACTGAAAAACAAAGGGCACTCTGGTGAACAGTTGGTAATTTAGAGCAGTTATTCTCCAAGCTTCTTGTCATTGGAAAAAGAGAATGGCATAACCTAAGAGTCTGAAATTCTGAAAATTCTGACCCATCTCCTACCTCTGGCAGACATTTTGCTCAACTCTGCTTTTCCATTGATTCATTCAGAAACTGAAAGAAATTTTAAATTTTGTTCAATGGATATTTATTGAATAGCTCTCTGTACTCATGCTATTATTTGGTATTGGGTGGTACATGTTGAATGACAAGGTTCCTGTCCTTAAGAAGTTCACACAATAATTAGGAAAGTAACATTGGTAATTTGGAAGAAAATAGTACTTCTCATCAGGAGTTAACCCGGGACACATGATAATATAATTCATTGAAGTAATACCTTTGGAATCTTAGTATCTACCAGTGTTTAATACCTCCTCTGGAATGTGCAATGGAGTCCCTAGGAGCAGCTCACCATATAGCAGCATTTTTCTAACTAAATAATAAAATATTTAGTAATAGTCTTGTTCTTCATACCTGCTGGGTTATTAAATAAAGGGAACTGACACACATTTGTGACTGGAATGTCTTTTATCCTTTATTTGAGGAAGGAATGAAGGCTTTGCTGGGAACACTTAGAACTCTCAGTCAAAGTACAGATGAACCCTCTCAGCTTCAACATCTTATTTCTGTCCATAGCTGATTGTGTTTTTCTGTGGACTTTGTGGTCAAAGGGAAAAATAGCAATTAAACTGTAAGATACTCTAGAATTAAACTCAGATTATCCTAAAGTTAACATCCTGGGATGGCATACATCTTTCAGGATGCTTTTTTTTTTTTTTTTTGTATTTCAGAATTTCTTACAAAAGGCATTAACTTGTATTATTCAAGAACTAATGGGCATCTATTAAACCATATTTCAGTATTTAGTAAATTGACGATAAGATAAAATTGAAGCTATACTTGATTTTGTTCTCATTGGGTCCATTATATAGTGTATGGTTAGAAAGAGTTTTTGAATTTTAAAAAGACTGACTCCCTTTGTTCTTGCTTGGTACATGCAGAAAGTTAAATAGTTGATTTGCTTAACTGGTATGGAGAATAGGTAATAGAAAATTAAAACTGAGTTCTTAACCATCAAGATGTATGATTGTGCTGTCTCCCAAGACAAGCTTCAGTATTTCTCTGTATTTCTCTGTATTTCTCAGATTGATGCTGCCTGTATTCCAAATTAATTTTTGTAACAAGGAAGAGAGAAGCCAATATTGACTTTAAATATTTCAAGACCAATATTGTCAACACTGATTTTGATTCATAACTTAATGTAGCCCTTGAATACATCAGTTGCGTTATAAGCACAACCTAGACTATACCTGTTTTACAACAGGTTGTAAGAAAGTACAGAGGGAAAGGAATAACGGCTTCACGCTTAACTGTCACTACTTATCTTTTGGAGTTGGACTCCACAGTGTTCTTAACTATATCTTGGTAATTAAATACCAAATTTATGTCTGAATAAAATTGGAGGATGTTAATAGTGAGTTAGTGGGTTAGGTTTTATTTTCTTAATTTGAGAACACTTAGTTCAACTCACCTTTATTTAAATTGTTACTACCTTATAAATATTACTTAAGGCTGAACCATAGTCACTTAGACTGTAATTTGCTAAGAGTTTATTTACATTTAAACACTATCTTAAATTATATATTTCGGTTTTTCTTTCATAGAAAATGACAATGTCATAAAAAATTACAATTTTTTTCTTAAATGTTTTTTTTTTTTGCTTCCTTCATCTTCCCACTCCATCCCTTATCCTATGATCTTAGTCTTTTTTTTTTAATGTTTATTTATTTTTGAGAGAGAGAGAGAGAGACAAAGCACAAGCAGGGAAGGGACAGAGAGAGAGGGAGGCACAGAATCTGAAGCAGGCTACAGGCTCTGAGCTGTCAGCACAGAGCCTGACATGAGGCTTGAACCCACGGACCATGAGATCATGACCTGAACCAAAGTCAGACACTTAACCGACTGAGCACCCAGACACCCCTATTTTAGTCTTTATCATTGCTAGAAGACCTAGGGTATGACTCTAAAGGCAATAATCAATCATGTTTATTAATGTATTAATAATGTTTGGTGAGACTTGATAACCTAAATTCCCAAGTTCCCTCTTCCTTCTTTTCTTTTTAGGAATGGGCTATTTGTGAAGAAAAACTTAAATATGACCTGAACCTGATACTTCCTTGCCTTAATGTCCAATTTTTACCAAGCTAGTGTTTAAAAAACATATTTTTCAGGACACCTGGGTGGCTCAGTCAGTTAAGCATCCAGTTCTTGGCTTCGGCTCAAGTCATGATCTCACAGTTCGCAAGGTCAAGCCCTGCATCAAGCTCTGCACTGACAGCATGAGGCCTGCTTGGGATTCTCTTTCTCCCTCTCTGTCCCTTCCCTGCTCTCTCTCTCTCCCCCACTGTGTCTGTCTGTCTGTCTCTCTCTAAATAAATAAATAAACTTAAAAAAATAGAAAAACATTTTTCATGTGAACAACTTATAAGGATTTGGTATAATCTTAAGATTTAGAGTTTCAGATGGAGTTCTGCAAAATGTGGCCATATCTGTTATGGCACTTCAAACTAGTTGCATTATATGGGATTTAATGTTTTGGCCTTCAACTTCTGAATGCTAAAAACCAAATCCAACAAATTCATATGTGAAGCTAAGCACAGATTCTAGATTTTGCTTACTAACATAGGTTCACATTTCTTACCAAAAAATAGTAATATGGATCTATTTTGAAGGCTATGGGACTCAAGTGAAAATATGAATAAGTTCAAGCTTTGAATATTCCCCCAAGAAACATTATTCTAATCATATATAGCTCAGACCAATCTCTCCCTGTGTGTGTGTGTGTGTTATTCCTTTTTAAAATGTTCAGAGAAGGGGCACCTGGGTGGCTCAGTCTGCTAAGGGTCTGACTCTTGACTTCACCTGAAGTCACTGTCTCACTGTTTGTGAGTTTAAGCCCTGCATCAGGCTCTGCACTGAAAGTGTGAAGCCTGCTTAGGATTCTCTCTCCCTCTCTCTCTATCCCTCCAACTCTCTCTCCAAATAAGTAAACAAAACTTTTTAAAAAAATGTTCATAGAATTTTGGATCATTTCCTAGTTTCTTGAATACAACATTTAATTGTTTCTTGTAAATGTATGTGCGTATAATGTACCCACTAGAATGGGAGAATTTTGAGGGTAGTTGCAGCATATTACTTCTTGCTTGCATCTCCCAAACATCTAATAGATATCTTATAGGATTGGGAGCATAAACAGAATACTTTCTAAATATGTGCTTGCTTGGTTCATAGACTTTTTGTTGTGTTTTTACTGACATGTCCTAAGCTACAGACAGTTAAAGAAAAAATTCCAGGAGTGCCTTGGTGGTTCAGTCGGTTGAGCTTCTGACTTCAGCTCAGGTCATGATCTCACGGTTCACGGGTTCGAGCCCTGTATCGGGCTCTGCACTGACAGCTCAGAGCCTGGAATCTGCTTCGGATTCTGTGTCTCCCTCTCTGTCTGCCCTCCCCAGTCTCTCTCTCTCTCTCTCTCTCTCTTTCTCAAAATAAATAAACATTAAAAATTTTTTTTAAATCCATAAGGAAAGATGTTTGTTTTCATCTGCACATAAAGGTAGGAAAAGTAGGATGATATTCACAGTGGAAATTGCATGTGGCATTACAACGTGCTGTTGGCGACCAAAATCCCCAGGACTGTGAGGTATAAAACAGGAAAGCAGTCTTCCCCTGTGAAGGATTTTTTGAGTTGTCACAAGTATCCCAGATCTTTCCTTTTCTCTGGTAGAATTCTCGAGTTCTTCTTTTATGCTTATTGTTGTTACCAGTAAGAGCAAGCCCTTTCAAATTAAACTTAACATTGGCGAAAATTACCCCTGGCCTTAAAGTTCCTGATCTGCCTCCTTTTTTTTCCATTTCTGGCTGGACTAAGTTTCAGAGAGTAATTTTTAACATTTTCTCTTGACTTCTCTCTTTTTTTTTTTTCCTGCCCTCTCCTGTCTTCACTTCAAATTGGACGTATTTCATAAAAGGATGTCTAGGTAGTTCAGCCATTCTATTGAATTGAACTTAAATACTGGACAAAACACATTTTAGGTGGTTTTTAAACTAAAAGCTAATGTGAAAATATTGGAATATGTACCAATATAAACATATTATACTTAAGACCATATTCAATACAGTTTAAAAAATTACATCATGTTCCTTCTAGTAGAAATCTTAAAGGGTATATACATAATTCACCTTCTGACTCATGATGTAATTTAGATTATATTTTATTAGACATTCTTTACAAATTTAAAATACTGCTATTTTTACATGCACAGAGGAAAATCAGTTTGGATAATTATATTTAGGCATTATTAAAATCAACCACAAAATAGAGACACTTTATTGTGTCATTTATCAACATACTTGATATGTATATCTAAAGTGCATTATGTTACAAAAAATATAGAAATTCAGCAGCACCAAGATACATTTACAAAATAAATACATCAGTTGACAAAATAAATTATGGTAAATGTGATAATAATAATTGGATTAGCCTTGGCAAAAAAATATTCACAATGACCAATGTGCAGTTTCATAGAGCAATGGGAAGACAGTTTTATTCCAATGCATTTACAGTATTTACAGACAATAAATATTTCTAATACTTTCCATATGTTCACTATTACAGAATCCTGTAATACGTCCTCTGAATGTCTTTGCTAAAGATTTCAATGCCTCCTGAAAAGAGAAGGAAGGGAAAGAAGAAGAGAAAATAGGTTACTTCTCCTTGACAAATAAAAAGGCATAAAAAATAAAAGAACATAGAATCACAATTGAAAAGATTCCAGGGATTTCTTATGAATATTCCCAATAGGAGGCACCTGTGGGATCTGACTCTCCAGAATCTTTGCTACAGGCAGGGTCTTTAATACCATCCAATGGTCAACATAGTACAGAAAGAGAAAGGGCTTGCATTTCTAATTCTACATTCTTTGTCTGAAAAAGGAGACCCTAGGAGAATTTCCCAAAGCTGCCAACTGGAAAGTTTGGGAAGAGAAGGGACACATTTGAGAGTTTGGAAATAAGGCTAGGTTGTACAATCTATCATCAAATACACCTTGCTAGAAGTTTATTCCCCAGTGATGCCTGCCAAGGGTGACCCAAATGTTACTAATTCTGTTTAGGTTTCCATTTGGCCAATCTTTTGCTAAGATAATGACTGTTAAGAGAGTAAAGTGTGTGATTTGGAGTAAATGTTGAAAGGATGTGTAATTAAACAGTATGCTTGGTTGATGATTTTATGTTATCGGTCATTTCTTTAGCTGTCCTTAAACACTAATGAATGAAACTATTTTTGGATTTTAGTTTGTGAAGTCCAAACTAAGAATTATTTGGCTCTCATTCTGCTGGTTTCTAGAAGTGATCTACAATTAGAAATCAGGAAAGCCTAACTTAGAGTATAAGAATCAATTGATATAAAAGCATAAAACGGCAGTATTTCAGCTCAAGCTGTTTATATTACTCAGAATAAATTACCACTTGGGACTGACACCTTTTTTAACCCCTTCTAAAACACCGTAGTCACAGTATTTTAAGATGGACTAGCAACATTTTCTCTGCTTTTCTCTCTCCCTTTCTCTTCTCTTTGTGTAGTATATTTCACTGAATACATAGTAGTTTCTAAGGAAGCACCTATAGAATTGAATTCGATTGGCTGTGCCATTGCATTAGCAGCCAGAGTGTGGGCAGAGTTTTACATGGCAGACCTATATGGGGGTGAGACCCACAGGAGAGCCCATTCTTGACAATTTAGGAACTCTACCTGCAGCTTAAAGAAAAGCGAGTTGAGCATTGAGGGTATTTTTTATGTCTTAAAAAAATTGACCTCTTCAACAATAGTTTTGATTGGAATGGTAAAATAGCTCCTAATTGTAGAGAAAATAATTTAAGATTAAATTTTAAATGGCTGGTGGATGTGAATGTATGTTATGAATACAATCTTAAAGGTGACTGTAAAACTCAATAATTTGTGTGCTGTACCAATTTTAAAATGTTTTCTTACTGAACAGTATCTAGTGAATTGAACTTAAGAATAACACAGGCAAGGAGGGAATGAAGAGTATTTTCCACAATTATGTTCTCAGAAGGAAAGAAAGAGAAAAGGAATACGTTAAGGACCAAGGAGGGGCACCTGGTGGCTCAATCAGTTAGGTATATGACTTCGGCTTAGATCATGATCTCATGGTTTGTGAGTTCAAGCCCCGTGTTGGGCTCTGTGCTGACAGCTCAGAGCCTGGAGCCTGCTTCAGATTCTGTGTTTCCCTCTCTCTCTCTCTCTGCCCCTCCCCAACTCATGCACGTGCATGTGCACGCTCTCTCTGTCAAAAATAAACGTTAAGATAATTATTTAAAAAAGGACCAAGGAAAAGATCTTTTAATTGTATTTCTCCTTGTCTATCCTGTTGGCTTGCTATATATAAAAGCACGTATTGGGATAGCCAAGTAAAACATAAAACATGACCTGAAAGTATACGTGTATGTTTAGTGCGTGTCTGTGCGTATGACAACACTTTAGAGTTTTTTTGAATATTGAAAAGCTTTTGTATTATTTCTAAGTCACTATTTATCAAGAAAAAAATATATGGTCTCAATTAAACGAGTCCTATTGTATCTGGACATCTCATTTGCAACATCAAAAATTCCAAAATGTAATTTCCAACATTTAAACTATGTATTTCCCACTGGTTCACGTGCAAGGAGCCAGACAGTTTTAGTACAGTAGTTTCTCTTAAGAAATACTACTTATATTATAATAAAGCTCATGCTTGCCAGTTCATCAGACCTCTCAGGTCATTGCCTAATAATGTAAAGAGACTAAAGACAGGACACTCATAAAAGGTTGGTTGCTTACAAAACTTTAAAATAGTTATTCTGAAAGGATTCTATTTGGATTAGAACATTTGCCTGGCCCCATATATTCTCACCAGTACACTCCTAAATTTCCCCGATCTTCCCTGAACCTCGGTTGGGTTGTACTGGGAGAGTGCCAAGATCCGGCTGCCAAACAAACAGTGCTTTCCATGAATGTCCCTCACAACCGGGAAACAGAAAGGAGAAGCAGAAACGTTCTCCTTCTTTCAGTCCTAGGTCTGGATTTGATTAGGCCGCTGCCTAATTTTTACTAGTCTCCTTTACAAGAGGGGTAGCTTTGGGCATAAGAGTTGATGAGTGCCGAATTTCATTAAATTCCCAGATACTTCAAATCTTAAATAAATGAAATCCATAAAAAAAGTATTTATACTTTTGTTTTTCTAATATATATACATGTACACACACACAGAGTAAGACAATGGTAAAAATAGCTTCTGGCAAAAAAGCCCTTGCATTAGCTATAAATATAAGGATCCTTTCTTAAAATACATTAAATATGTGCTTTGAGCCAAGATTCATAGGTTCGGTTACACATTATAGATCCATTAGATATTTGCAGAATAGGTCATTCACTCTGCTAAAGGTTCCTCTAGTGTCATTACTCATTAATTACTGAAGCTGTACTATTTGTCTGATATAGTTATCCTTTTTTACGCTATTTAATGATGAGTTTTGTCAACCTAACTCAAAGAGAGAAGTGATGGTAAACAAGTTCAAACTCCTCTCTGGAACATCACCCTGTAATCCCATCTCTACTAGTAAGAGGAAAGGCCTGGAGAAGTAACATGGGACTCTAATTAATGAGATCATTAGCTGCATATGACACATCCTTGTATAGTTTCCCCTTTCTTTCAAAGCCCACAGAAGACTTGTACTGAAAAGTAAAAAGGCAAGAAAGATCCTGTTGGTGGAAACATCTGAATCAAGAGGCGACACTAACATAGTCCTGGCCTAAAAATCCAGAAATGGGGAAATCCAGTTCTCAGGACTACTCAGGTCCTTCAGCCATGGAATGCCTGGGTTTTCTAGTTTATAAAATGAGATTAATATTTGCTGCTTTTTTGCCTCACAGAAACACACATATCCAGATAAACAATCAGCACTAGATCTAAAAGCACCAAAACAACAAGTTGCACTTTATTGTTTACTAAGACAAGCATTTAACCCACGTAATCTCATTTAATCTTCAGCCAACCCTATGAGGTTGTTACAGTTATTGTCTTCATTTCACATAAGAGAAAAATGAGTCTCAGAAAGACCATGTAGTTTGCCCAAGGTTGTGAACTTTAGTAAGTTCAGAGCCAAGATCTGAACTTAAGGTATTTGACCCCAAAGTCAATGAATGCCATTACCACCTGCATTTGTGAGCCAAGGATGAACAAGCCATGTAAATGTGAAGTTTATTATTTCTACTGCAATACTCTAGAAAATGATTTCAACTTGCCAGTGGATAAATAGATACATGAGAAAAACTTATGTCCTTCCCAAGTCAACATTTAAAATTTTTCAGAAATCATGATTTTTTTTTCATGTGTTGGTAGAAACCAGAGGGAAATTTAATTAAATAAATTCAGAGTGTATGTTTAAATTTTTAACATTTATTTAAATAAAGATAAATTTAAGGTTCAATTAAATGTAATGAAATGAAAAATGTGTCCGACTCAGAATTGTCTATGCTACAGTATTATTCAGTCGTATTTGTAGATTATATCAAAGCCTTCTGTGTTTGCCCCTGAAGTGAAAAAAAAAGTGAAAAATGAAAAACAATCGAGAAAGTTTGCCAAGGTGTGAGAGTAGGGGAATAAATACACTCCTCCAGCAAATGATGAACGTGGTCCCTAGCTTCTGAAGCCTGACGAAAAAAAGAAATTCTTTAGTGGAGGAGTAAAGGATTGGCGTTGGGGTGTGATGGTGGAGGAAGAGAAATGGGTTATTCAATGCTGGTGTGTATAGAGGGCATAGGAGGACACTGTATGAAAGCAGACAATATTCTGAGCCATCTTGCTTTCATTAAGCTTTGAAATTGTGGAGCAATTGATAGAAGGACAGAAAGGGAGGACATTCTAGGTTTGTCCAAGCCACAGTGGAAGGGACGTTACACACCCCAGTGGAGAGCACCGAGCAAAGGCTATGGGGCACAGAAGCCATTTACCGTAAATTGAGCTCCAGCGATGTCGCAGAGATGTCACATGGGTGGTCCCCATCTAGCCCACTCCCAGCCACACCAGAGTTTAGCCAGGCAGACCGAGTTCGCCGTTTCTTTTTTTCCTGCTCCTTGCGTTTTCCAGGTTTACCCTTCTTTTTCTTGCCGGGTGTCTTCAGTGGCTGCTCTTTGTATGTCTCCACCTTGTTGGTTTCCTGAGTTAGGTATCTGCCTTCATCGTCAGACCCAAATCGGACTGGGTGGTTCTTTGTGTTGGGAGCAGGCTTGGAATTGGGGGAAACCTCCGAGGTAGCTCTGATTTCAGCTGTGTGGATTTCTGCAATCAGGTGGTGAAGGAAGAATCGTCGTCGTAAGTCTTGGATAGATTTCCCCTTGTCATGAAGGAGCTGATGTTCAGACACAGCTCTTTTGCTTTAAGAAAAAAATAGCAGGAAAGAAGAAAATAATACAATTTTAGTTTGTTGGTATAGACCTCAAAGACAAGAGGAAAGCCCTTTAGTTTTCTGTTTGGTCCTATACAGAGCATGAGCTGGAAGTGCAGCCAGCGTGTGAAGCAGGGAAAGTACAGAGTGGGAAGGGAAGTGCAGGCAGCTAGGGGACTGCAACCCCAGATCCCATTTATGCCATTCTAGGTCTGTGACTTTGGTGAGAACACGGACATTCTCTGGCCTCATGGCCTCTCTCAATTTAAAAGGAAGGGGTCAGATTCAGAGAGTTTTATATTCTTCTCAACTTAAAACGTTATGATTCAGTTATACTCAGCAATGGACAGAAACCACTGGTATTCTTTTCAGGTTTTTTAGACTTGCGTTGGGAAAATAAATCCAGAAGTCCTAGACTAGAAATGAAAAGGAGGCTGAATTTACTTGAGTACTCACCCGGACACGCATGCATGCGCACAAGTGCATGCTCTCTCTTTCTCTCGCTCTCTCGTTCTCTCTCTCTCTCTCTCTCTCTCTCACACACACACACACACACACTGCTCCCCTATTAGGAAAATAATAATATTGACTCTCAAAGAACAGCAAGCTGTAGGAATAAAGGCAAACAAAGGCTGAAGATGAAATGAGCAGTAAAGCCTGTCTAGGTAACGACCTAACAGACTGAATTTTAACATAAAATAGATTACAGGTGGCCAAGAACCTATATTTGAAAGCCAAGTGTCAGGGAGAGAATGTCTATTTTTCTGTAGAGTAATGGGTGGTCTCTTTAAAATGGGTTTCTTTGTGTTTAAATTAAGATCTTTCTATTTCTTCCCCACATTGAGGTTTTTTTTTTTTAATTTAGAATTTCAGAGGGTATTATCCTTAGTACTTAATTAAAAAATTCACTTTTCTACTTAGCCTTCTTGTCTTAAAAAAATCTCTATGAACAAATATGAAGTGACTTTTCTGTTTAAACAACACTCTAATGAAAATATAGTGGAAAAGAATAAACTAATTTTCCATCAGTCCTTTTAGATGACATCCTGACTCTTGCTTAAATTGTCCATGCATATATTCTTGTATTATCCTGTCTGTATATTATTGACCATATGTAGGGATCACATACATTAATCAGTCATATCATGCGTGCTTCAACTCTACCTCACCTTACTCCAATTTCTACCACTGTAGAGCTCTTCAAAGTGGTTCATTTACAAGTTTCTGAGGGTACTTCACAGGGTGATACCCCATATATTCTTACCTCTCTGACACACAATATCTGGATCCCTCATCTGCCTTCATTTGTACAACTTCTTCAACTCCTCAGAGAAATGTAACAAATCAAAATAGCATCATCTTCATTTTATAGATGGGGAAGTTGAGGTTCAGAGAAACTAATGACTTGCCCTTGCCCTCAAACTGAGAACAGACAGAACCAGGGATCCAAAAACCAGGTCCTCTGATTCTGAAACCAAAGATTGCTTTTCAACTTCCTCAGTCCTTTCTTCTGTGGAAGAAGAAGTGTATGTTGAGGAAATAAGAAGCAAAGGGCAGGGAGTAAAAAAGCCTGTGGTGAGAACCATGATGAAGGGCAAATGGATAGCAATTTATCAGCTTCCTTGAAGATCAACCTTACTGTTCTAACAAGTCCATTTTCATCACCAAAACAAAGAACTAGGATTTCTAGAAGTTTGGATTGCCACGGGGGGAATGAGAGATTTTCTAGTTCTACCGTGAGTCAAAGAAGAGTAAGACATGAAAATACAGGCATTATTTCTCTAGATCTTATAGCCAGAATACCAGCTTCCTTTTAGTATTTTAGAGTGTGGACCGGCTTTAAGGCATGCAGCTTGTTCAAAAAAGACATGACTTAATGGAAAGGAATTTAACAGGAGCCTGGTTTAAATGAGGCATGAAGGAGTCTCTCTTCCTTTTTGAAGGTGCCACATGTGACTAGATTAAAATTCACTTACTTTATGGCCACAGTTAGTATTCTGGAAACTTTTAATAATATACAAATTTGAGGTTTTGGTATAATACATTTATACTCTCTAATAACATTTTTAAAGAATGGGACTGATTTAACTGCATATTTTATAAGTATTGCAGTTTAATGAGTATCTTTTAGCAAAATGTCACAGTAAAAGAAGTTCTTAACCAATGATCACTTATAGTATCAGGGGCTTTTAGTTCTTTCTCAATCCTGGCAGATAACCACCGCATCTGTATTGCTCTTCAAATGTATAATACACCCATTCTAGCTTAACTCAAAGCCAAAACTTTTAATGGTTGGTATGTTCTAATCAGGCCACCACTGTGTATGCCCCCTCTGGCTGGCATGTATGTCTGTCATCTTGGCCAGCCTGTCAACTGTGAGTCACAGTGCCTTCTTAACCCAAGCACTGCACTTTCCCAGGATGGTTCTCATGAGAAAAGGAGTGATCATTCTATCCTTCTATTTTATAAAAAGCCTACAAAGATGGCACAACTTTGTCCAGTTTAAAATAGTATATCTCTTGTGGCTTACAAAGTTTCTTTCTGCCTCTTAGGAGGACTTGTTAATCTAAACTGAGAAAACACAGATTTTCTTAAGTGCTAAATCTGAAATGGAGTTAACACAATTAACAGTTCAAAGACTTCTGCATTTAAAATATTGTCAAGAATGAATTTCTGATGGGGCAACTGTGCTCGAGGATCAGGAATATAATAGTATCTTTATCATCAGCAAGAAATTAGATCCATAGAACGTTCTATTTATTTTCAAAACAAGACATGAACTGACACAAGGGTAAATGACTAGCATTACAAACTAGATACACATAGGTGGGGAACAATGAATCCACATTCAGGAGGTTTTCAATTTGGATAATTCTGAAATATTTAAGTGGCAAATATGGCCTCAATAATAGTCTATTACTCTGTACCTCTGCACACATTCCACAGCACAGTGGTTCTCATGCATTTATTACACACCTAACATGGTATGTTTATGGTCTTCTTTGATTATTGTTAAAAAAAATTGCAGAAATATGGGTGAAATGCTTAACACGGGTAACTCTAAATTCAGCCAAAATATATCTCTTCTGCTTTCAAGAAAAATCACTCTCGGTAGTTTTCAGAGAAGAGTAAATGTCCAAGGAGCTATCAAGGAACACAGGGAGTAAAGGGAGGGATAGGATTGCCTCTCCTAACACAGAAGCAGCAGCATAGGCTTGTGCTGATGCTCAGCTACTCAGGAAGGAGTCTGGGTTTGAGAAGAAAAGTTCTGTGGTACATGCAAGAGGCAGGGTCCGGGCCTTAGAGTGAGGATGACTCACCACAAGTCCCTTCCAACCCAAATGACTCAGTCAAAAGTTATGCTTTTCATTAAATGGAATAGACCCAGTCTGGCTCCCAAGCAAATCAGCCAATTATGTTTTAGGTTTCTGAATTTGCTGGGATTCCCTGTCTAACTTAGACACAAATGCTGCTACCTGCCCAGAGCCATGTTCATCTGGACAAGAATATCTCGAGGCCTCACTTTGCAACTTCCAATTTATTCATACTCCAGTCCCATTAATTAAAATCCTTTGGACTATGACAACTTATAATTGCTTCCTTTGCAGGGCTTAGGAAGTGGTATTGTTATAGTAGTCCCCCCGACCCCCCCCCCCCCGCACCGCCCTCCAAAAGTTAGTCCCTAGTTAGAAAAAACAGCTAAAGCAGCTTCCTTAATATTTGGCATGAAGAGTAATGGGGAGTAATACAATTTGATTATATGTTAACATTTCTTTCAAGAAATTAGGTTGATTTAATGTAATAGTAGACTAATGTTTTGTCTAGCACAAAAAATTTACTGTTATTTGGCACCAATGCAAAAATAATGACTTGTTTTTTTTTGAACTCCTTTTGGCTGCAATAATTTGATGGAACATCTTCATCTACTGATGATTTCAGCCTTCATGAAAAACCATGGCTGTAATTTGATGATCTATTAGCCATTAACTATAAGAATGTTTTGTGGTAGTTTTATAACCATCTGCTGAGTGTGAGTGTTTAACTACAATATTATATTTCACCCACAAACAAAACTATAACAGAGTCTCTGGCTGGTAAATGGTTTCTGATGTGTATTTTGCAAGGTGCAACAAAGAAAGAGTTAAAAATAGCCTTTAGGACAACTTAGCACTATTTTTATGTCATAACTGTGGATTTAATTATGGTCCATTTACTGTTTCTCAAAAGAGAAAACAGGTATTTCTCAAGCAACTTTAAAGAAAAAATTGGCTCTGTTCCAAGACAGTATTTCTTGGCCAGTATTTAAGCATGCTTTTAAAAATTCACTCCTCATCTCTATTAATACATGGATTTTAAATAATTTAAAACAAGTCTCAAAAGGAGCAAAAAGTCTAAAGACAATTTTCAGAAATACACCAGCAAAACATTGATTTGAAGAATACAATATAGCTTTATCTTTAGTACAATGTTTTACACAATTTGCCTTAGGAGATTCATAATAGATTTTCATTTTGGTGCCAAGGTTCAGACATGTCTAAAGCAATTTCATTTAAGGATTTTCTGCTCTAATAGTAATAGACCAAGGGCACATATAAAACAGTTGCCTTTTTGTACACCGTTGGGAATTTACAAGGAAGCACCATGAACTTGACTGTAAATATTGGATATTGCTATTTTTATTGTTAGTGTAAAAGCTCCTTAATTCCTTCTCCAGAGGCAAACTCCTCTCAGTTCTGAAACTTTATGGTTTTCCCATCCTGAATACTGAGTCTGCAGGTTCAAGATCACCCAAACATGGTATTACACACATTAACATACTGCTAGGTCCAACAGATTTGTATTAAGATAGTGTTACTCTACTGTTCTTCCAACTTTGCAGTCATACAACATGGTGATATTGCTCTGGTGTGCTTGGATGTATGATTATGTTAAAGTCAAAATTATCCTCAAAAGAACCACCAGATGAGAATGCCAAAACACAAGTTTTCAGTCTACAATGCAAATATTTGACTGCAGATTAAAGAGCTGTTAGCAATAATTCCAAGAAAAAACAAGTTTCCACACCTAATATTCATTTTGGAGTCAAGCACTCCAGCGTCCCTGAACTGTATCAATACTAATGTTGGAGTTGTGCCATTGCAAAGTTGTTACTACTTTATTATATAATATGCCTTCATTATGTAATGTGGTCCATTTTATATGCTTAAAATTATGTCATTCATAATAAAGTTAGATGTAAGGCTTTTGCATTGCACACACAAACTGCCACCCACATTCAGCATGTAAATCAAGCGCACACAGACATGTGTACAGTGGCTCCCTCAGCTCCTTCCGAGTTATCAGTCTCCTGTAATCCTAGGGGTTTCAAACCCTTCCCAGGTCCTCAAAGTATAAACTTTTATTTTTCACTAGAGGCAGATCATCTTTGTCGAAAGGAGACTCTGCGCTCCCTTTTTTGGAAACTCGTATCAAATTTGTCTCTTGACCGTAGCCCCTTGAGGTTCAACCAGTTCTCCCGCTGGGGTTTCAAGGACACGGTCTCAACCCCCGGCAGGTAGGTAGCCGGATCTCCCTGCTTTTTAACTCGGGTAAGAAGCATCAGTGACCGCTGCGAGCCCTCGGCAGCGCCCCAGCCTGGTGGCCTCTCCCCTTGGCCTTCCCAGCCCTCACCCGGCGCCCAGAGGAGGACGGGGCACTTACAGCCGGCGGCCGAGTTCCTCCACCGAGCGCCCGCAGGAGGGCACCGAGTAGCTCAGCAGGAACACCGCGACGCTCCACTGCTGAACCAGCCGCCGCAGCATCGTATCCTCTCGCTCGCGGGACCTGCAACAGAGTGGAAAGGGACCCGAAGTGTCAGTCCGGAATCTCCATCTCCCCGTACTACCACGCTCCCGCCTTAGCCTCTTCTCAAATAATCTCTTCAACACCAAGGGCATCTCCCAAGTTGCAAAGAAAAAAGAAAGGAAAAGAAAAGAAAAGGAAAAAAAAAAAAAAAAACTTTCTCTGAAGCCTCTCAGCACTTACTTATTTAGGAACCAGCTACTGGAACTGTGCTTTTCCCAAAACCACACAGGCAAAAAGGCACCAAAAGGGAAGAAAAAGAACAACAACAACAAATCAGAGACGTTCCTCTGAAATAATAACCACAATGAAATGGTTGTATATATGCATCAATGATGCGCAGCGTGTTTACACCTCTTCCCTATCAATGTCTAATTAATCTAGCCGGCAGTGCTAGGTTCGTGGAGCAGAGCTAACTCCTTCCTAAAAAGAGAAGAAAGTTTCCCCCTCCGAAGTCAGCGTCTTTGCGAACCAGGCCGTCTTGTTCCAGAGCCACTTGTAGAGACCCACATATATATACATAGCTGTCTGTCTACCTCCTCTGGTGGGCTGGTTGCTTCCGGAAAGTTGATTCCACACACCCTGAGAACAAGTTTCAAGTGCGCGTGTCGTCGATCAGGAGGGCCAGGTGGCAACGAGGGCGGGTTAATAGCGGCGCGGAGGGGAGGCGGCGGCCCGAGCGGCAGGGCAGCGGCGGCCCCGCTTCACGGGCGGGGAGGCATGCTGGCCGGGCGGCGCAGGTTGGAGGCGAGTTGAAAGCCTAGCAGAGGAATGTTCACACGCTCCCAGGCAAACCTGCCGGAGAAGTGAGCTAGTCGCAAAGAGGTGGCGCCCTTGGAACGCGCGCGGGGCGAGCGAGGGCGCGGACGCGCGGGGGGCGGGGGCGGCGACGGGCGGCCCGAGCGGGCCCCGCGCGGCCCGAGCGAGCAGAGGGGAGCCCTGAGCTGGGAGTGTGCTGCGAGCCCCGGAGCTCCCCGCGCCTTCGGCTCCGCCGCCCCCGGCGCTGCCCCGAGCTCCGCCGAGCCCCACCCCAGGGCGCCAGTCCCGCCGAGCGCAGTCCTGGGGCCGGGGGCGTGGGTGGATCTGCTGGTTGCCGCTGGGTCCGACCGGCCGCAGACTACGCGGCGGATCTGCGAGCTGAGGTCCCCGAGGGCGTGCGGGCGGCCGGGAACAGTCAAGGCTCCCGGCGCGCCGCAGCAGCCGCGCCCGGCTGGACGCGCGGGCCCCGAGGCCGCCGGGGGCGAGCGGGCAAGGAAGAGGCCAAGGAGTCGGGGCCGCAGAGCGCGGGCGCCCGGAATACTCGGCGGGGAGGTCGCGGGCCTTTGGCCCGTGGCTTTAAGGAGCCCTGAGTCCGCCCGGGATCTCGGGGAGCGAGATGGGAACCCTCCTCCCTGGCTCTTTCCTGGGACCCGCTGAATGGGGAGCATCGGCCAAGGACGGGGGAGATCCTTCGCTTAGAAGAGTAAAAGAGGGTTCAGACTTCAGGTCGAGATTGCGTTTCTTGCTGTCTCAGAACAGCTGAGGACATCTGGAGCTGGTCCAAGAAAACCCGCATACATGACGGAGACCCTCCTTTGAATTGCCGAGGTGGACCTACACTCCTGGGGAGCGCACAAGGCCCTTTCGCCCACCGACAAGAGCCTAAGCAACCCTTTCCCGGACAACCTACTCTGTCGCCCCCACCCACCCCACCCCCCGCCCAGTCCCCTGTTACATATTCTGGGACGACTCTATCCGTGTCGCTTCAGCCCGCAGATGAAGCGGAACTATCGCTGTGCGCTGCTCTGCCTCGGAGAAGAGAAGGGAAAGCAGGGGGTTCTTCCCAAACTATTGGGCGGGGAATAAAGACTGCTCTGAATTACTGGGCAGTATCATCTAGGAAAGGATTGCAGCGGATGTGAACGCCCGCCCCGCGGGCTCCTCTATCTTTCTGAAATGAACTCGGGTAGTTGAGAACCATTCAAGGGATGTTTGTCTTCTAGATAGACAACCTCACTGGTAGGTTTTTAATACTCTCTAGAAGGCTAGTAGAATTTGGACACTTGAGATGATTTGGGGGAACCTGA